>NC_081407.1:241275244-242020244 GCF_030272615.1 Cryptomeria japonica | reverse complement strand
AGAAACAAAACCGAGGTCTAAAAGTTCCTGGAAGGTGTGATCAACAATTCCCTCCCTTCGTGGTGACCAGGTATAAGGCTTGGACTCCAATGTGAAAAGTAATCAGGGTAACAAGCATCTAGGATTTTGTTGTTGGTTATCAGGAATTTGAATAAAGAAAAGTCTAGGAATGATTACCCTCTCAAAAACCAACACAGGATGATCTGCTTGTCTTTCTATTTCATCGAGGAATGCACTTATTATGTCGTACTCAGCTCAACTTCTTCTATGTCTCCAAGCTCAAGTATCTAACTTAGAGATGATTTTACTTTTCTCTTCTTGCACCCAATTTAAATTTGGTTGTAAAATAGGTAAGAACCCTTCGTGAGGCAGCACTATTTATAAAGAATAAAGCATCACTATAACGACGATTTTTGTTAAAACCAATTTTCTTGTTCTCCCTATCCGAGTCGCTAAAAATCTGTTGGTAAACAGATTTGTCTTTCACACTTTATTTAATTTGAATACCCTTAAGACCAAGGAATGAAAGACAAATTTTACCATACAATTGGAAAATCATTGTATTGATTAACCTCTAAATTAAGGTACAGCTCCCTCTAGCAAATATTCAATCAACTTCTAGTTGCACACAACTAATATTATACTTTTCACCAGAAAGCATAGAAAAGGTTATTGCATTCACAAGTCAACACCAAATGAATGCAAGCTTTGTTTTATATATAACTCTTTATATGAAGCCAACAGAATTCACATGTACACTAAAACAAAATGAAAAGCTTATAAGGTGAATCCCATTGGTAATTTTCTGCACACATAGAAAGCTATAACAGATCTTTACTTGAAACAGATTCTCACAGAAATCAATTTTCAGACATCAAACACACAGATTCGATGTCAAAGATAACTGTTACTCAGTTTTCATCATAGATGATTATCAACCCTAACTATATAATTAAAACTAAAAACAAATGGCTAGACTCGCTGGCAGACAATTGCTAGCAGTACTAGTCATGCCGTCAATTTCATTTCCGTTGGATTGCCTGGGTCATTGGTTTGAATGGACAACATAACCTCCTTTGCTATACTCCACTCTCAATGCACCTTCGAGAACTCCTGAATTACTGTAACATGCGGTAGGCTGATGTGTATTACTCTCTGCTTCCAGAGTTCTTTCTTCCTCTTTACCATATGTACTTTGTCCCTATGTGAATCCAAGTGATCCAGACAAACCGTGAGCATTTATTCCACTTTGGAAATCCTCATAAAATCTTCCACATCCAAGGATTTCTCCACTTTAATTTGTTTAATGTGGCAGCTGAATTGATTGATCATCTCTGTAGTATTTTCTAAAGTCTGGTTATCTTCCTTAAGCAATTGAACATCCACATAGCGCAAATGCTTTTGCATAGTTGTTCTTAAAGCTGTTAGTTCACCTCACAGATTGGCGGATTCGCTATGACCTTGTTCAATGATTTGGTTGTGCCACTCTATGCTTTCCCTGCATATAAACATTATGTCCTCATTCAATCCTGGCACTTGTCTTTCGGCAAGAAAGTTCATCAAGCCATAGCACTAGATATCTTGCATTTGCTTTGAAATCATCGCCCATTTAGTCTTTTCTTTTTGCCATGAGATTAAATCAGCATCTAGTTCCTTGGTAACCTCATTAGCATCCTTGAAAGTCTAAACTAAATCTGATATGTAATTGGTTCCTTGATGCACGATCGAGGTGAGCCATTCAGAGAAAATATCTGTGATCATTTTGTTTCATTGAACCTTATCAAAGAACTTCTGATTCTTTGGGGATTTTGAACTAAAGGGGACCGAGCTCTAAGACAACGACAATGGACTATTCTGTAGGGCATGAATGTATTGGGCCATTTGCATTAAAGTCTGCTTCAACTCAACCTTGTCCTTCTCATCCTTCCAAGTGTGGGAGATGATCCTTTTAGTCAAAGTCTCCAAATGTTTTACATCAACTTCTCTGGTTCCAACCCGCAAATCAACCTGCTCAATGGTATAATCTGCCTCTGAAGTAGTGGTGGCATCCTTATCAGATGTAGGTTTGGTAATGTCTACAGTCCAGTGCTTTGTGTCTTCATCAAAACTAATCATTGTCTCCATTTTTAACCACTTTGGCTTTGTGGATCTTCCCAAGCATTTACTTACAACATCTTCCATTGACATCGAAATAGGAACCACATTTCTCTTCCTGGTAATTGAGTCATTTAACCATTTAGGAGCTAGTGCCAGTTCCTTAGATTGCATAGCTCTTGAAGGTGGCTATGTAGCATTGTATGCATTGGACCAGATATCAAGCACATGTGAATCTTGAACAATAGCATCTGAGTTAGTTAAGACCTTATCAACATCCAAAATATCCAAATCGAGAATGAGATGAGAGACAGGTGGCTAAAAGTTCTTCTTGTACCTTGACTTGGTAACCCAACCACCAATAGGAAATGCAGCTTCAGTGTCAAGTTTCTCTTCTTTAATCTTAGCCTACCTTTTTCCTGCAACAAAAACAAGGATGTTAGTTAAAACAAAAGTTTTGCTTGCGGCCTTCCTCTTTCCATTTTTGTTTCTTGACTTGGTTGCTCTCGCTGGATGAAATCAACAACTCCTAAGTCAATTATCTATTCTATGGATTACACTGAAAGTGCATGTCTGAATGCTATCTTCCATCCTTTTACTCCAGTCAACTTCAGGGAGAGGTTCACTATGTACTCATTTCATAAACTCTATATCTAGTACATCTTCATTATCAGTAGTGACACTTGAAGTATCCATTCACAATTTCATGTCATAAATCTATTTCAAAGTTAACCTGGACCAACTCCTCTTTCTCACTTCAAACTCATCTGAGCAATCTTCTCAATAATCCTCCAACTGGGGTACATGTTGATTAGGCACTATCTTCTTCACATATTGGGTGATAAAACCTTTACTATCAAAGTTGTCCCTTTTCACAAAGATTTTCAAATGAAATATCTTAAACTTTAGCTCAAGATTTAGTGCATCAGAGATAGACCTACAACTGTAATGGCCTAAATCGATGGGAAAAACTCCACTTGTGTCAGTTTCTTCACCATAATCCTTTGCAACATAGGCTAGCTGCCTGGAAACTTCAATTAGGATACAGGGATCTGAAACATACCTGGGTAACCTAAAGGGTTCACCTTTAAAACCTCCAACTCTTATGTAAGTGAAGTGATTAAACTGTGTAAAGAAACTGCCATAGATTTTAACTAGTTCAACCGCTTCTGTAGACATTCTCCTATGCAAGTTATCCTGTAATTCAAAGGTCAACCTCCTAGCAAAAATGTTGTTCCAGCGAAGATAATCATCAACATGTCCTTTTAAAGTCAAATGGGGGTGATACTCAAAAATTTTAATACCTTGAACCCATTTAGCATGGAATAATCTAGACCATTCCCTCACATAGGCTAGCATATATAACAGGTATGAAGACATATAGAAATTCGGCATCCCAAGATAATTGCTCAAACCCTCATGCAATCTTTCTGCAATAATAGTTCCCCAGTCAATGAACCGATTTTTATCTAGAGTTACTTGAATGAAGAAATACATCCAGTCTTCCCAATAGAAGTAGTGTGAATTCCCCCTGACTCTGCTCAACAATATTACCAAATCTCTAATCGCAGGAATAAAATTCTCATGGGTTAAGGGTCTTGGTAGCCTTGAACCCCCTTTTTGAAACTTCAAAAGCCAATTTCGTGTGATGACAGTTCTGTAACACTATTTTTTCTCAAAATAAACTCCATAAGATTTTTCAATTGTCCAATCTTCATAGGGTTCCCGATGTGGGATACCCATGGCAGCCATTACTGTTTGTCTGTCAATGGACAACACAACTTCACCATTATTTTTTCCTTGTGCATATGTTGACTTTATCATAGTGGTTCATGCATTCTAAAACCAATTCAGGGCACGGAGAAGCTGTGGAAAATGCGATAGCTTCTAATAAACTGCTATGAGCAATATCTCTCATCATAGGATCAGTGACTGGGTTCCATACTCTTTCTAGGAAATCATTTAAATCTAGTTGCACTAAAGCTGTATCACCCAGCTCTGGTAAGGAACTTACAAGGGAAGAAGAGTTCACTAATTTAGGTAGAGTGGGCCTCATGTCTAGCTCATGATTTTCTCCAATTAACCCAGACAAAGAAGAAAAGGGAAACGAAAACAAACAACTAACAAAATATCCAGAGCTTTTCTAAAACAAACTGCAACAATTAGGAAAGTTGTTTGAACATACCTTCCTCTGTCATCTGCAAACCCCTATCGCAGTCAATTTCTTTCTGCTCCACAAACTCTTCTTAACACTTAACCAAGAAAAAAAATGATAATCTCAACATGACAGTTACCCAATTTAAAAGATGAGAAAACTTACCCATTATTACTATGAACTGTCCCCATTACTCTTCTCTCGTGCAACCTTACTCTGAAATGATCACGTTCGAGCATGCATTAAATGCCAAGTCACTTCATATCTGACAATGCGGATCCTCACACCACACTTGCTATAAATGATAGATTTCAAATCATTAAAGAAAGAATATTCCTCTTCTCTACTGTCATTTATCATATCTTAAAATTGCGCCGCCACCTCATGCCAAGTCACATGATCTCTAGGAAGCTTAAACATCAAACTCTAAATCTTGAGAAACAAAACCGACGGAAAACATAAACATGACAAATCTTGAACTTTGAACCTTGAACCAAAAAGGTTCAAGTTCATGGTTTAATGAATGTGAAACACCGACAAGGACTAGGAAAGACTTAAAATTGTGCGAGAGGAAAAACTTTTAATACAATGCCCGTTGAACTTTGAACCTTGAACCAACAAGGTTCAAGTTCAACACAGTGAAACTTAAGGAAAATAGCCAAGATTGAACTATATGGGGAATTCTAAGCAAATGACTTGACCAATGGACCAGATGGGGGCCGTAACTCAAACAAGGAGACATATAGAATGGAAATTTTTATATGTGCCGCCAACACACACACACACACACACACACACATATATATATATACATATATATGTATGTATATATGTATATATGTATATGTATGTATATGTATGTATATATGTATATCTATGTATATATGTATATATGTATATCTATGTATATATATATATATGTATATATATATATGTATATATATGTATATATATATATATATGTGTGTGTGTGTATATATACATATATGTATATATGTGTGTATATATATATGTCTATATATGTGTGTGTATATCCATAAATATAGGTACTATTTAGATATTAAATAATAGATTACATATTTATATACATATATACCTATATATGCAATATACACACACACACATACATACATATAAATATATATTTATAGTGTTTAATTGTTTAGATGATTAATAGTTGATTTATTTAATATATATATTAACACACACACACACACACACACACACACACACACACACACACACATATGATTCAGCCTTCATTCTATAAATTCCACGTACACCATATGTGAATCAGTCAAACACCACATCTAGTGGTGAGTATGGAGGTGGTTGACATGTGTAAGGGGGCGACCATAATAAAGGTGGCACATGTTATTCTCAAGGGAAGAATTGACCATGGGGGAAGCACATAAGTATTGGATATGATAAGTATAAGTTTCAACCTCCCTATAATAAGGGATGAGCATAGCAATACGAAGGTCGCTAGACCCATTCAAATGCGAAGCAAGCAATGTGTTAGCAACACCTATAATAAGTGGATGACAATGTGAGTTATATTCAACTAGGAATCGACCTAGTTAGTAAGGAAAACACTTTTATTTATAGTAGTATTTAGAGTTAGAAGCCTATTTGTTTAGGTAAATGATTAATGATAACTAATCGTAATTGACTAAGTATAATATTAAGGATGATTCTTAGTAGTCTTTTTGGGGATTGTTATGTGTCAACCTTTGTAAATAGAAGAGAAGCCACATAGTCTTAGTGGTGGCAATGGGAGAGAGAGTAGTGGAAATGTAAAGAACTTAATTATAGCATTAAGTCTCTCAACTTGTGTATAAATAGAGTATCTCTCTTGGATCATATATCTCATCTCATCTTTTTGTCTTCATAATATCTTTTCATTTCGTGTACTGTTGATTGTTTTCATTGTTCTTCATTGAGAGAAAGAGAATAGTTCAAGTGTGGTAAGGAAGTAGGTTAGTTGTTATCTTTGATAGCTTGTGAGATTCTATGTCAGTGGATAAGTTGTGAAGCTAGTGTGATTGTGAGAAGCAACTAGTATTTCCAAGGAAGCTATAAACCAGGCATGACGATTCTATCTTTTCTTGTGCTATGTATGTATATATAATAATTTATTATAGAATCATTATTAAAGAAATGATTGAGATTGTGCTAGTTGTAGAATATGCATTATTGAGTTGATAGAAACTTGTTAATATTTATGATTAGATTTATGCATATGTATGTAATAGCTAAGTTAGAGCTATGCCATGGCGTGTATCTTTAGTATATAAGAATGATTGATTTGGTTAATCTTGGGGCTAGGTCAATCTGTGGATGGAAATAACCTCATTAGTCATTCTATTATTAATCTTACGGGAATGATATGGTAATAGAATAAATGGCCAATTTACCAAATAGAGCAATGAAGTGGGTGGACGTACAACTCACACTCGAAGTACTGGGTGATGAATTATTTCGACAAAAGTAGTGTAGGTTGTCACTATCTACATTGCTGGTTCATTATGATCTAGGTTTACATACTAGATAGGGAAAATCATACATATAGGTTGTAGCCAATGTATGGTAGCTCTAGTTATGTAGGACACAACACTATACTCATAATGTTATTATTTTGAGGTCACCAAACCAATCTCTTCATCTAAGGGTTGGGTTGTTTCTATTAGAAGAGGTACAAGTGGCTATAAAGTATTGGTTGGGTGGAAAAGCACATGAGTGATGCTCTTCCGCATGCAGTTGATGGCCAAAATTTGAGGATGTATGCTAGCAAGGACATCTCAACTATTTATTTCTCTTATCTTTCATTAAGCTCATAGAAGCTTTGTATGTATTCAAATATTCCTAAAGTAAATGGAAATTTGGAAAGGAGTAATGTAAATATTTTCACATTTTTATGAAAATGATATTGTATATGATTGATGATGAAATGGAAAAGTTGAAATGGGTATTATTTCAATATGCATTTTTTTTATGAAATGGAGAAATGAAAATTTTAATTAATTGTATGTTGGCAATTTATTTTATATACTTGTGGGCTAAAAATTAGTAAGTTGAATGGGTAGATCAATGAGAATGTTACATGTGGCATCAGAGCATCCAGGTTTAGCTCTAGAACCTATGTGCTCGCTATAGTTTCTCACCAAAATTAAAAGAATCTAATGTTGGAATTCTTGTACCAGAATGGTGCATCTCAGAAAAACTTCTAGGAAGTTAGTAGTGGGAAATGATCGCTACCTCAAGGTCAAGAAGGAAAAGAAGCCATTGTCAAAACCATAGAGGGAACCAATCATGATATCATGATTTGATTGAGTGACACTGGGACTTTTAGTCATGCCTTATGTCGCATCCATCAAGAGAAAAAGAGGATACAAGAAGCAGTTAACTTTGTAGAACCCATCTCCTTGCCAAGTCAAACTCCTTACCACTTCCCAAGGATAACCCTACACAATGGAGTGTTGGTCCTGACATGATTTGTAGGGACCCTTCTATGCCAACATTGTTTGAAATAGTTTGTATTTCCTATAATAATGAATTGGTGGGATATGTATTTGAAGATGAATCTATAGGATATATACCCATCAATAATGAATATGAACAAAAATTAGAGGAATATTCTCCATGTGATTATGTATCTAGGAATGAATCTGAGGGGTACTCTCCTCTTGACTTTTTGAATAGTCATTCTATGTAAATGATAGGATATTTGAAATCCTTGAAAAATAAATTAAACTTTTGGATTTGAAAATATGTGCGTAAGGTTCTTTAGAACTTATATGCTTGGGTAAAAGATGGTATGGAAATATATACCATTTTCCTACGAGATAATAAGAATGAAGCCTCCAGGTGAATCAAAAATTGTGAAAAATGGTTAGGACAAGAACCAACCAGGATGGTAGCCAAGAAGAATGCCAAGGTGTGGAAAACACTGAGGCTAAATTAGGTCATATCTTTTCTATGATGAATGAAAGTAAAGGGAGGTTTGATAATCTAGAAAAAAGGGTTATGGGAATAGATAGGCAAGAGGAAAAAGCTATTGAAGATGAGGAAGGAGAAAATTATCATGATCAATCACAATCAAGTGATCATAACAATGACGAAGCACAAACTAGGTTGGAGAAGAGTACAAGGAAAAGACTTGCAAGTGAGTTATCCCATGACATGAAGAAAGTCATTCCTCCAAAATTTGAAGGAACCACTAGTGGGGATGCAATTGAAGCAGGGCTCACAAAAATTGAAAAATATTTTTAGATTAAGAATTACTCTGAGATTACTAAAGTTGTTTGGGGAGATTATTAGTTGGCTAGTGAAGCATTTAATTGGTGGATGAACAAGAAAATGGAGCTTGGGTTGAGTTCTTTAACCCTTACTTGGAGTGAGTTTGTGGAAATATTTCAAAATAGGTGGTTACCACAACTATTATATGATCAAAAGTTGATTGATTTAAAAAACCCGAGGCAAGGTGACTCTTTGGTGAATGAGTACTAAGAGAAATTCACCCATCTTCTAAAGGAAGAACCTCCAACTTAGCTTGTTCGAAGGTCTACAAGATAAAGACAACCACCTAAAAGGTATTCACTTGATGATTGGAGATGTATTTTTTATTTGAATACTAATGTGGATGAACCTAGATTTATAGAAGAGGTATTAGGTATGAATGATGTAGAATCCTGGAAGATTTCTATGGAAGAAGAAATCATAGCTTTAAAAAATAATGATGCATAGGATCTTGTACCATTACCTGAAGGGTACAAAACCTATTGGTTGTAAATGGGTGTTCAAGAAAAAAATTGGTTGAGATGGAGGTTTTGAGAAGTATAAAGAAAGGTTGGTTGCAAAAGGCTACTCTTAGGTTGAGGTTGTTGATTATGGTGAGTTATTTTCTCTTGTTGCAAAAATGGAATCTATTAGATTTTTTCTTTCTATTACTGCTTCAGAAGTTGAGAAAATGAATGTGAAAACTACTTTCCTTCATGGTGATTTAGAGGAGGATATTTATAAATGACATAGCTAGAGCACTATGTGGTAAAAGGTAAAAGTAATTTGGTTTATAAATTAAATAAATCTTTATATGGCCTCAAACAAAGTCCTAGGAAGTGGTACCGAAAAATTGATATATATGTGTTCATTTTGGGATTTGAGCATTCTAACTAAGATCACTATGTTTATTATAAATCTAATGGTGATCATTTACCATACATTGCATTATATGTTGATGATATATTATTCATTGGTAAAGGGAGAGGCGTGATTTCCAAACTAAAGTCTCAACTTGTTGCTAAATTTGATATGAAAGATCTTGGTGCATCAAAATACAATCTTGGGATGAAGATTAGAAGAGATAGAGTGAATAAAAATTTATGGTTAGGCCAAAGTAAGTATGTGAATTCAATTTTACGAAGGTTAAACATTCATGATTGTAGACCATTGTGTGTTCCTTTTACAATTGGAACAAAATTATCTATTTCAAATTGTCCTATACCCCACTAGAGATGGAAGACATGAGCAGAGTGCCTTAATAGAGTGTAGTTGGAAGTTTGATGTATGCTATGGTCTGTACTAGACCAAACATTGCCTAAGCAGTGAGAGTTATTTCCAGATATATGTCTAATGTTGGTAGAGTTCAATGGGATGTAGTTAAAAGAGTCTTCAGATATTTGAAGGGTACCTTAGAGTATTCTTTATGTTGTCATGGCAATTTGGTAGGTGACGTGATTTCCCTTGATATTCATGGTTATGTAGATTCAAATTGGGTAGGTGATATTGATAGAAAAAGATCTACAAGTACTTATGTGTTTACTTTATTTGGTGGTGCAATTAGTTGGATGAGTAAGTGACAAGCGGTGGTTTCTTTGTCCACTACGAAAGTAGAGTATATGGTAGCTACTCATGCTTCTAAATAATCCATTTGGCTTAAAAGACTATGTTCAAATATTGGAATAAAATAAGGTGTAGTGACAATTTATTGTGATAGTCAGACTGCGATCTGCCTAGCTAAGAACCAGACATTTCATACCCGGACCAAACACATTGATGTTCACTATAACTTTGTCAAAGACATGGTTGAAGATGGTAGGGTAAAGCTGGTTGAGGTATAAACTTTGATGAATGTTGCAAATTCTTTAACTAAGGCTGTCAGCACAGAGAAGTTTGGATGGTGTTTAGAGTCTATGGCCCTCAAGCGCCCTAATAATTAATTTATTGTGTAGATACTCTCTTTTCTCCTTCAAGGTGTCCAACAAGTGGGAGAATGTTGGGAAAATGGTGTCTCAACCTTGCATTTACATAAGGTTACTATTTATAGTAAGTTTTTGTTTGGGAATGAAATGGTTCAAAATTTTCCCCAAAGCTTCAGAGCGGCTAGATAAGTATGGTAACAATTTTTTATTGAAAGATCATAACTCGATTTGAGGATATTAAAGTTTCCATTTTTTAAGGTTGTGATGAAAGGTTTAAACTTAATTTTGAGGACTTTAGAGGCTCTAAAACATCTTAAAAGGTAGGTGTAACTAGAATAGCGGGTTACAAGGTGATAGAGATCTTCATGATCTTTCTGGCGCTTCAAACGGTTCATCAATTAGACACCCAACTCATAAGTTATGGCCTCTGGAAGTTTGGTCTCCTCAAAGAGGAAAAATAAAAATGTATCAGACACATAAATGAGTTGTAAAATGGAGGAACACATGTTGATGTGTGATTTGACACATCATAGGGCATCTAGATTGGAGATATGGTTGGTTGCATTTTATTAGGTGATTTTAGCCCATGGTTTTGTAATACTGTTTGACAGTTTCATGTATTATATCTCCTATATATGATGTGTGTGAGATAGAGGTTGTGTGCAAGAGTCTTATGACTATTAAGTTACCTTTGAATCTCTAGTTGGTGGTACTCCTGTGAAGATATTTCTCTGCAACTATATTGTAATTTGTTAATGATTTGTGAATAATATATTGAGCAGCCTTTGGAGTGAGGGTTTTTTTTCCCGAAAGGGTTTTCCCAATGTAAATCACAATGTTGTGGTATGCATACTATTATGTCTATTTTTGTTAAGTTTCTATAACTATTGTAATGAACTGAAAAAGTTTTTGCATTATCCTCCTCTCAAGGTTAGTGTAGGAAGTTGTTCCACTACTTATCTTCCTTACACTTCATAGGGCCAAAGTTACCACATAAAATAGACATAAGACTACATGAGGCCTTCCCACATCGACAACATCTATACTTCAGTGGAGTGTCTATAACACTAATTAGTGACCTTTCACAACTATCACCTATGATGGACAAACCTATCTACATACCACACTCAAACACAAATACTCAGTGGGACTAATTTACTATTGTTGTCACTCTATAAACATTATTCCGCTAAGAAGGTGAGACTCTAGCAAAAAGATAATTTCATCAAATGTTGCAAAACATATGAAATGTAGAAGCAACACAAGAATATTGGTAGCCTTAACAACACGCACAAACAAGTATTTGAGTAAAAGAGAACGATGTGACAAATTAACGCACCTATTTTCTACCAATGATTTAGTTAGAATGCACAACAAAAGAATGTTAAAATTGTTGAATTGTCCAGCTGCAATACTTATTGCCACAAGCACTAGGGTTGGAGTAGATAATGTAGCCAATGATGAACCACTTAAAAATCAAGTACTACTTTGTAGAGGGTGACACATTATGCTCACAACCAACATATGGACACAAACAAGACTTGTAAATGGAGCTCTTCACAAAGTTGTTGAAATTGTTTACAACCCTAGTTCCAAATTGCCAAATGTTCCCATGTATGTTGTAGCAAGGATCAATAATTACAACAAACCACCTTGGAATCGAGATGACCCAAAAAGTATACTGATAATTCCTGTATTGCTAGGCAATTGGAGGCAGATACCACTCATAATGGTGTGGGATATTACCATACACAAATCCCAAGGCCTAACACTACAAAGAGAAACAATTGACATTGGAAAAAAAGAAAGGTAGGGACTAACATTTACAACCATATCAAAAGTTAAGTCATTAAACGATCTTCACATTCAAAAAACATTCTCCGTTGAGAGATACTTCAAAATACAAAATAATCTGTATAGAATTATGAGGAAGAAAGAGGATGCTCGGGTGCAGAAATTATGTCTCTAAGAAATGAAACAACTCTTAGTCCTTTCTCCTTCACATTTGTCAATTATTCATGGAGCATCAATTCCATTGTTACAAAATTCTCTTTTGCAGAAATCTACTCTAGGCATGACACAATTAACTACAATGAGGAAATATCAAGACTCAAGCATACTATTAATCAACCACATCAACTGCACTCCACTCAACAATGAAGAAGATGTCTAAACAACTAGAAATAAATGAATTCAATATAATCAACTTCTTAAGGTAATTGTGTTCATACATTGTCAAAATTTTCTTTTTTGTAATAATAGCAAATACTATAATTTAATACTTAAATATCTTTTTACAACTCAAACTTTGAAAACAAAAAATTAACGCTTAAAATCTATTTGATATTTCTCTTACAAAATTATTCATTTTAGTTATTTACTCTAGCAAAAAAATTTCTTCATAAATTTGATCCCCAATCTACACATCTAACCATTTCATTGGTTTTGTTCTATATGTATTGAAGAGAAATGACATATGTCACATAACCTCATCATTGAAAAGGAAACAAGATTTTGGAGAACAAGATTATATGTTCATAAAATCTAGTACACAAAAATGTGTATCTTTTATTAAATTGTGCTAGTTGTATACAAGATACCAAAATGACCAACAACAAATGTATTATACAAAACAAATCTCTCAAGTTAGTGATTTTCATGCATTGTAACATAATTTTGTATTATTAAAATATTTTTTAAAACATACAGATAAAATTAAGTTACATTGAGTTACAAGATATAATTAATCTAAACCAATGTAATTTACATTTTATGCTTTCTAACCCTCTCCTTTTATATATTACCAAAATATGTCAAACTATCAAGATCATCGTGTGAAAGTGCAAGTGCTAGTAAAGTTTGTTGATAACTGATGCTGCTCTAGCATGCAGCTAGATTAATTTAGTTAATAGTTTTTTTTGTTTATTCATGCAAATAAAGCATGCACTCTAACATACATTAATCCTTAGGACTATTTTTAGTTTTGTTTTTTGCATGAGTTTGTTTTTAGTAAATAAAGCATGTTGTGCATGCACTTATTGTATTCTTAATTTAGGGAGTAGTTTGTTTTTTCAGTTTGAGAGCCTTAATAGCTTTCCATGCAATGCTAGGAATATATTTAGAACTGCAGTTATTATTAATTCTTCTAGGCTGCAAATTCTTTATATATACAGCCTCTATGTAATTTTTTAATTAAGCTGCAATAAAAGAAATTGGTGTGTGCAATTCCAAAAAATAGGGCACTAGGTTTTTTATTCTGAATTGTGATTTCTTTTTGCAATTTATTCTTTTTGTTGTTATTGTTTGCTAATTAGTTGGTTAAGAGAGGATAGGTTAAGTTCAAAATTCTACAAGTGGTATCAGAGCAGGTAAAATTGTTTTGGGTTAAAGTTTTATTGTTGGAATTTCGCCAAAGTTAATCATGTCGAATTCTAACAATATGCCCATTCCAGAATTTGATGGGAATGATTATGATTATTGGTGCATTAAGATGCTGACCTTTTTTATTAGAAAATATTTGTGGGAGATTATTGAATCAGGTTATGAAGAGCCAGATGATTGGAATGCCCTTATAGCCAATGATAGAATAGCAAGAAAGGAAGCAAGGAAAAAGAATGCTCAAGCTTTGTTTCACATTCAGATAGCTCTTGATAAGAGCTTATTTCCAAGAATATCAGGAGCAACAACTGCCAAAGATGCCTGGAAGACTCTACAAGAAGCTTACCAGGGTAGTGATCAAGTTAAAGTGGTCAAGCTTCAGACATTGAAGTGAGAGTTTGAGAATTTGAAGATGCAAGAAGCTAAAAGTATAAGTGATTATTGTGTCAGAGTCAAAGATGTGGTCAATAAAATGGCTACACTTGGGGAAATTGTAAGCCATGAAGTTTTGATTAAAAAGGTGTTGAGATCTTTGACACCCAGATGGAATCATGTAGCAATAATCATGGAAGAAAGCAAGGATTTGATAAAACTACAGTTTGATCAACTGGTTGGACCCCTGATGTCTCATGAAGAAAGATTGAAATATTTTTTTGAAGATGTAGAGAAAGCGTTTTCCTCTAAATTGTTAATCACAAAAATGAAGACGCAAGCAGTAGTAGTGCCAAAATCAATCAAGGCCAAGGTAAAGGGCAAAGCCAAAATTCTTCAATAGGTAGAGGAAGAGGTGGCTCAAGAGGAAGTGGTGGTTTCAGAGGAAGAGGTAGAGGCAGATTTGATAAGAGAAATGTTCAATGTTACCATTGTAATAGGTATGGCCATTTTGAAAGAGAATGCAGATTGAAAGAAGGTAAAAGTGCTAACTATGCTTAAGAAAGTAGTGAGAATCCTCCTGATCACTTATTTTTATCTTATGCAAAGGGTAAAAATACTAGTAAAGATGTTTGGTACCTAGATTCTAGATTCTCTAACCATATGACAGGGAATGAGAAGTTGTTCTCAACAAAGGATGGAAGTTTCAAATCCAAGATCCAGCTTGGTGATGATAAATCATTGGAGGTTGCTGCCAAAGGAGCTATGGAGGTCCAAACAAAAGAAGGTATAAAGAGTATTCATGATATTTATTATACTCCACAATTGAAGCATAATTTGTTAAGTGTTGGGTAGCTATGTGAGAAAATTTATAAAGCAGTCTTTGAGAATAAGACTTGTACTATCTATGATAAGAATAAGGATAATAGGGTGATCACTGTTGTTCCTATGACAAGAAATAGGATGTTCCCCTTGAGGTTTGGTGAACATAACAACAATTTGGCAAAATGGCTTATGAGGATTCAAGTTGGTTATGACATCTCAGATATGGGCATTTAAATTTTCATAGTTTAAAGTTTCTAACCTCACATGCATTAGTTTCTGGTTTGCCCAAGGTTGAGGAACACAAGGAGGTTTGTGAATGTTGTGCTAAAGGAAAGCATGCAAGAGAAAAGTTTCCAAAGGGCAATGCATGGAGGGCTCATCACCCACTTCAGCTTGTTCATTCAGATATATGTGGTCCTATGCAGACTAGGAGTTTGGGTAAGTCATCATATTTCATCACTATTATTGATGGTTACTCATGAAATTGTTGGGTATATTTTTTGAAGGCCAAAGATGAAGCCTTGGATACATTCAAGAAGTTTAAAGCCCTTGTGGAAAATGAGAAAGGGTGCAAGATCAAATGTTTAAGGACTGATCGTGGAGGAGAGTTTTGCTCAAAGGCTTTCCAAAGTTATTGTGATTTTAATGGCATCAAGAGGCAACTTACTACTGCATACACACCTCAATAAAATGGGGTAGCTAAAAGAATGAATCGTACTGTGGTTGAAATGACAAGGTGCATGTTACAAACTAAGGGATTGAGAAATTCTTATTGGGGAGATGCAGTTGCTACAATGGCACACATCTTCAACCGTAGCCCCACCAGTGCACTAGAAAAGATGACTCCTTATGAAGCATGGTATGGAAAAAGGCCTAATGTTAATCATTTCAAAGTTTTTGGTTGTTTGGCTTATGTGCATGTCCCTGATTAGAATAGATAGAAGTTAGATGCAACGAGTGAGTCATGTATTTTTATTGGGTATAGTGAGAAAAGCAAGGCTTATAGATTGTATTATCCCCTCACTAACAAGCTTATTGTCTCAAGAGAGGTGATTTTTGATGAAGGGGGAGTTTATGGTCATCAAAAAGGCCATGTTGAGAAGCCAAAATCTGTTTTGAATGATGATATAATTGCTGATATTGATCATGAGCAGCCAACTAATGTTTCTGTATCTAGTGGTTTAACTCCACCAAGCAGCCCTTCATCAAGTTCTTCAGTACCAAGTTCAAGTCCAGCTTCTTCTCCAAGTTCTACAAGAAAGGTAAGGAAATTGAGTGATATCTACCAGAGGAGTGGAAATCAAGTACATGAAGAAAACCCAATAGGTGAGACAGTGAATTTTGCTTTATTAGCCAAGGCTGATTTTGAACCATCATGTTTTGAAGATGCATGTACTAATGAGGTTTGGGTGAAAGCCATGGAAGAAGAGATGGATTCCATTCACAGGAATGACACTTGGGAGTTAACAAAACTTCCACATGACAAAAAAAGGATTGGCACCAAATGGGTCTACAAGACCAAGTTTAATAGTGATGGAAGTGTTGAAAGACACAAAGCGAGATTAGTTGCTAAAGGCTTCACACAAAAGTATGGAATTGATTATGAAGAGACATTTGCACCAATAGTAAGACAAGAGACCATAAGAATGTTGATTTCATTAGCAGCTCAAAAGAAGTGGAGCATACATCATATGGACGTGAAAAGTGCCTTCTTGAATGGGTACTTAGAAGAGGAAGTATATGTGGAGCAGCCACAAGGTTTTGAAGTGGAAGGAAAAGAGCATCTTGTTTATCGGTTGAAGAAGGCTTTGTATGGCCTCAAGCAAGCACCAAGAGCATTTTATGCCAGGATTGATGGATACTTTCAGGAGAATGGCTTCCAAAGAAGTAAGAGTGATCCTACCCTTTACTACAAACAAGAAGGTATTGATATTCTTATCATAGGTTTGTATGTTGATGTTCTTTTGTAAATGGGTAGTAGATCTAAGATGAAAGATGAATTCAAAGCTGCTATGATGAAAGAATTTGAGATGAAAGATCTTGGTTTGATGAAATACTTTTTAGGAATGGAGGTTTATCAAAGTAAGGATGAGATTTTCATTTGTCAAACAAAGTATGCACAAGATATGCTGAAGAAATTTAATATGACTGATTATAACCCTGCCTCCACTCCAACTGCTTATGGAATTTTGTTATGTAGAGATGATGGTGCTAATTTAGTTGATGAGACAACTTACAGAAGTATTGTCGGGAGCTTGATGTTTCTAATCCACACAAGGCCTGATATTGCTTATTTAGTTTCACTTGTTTCAAGGTATACGACAAATCCATCTGAAATACATATGAAGGCAGCCAAGAGGATTTTGAGGTATGTGAAAGGGAATTTAAGTTTTGGTATTCATTACTACTCTTCTGAAAAGTTCAATCTTGTAGGCTTTAGTGATTCAGATTGGGGAGGTAGTATGGATGACCGTAAATCTACATCTGGAAATTGTTTTTCTTTTGGTTTTGGTTTGATTACCTGGAGCTCAAAAAAACAAAGTATTGTTGCCCTCTCATCTACAAAAGCAGAGTATGTTGCAATTACCTCAGCAGGTACACAAGCTCTTAGGCTCAGAAAAGTTTTGGAAGAAATTGGAGAAAAACAAATTCAGCCTAGATTAATTTATTGTGACAATGTGAGTGCCATCAAGTTAGCTAAGAATTCGGTTCATCACAGCAGAACAAAGTATTTTGATTTGAAATATCACTTCATACGAGATTTGGTGCAGAAGAAGGATGTTGAATTGAAGCATATCAACACCCAGTATCAGCTAGCAAATATATTCACCAAAGCGGTTGCGAAAGCTCAGTTTATAGCACTATGAGATAAGATTGTGAGCCCTCTTAGCATCAAGGGGGAGTATGTTGATAACTGATACTACTCTAGCATGCAGCTAGATTAATTTAGTTGATAGTTTTTTTTGTTTATTCATGCAAATAAAGCATGTACTCCAGCATGCATTAATCCTTAGGACTATTTTTAATTTTGTTTTTTGCATGAGTTTGTTTTTAGTAAATTATTTAGAACTGTAGTTATTATTAATTCTTCTAGGATGCAAATTCTTTATATATACAGCCTGTATGTAATTTTTTAATTAAGCTGCAATAAAATAAATTGGTGTGTGCAATTCCAAAAAACAGAGCACTTTGTTTTTTATTCTGAATTGTAATTTCTTTTTGCAATTTCTTCTTATTGTTTTTTATTCTGAATAAATGTTAGAAAACTAGAGACACATTACAGTGATATTTTGAGTGGATGACAGCGCATGCAAATTGCCCGAAGTCTGAACGAGGCCCACTTCATTTTCTCTGCAACTTCTTGTTTTTGAACTTTACTATTCTGTGATTGTAAAAAAGAGGCCGTCTTTATTCTTCTGGATAAAGACGTTTAAAAATAACCAGGAATTATACCTACATAGTTTTTGTATATACTCTACGAGAGGTAAATAACGCGAAAGCCATTGTGTTGCATCACTCCGAGATATAGTGGGAATATTTTCAGTCACGCTACAATCGTGACTTCTTCATCCACTTCATTTTCTCTACAACTTCTCATTTTTTAACTTTACTCTTCTCTGATTGTGAAAGAGGCCACGAAGTTATTCATTTAATATTTTCGGTGGGCTTTGTGGATAAAGACGTCTAAAGATAGTAGGGATATTTTCAGTCACGCTACAATCGATGTATAGGTAGCGTGTTAGACGGAATATGTTGCGTGTCAGTCACGCTACACATAGCATCAATCCTTCTTTACGTAAAGCACTCAATTTTTCTCTAGGTTTATCAGATCTATTCCAGACTACACTTTGAGATTTTCATTCATCCGTTGCACTTGAGTTCATGGCGTCTTCCTCCTCATATCACAATCCTTCTTTCAGTGAACATGAAAGGGAAATGTTCACTGCTTCAGAAAAGTTATATGTGTATTCATTAACCACCGTGGCCCTGACGTGAAACAAAGTTTGGCTTTTGCACTTTACGATTCACTGGAGGAAAAAGGATTTTGGACATTTCTTGATGATCAAAAATTAAAACCGGGAAATTCAATTTCCTCCACCATAAAAAATGCCATATACTCTTCTAGTGTGCGAATCGCCATCTTCTCACCACGATATGCGGAGTCCGCTTGGTGTCTAGATTAGCTGGTTGACATGTTGAAAACCAAGGCTCTGTTTATTCCTGTATTTTGTGATGTCAAGCCTTCTGACCTTCGCTACCCTGACAAGGGAGTTTATGCACCTTCATTCGCTAAGCATGAAGAAAGGTGACTCAGCAACGAGACGCTTAGCGAGTGGAAGAAAGCCCTCTACTCTTCTGCAGGCTTCTCTGACTACGAATTCAACACAACTAATGAGTAAGGCTTAGCTTATTTTGCTTCGGCTGTTTCCTTTCAATCCATTATGATTCTGTGATTATGTTTTAGTTTTTATTTCTACTTACTGGCTCCTTGTTGAATTACACGCTTTTGAAATTGTCAGTAACGTCGAGGAGCTTTGTACAAAGATTTGCTTGGCTGTGCAACAAGAGGTTGGAAAGACATCTAAGGGCTCTCCAAGATATGTGGAAGTTGCAAAAGATCAGATATGGAAGTTGCAAAAGACATCGGCACAGTTCAAGAAATTGAGTCTCCTGCCCAGAGATTCACATCCAGTGAGGATAGATTCCAAAGTTGAAGATATGCACAGGTTGCTACAAGATCCACAAATTCCAGTTATAGACGTTGTTGGTATGGGCGGCTCGGGGAAGACATTTCTTCTCCAAAATGTCTACAACAAAACAAAATCCAGTTTTGACAAATCTATTTGGCTTTGTGTGTCTAAATCTTATGCTGTCAAAATTTTGCAACATGATATAGTAGCCCTGCATATAGGCTTAAAAAGTGATATTGTGGATGGTGCCATATCTGAAGAGACAGCGGCTGAATTAATTCATGAGCCTCTCCAAGGTAAAATATGTTTTATTGTGCTCGATGATTTGTGGACGTTGTCTACAGCAGAGAATCTCGTAGACAAACTTGGTCTGCCAGCTGATAAAGATTGTAAAGTTGTGGTGACCACAAGAAATAAGGAGGTTGTTCAAAATTCAAAAGCTCATGTTTATGAGATGAAAATTTTGTCAGATGAAGACAGTTGGAAGCTGTTTTGTGTCTACGCATTTCCCCATTGTGAAGAACATAGCGCGCCATCGCACTTGGAAGAGGTGGGTTATGGGATTGTAAAGCAATGTGGAAATCTTCCACTGGCTATCAAAACGACAGCAGCATCTCTCGCCAACACCAAACGTCTCAGCAAATGGGAGTCCAAGCGCCGTCAGCTCGAAAGGGTAGTTATTCCCTTTGGTGAGCATGGCACTGTGATGGATATATTAAAATTGAGTTACGATTCGTTGCCACCACATCTTAAACCCTTTTTTGCTTATCTTTCTTTCTTCCATGAGGATGAGGAGATAAAGTGTGAATACCTGATAAATCTGTGGATAGGAGAGGGATTAATCCCAGCAGAAGAGGAGCAGTGGGAAATGGCGTGGGATTGGTTAGACCAGCTTGTCCAGCTGTGTCTGCTTCAATTCTGGGAAGACCCGGGATTTTTTAGTTATTTACAGGTTAATAGGTTAATCAAATTTTGTAAAATTCATGATTTACTGCGTGATCTGGCCATACACATATCCAAAGAAAATAAATGTGTTTTCTCTGTTGAGAAAACCTCTACACATGCAAGTGCTGCCTCTGGCTGGTGTCAGATTTTACTAGCCAAGAAAAATATTAATGGTAATACTAATGCCCTCTCACAGAGCCATCCTGCCTATCTTCGTACACTCTCATTGTCTCAAAATTGGAAGATTAATAGAATTCCGGAAAACATGTTTACCACTATGAGAGGACTGCGCGTTCTCAATTTGAGCTCTACAAACATCTCTGCATTGTCGAAGTCTTTTGGAAAGATGATACTTTTTACATCATGTTCTCATGTTTAAGCAGTTGGAGTGTTCCCATGCAAATTTAAAATTGTTGGTAAAGGACAATCTAGAATCTTTTGCTATCTAAGTGGAGCAGCTATTATTTAAGAAATGAAAATAAGCTATGGGAAAATAAAGGGACTGGAAATAAACAGCAACTGTATATTGCCAAAAATACAACTGCTGCTAGCAAAAATAAACTAAACAGTCACATAGAAACATGCCGTTAGAGTCCTCAATTTAAGAAATACGAAAGTAAATGAGATACCAGAATGTGTCAGATATCTGAAAAGTCTCTTGTTTCTTGCAATTGGATCGCCTCGGGTAGCGAAATTCACGTACCAGGCTCGATAAGTGAACTTAAATGTCTTCAACATTTAGAATGCAAGCGTCTTTATCGCATGCCGAAGGGAATATCAAATATGGCCTCTGCGATCAGATATGCTGGGCTCTCCATAGATGAGAATTTGGCAAAGATGAGCCAGCTTCAGGAAGTAAGGTTATCATTTGAGCATGACATGGAATTGAAGACTATGGAAGAAGGGGTCCTTGCACAGCTGAAGAAGATGCGTCATCTTGGAATCTTGAATTTGAGAATGGAGTGTCCGCAATTTCCAGAGAAAATGAGAGCAATGAAACATCTGGAAAGTCTTCAATTAAGGAAATTTCCAGTGCCAAGTTGGATATGTGATCTTGTAAATCTGAGGGAATTGAGCTTAGATGACTGTGAATATAGTGATTTTCCGGAGTTTCAAAGAATGCCCAATCTAGTGAGCTTGATTTTGGAAGGGAATCACAGGTGCAGACAATTGCCAAAGGCGTTTGGAAAGTCGGGAGGATTTCCACACCTCCGCTTCTTCAAAATCATTTTATTCGAGGAATTGGAGAAGTTCCCAGAATTGGAAGAGGGATCGATGGCATGCCTTGAGAAGTTCACTCTATCGCAGTGTGACAAATTGCAGAATATAGAGGGGTTGGAGCGGTTGAAAACAGTGAAGGATTTCATTTTTGAGGGGTTGGGGGCTCGGTCGTGGGGGATGGATAAATTACGGGAAACATTTCATGAAGGCGGAAAATATTGGAATCCGGTAACTATTAGAACAAATTTCTGGTAACTATTACCGCAAATTTCTATTGAAGTTAATTTTATTATTGTAAAAATTCAAGAACAATAATACATATTAACAGTAACAACAACCATTGGATTTAATTGAAGGCATTGTTATAAGCTTTCTTCTATTTAGTACTATATTAAAGTCAATCTTATGAGATAGTTCATTTAACATTAACAACAACCATTGGATTTAATTTTAGTGAGGGCATTGTTATAAGCTTTCTTTTGTTTAGTATTATATTAAAGTCAATCTTATGAGATAGTTCATTTAAGAAGAATATTCACACGGAAAGTGTTTCTTATATGAAATGAACTACTTGTTTTAAAACATGAATGCTTCACAATGCTCCTCAAAAGTTGCGGATCAATGCTTCACAATGCTCCTATGCTCCCCAGAAGTTGCAAGACGATTGAAATTGTATCAGCCGTTCATTTTTTCTCTACCGTTTTAGTTCCGCCCCCTTCCACCGTTTTAGTTTGGTAGAGCACAAGCTTTTAAAACTTTATCTGCAGCGTGACTGCCTCCATAACTGACGCCCACTCCCTTAAGATTGAAGAGTTATGTCACTGCCAAAGAGGCGGTGGTATTTGGTCAAGCACTTGTCCTGCATACTTTCCAATGCTCTGGCCAGAGTATAACCGATGGCCAATCCTCCTCCTCTAAATGCCATATTGAAGCTAAAGAACTGGTTTTGGATATGGCTCTCGGAGTTACGCAGGAAGACCCAATTCCCATTCTTTCATTCCATTAATGGGTTTGTCCAGCCACACAAATCCCCTCATTTCTTGGGGTTTCCGCCAGAGTTTCACATATTCTTTTCTAGTCTTCCACAAGAGAGCAGAAGCTCCTATGCCAAATACTATGTGTTGCAAACCTGTACTGTACTTCCTATTGCCTGGCATAGCAGAGCCTGAAACTAATTCTAAATAAGAAACAAAATATTCTTATTCTTGTCCTGCCTCAACAACACTTTTTCCTGAGCTACCATCAACACTTTTTTCTGAGCTCCCATTAACTATCATTTCGTGGGCAAAGCTTATTGATTCTTGTGCCACCATTCCATAATGAATTGGGTAATACCCACTCTGAAATTAATGCAACAGAGCAACATAACAAATGCAGAAGCCTGCAAAAACTATTGCAAACAGGAAACCTATGATTTTTCCCATCCAGGTGACACTTTCCCAAGTCTGTATGCTAAAATAAAATCTAAATTATTATGTATTGTACTGTGGGCTCTAAACTTTAATTAGAGAATGGTGCATTGATTTAATAGTTTAAATGCAGCTATCATTTTAAATTTTGTACATTGATGTATTGAAAACTATCTACAAGGAAATTATAAAATGCACAAAAACATAGAATAAAAAATCTGGATGGTAACAACTATAAATGATTGAGAAGATATTTTCTATCATCTTGCATGTTTAGAGAGCATTTTCAATCATTGATTTAGAAAAGCATCTATCCTCCATTCCATAATCCCTTTCTCTCCCTTTCTATATCCCCTCTATTTCTACATCTCTCCAACTTACTATTCCCATATATATCTCTCTCTTTTTCTTCTCATATATCTCTATCTCTCAAAACTTTCAATCATTGATTTAGAAAAGCATCTTTCAATCATTGATTTAGAAAAGCATTTGTCCTCCATTCCATATTCCCTTTCTCTCCCTCTCTATCTCCCCTCTATTTCTACATCTCTCCAACTTACTATTCCCATATATCTCTATCTCTCTCTTTTTCTTTTCATATATCTCTATCTTTCAAACTTTCAATCATTGATTTAGAAAAGCATCTATCCTCCATTCCATATTCCCTTTCTCTCCCTCTCTATCTCCCCTCTATTTCTACATCTCTCCAACTTACTATTCCCATATATCTCTATCTCTCTCTTTTTCTCCTCATGTATCTCTATCTCTCAAACTTTCTCTAGATATAAGTAATGGGCTTTGTTTATCTTCCCAATTCAAAGGTTCTTTTTCAATCATGTTTGAATCCATGTAACTGGATGCATAATCTTCATCTCCATCTTCATCTTCATCTCCATCTCCATCTCTATCTTCCTCACTATCTATATCTCCTTAGGCTCTCTATCTCTCTCTTTTTCTATCCATACCTCTCCCTCTCTCCTTATTGCAAACATAACATGGGCATGCTAGTAATAGAGTCAAATTCAAAGGTTTTATCTCAGCCATTTTGGATCTCTAAAGTGGATGCATAATTGAATTAGTCATGTATTACACACATGTATGCAAAAAATATACCTCTTTTTTGCCTAGTTAATCTTCTCAACTCTTTGGTGTCCCATTGCACACCAAGATGGAATTTCTAGTTATTAGTTTTATTGAACAGATTTAATTTTTTTAATAATTATTTAATTTTAAATGACATTTTTATTATATTACATATAAATTTATTTGTAAATTATTATATATTTTGTGAAACATTTTTTTAAAAAAAAAATTAAAATAAAATTTGAATTTTAGTGATGGTGATTGTTATTGTGTCATTAAATTTTTTTCTTAATGTAAATGATATTAAAATTATTTTTCTTCATGAGAATGGTAAAACTTTTAATTGGATCCATATAGATTGTATCAAATTAGTTGATTTATAGAACATGTGCAAGACTTAGTTTTAAGATGTGAAAATAAATTTCATATCCAATTAGTTTTAAAGATTGTAAAATTTATTAAAATTTAAAGTAACATTTTAATTTTATAACTAATATAAAATTATATTGAATTTGTATATTTGTGAAATCTTTTTCCTTAAATTAATTTATTTTAGAATTGAGTCGTGCTTAGTGAAAATGGATATTATTATTGTGTAATTAAAATCTTCCCTCTATTTAAATTATACTTAGCTATTTTATAAGTACAATAAAAATTTCTCTATTTTTTATTTATATAGACAATATTATTAATATCTTTAGAGAGTTACAAAATTTTCTAGGGGATGCATTCTCTATTATGACCCACAATCCTGACTATTTCTTCTTAATTAATTACTTATGCATTAAGGAAGAATTAACAAAAGAATCAAATGTATTTATGCATTATAAGTTATCCTTTAAGAGGCTGACAACATATTCTTCATAAGTTGTGCTTTAATGCGACTTGGTTAATTAAATGGAATATTGATCATTATATTCTTATTTGTAACCTTTTTTATTTCATTTATTTGGCTAATTTTTTATAGGGAATATAACTTTTCGTATCAAAGTATCTTTAAGGTTCATGTTCCATTACATGTTAGAGTTATACCTATGTCTTATGAAAGGAAAATTAATCCTTCTATTGTATTTGAGTCTCCAAAAGAGTCTTTCTACTAGAGAAGTTATTTTCTCTTATGGAAGGGGAAGTGTTTGTTTTGATGAAGGAAATAGTAAGGATGGAATAGGGAGTCCTATTCTTTCATTAGTATATTGGGATGATGCTTCTTTAGGTACCTTGATTCCTTGTTCCATATATCAAAGACTACGTCCTAGGAGCTATATCCTTATTTAGATATCATGTCGAAACCATGCTTGTAATTTGTTTGAAGATATGATGGGAAAGGAATTTCATCATAGACCTCATTGAATTTTTGTATTGTAAGTATATCTTGGAGTATTAATGAGATGGATAGAGGGATAAGGATGAATCCTTGTAGGAGGATGTACCTATTTATTAGCACCATTCATCTCCATTTGGGAGGCAGGAGAGTCCTTTTGCATTAGGAAATTAAAAGGATTTGGCATAAATAGAAAGATACAGAACAAAATGTCAACTCGAAAGCATATATCTAGAAATGAGATATAGAGAGAAACCTATCACTTAAATTTGGGCATAAAAATGGTCAAATACATGCTAGGAATCCTAGACATAGATGTTTTTTGCTAGCTAAAACTTCATATTCTTGATTAGGACACCCTACAAATCACTCCCTCTTAAATTTAGACAAAAAGTGTCGATCACATGTGTCGATTGATGAAGACCATGGTTTTTCACCTGTTCAAAATTTGGAACTATATGTCTTAGTTTGAAATCTACAACTTTGTAACATTTTGCTATTAAATTGGCAAGCAACACATAGAAAAGAGAGGATATATTGTGCTGTATAGGAGTTTGCCTTAGTCAAACCCCAAGTGGGAATTAACTTCTATTAATGCATGATAGCCTTGGTAAGATAAATGATTGAATGAGAGATAAATGAAGTCTCTCATTCAAACATTTATTATCGTGAGGGGGCACGATCAAGTGATGTCTTGATAGACATGGTCGATCAAGGCATCGCTTGACCGTACCCAGCCCACTACATATACCAAATGAAATGTGTGAGAATGGACATTGAAATAAAAAATGCTCCTCCTCTCCTACAACATAAAAGAAGACAATCAGATTTATACAACAATTCAGTGATAGATAATACATAGAACAAGATTTATTTTAATTCTGTTCCACAAAATTAACATGGTATCAGAGCCAGGTTTCCTTCTATAAAGCCTAACCACCTGAAGGAAGATCCGACTATGATCAGATTGATATCTCCTAGAAAGTCTTGAATATGACCACATTGCAATAACTTGTCCTCTCAAGCTTAAACTACAAGCGTCCCTTGCTAAAGTCAGAAATTCAGACATATGTTTAGGGGTATGTCTAGGATCATGGTGGGCCAAATAGGCTCTTAAGTGGCAATGAAAATCAGAAAACAGAGTTAGGAAACTTGTCATAAAATTTTGAATAAGTTATCAACATTATTTCAAAAATATGTAAGAGTAAAATTTGTAGGAAATTGAATGTAGTTTCTAAGCTACTAGTTTTTTTTTTGAAAAAAAAAATCTATTTGACAAAAAATTAAAATTTCAATGTAGTTGTACTAAAATTTTAGGAAAAATATAAGAAGCAGGTGTGTGTCTGACCACCCTAATCATAGTCAAATTATAATAATTTTTTATAATATTTTATCTATAAGTAGAAGACTCATGTCTAGATGTGACACATAATTTTT
Organism: Cryptomeria japonica; assembly: GCF_030272615.1. Classification (NCBI taxonomy): domain Eukaryota; kingdom Viridiplantae; phylum Streptophyta; class Pinopsida; order Cupressales; family Cupressaceae; genus Cryptomeria; species Cryptomeria japonica. Next base: position 241,993,113 of record NC_081407.1, on the reverse strand, counting down.
TATATTTTTCTTTGAAATAAATAATTAATTATGATTTTTTTACTGTAGCTTTTTTAAAATATTAAAAACTCGTATGTCTGACCACCATAACTTGGTCAAAACTTTATGAAATTTAATTTTTCTTTTTTTAATCCTATAGTATATGAAACATAGAATGTGACGCATGTTTCAGGTTCAAAAAATGTGATACCATTTGAAAGTTATAGATATTTTTCAATCAGACGATCATAAAAAAACTAGTCAGAATATCGCCACCTTTTGGCCCCTCATGATCCTACACATACCCTTAAAAAAATATGTTCTCTAGAAGAAACTCAAGATACCTTGTGATTGAGAGGGAGCTTACTAATCAAGATTGAGTACTTTTGAGGTAAAAATTGTAAATATTGATTATTATTATTAATACTAATAATTATTCTATGGGCCCTATGTAAATCATAAGGAAGTGATGGTTTCCAAATGATTTTCACTTGTATTTTTGAGATTATTGGAAGGTGACAATCATACAATAACTCAAGATTGTGGATAGAATCGCCGACTGAGGCAATCCACGTAAAAGCTTGTGGATAGAATCACCAACAGAGGCAATCCACATAAGAGCTCATGGATAGAATTGCCGACTGAGGCAATCCACGTAAGAGCTTGTGGATAGAATCGTCGACTAGGGCAATCCACATAAGATCTTGTGGATAGAATCGCTGACTGAGGCAATCCACGTAAGAGCTTGTGGATAGAATTGCTAAATGAGCCAATCCATACAAAAGCTCATGGATAGAATCACTGACTGAGGAAATCCACGTAAGAGCTCACACCGACTGAGGCAATCCATGTGAGAGCTCATGAATAGAATCACCGATTGAGGTAATCCACACAAGAGCTTGTGGATAGAATCGTCGACTGAGGCAATCCACACAAGAGATTATGGATAGAATTGTTGATAGAGACAATCCACTAAAGAGTTTGTGAATAGAATCACTGACAGAGGCAATTCACATCTTGAAACTATGGTCCCAAGATAAGCATCATATGATTTATGAATATTGCTCCCAATACCTTTTACATTTATCTTACCTAGCTAAGAGGGAGTGTTAATGCATGATAGCCTCGGTAAGATAAATTATTGAATGAGAGATAAATGAAGTCTCTCATTCAAACATTTATTATCATGAGGGGGCATGATCAAGTGATGTCTTGATCGGCCATGTCCAAAAGACATGGCTGATCAAGGCATTGCTTGACCGTACCTAGCCCACTACATATACCACATGAAATTTGTGAGAATGGACATTGAAATAAAAAATGCTCCTCCTCTTCTGCAACATAAAAGAAGACAATCAGATTTATACAACAATTCAATGATAGATAATACATAGAACAAGATAAATTTTAATTCTGATCCACAAAATTAACAGCTTCCACTATAGAAATGATGATTAGAAGAGAGCTTACCCCTAGTAGGATAGAGATTGAAAACCTTAAGGAAATGCTAAATTTAAATGATATTACCTTAAGCTTGATAATGGTGGTGATGCAATAACATGACATGACAAGGCAAAAGAATCAATGATGAAAACACACTTGCATGTGCATTGTTGTAGCTTGCTACTCCATAATACTTATATTTGAAGACACATTCTCAATAATGTTTTCTCAAGGAAATTCTTAGAATGTGTGGGATGAAAATGATACAGAGAGGATATCTTTATATAGAGATTCACAATGTATTTCCTAATTTAGGTCAACTTCCAATGGTCATATCAAAATATCAAGATCTGATTATAAATGGTAGGATCTGACACTCCAACACATTTGATTTTGGGTCCTTTTTGGATGGACTATGGTGTTAGGTGCCTTATTCCACCCAAAATAGGAGTAGAGAAGGATGGATGTATAGTGTACAAGCCCAAGAGATAGTATTTGGTCACCAAATAAGGATATGATGATACTTTGGTTCTAATAAGGCAATAAATGGGTTTAATATGAGAAATGAGAGGACACACTAAATAAATGCCCAAAAAGGAGTGTGAAATTGTAAAGGGGCTACAATTTACAACACTTCACTTACATTCTAGTTTAAGTCAAATATTTTATATTTAATCAAATGTATTATTTAAAGTTTAGATTCTCCTTATGTAATATTTATTATATAGAAACATGTCCTCCTAAAAGGGTTCTCAACTATAACTAGATGAGAAGGCAATTCCATTTATGTCTTTATTCTGGCATTGAATCATGTTATGTTGAAACACCAAATACATTAATCTTGAAATGGGCAATAGTTTACTCTATAAATGAGTTTCAAAACTTGTATCACCAAGAACCATGCATTGGCATATCAATTATTAAACATATGTTGAAAAAATTATTACCTTTGAAGGATGTAAAAAATGACTTATTGAATCAACAAATTCCTAAATAGTGTCCTTAACACTATGAGGAATTTATATATCAAGAAGATGGAATTAAAAAGATATTTAGGTGACTATTAAAGGATATTTAGGTGAGTATTATGTGAATCACTGCATCACACTTTAGATCTTATTTTACAATATATCAAGTTCACATCACTTGGGATTGAACCATAATACTTGAGATTGGGCGATAGGAATTCTTGAAAAAAAATATAAATTTAGAATTGCTCCTCATATAAAAATATAATTTTTAGGTAATTGAAAAATGATTCATCTCATTTTCATCACACTATATACACTTAAACCCTTTCTTTTAATTGTCAAATATATTCTAGTTTGGTTATCAAATCTCAACTCTACTATTTAAATTGATTATATGATATAATTAACCTTCTTGATTTTAATATTTTATGAAAAAAATTATTTACATTAATAATTATAAAATAATTAAAAAATCATTATAAATATATTTTGTATTCTTAGAATAAAAGATAAATCCACTGGAAATATGTCACTCCACTCCCATAAATTATAAGAAATAGGAATCTAGATCCAAATAAGGTGTGCCTCTAGATATTTATCAAATGTTACTATGTGCATTTAGGACATGGTGCCACAAACCAATCAAGTACATGCTTAATCAATGTAGAAAGTGACAATCTAAGACTATGTAAAAATTGTTGTAGAACAATCTCCATTGGTGATGAAGATAAGCTGACAATAGTGATGTGACTATCAACAAGGAGAAGATGAATTTCCTCAAAATAGTCATCCAAATTTTCAATATGAGACTCCAAAAACAAAGATTATATGTTTGTATGATAAGAATCTCAATTAGTTGTGCCTAAAAGATAAATTTCCTATTGCATTGAATCAATGGGAGTTATACATGACCCAAATTTGTCAAGTTCATTAGGGAAAATTAAAGATGAAGATGATTGAGATGAGATCTAAATGTGAGTAGGAACTAGAAGACAAGCCTATTATCCATCAGAACATGCAAGACTTTTCATATACTTTAGCTTCTCTAAAGTATCATTATCAAAGGGCATAAAATCTACATGCACAAGGGGAATAAGACAATCTAATATAAGATCCTCTAGGAATGGAGAGATATGAGGGTCTCCATGCATCTTCCTATAGCACCATAAATTGTAACTAGTCCAATTTACACCTCATGTTTGTTCTCCTACTTTAGTGTGTCATATCTTCATCCCCTCTCTAGGTACATTTTGGCTCCTTTCCCAACCCCTAATGTCATGAACACCATTGAGTGGGCCCCATCTTGGAGGTCCATTCCTTATTTATAGATTGACAATTCCATTCTGCAATGTCTCCAAATGCAACTCTAGTCTCTCCTTTCAATACTAAAAAAATGTACCATCAAAGATAGGAACTTTGTAATGAATGTCCTGCGCCATACCGGATCTACCTCAATTGGTTAAGCTTACTCAAGAGGAACCTTGCTCTCATAGAAATAGTTGAACCCAAGGCAGGACTAAGAGGGGGGAGTGAATTATTCCAAAACAAAAATAAAATGCAACATATAAACAATTAAACTTCAACCCACATCCAACATATGAACACCAAGATTTATACATGGAAAACCTCCCCAAAAAAAAACCACAATGAGCACCTACCCACAAAAATATATCCACTATGTATATCAAATTACAAAGAAAAGAGCTAAGTGCTTCAGACTTGCACATCAAGGCTAACTACTCATGGAGAAAGATACAAAAAAGAACTTGCAAACCTAAACCTAACTGTTCTCAAGGAAATATACAAAAATGATATGGAAAGAAGGATCTCCTAATCATGAAGTTATCCTTGAACTCTGCATCAAGCAACCGACATCAACACACACAACTCCAACCTTAATTACCAACACTTCATCTCAAATCTTTGTCACAGTCTCAACACAGCTTGCATATCATTCGAACATAGCTCTCTTCAGTTCTTTATCGATTCTCACCGATTATCTTTGCATCATACATCTACACTCCACACCTCATGCTAACACTCTTAACTCAATCACACTCATCCTTATATACAAGATATATAACCAAATCTTAATCCAAGTTGGCCCAAATCAAGATATACTTTCCAAACTAGAGATACACACATTGATCCACTCCAGGAGAATGAGGGGCTCAAAACACAACTTCCAAAGATCAACTCACTGATCCACAATCATCGAAACATAACCAATAGCACATCCACATCCTATGCATCCATATAATTAATAAAATATCAAGAACATACCCTCCAATGCAAATAAATGAAATTAAAATCTCCACATGCTAGGGTGAGACCCATAACATATCAAACAGTCTTCCACAAATCATATCCAGACCTAAGGATATGTCAAACTTATAATATCACAACTAGCAATGATCAATGCCACAACACTCGAAGAACACAAAGATGTTTTCAAACCTTAGAACCATCATATTCATGATACCGAAAGTATACCCAATGTAAATGACAAAATCACTCAAAACCAACAATAGATTTTAGATCCAAGCACTTCTGTAACAACCAATAGAACAATTACAACATCAACAATACAACAAGATAACTTTGTACCATAGACACTCTGGACCAATCTGGAACAAGTTTGATATCAATAATAACCACAACAACACATCAATGCATACTTGCAACATAAATGTATGATTATACTAAAATAATTGCAATAGAAACATTACCTAAAATAACCATCAATGAAGCCACTAATGAAAGTTCTATTGAATTAGAATTTCATTAGCCAAAGGCAATGGTATATAATGATGAAGAAATAAACAAGTTATAGATTGATATCTACTTATCAAAATTGCAAATTATATTAAATCTAAACACATCTCTCCTAGTAATAACATTTATTACAATTGCACAAACATTTAGAGAGATTGTTACAGAATAATGGTCTTCATTTTTATTTTTATTTGAGAGAAGGAACTTTCTCATATGATCAATTTTTGTTTTTTATAGTATTCTAATTATAAATAACAATAGCATATACTTGTAATTTAAAATTATAAATTTTCTCTAGTTTGCAGATAATTTCATTAGAAAGTAACTCTAATAAAAGAAAATGATGCTCAATATTCCAAAAATCTCCACCACTTCCATCCTTTTGATATTCACCTAGTTTTTCTCACCTTTGATTATTGGCCCGCATTTTTAATCTGAATTTCCTTACTTGTGAACTTCAACTTTGATATTTGTTGCGTGAACTAGTAGGAGGTGAGACTATATATATTAAATTTAAATCTAATTACTATCATCTTGAATTTCAATAAGTGTGTTTGTGTTCATTATTTGTTTTTTCAACTAGAGAAGCATGAATAAACTTTTGAAATTCTTAAATTCACTTTTAAAAACTTTATAAAATTTATCTGATAAATTTGTTGATCTCAAAAAAAATGTTTAATACAAAAATTTTACTTTGAAATATTACCATAGGGTGTATAGTAGCATCAAAAATCTCTATTCCAAACCAGTTTTAGCCAACTCTAACAAAAATCTAAACTTAATTATTTTTGTAAATCACCCCATAGAAAATTGAAAGTCTAATATATCAAAAACCATAAGGAATTTTGACTCAAAAAACTGTCATATTCTCTTGAATAACCTTTTGACTTGAAAAATTGTCATACTCTTGAATAACCTTAATATTTTGTAATAGGCATATACTTGTAATAGTCGTCCATTTAGAAATGGGATCTAAAACAATAATGGGTATGCACTCTAAATAGATGAGTTTAGGTTTGAGATCCCATTTATTTTGTCAAATCCAATAGCATTCCTATCAATTTATTTTCCAAACTTAACACTTAAACTGAAAAGTGGTCTTAATTTTAGATGAGATCCATTCCTAAATGAAAACACATATTTTACAAAATAAGTATCATTCCTATTGATATTTTTTCTAACTTAACACTTCCACCAAAAATGAACACATTATCTTGCTTCTACTTAAATGTATCCATAGATTTTTCATCTTCAATATTGAAAAATAACCCTCTTTAAACTTTCAAAAATAGGAAGAGTCACTTCATAAAAACCAACTAAGAATTTAACATCATAAATGATTACGATTAATAAGTGTAAGAAAATTGAGTAAGAGACTAGGGAAAAAAGAAAGAATGCTGAACTTATTGTTAGGGAGGTGTTACATTGTTTGATCTATCAAATCTTTTGTTCAATATACATCTTATCAATTGAAATTGAACCGATCCATCTTGATTTTGAAAACATCACTCATGATATATATGTACTTACATCATCTAAATAGCATTTCGTATAAAAAGTAAGCCCATATTTAACAATAGTAATGATAACATCTTTTAAAAATATGCCTTTAGATTTCCTAGATAAATGACTACAATTAGTTGAAAATGACGTAAGTATTTAGAATGATAAATGTAAAAATCATTTATAAGAAATTTGTATTATAAATTTTTGAGACACAAATGAATATATCTAAACATGAATAATATTTATAAACAAATAGATAATAAATAAGTCTCTTCAATTGTTACATTAATTACTTTATTAAATATTAATTCATAATATTTATTTTTTCTCTAAATTTAATTGATTTTACTAGAACATGGACATTCAATAAAGACCAATAACATTAATTAGAAATTGATTGCAAATAGCCAAAAGTAGTATAATAGCTTATTAATTTATTATTCATAGAATCTAAAAACAATACAATCCACACAGAAATCACACAAAAACACACATCAAAACATCTTCACTAATCAGCACTCTGTCTCTTCATAAAATTCTCCTAATTATCATCAATTAAGCCTCTTTATTTTCTTTATGTTCTTCACCTCCCTTCTTTTCATGGTGTCCAAAAATCTTTTCTTTCATCTTATTCTTAAGGCTGTTTTTCTTTTTTCCCTTCTCCTTTTCCCCCTCTTCGTTGCCACTAACCTGCATGCAAAGAGATGACAACATTAATAGAGATGCCAGCACTACATTCATATAAATAATACAAACTAGGGGAGATTAATTTCTTTTACAGAACTCTTTTATATTTAAAAGTATAATCCAATTGAAAAAAAAGGGTAAAAAGATGAAGAGAAGTTACAGAGGCAGTAGAAGAGCTGCTTGTGAGATGGAGTTCTTTGACATGCTGCTCTGCTTCATTAATCTCCAGTAGTACTTCAATTGAACCCTCTTGCTGTGTCTTTCCTTCACTTTCACTTGAATGTTTCGGCTCCTGCTCGATTATTTTCTCTTCATTTTTCTGCTCTCTTGCATTTGTTTCCGCCATTACTCCACACAAGCTAAGAGCTCAACAATACAAAGAGAAGAATTTAGTTGAAGGAATATGAAAAAATGGCTGGAGGTAAAGTAGATTTATAGGCATGGAGGACGTGCTCAGGGCTACTGGTAAGGTGACAGTAGATTTATATTGTCAGTTGTACAAATCTCCTGGCAGATATGCATGGGATATTATAGAAACCTCGTACTATATTTGGCCTTTGCATGTTAACGCTGCTTTTAAGGCTATTAGTGGAGTAGCGCTCACAGTATCCAAAACTCTGACAAATTAATGAATTAACGCCACTAAAAAATTTCAGTGAATCTAAAGAATCTCTCCTCTATAGCAATGAAGTATGAGTATAAACACAATTAAATATTTAGTATTTATTTATTATCACAATCTACATGTTTTATTTAATAAAATTCATAATAGTTAACCATTGAAAGACTGGCCATCAAGGAAAAAATGCATCTCCCTGACATAAAGGTTATTGATTTATATGGTTTACAATGTCTATTGTATTTGATATGATAAAAGAGAAAATTTAAACTTTGATTCTTCTTTTGGGGTCTACTGATTGGCTGGAGTGGTCTCTATTTATTTTATATACCCCACTGAACCCCACTGAAGGCTATTTGAAGGGGAGAAAAAATAAAACTATCTCAAAGAAGACAGTAAACAGTAAACAGAACAGAACATGATTTATATTAATGCCTTTTACAAACAGAGCTGCCAATGCTCTTTTCAATAACACGTTAAAACAGAGTTTTTATGCCATGTATCAAAACGGAGGATTTACTTTGATTGTCCCTTTTTCAAAACTGAGAAATACAAAACAGATCTCTCCAAATAGCTACAGGAGAGGCTTCTAGAGTATGCACCTAATATGAACAATCTAGATGCATCGAACTCGGAAGAAGAAGATATGAGAAGATTGTAGTAAGTGGAGTTGGTGGAGTAGGTAGGTTACGGAGGCAGCGGAGATTAGATGTGTCTGAGCTGGAAGTCCACGTCTGTCAACACTCCCCCTTAATCTTCACTGTCATGTATGTCTACAATATCAATTCCTTTCCGGAGATGTTCAAAAACGTTCCTTGCAAGCGGCTTTGTGAGAATATTTGGTAGTTGTTCATTGGACCTACAAAACTCAAGATATCTGCAATCACTGTTCACCAATTCTCGAATAAAATGATATCTTGTATCAATATGCTTGCTCCGTTTATGAAAGACATGATTTTTAGATAAAGCGATTGCTGAATTATCGTCATAATAAATTTTGGTAGGATCTTTTTGTGGATGTCTCAAGTCTGAAAGTACTCTTCTCATCCATACTGCTTGACAAGCTGCTGATCGAATCCTAGATGGAAGATATACCCCAAAGTACTTTTTCTATCATCCATGCTACCTCCCCAATCACTATCCGTATATCCAATCAGTTTGTAATCATCTGAAGGTGTATACAAAATTCCAAAATTCTTTGTTCTAGCTATGTACCATAAAATTCTTTTTCCAGCTTTCCAATGTGATTCCTTTGGTTTGTCCATGAATCTGGAAATGAGACTAACCCCATACATGATATCCGATCTTGTGGCAGTTAGATACATGACACTGCCAACTAATCTCTTAAATAAGGTTCCATCAACACTTGGACTTTTGTCATCTTTGCTAAGTTTTAAACCCAACGCAACTAGTGTAGGGTCTGGATTCACATTTGTCATCTTAAATCTCTTCAATAAATCATTAGCATATTTACTTTGACATATAAAAATGCCTTGATCATTTTGACTTACCTCTATCCCAAGAAAATATCTTATGAGCCCCAAGTCAGTCATATCAAATTCTCTTTCCATGGCTGCCTTGAATGAGTTAATCGACATATTACCTGTGAATATCAAATCATCTACATACAAACAAACTATTATGGTTTCTCTTTCATCATTCACTTTGACATACAAGGTAGGTTCATTGCCACACTTGCTAAACCCATTGTTCACAAAATAAGAATCTATCATCCTGTACCAAGCTCTAGGAGCTTGCTTCAAACCATATAGGGCCTTTTTTCAATTTGTATTCCATATGTTCTTGTCCCAAAACTTCATAACCCGGTGGCTGATTTATATACACTTCTTCCAAAATTCCATTCAAGAATGTCGATTTAATCTCCATTTGGTAAACCTTCCATTTTTTTTGAGCTGCTATAGATAAGACCATTCTAATGGTATCCAATCTTGCCACTGGTGCAAAAGTTTCATTGTAGTCTATGACTGATTGTAGTGTGAAGCCTTTAGCTACTAGTCTTGCCTTATGTTTCTATACTTTTCCATTAGCATTATACTTTGTCTTGTAAACCCATTTAACTCCAATCACATCCTTGCCTTTAGGAAGCTCTACTAGATCTCAGGTTTGATTCTTTTCTATTGACTCAATTTCTTCATCCATGGCTGCAATTCATTTGTCACCTTTTATGGCATCATCAAAATAAATTGGATCATCTTGTGTTAAGAATGTAAGATTAGAACATAAATCAACATTTTTATCCTCTTGTATTTCATCATATATCTCCCTTAGACTTCATGTCTTCTTTGAAGTGTTTATAGACCTTGATCTTAGTGATGCAAGTGTTGGATTAGAGGACTCATTGATGTTATTACTTGCTGGAGTAGTAGGATTTAGAGTGGTAGGTGTCTTATTAGGTGTTGTAGGAACATTTTCTTGTGTAGTAGGGTTCTCAACTTGAGTTTCATTCTCTTCATTCTCTTGTGGAACACTAGCTACAACTATAGTTGTTTTGTCTATGCTGCCATCCCATGTTTCTTCTTCAACAAACTCATCATCACGACTTATTATCAACTTCTTTGTGATAGGATTGTATAGCTTATATGCCTTCGATTGTTCACTATATTCCACGAATATGCACTTCTCTCCTTTATCATCTAGTTTCTTTCTCAACTCTTGAGGTATCAATGAGTATGCCACACATCCAAAAACTCTCAAGTGTGATATATTGTGATTTCTTTTACTCCAAGCTTCTTCCGGTGTTTTATTTATCACTTCTTTTGTTGGACATCTATTTAATATGTATATTGAACATGAAACCGCTTCAACCCAATACTCATTTGGTAGATGTTTTGCTTTAATCATACTTTGTACCATTTCCATAATTGTTCTATTCTTTCTCTCAGCTACTCCATTTTGTTGAGGAGTGTACCTTGTTGTAAATTGCTTTCTTATGCCATTTTCTTTGCAAAAAATTTAAAAATTATTTGATATGTATTCACCACCTTGATCCGTGTTCAATGTTTTGATATAATAATCACTTTCTTTTTCAACTTTTTCTTTGAAAGTTGTTTAAAAACAACAAATGCATCTGATTTATATTTCAAGAAATAAACCCATACTTTCCTGCTGAAATCATCAATAAATGTTAATAAATAAAGTCTTCCAGTTATGGATAGTGTTTGCATCAATCCACAAAGTTTTGAACACACTATCTCAAGTGGTTGTTTTTCTCTATAAGACTCCCCAACTGGAAATTTGTTTCTATGTTGTTTTGCCAATATGCAACTATCACATGTTGTCTTAAGTGGCTATATTGGTGGCAATCCATATACCATTCTTTTATTATACAACAGATGTGACCCTTTGAAGTTTAAATGCCCAAGTCTTAAATGCCATAACTAAGATTCATTTTTGTATGAAGCCTGAAAAGTTGATTCAACAACCTTCTGCAATACTTGTGGCTTTAAGAATAGTTCACTTTAAATCCTAAGTTAAAACATCCTATTGTTTGTCATTTCAATTCTTGCAATTAGCATATTGCTTGTTTTCTTGTCTAGAATCCCACATTCACCATTTTCAAAGTATATTCTATACCCTTTTTGCAGTAGTTGTCCAATATAATACTTATGAGATTGTGTTGCAATCTAGGAACATAGTATCCATTAGAAATATGCTTCTCCTCACCTTGCTTAGTTCTTATGTTAATTGAACTTTTGCCCATGACTGAAACTCTTTGATCATTTTTCAATTTTACTTCTAATTTTACTAAATCATCCATTGTTGCAAACATCTCCTTATTCCAACTCATGTGATTACTACAACCACTATCTATGTACCATACTTCCTTGAAAATCTCTTGTGCTACATTGCATGTTATCAATATGGTGTCTTGTTCACTAGTGTTTGACTGGTTTTCATTTGTAAAATGTGTCTTTTTCTTGTTCATATCATATTGCCTTCCCCTACATTCTGATGCAAAATGCCCAAATTTATTGCAATAATGACAATGGATGTTGGATTTATCATACCTTTGTCCTTGATGTTGGCTATGAGAATGGTTTATCCCCCTTCCTCTTTTTGGTGTAGAATGAGCATGTGGGCTTGATGTTGGTCTTATGCTTTCAAATTGTGTATTTCTCTTCCTCCCCTTGGTATAAAACATCCTCTGCCTCTGTTGTGAGTTGATCTCCCTCTTGTTCTGCCGAATGAAAGTTGAGTCTTGAATGCATTCTCCACGGATGATGTTCCTGATCGATTTAATCTTTTCTCATGCTCCAAGAGTGATCCCATTAATTCATTTACTAATAACTAAGTGAGATCTTTGGACTCTTCAATGGCCACTACTACTCAATCAAACTTTGTAGGTAAACTTGTAAGTATCTTCTCTACACTTTTTTGATCCCCAATGGTTTCTCCATATGATCTAATTTTATTTACTATTGACATTGCATGAATGAAGAATGATTCTACTGAATTTGAGTTCTTCATCTTCAAATTTTCAAAATACCTTCCAAGAATTTGTAATTTTGTTGTTTTCACCTTGCCCGTGCCTTGGTATGCTGTTTGCAAACTTTCCCATGCTTGATTTGATCTTGTGGCAGCTGATACTTTTGGAAAATTGATTCCTCCATTGCCTGCTAAATGAAAAACAGCGCTTTGACATCTTTCTTCTTATTTTTCTTCAACAAATCCTTCTCAGCTTGTGGAAGAGCCTGATAAGCTTATTGGCTTGCTAGTTTAGGAAACCCATTTTCAATCAAGTCCCAAACATCCTGGGAGAAAAAAAGGGTTTTCATTTTTATGATCCAAAAATCATAATTCTTATCATTAAAAATTGGAATTTGGGGTTGTGAAAGGCTTCCACTTGTTCCTACCATATTTCTTAAAATAGAACTTGTCTCTGCTCACTATATCTCCAAATATTCTACTAATCGGCTATCTCTTTCTAATTCTTTCCCTTTTGATTGGCAAAAAATCTCCTTTCTTGGTGCAATAGATGCAATATCTCCACACTTGGGCAGCGGTAAGACTTACAGAGATTCTCCTAAAGATCTTCCTTCTTTGTTGGAAATTTTAATTATAAAATAGATTTTTATTGATTATCATAATAGTAATCTCACTTGGAAGCCTTGGCTGGAAACACATATAGCCTATTCTTCTCACCCTACTCTGATATTGTTGTTTGAAGGGGAGAAAAAATAAAATTATCTCAAAGAAGGCAGTAAATTGTAAACATAATAGAACATGATTTATATTAATGCTTTTAAGAAACAGAGCTACCAATGATCTTTTCAAGAACACATTAAAACAAAGCTTTTATGCCGTGTATCAAAATAGAGTATTTAGACTTTGATTGCCCCCTTTTCAAAATTGAGAAATACAAAATAGAGTTCTCCAAATAGCTAAAGGAGAGAATTTAGAATACGCACCTAATATGAACAATCTAGATGCACCGAACTCAGTAGTAGTAGATATGAGAAGATTGTAATAAATGCAGCTGGTGGACTAGGTAGATTACGGAAACAGGCGATATTAGATGTGTCTGAGCTAGAAGTCCATGTCTAGCAACAAAGGCAAGAGTTATATTTACTTACATCATATAAATATACTTTCTTTCCAATCCCATAAAAAAAATACATTGTTACAGAGAAGTCAATGTGATAAGCTGACCAGTTAGCCCATTGGGCCATCCACAATAATGTGCAAACCTTCAAATTCAATAAGGAGCAGACCATCAAGTTGTTGGATTCATTAAAAGGATAAACCCAGATTGGATGGGTTTATTAATGGACTTCGCTTGTTTCTAAAACAAATGTGTTATTCTGTTTGAAATGGCCTATTTTCTGTGGGATTTTTGTGGTACCCTCCTCCCCTATTTTTGGATGAAAAAATGGATATTCTGACATTCTGGTGATATGGTTAAGAAATTTGGACTTTGTTTTTTCTAAGGCTTCAAAGTTATACTTTCAAGGTGGGTTATCTGGCAATCTAAAGATTTATTTTATTTTGTAAGGAGCATTCTCTGGGCAACGAGTAGTATGATAGTCAGTATCGAAACTGATGTGTACCTCTAGACAATTAGTACTATGATAGTTTGTAACTATCTAAACTGATGTATCTTGTCATGGTGTCTTCTGCCAAGATATGTGATGTAGAGTGAGTTGTCTCTCACGAGTTTGTGCTACCTTGTCTAGGTATCTCCTCCAAGCTACACAAGAACCATCCAATGATTCTACACCTCACACCCTCCAAGGATCTGAAAGAACTACCCTAGTTGACCTTCCCAAGGTCCTTAGGCTAGGATAAGAACTTGTTGTTTTGTGAGTTCCCTTTTCTTGCTTAGGAGACCTTGTTTTCCCACTCCCTTTCACACTCAACCGGAGAGTTCAACCCCTCTACCACAGGATCTTCATTCCCCACACTACACACATTAGGATGGATTATTTTGGAAGGATTCCCAACCCTATTTCTTACTCAAGAGCTTTGAAACTTACCAGTTTGGTGTTTTACAAACAAACTGCACTTTTAGGCCTAATCAGAGACCTAATTCCAATAGCCCTGTCGGCGGGGTATTCTGCATTTATCTACTAAACTTCCTTAACAATCCTATGAACTCTTTTATAATCTAGACACCCTTTTGGGTTTTACATATAATATATCAAAGCCAAAGGTGGGTTTTGTCATTAACATATCTAACCCTTACCAGTTAACTTTGCCCTAATTGCCCCTTTCTAGGCCTGAAAAGTAGGGATTGGTTAAACTCTTTCACCAGTCTAATTGCCCTTGTTAACTAATGTTGATTTAATGTCTGTAGTTCTATATGGAATTCCAAACCAATCATACTTCACTTTCACCCACCAGATTCCACCAGTTAGGGTCTGTTATCCATGATTCCTAATGCTTGCTAGGTCAACATGCCAAGCTTAGGGTATGGTGGCAAATCTTTGGTTCAGATTCCCCTGCCTCAAAACCAAAAAGAAAAAATAGAATAAATTACAACCTAACATTACACAAGGTTTTAGAGAGGATATCCACCATGGAACATTAGGTTGGAGCCATTTTGGTCTCAAAAACCTCATTTTTTAGGACCTTTTAACCCTCCTGCAATAAAATGAAGTTTTTTCACAAACTACAACACTTCAAGACTCCAAATCAAAAAAAAATGAAGGTAAGACACTAGGATAACAATCCATTTCTCTTTTTTGGAAGTGTCAATCCGTACAAGCCATACAAACTTGCAAAGAATAGACGTTAACTCCGGAAAAACACACCAAATGAGAAACTAAATTACTTTATTTGCTTCAGATATTCAACAACAACAACAACAACAACTGTTTATCAGCAGTCTTTCCAAGCCTTATACTGGCCTTGGGGTAGTTACACATGCTCATAACCAACTGTGACAACCAACTAGCCATTGGTGTATGAAAATGCTGCAAAGTTTTTATGAGCAACCTTTGCAACTTGTTGCATAGGTGAGAAAATTTTCTCAAATCCAAACTTGGTCACTTTTAAATGACTCATATGACCTTAAAAAACTCAAAACAACATCAACCAACCTACATTAACCCAAAAATAACTTATCCTATTAAGTTCTCTACCTGGCACCCTTAAGAGCTTATAGGCCAACATTGGTCAAATAAAGACTCTTAGGGACCTTACAATCATTTGAGCATACACTTAATGGCCTCTTGGCCTTATTACAAAAAATAAAAACATGATTCCAACATCCTGGAAACAATGTTACCAAAATTTACTAAGTGCTCCTACACCATACTATCGGGGTAGGAAGAACTCAAGTCCCTTGAATGGATAGGGATTAAGCAATGGTTCCATGCTATAGTATATCTCCTTCAGACATCCATGTAGCTTAATATTTAGGGAAACCTATCCATTTAACGAAGTAGTCTCTATAGACTCCTTTCCTAATCCTTTTGACAATCTTAGAATCCAAAATGCAATCCAATGTCTCCTGTTGGCTTAAAGGTAGGTCTTGTATCCAATCTACATCTTTAGTAGTAGTAGACTCTTCTTGGTTTTTAGCTGATTGAGTTCTTTTATATTGGAACAAATCACATACATTAAATATTGGTGATAAACTCGAGTTTGGTGGTAGTTCCACCTCAGAGGCATTGTTGCCATACTTATACACAACCTTAAGAGGTCCAATCTTCTTCATACATATCTTGCTAGGCTACCCCTTATAGAGTCTCTCCTTTCTCAGATAGGCCATAACTAGATCACCTACCTTGTAGTGTACTTCTCTTCTTGTTTTTTTTGCTTGTGTCTTGTATTTCTTATTGTTCTGTTGCAATGTTTTCTTGACTTGTTCATGGATCTCCTTCATATTCTCTAAAATTTTTTCACCTTGAACACTCCTATTGTCCATGGAACTGAGATCTCTGAGTTCTAAGATACCCCTTGGATGACATCCATATACAATCTCAAATGGTCTTGTCAAGAGCAAAATGTCCACATAGACTGCCTTGATGCTTCTCCTTGATGATATTGTCTCTCATAGAGCACTGTGGTATCCAAAGTAGGCATCCTTTAAACAATAAGCCTTACTACAACATAAAATCATAATAGGCAACATGACAAGCATTAGAAGACTTTGAGCAAAAATAATGTGCTTCACCAAAATATTTGTCACCTTGGTAGAGGTCTTTCAGGTCATTTAACCCCACACTTTGTAGCTGCACTTCTTGGATGGTTATAACCCTTGTACTTAAGGCATCTACTACCTTATTGGTGACTCCTTTTTGGTGCTTGATGGAAAAGGTGCAGGCTTGCAAATACTCAACCCACTTGAGGTGTCTTTGGTTCAATTTATCTTGCCCACTCAAAAAACTAAGTGCATGATTATCAGTGTAGACTATGAACTCTTTAGGTAACAAATAATGCTGCCACTTCTTGAGTGCTTGCACCATGGCATATAACTCTAGATCATAGGTAGAATACTTTTGTTTTGCTTCATTGAGGTTCTTAGAGAAAACTGCAACCAGATGACCTTCTTGGCTCAAAATGGCCCCTATAGCCAGCTTGTTGGCATCACACTCCACAGTGAAGAGATGATTGAAATTAGGGAGCCTAAGGTAAGGGAGTTCTTCTACCTTTTGTTTTAACAACTCAAACTTCTTGTCCCTTGTTTGCTGCACTAGGCCACTTAAACTGACATTTTATCCCACCTTTGATGGTGTTAAAGATAGGTGCACACACATGGCTAAAACCTCTAATGAATTTCCTATAAAACGAAGCTAGAGTATGGAAACTTCTTACATCTCCTATTGACTTAGGAGTAGGCCAATTCACTATTGCTTCCATTATTGATGGATCCATTTTTAAACAACCTTGAGAAACTACAAAACCAAGACACCAATTCATTTTTGAAAAACTCACATTTATCCAAGTTGATCATCAACTTTTATTGATGCAGCTTCCTCAAAACTTGATTCAGATGTTTGATATGGTCCTCCTTTGACCTGCTAAAAATGAAATTGTTATCAAGAGAAACAATGACAAACTTACCAATGAATTCTGCAAGAAGTTCATTCATGAGTCTCATGAAGGTGCTAGGCGCATTTGTGAGCCCAAAGGGAATCACCAACCATTGATAGAGACCCTCATTTGTTTTAAAGGTTGTCTTCCATTCATCACCAGGTTTGATCCTAATTTGATGATAACCTTATTTCAAATCCACTTTAGAAAAGTAGCAAGCTCCACCTAGGTAGTCCATTAGATCCTCAATCCTTGGAATTGGAAACCAGTATCTAATTGTGATTTTGTTTATGGCCCTTGAATCAGTGCATATCCTCCACTTTCCATATTTCTTAGGTGCCAAAATAGTAGGCACTGCACATGGACTTAAACTCTTCTTTATCAACCCCTTATCTAGCAATTCATGTACTTGCTTTGCTATTTCCTCATTTTGAGTAGGTGTCATTTTGTAAGAAACTTTGTTTGGAAAAGTTAAACTAGGTATGAGGTCTATCTGATGGTTAACATCTCTCATAGGGTTTAAGGCATCTGGTATCTCAATGACAACTATGTCTTTGTACCGCCCTAGTAAGGTATGTACTTCTTGAGGTATCACCGGTTTGGTTTTAGTCTTTGTCTCTTCTTTGGGTTTCACTATGAGAGCACATCCTTGGTTCCCTTCATGATTCAATAATTTCAAGAACTCTTTCCCACCAAGCAACATATCGCTTGATCGAACATGTCTTTCTTCACCCTGATCAATCAAGGGATCCATTTGAAACATTCTACCCTCCTTGGTGATAACATAGGAATTCTTCTCCCCATCATGTATGGCTTTGACATCATACTACCAAGGTCATCCTAATAGCAAGTGGCATGCATCCATGGGTAATATGTCACATAACACTCCATCCTTGTAAACTCTTATTTCAAAATCTATCCTAGTTTGCTTATCTACAAGCACATGTTGACCTTTACTCAATCAAGATACCTTATAGGGGGTGGTATGTGGCAACCTTTTCAATTTTAGTTTGTCTACCATCTCAACTGCTACAATATTCTCAGTAGACCCTGAATCCACTATAACTTTAAAAATCTTACCATGAGATCTGCAGGTGGTTATGAAAAATGTTTTCCTTTGTGTAGGTTCTTTGGACTGTGGTACTTTCCACAAGGTCCTTCTTAGCATTAGGTGCTCTCCCTCTAGGATTGGTCTTGCCTTGCTGATTGGTGAGGTAGCACTTTGACAGTCTTCTTCTTGCACCAACTGAGTTCTCATGGCTCCCATGTTAGAGCTTGAAGTCTTTTCAGGATACCAGCTCATGGTATGCCCCACTTGATGACAATGGTAGCATTTGCTAGTGAAGACTGTGGTTCCTCTTCCTGAATTTCTAAATCTACCTCTATAGTTATGTCTCCCTCTAGAGTTGCCTCTAAACTATCCTCCTTTGTTAGCATTATCACCACTGTTGTCTGATACATTGCTTTCTTCATTCTTGTTGGGATTATAGCCCCTTCCAAAGGTGCCTCTTCCTCTATAACCTCTGCCACCTCTGCCCCTTTGATTATGTTCACCTTTCCTATTGATCTTATCTTCTACTCTCAAGTCTAACTAAAAGCATTTATGGACTGCGTCAGGTTGTATCATGTTGATCTCATCTTGAATGTTTTGTCTAAGGCCATTTAGGTACCTTGCAACCTTCTCCACTTCTTCCTCTTGCTTCCTAGCTCTTAGGACAAGTTTGTTGAACTCCTCTATATAGGTACTCACATCTATTTCTTGTTGTTTCAAATTTTGCAACTTCTTGTGCATCTGCACCTCATAATCTATAAGTAGGAATTGAGTTTTAATCCTGATCTTCATTCTCTCCCAAGAGGTGATCTTCTTCCTCCCAGTTTGTTCTCTTAATTCTTGCATCATGTTCCACCATACTAAGGCTGATCCCTTCAATCTTGACTTGGCCAAATTGACCCTCTTTTCTTCTACAACTTCCTTGTATTCAAAATGATTGTTCAAGGCTTCTATCCAATCCAATAACTCTTCTCCATTTAGGCTTCCATTGTAGATAGGTAAACCTTCTATGTATTCTTTATTGGGTAACTTGAGGGCATCCAAGAAGATCTATTGATCTTTGTCCAACTCCTTCTTTTTGGTTATGACTCATATCAAATTTGCATCTTCATCATCAGTTTCATCACCCCATTCAGTTACTTTTCCCTTGTCTTTCTTGGTTTCTTTCTCTCGGGCTTCACTAAGAATGTCTTGGACCAACTTCTTGATGGCCTCTTGGCTCATTGCCTTTGGTGGCATGCTACTAGCATCTGAATATACCCCTAGGTCTGACATACACCACTTTGTTCAATCAATTGGCTCTGATTCCAATTTGATATAGAGTGAGTTGACTCTCACCAGTTTGTGCTACCTTGTCTAGGTATTTCCTCCAAGCTACACAAGAACCATCCAATGATTCTAAACCTCACACTCTCCAAGGGTCTACAAGACTTACCCTCTCTGACCTTCCCAAGGTCCTTAGGATAGGATAAGCACTTGTTGTTTTGTGAGTTCCCTTTTCTTGCTTAGGAGACCTTATTTTCCCATTCCCTTTCACACTCAATCAGAGAGTTCAACCCCTCTACCACAAGATATTCATTCCCCACACTTCCCACATTAGGATGGATGATTTTGGAAGGATTCCCAACCCTATTTCTTACTCAAGAGCTTTGAAAATTACATTTTAGTGTTTTAAAAACAAACTACACTTTTAGGCCTAACCAGAGACCTAATTCCAATAGCCCTATCAGCGGGGTATTCTGCATTGATCTACTAAAATTCCTTAACAACCCTATTAACTCTTTTACATTCCAAACACCCTTTTGGGGTTTACATACAATATCTCAAATCTGGAGGTGGGTTTTTTCATTAACATATCTAACCCTTACCGAGTAACTTTGGCCTAATTACCCCTTTTTAGGCCTGAAAAGTAGGGATTGGTTAAAAATCCTTCACCAGTCTGATTGACCTTGTGAAATGATATTTATTTAATGTTTGTACTTCCATATGGAGTTCCAAACCAATCATACTTCACCTCCACCCACTGGATTCACCCACTTAGGGCATGTTATCCATGATTCCTAATGCTTGCCAACTCAACATGCCAAGCTTAGGGTATGGTGGAAAATCTTTGGTTCAACTTCCCCCACCTCAAAACAAAAAAGAAAAAATAGAATACATTACAACCTAAAATTCCACAAGGTTTCAGAGAGGTATCCACCATGTAACGTTAGGTTGGAGTCATTTTGGTTTTGAAACCCTAGTTTTTAGGACCTTTGAACCCGCCTGCAACAAAATGAAGTGTATTCACAAAATACGACACTTAAAGACTCCAAATAAAAAATAAAATGAAGGTAAGACACTAGGATAACAATCCATTTCCCTATTTTGGAAGTGCCAATTCGTACTGGCTGTACAAACTTGCAAAGAACAGACAGCAAGTCAGGAAAAACACACCAAATGGTTAACCAAATTAGTTTATTTGCTTCAAATATTCAACAAAAACAACAAAAACCTTTTATCATCTATATTTCCAAGCCTTATACTATCCTTGGGGTAGTTATACATTCTCATAACCAACTGTGACAACCAACTAGTCATTGGTGTATGAAAATGTTGCAAAGTTGCTATGACTAACTTTTGCAACTTTTGCAATTTGCTGCATAGGTGAGAAACTTTTCTCAAACCCAAAATTGGTCACTTTCAAATGACTCATATGACCTTAACAAACTCAAAACAACATCAATCAACCTACATTAACCCAAAAACAACTTATCCTATTAAGTGCTCTACCTGGCACCCTTAAGAGCTCACAAGCCAACATTGGTCAAACGAAGACTCTTAGGGCCCTTCAATAATTTGAGCACACACTTAATGGCCTCTTGGCCTTATTGAAAATCTTAAAACATGATTCCAAAATCCTGGAAACAAAGTTACCAAAATTTGCTAAGTGCCACTGCAGCAATATGTTGTTTATGGGTATATTCTCCATATAGTTTAGAGAAAGTTTTGCTCAACCATATTTCTTTGTATTGTAATGTTGTTTCTATTTTTAATATATAGGTATGAGGAAAAATTAATAAATTAATAACTTATTTGTAAGATAAACATTTGACTTTCTACTTACATTGATAATAGAACTCTTTTAATAGTTCAATATAAAAAATGTAGTTTCATTCTTATAGATTGTTCTAACAATAATATTCAATTTGATTAGAATTTTTTTTAGAAATTAAGTTGTCAGAATTATAGCAAAGTAGAAGATACCATAATGAATATGTATAATTCTAACTATCAAAATATATACCATTTGTGTGCCAAATCACATCTATGAAATATAAAATTAATAATAAAGAAAATAATATGCTAAATCTATTTACCATAATCATATCTATGGAATATAAAATTCATAATAAAAAAAATAATATGCTAAATCTATTTACCATAATCACATTTATGGAATACAAAATTCATAATAAAGAAAATTATATGCTAAATCTATTTACCATAAAATGAATCATAATTAAATTATTAAGGAAATCATCAAAAGTCTTAGATTGTCTTACTTTATAAATATCCATAAAGCACATAGTCCTTGTGCTTACCAACATCAAAAACTAAATACATATAATATCTCATTTAATTTGAGAAAATAAAATTGTTGAAATACTACCCATTAAAATAACCTAATTAGACTAGGTGAAAATATAGTTTTATAACAAGATCCAAATGTTATATGAATATAAATCAACTATTCCAGAAGAAGCATCCAATCTGAAGAACCTTCTCAAAACTTATAGTATGGCCTTGAGTCAAACCATCAATTGGGAGAAAAGCTCTGTTTTCTTCTTCAACACCTTGAAGGACAGACAAATCAGAATGGCTCGGATCCTTGGATAGCAAATTGGTAAGCCTCCTTCTATCTACCTTGGCCTCCCCTTGGGATTGAAACCCTCGGAGCTATTTTGGAATAGTCTTGTTGATAGATTCAGTAGAAAGTTGTCTGGTTGGAAAGGGACCCTTCTTAGTCAAGATGGAAAATTCCACCTCTTAAAATCTTCCCTCCAGAGTCTTCCGGTGTATGCTTTAAGCCTTCTTAAAATCCCTAGAAAATTTGCTGATACCATTGAGAAAATCCAGAAACCCTTCTTGTGGTATGGGGTTGAGGAGAAGAAGAGAATGGCTCTCATAGCCTAGGAAAATGTGTTTAAACCCAAAAGTAAGGGGCGTCTGGGCTTAAGGAATATCAGAACTTTGAACAAAACTCTTCTTGCCAAACAAATTTGTAGAACTTATTAGGGAAAGGGAGAATGAAATGATATATGGAAGGCCAAGTACCTAAGGAAAGTTCCCACCATTGAGTATTTCCTAGTCTCAGATCAGATACCAAACAGTTCTTTCATTTGGAATAGTGTTATTTAGGCTAAAGGTATTGCTAGTCTCGGTAATGTATGGGCCATAGGTGATGGCAGGAAGGTGGACTTTTGGGACAATGCTTGGATTGGTGTATCCCCTCTTAATAAGTAGGCCTCTCAGATGCTCAACCAAAATTGTAATGAGAAGATAGGTGCCAAAGTGGCTGATTATTAGAAAGATCAAAAGTGGGTTGACCTAAGATCTATTGATCCCAAACTCAAGAAGGTGAATTTAATGATCAATCATGTTGTCTTAAATACCAGAAGGGAAGACCACATGGTGTGGTGGGGGACTTCCTCAGGGACTTATTCAGTCTCTTCTGCTATCCTTTTACTAGTTCAATCCCAAGATCCTACTCCTTGCTGGGCTAAGGCTTGGTATCCAGGTTTGATTCCTAAAATCAATATTTTTTTGTGGATCCTTTTGCAAACTAAGATTCTAACTTTTGATAATTTGAGAAAGAGGGGCTTTTGTTTCCTAAACATATGCTATCTCTATCTTAATAATGAGAAATCTGTGAACCACATCTTTTTACACTGTCCTTTTACAACTCCTATTTGGGGGATGTTTTTTCAAATGTGAGGGTTGAATTCAGTTTTCTCAGAGGAAATGCAAGATTGTTTCAGAAGCTGGCATTATTCTACTAATAACATCACCATAAGAAATCTATGGAAGTTCTCTTTTGCCCATATCCTCTGGGGGATATGGAAAGAGAGAAATAATAGAATATTGCGGAATGATGTTAACACCTCTGAAGTGGTGTGGGTCAAGATAAAAAATAACTGTGTTGAGAATGTGATGGCCAGGGGGTGCATTGTTGTAGCAATAAAGACTTTGATGTTCTCAAAAGATGGAATATCCTAGCCTTTTTGGGCTCCAACATCAACCAAATCAATAGAAGATTGTGTTGTTGGTCCTTTCCCTCTAATGATTGGTTTAAGGCCAACTTTGATGGTGTGGCGAAAGGAAACCCAAGACTTGTTGGTTGTGGTGGTGTAATCCGAAATGGGGTTGGTTTTTGCATTGGGGTGGTTGCCTATGCCTTAGGAATTTAGACCAATCATATGGCAGAAGCTATGAGTGCCCTTCAATCAATTAAATTAGCCTATATTTTAAAGGTCAAAATGTTATGGTTGGAAGGTGACTCTAAAACTATTATTAACTGCCTGCTAGGTAAACATCAACCTTCGTGGACTATCAAAAACATCGTTGAGTCCGCCAAGGAGTTGCTTCAGGGGTTTAAAAAATGCCGCATTTCCCATTTTTACAGAGAGGCTAATAGGAGCGCTGACTGGGTTGCCAATGAGGTAGTACAAAGTGAGCTAATTATTACTTCGAATGGTGAAGGGGAGATACCATGTGTGGCACGTGATATTATAACTTATGAAAGATTGCATGGTAAGTAGGGTTAGATTTGAAATCATTTCCCAAGGTGTAAGGAGAAGTCATGGTAGCAGGAGTTGGTTTTGTAGGTAGTCGAGAAGGAGGTACAGTAATCATTGCAGGTTCACTTCGCATGCTTTATGGGTATTTTTATCCCTCTTTAACAATAGCATCAGAAACTCCTACATATTTTGAGCAGGTTCTCACATAAAGTTTGTTGCGAAGGAAGGAATCAGGTGGGAATTATAGACAATTGACATCAATAGCAGTATGGGTGGAAAATGAAACAGAACAAAGGCTACCACCATTGATAAATGGAAGAGTCATTTGCAAGTTTGGGCAGTTCTTCAAGCTACCAAGATGACAGATTTCATGGAACATATGTAGGAGAAATGATAAAAAAATTACGAGAATCTTCAAGAAGGGCTCGGACAAAGGAACTTTAACCATAGGAAACAGGAAGGTCAAGGTGACTGAAACTATGATTGCGGAGGCAACGGGTCTTCCGATGGAGGGCATCAAGTTTTATAGGGACAAAAATATTTCAGACGTTGCCGTGAAGAAATTTCTGATGGATGAGGAGGAGAAAGATAGACTGGTGAAGGACAGCCATACCTACTTCTTGCCAAAGGTAATTAAATTAATTTGGTGAAGGGTTTTTCTTTCTATAATGAAATTTATCACACTTGATGGTAGATACACTAGGGTTTACATCTATCATTTTGTCTTAATCACTTTAGGTAGAAAGATAAAATTTCTATTCCATATTATCTTTTCTGTGCTCTTAATGATAGGATCAAGGATGCCATATCCAACCCCAATATCAATCCCACAATGCATGAAAGTTTGATGGTGATTCTGTATAATCACATCAAGAACACAACCGTCTAGTTGAATATAACTGAGGTCTCTGAGTCAGAAGAGGATTTTGATGACTCTGATGACAAGGAAGGCAAAGGTTATAAAATGGAAGTTGAGACAGAGGATGACCCCCAAATTGCTGGGTCGAGTAGAAAAAATAGAAAAATAGAGTAGGGGAAACAAAACAAAGGGTCAGCCAAAAAGAAGTAGAGAGGGGAGGACAAGGATAGCTGGTATGAGAAGGATTATGAGACTAACAACTAAATGGATACTGGAAATGAAGAGACCCAAACCCTTGCGAGCCAGAAGCAGAAAAAGAAGACTCCTAAAAATAAGGAGGTGGGTACCAAGGACCAGTTGCCTCTCATGACTGAGTCTAAGGATAAGGGCCTAATGGGAGAGGATACAGCCATGAAAGAATCTTAGAGCTTTGATGTCAGGGAGGTAGGAGTAGAAGTGAATCTTGATACCGCTGGTCATAGGACCCAGGAAGAGCATCACCTAGATATTGACCTTTGGATCAATAATGGCATGGATAGATTCAAACAGGTGCTCCTTTGGATGAATAACGAAATTGATGGCATTAAAACCAAGCAGGCCTAGGAAGTTGGGAAAATTGAGACTTTACAATCTTTAGGCTCAGGAAAGTTCAATTCCCTCCCAGATTGTCTCAGTGAGCTTACCAAATCTATTGGTAATGTAGAGGAGATTATCAACGCTAATCACAATAGATTTATTAGCCTGGAGAACAGAGCAGGTGCCACTGAAAAGAGACTTGATGGAGTTGAGAACACGCTCAAATAAATAGGTGAGCAAAGTCAAAAGATTCTTAAGGCTGCCTCAGCCAGTATGAAGTCCCTTATCAGTAAGCTAGAGAATGACCATGGAGATAAGGCTGCGACGAGCATTATTGATGTTAAGGATGACACCCGAGATGATAAGGAAACAAGGCTTGGGAGAAGAATGCGGGTGAGCACTAAAAATATGCAAAGCCACATAAAAGAAATTGAGAATATCAAGCGGGCAACTGATAATAAGGAACAACAGGAGGTGGAAGTTGTGGAAATGCTTCAGAACTTAACCTAATCTTGGGCTTCTAATGATCCTTTTTGGTTTTTGACTTGCTATCTCTTGTCTGTTGGCATTTTGTTCGTCATCTGTCTTTTCTTAGTTTGTTGTCTTTTATGTTTTGTTGCGCTTTGATGTATATCTTTTGATCTTTTGGCTATAATGGGTTTCAGGTGCCCATCAAAACCTGTTTTCTCATATTCAAAAACTATTCCAGAAGAAACTAGAAAATCACCCATCTTGATAGAAGATAAAACACTTGGAATTCCACAAGTATTACAAAAAATAATGAATCTGTAGAAGAAAATTTAAAAAATTAGAATGTAGTTCATGCAAAATTGAAGATTGGAGAAAATGTATATGTTCCTATGTGACAAACTATTGGACTAGCAAAATAAAAATCAAAATTTAGTCTATACTCCTAATCTATTGGCCTAAACATATTTTGTAGATAGACCTTTCAAAATAAATGCTTTAAAATAAATATTTCTAGGTGTGTCTAAGTGTGTAGAAATGTCTGGGTTGTTATCAGTAAAGTTTAGTTTGTTATCGATGATCTAGTTTATTATGAAATAGCAACAATTAGTTGTGAAAATGTTGATCTATTTTATAGGAATATTTTTAATTCTTTCTCACCTACTAATATGTATCTTGTTTGATGAACAAAGAAAGAAGTTAGTATTTTAGCTATTTTTCCATTCCCCTCCCCATTCTCTATTAGTTTTAATGTGGTATTAGAGTGGTTTGATCTGTTACAACTATTATAGTGGTAGTTTTAGTATGGGAAGATGGTTAATTCTTCTGCACCTACTAATATGTAACTTGCTTGATGAAAAAAGATAGAAATTAGCACTTTAGCTATTTCTTCCATTCCACTTTGTATTCTCTACTAGTTTTAATATTGTATTAGAGACTTGATATATCAGAAATTGCAGAGCAATCAAATGCTTTACTTTGCATTATGAGGTATATTTATACAATAAAGAAGAGTATACCCATGTAACAAACACAACTCATGGGAAACAAAACGAGCAACTATGGTCTACTTCTTACTTCCCCAAGAAATAGGTCCTGAACCCAAGAAGAAAATAAATCTAGAAGTGGATTTCCTATCATCAACTAAACCTGCATAGTCTGCATTTTTGTACCCTATCAAGAAGAATTGATCATTCTTTTTATATTCCAAACCATGACCCATTGTACCATGTATATACCTTAAGACCCTTTTTGCTGCATTCTAGTGAGACATTTTTCATTCTTGCATGAATCTGGATAGATAATTAACAACAAAACTAATGTCTTGTCTAGTATAAGTCATGTAAATCAAACCTCCAATCATCTGACGATAGAGAGATGCATTCACTTGATAAGATGTATCAAGTGTGGATAACTACAAACTTAATTCCATTAGTGTAGACATGGGTTTGGAATCCATCATTCTAAATTTCTCAAGTAGGGTCTTGGCATATTTTCTCTATGACACAAAGATATGGTGATGTATTTTCCATACTTCTACGCCAAGATAGTAGTACATAATCCCAAGATCTCTCATTTCAAAAGCCTTCTTGAGATCGTTCTTGGTTATTTCAACCATTTATTCTGTGATGCCTGTGATAACCAAGTCATCAACATATATAGTAATTATCACAATATCCCCCCCCTTAATCATTGAGGTAGTGGTTTAGACCATTTGGATGCCTAGTGAAACCATGTTTTAGCAAATGCTCATCAATTTTGATTTACCATGCTCTAGGAGCCTGTTCAAGACCATATAGGGATTTTACAAGTTTGCAGACATTTTCTTCTTTACAGGTGCAACATATCCCTTAGGTTGGGTCATATAGACCTCTTCCTTAAGTTCTCTATTAAGAAAGGCAAGTTTTACATCCATTTGGTACAATTTCCATCCAAACTAGGCAGCTAAAGAAAAAATCATTCTAATGGTTTTTATCTTTGTAGTGGAAGCGAATGTTTCCTCATAGTCTATACCTTCTTTCTGGGTATAGCCCTTGGCTACAAGTCTAGGCTTATATTTATCTATACTACCATCTACTTTGTACTTAGTTTTAAAAATTCATTTATAGCCAAATGCTTTCTTACCAGGTGGTAGATCAACAAGCTCCCAAGTGTTGTTTTTCATCAAAGATTGATACTCCGCATCCATTGCCTCTTTCCACGTCTTCGACTATAGTGCTTCCTGAATAGTATATGGCTCAAAATTTTCAACAACTAAAGTTGTTAGTGCAAATTTTACCTCATTGTGATTCATGATGCGAGTCCTTTAACCCGAAGTGTCTAGAATTCCATCTAGCTTTGCATCTCGAATGGTACTAGTATACCATTTTGGCAATGGTTTTGCAACATTGATGGGTGGTGACTAATTATCAACATTCCCATTATTTTTACCATCCATATTGAATATAGGAGAATTATCTTTAGTAGGTGAAGATGTAGGAGGAGAACTTACATCATTCTTCTCATCAAAGATTACATCCCTACTAATATATATCTTCTTTGTATTAGGATCCATAAGGCAATATGCCTTAGACTCACTACTATAGCCAAGAAGTATACATTTCATGATTTTTAATCAATTGTCTTTCTTTTATGTTTAGGAATGTGCATATAGGTAGTGCATCCAAAAAAATGAAGATGTGAGATAGAAGGCTTCACCCCTGTCCATGATTCTTCTAGAGTGAGCCATCAAGCGCTTTGGTTGGAGCATGATTCTGAAGATAAAGTGCAGTGTGTACAACTTCAACCCAGTATGCATGCTCTAGTTGTGAATCTTTTAACATATTGTGGACATCTCCACAATGATGAAATTTCTCCATTTTGCAACACCATTTTGCTGGGGTGTGGATGCTGCAGTCAGTTGATGCTGAATGCCATTTTTCTTTGGATACATGGATAATTTTGTGCTAGTGTACTCCCCTCCCCGACTTGAGTGGAGGAAACGAATACGATGATTGGTATCTTTCTCCATAATAGTGAGAAACTCTTTGAAGTAGGAAAATGCCTCATCTTTATGCTGCAAACAATAAACCCACATTTTCCTTGTGTGATCATCAACAAAAAGCTGAAAATACTTGTAACCATTATGACTAGGTGGCATGGGACCACATAGATCGGTATGTACCAGCTGCAAAGGTTGGCTGGCACGATGCTCACTTGAATAGAATGGGGCTCTATGTTGTTTTCCAACAAGACAACCAGAACAAACTGTACTGGAC
This sequence comes from Cryptomeria japonica, assembly GCF_030272615.1. Lineage (NCBI taxonomy): Eukaryota > Viridiplantae > Streptophyta > Pinopsida > Cupressales > Cupressaceae > Cryptomeria > Cryptomeria japonica. The sequence goes on along the minus strand of NC_081407.1, from coordinate 241,963,644 downwards.
TTTTCAAGTGATTAAAGCCCTTTGACCATGTTATTTTTACAAAGTTTGAGAAATTAACTAGTGCTCAAGTGATCGAATCTATGATGCCAAAGAAATGAAAGATCATTATCTTTAGTCACTAAGGCTTGATTATTAGCAATGGTATCAAGCCTAAACACTCTACCAACATCAGTAGCATTAGCAACAATCTTATCACTTTTAGACTTATCTTTGACAAGATAGACCTTTTTATCCTTAGTTGAATCAAATTCAATCCTAAGGTTATGATAAAGAAATTGAGTAACAGAAAGAAGATTTTTGGTAAGTCCTAGCACATATAAAACATTAGTAATCCTGCACTTATGTATGCCAAACTATACAAAGATCTCACCAATACCTTTGATTTCATGGGTAGTATCATCTCCAAGCGTTACTGTACCATGATGAGGTCTTAGTGTAAGAAACCACTTCTTCTATCATGTCATGTTTTCTGTAGCACCTGAGTCCACATACCATATAGAGGTGGATTGTGAACCATGTTCTGAAGTGTGGGTTGAGAACACATATTCCTCATCTGGAGAATCATCTTCTACAATAACATTGTTTTGTTGCTTCTATTTGTTCTTCTGCTCCCATTGTGGTTTGTCACTTTCAAAGGGCTTTTTTGGATGTGATTTGTTGGAAGATCCTTTGTTGAAGGAGTTTTGCCAACAATTCTTCACATCTTGTCCAATTCTGTCACAAATTGGACACTTCTTCAGAGGTCTAGATGAATGGCTAGATTTGGGTGGTCCATCAGATTGCTTTATAGGCTTCTTGCCTTTACGATGAGTAGCCATGGCATGATCCTGCTCCTCATGTTAGTGCCTTAGAGATTCTTCTTTTTGAAGTAGATTCACCAACTTTTCAAAATGGGTGTTGTCTCAGTGACATTCAAAGTTGTCAAAAAGACTTTATATCTGAGAGGTAGTGCCCACAGAACAATAGGCACCAAAAATGCATCTTCAGTATTTTCTCCCAACACTTGTAAGGAAGCTCTCAACTCTACAATCCTTTTGAGAAAGGATTCTAACTGTTCTCCTTGTTTCATCTTCAGGCTATGTAGCCGACTCTGCAAATTGAGGATCTGATTCTAATTCTTCACCTCATACACCGTGTTGAGTTTGTCCCACGCATCTTTGGCTGTGGGTCACAGATAAAGGGTTGGATATCATCAGACACACTGGACAAAATGATCAATTTCACCTTTCTGTCAGCCTGATCAAACTTATTTTGCTCATCGGCATCTATCTTATGGTGTGATGTGGCACCACTAACCACATCCCAAACTTCCTCAAACTCAAGCAGAGTTTTGAGTTTGGTCTTCCAAGCAGAATAATTATGTCTGTGCAATAGCTGAGAGTCTGGAAGAAGAAATGTAAGAGAACTGGCTGCAATTGGATTACAAAGCAAGAAAAGTACCCCTCTTAAGGATTGAAAATTGCACAAGTTTGTTTAAAGCGTAGACTTAAAATTTTATTTTGATTTTGTTTTTTCAAACTTCTAATAATTTTCTAGGCAACTTTCTATTTCGTCTAGTAGTGTATGAAGACACACTGGACAAAATGATCAATTTCACCTTTCTGTCAGCCTGATCAAACTTATTTTGCTCATCGGCATCTATCTTATGGTGTGATGTGGCACCACTAACCACATCCCAAACTTCCTCAAACTCAAGCAGAGTTTTGAGTTTGGTCTTCCAAGCAGAATAATTATGTCTGTGCAATAGCTGAGAGTCTGGAAGAAGAAATGTAAGAGAACTGGCTGCAATTGGATTACAAAGCAAGAAAAATACCCCTCTTAAGGATTGAAAATTGCACAAGTTTGTTTAAAGCGTAGACTTAAAATTTTATTTTGATTTTGTTTTTTCAAACTTCTAATAATTTTCTAGGCAACTTTCTATTTCGTCTAGTAGTGTATGAAACCCATGCAGGATGATTGAATTGTTCCGAGCAAGTATACATCATGCCGAACTATTTAGACATAACTGATGCAAACTTGAAAAAAAGAAAAACTCACCAAATACCGGCTAATATTCAGTCAATACAAAAAAAATCTTCTCACATCGACACATATGACAAATAGCAGGTTCATCGAGTTGTACGCGACTGTTCAAATTGTTGTTGCCCAGACTTCAATGAAGACGATGTTGATCACTATCTTTCATAATTTCATGCTTACCACTTGGGTCTGATCTTGCTTTCACGGCGCCACCCTGATCTTGCAGGGACTGATTTTGCTAAGGCCGATAAGAAGCAACATCAAACAAGTCTTCAGAGGCCTGTCACCTGAGATATCACGGGCTCAATAGCCGTATAGAATGGGCCCTCCAAACTAGACTTGATCTGCCCCACACTCAGGCGAACTGGCAGACACAAATAACCGGTCGATGATAAGCCAAAACTCTATCGGCAAAGAGATCTGCAGGTCTCAAAACATGAGTCCAGGTCTCCTCCTCCAACGCCTATTCCTTTTGAAGGGCCTCGATTTCTCATGTGCCACTCAAGACTATGCGATATTACAAGCACATGACCAGATAAATGTAACGCACAATAAGAACATACCATGCCAGGGCCACGTGACTTGTATTGCAAAAGGTTAACAGAACAATCAATCGATCTGCTTGACTAGCCTAGTAAACTTTAGTGACGAAGAAAGAAATAGGAGTCTATTACTTTCCGGCATCAGCTTCGGCAGGAACAAGCTTCGACACTGTAATTACGAAACTCCAGACTCAGGTCGTCTTACTCTAAGCCGACTCCAACCTTGCTCTGATACCATATCAGAAATTGCAGAGCAGTCAGATGCTTTACTTTGCATTATGAGGTATATTTATACAATGAAGAAGAGTATACCCGTGTAACAAACACAGCTCAAGAGAAACAAATATAAAAACTACTAAGTAACAAATATGCTAAAAACAATACTAAATACTATCAAACAATAACAAGCACAAACTAACTAGCTATATGCAGGCGATGATGGAATATGCCAACATGATATATTACAATCATTGTAGTCATAGTTTCAGTGGTGGAAGACAGAGGAGGAGCTTTTCCTACATGAAGGACAACTCTGTTTTAGAGAAGAAGATACAGAAGCTACTACCACAATTTGATCTCCATGTTTTGTTTTTGCTAAGTCTAAAGGTCAAATGAGCTTACTTAGAGTGTGTGATGAGGCCCACATAAGAGCCATTTATGCATGCTAATTGCTAGATGAAAAAATAGGGTACAAAGCGTAGGATGGTCACTAAAGGCCCTAATGCTATTACAAATTTTTTTATTGTGATACATTTATTTAGCTAATTATTTTTCATAGATATATTTAAAAATGTAAAATGTAAAAACCTTTAGAAAAATTTAACAATTGTAATTTTTACACATGGAAGATGAAAATACAAATTTTATTTATGAATTTTTTTTTAAGGGGTGTTACATTAAAGTAGTACCTACAAATGTAAAAGGAATATTGATTTGGAAAGAAGGGATGAAAAAGAAACATCCATTATAGGCCTTCTCTTTTAAATAAAGAATTACACCATCATCTAAAGAAATTTGTGATGAATTGAATAAATTTTCTGGAGCAAAAGTAACAAATGAAAATTCTTTTCTCAAGCTGCAATTATTTAGATTCAATATGTATGATGAAATTACATGTCTAACCATATAAGCAATTTGAGATCTCCTATTAAACAACTAGCAGAAGTTTATGTTGTGGTAGATAAAGAGGATGTGGAAGCTTTCTTGTTAAATGGCTTGCCTTCAAAATATAACAATTTTAATTTTAGTTTTCTTAGATACCTTCATTGATAAGTCTCGATCTATAAGTTGCACTAGGTTAAATTCATAAATTGGATAAATGAGGTAGGTCAGTTGGCAATGCAACTGATATCTTTACTATCTTTGTAATGGGGACTAGAACTTAGTCAAGTACAATAGTACATAAATCTTCAACCACCATCTATGCTTCCACCTTTGCCTTTGATGCCTTAGCCTTTATATTTGTAAGAAGGAAACATAGCAACTACATGATATTTAGGATGAGACACTTAACAAGAGGTTGTATTATACTACTATAGGAAAATAGATCATTTAAAATTCATGCATGTGTCCTTCTCAAAGAGAAAGTTAAAGAATCTATAAATGTATTTGTTGTTGAGGAACCACAAGATATTGATAATGGTGATGATGCTTGAAAATGGAGAACTTTTCCTATTTAGAAGAGAGATATATAGTAGAGAATAGTTAGATGCTCAATAGTCTAATGTTCTTGTGGATCAAATAAACTTTACTTCATATGGATTATGAGACATAAATGTGAGGATTGGTGTCTATCATTTTAGAGGGAGATTCGAAATTTGAAAGTTTAGCATTATATTTTTACTAAGGTAATGAGACACTTCATGTGAAAATGATATCCAATTATGCTCTAGAAACTTAGGGAGAAACTTAAAGAACTCTCATTGGTGGGAGAATAGTTCTTATATTCTACATAATATAATTTTTAATATTGTTATTCAGTTTATTATTGTAGCATTAAGAGGGTGTATTGGAATAAATGCTCTAAAGTAAACATGTATATATATGTTCAAAAGTGTACACAGATCGAAGTTGTTATCTATTAAGCTTACATTGTTTTGTTTGATCCAATTTATTGTCTAACAAATACAATTAATTGTCAAAATATGTAGCTGGTTTATAAAAAGATTTTAATTTTTCCCCACCTATTAAAATTTAACTTGTTTTATAGCTAGTCTTTTAGGCACTTCTTCCATTCCGCTCTCTGTTTTCTACTGGTTTAAATAGAACCACACCTTCAAAAAACCTTATTAAAGTAAGAATAATTATGCAAAAGAAATAAATGGTTGCTGAGTCTCAAAATTGATACTTATGTGACATTTACTTTTTACCATGTCTTTGCTTCATAATCTTCTCCTCCATTGTTGTGAGTGACAAAATGTTTTTGGTAGATACAATGGGATTTGAATGCTTGACCAATTTACCATTAATAGCAACATTACAAGTAGTAGGATTCAAATTATTGACCTATGTATCCACAAACTTAGATCTGAATTATTCAATTAAATTATCAATTATCATTTTTTATTATTTATTCAAAAGTAGAAAAAAATAGTTTAAAAAAAATATATAAAAGATTACAATTTCTAAATATAAAGAACTGAAAAACTAATTAATAAAAAATATTCAAAACTATTCTCTAAAATATTATTGAAATGTTGCATGACTTAACAAATCTTATGTCTATTATACATTTTTCTCATTGAAGATGAAGTAAACTTATGTGTACTTATTTCATACAAAGACACTTTAATTCTAATCCCATAGAAAATAATAAGCCCATATTTTTCTATAGTAATGTTTTACTAGGTAGTTGATTATTACTTTCAGATAGTTTACAACTTGGCAATAGTTTGAAAATCCTCGTCCGAATCTGCTAGTTGATACATTGAGGCGAAGAAACTAGAAGGTTTATTATGTTGTTTGAAATGATAAGAATCTCTTCATGTGCCTCCCTTCTTGTTTAATATAGCTAAAAACAAATTGACGCGTATTTAGCATTTATATAAATATATAGGGTGGTCAAGGAAATTAAATTAGATTTAACATTTAAAATAAAATCTAAACAATATTTATGAGTATGAAAGTTTATGTAAAAATTGATTATTTGGATCTCAATTCAATTAGCACTTATCTTCATAGCACAAACATATAGAGAAAAATAAACAATAAGACATTATTAATGTAAGATAGTAGAAAGTAATGTGCTAATAATTTGACAAATTCAAGAACTTTCCAAATGAGCATGGTGATTTGAAAAAAATCTAAATATTTAATTTCCTAACTATAAATATTATTTATAAGAAGTCTCTTCAACTAATATTTAAACAATCTATAAAATATAGAAAAATCTCTTTTAAATTTATAATATATATTTTCTGTAAGTTTAATCTGATTTACTAGTGTATGGACAATTAATAAAGATCAATAATTTAAAGAAAAATTGATTGCAAACAAACAAAAGTCTACTAATTTTTTATTAATTTATTATTCAAGAAATCACTGAATTAACGCCACTAATCAATTACAACAGTGGAGTAACTCTCAGAGTATCCAAAACTGGGACAAATCACTGAATTAACGCCACTAATCAATTACAACGAATCAAATGAATCTCCTGCATATGGAAAGGAATGGTGAAGAAGAGAGATAGATGGTGCATTAACTTGGGTAGTTACGTTCCTGATAGTTATAATTTAGAATAAATGGGGTAGTAGTTTGATATAGGCATGTAACATGCATTTACTATTTAATAGAGAATTCAACCAAAATGTTATATAATGTTTAATAATTATTAAAAAAATCATAATATTTACAATATAATAATGTTTTCACGTTTAGTCATTTTTACATAGAATCTGAAATTTATAGTCTTTTATTGATTGAAAAATATGATAACATCTCTCTAATATCTAGTACATATAGAAAAATAAAAATATAACTAAAATATCCAACAAAAAAAATCAGTTTTTCTAATACTACCATAGATGCTCATACCCTATTCTAAAGCTCCCATTTTCACACACAAGATGGTAGTTTACTCACACCAAAAAAAATAAAAAATAAATTATAAAAAGAAATACAATATTTTTTAGTATGCAAGATAGAACAGATCATTCAATTCAAAAGATTCTTATTCAATATATTAACAAAAATAAGTTAATAATTATGTTCATTGTCTGGAAGAGAGTTTGAGCATGGTATTTGATACAATAGTTAGATACTATAGGTTTATTTTATGAGTTGTGACTGGAGGTTTTCTTCCGAGGGTTCTTTCCTATGGTATGCTTTTTGAATCTTCTGTAAAAAAATAAAAAATATTAATAAAAAGGTTTAGTGGAATAATCCACTTTTATTGAAAAAAAATAAAAATAAGTTAATAATTATGTGAGTATATAAATAAGAGAACAAGGATTAAAAAATTGTATAAAGGATCACAATTTCTATGCACAAAAAAATTGAGTCAATAAATTAAGATAAAAAGAAAAAATAAAAAGTTAATAATAACACATATTGCAAAGGTTAAAATATGTTGTTATATTTCATATCACCAAGGTTCAATCCCATACTAAGATGTAATTTCTAAGTATTCATGGTGGGTTGAGCTCCCCCATATGTGACCTCACTAGTCCACTATTCTATTCAAAAGTCTGTACTCCTTTTATTTTCAATTAAAAAAAAAAGAAAGAAAGAAAAAAGGTTTCTTGATTCAAAAAATCTTATCCTTCATTGAAGACGAGTTTCCAAATTTTCATGCTGTACTCAAGGAATGGGTTATATCTACTTACATCATATAATTATACATTCATTTGAGTCCCACAAAAAATAAATAATCTTATGTTTTATAATATTAATAATAACTTGATTTTAATAAAAAATATTTGAATAAAAAGATAGATTGGTCAGGAAAATCAAATTAGATTTAACATTCAAAATAAGATCTAAACAATATTTAGGTTTATATAAATGTTCATGTAAAAACTAATTATTTGGATGTCAATATATTTCAACAATCATCAATCTGAGCACAAACACATAAAAGCAAACAAAGAATAATGTATTATTAATGAAGATAATAAAGTAATTTTGACTCATTCAAGAACTGACAATAATTAGGCGCCTAAGGATATCTGTTGCAACATAGGAAGCATAAAATAAATCAATATATAATTATATAGTATCTTTTTATTAAAATAAAACATATTATAATATTATTATATTATTACGCAGAGATATATCAAATTTTATCTATCTATTTAGACTATTTTTTATAATATATGTGTTGCAAGATCAAAGCAAATACTAAAATATATGGTTATGGTTAGTGTTAGGGTTAAGGTTAGTGTTATGGTAGGGTTAAGGTTTACATCAAGTTTCAGGTTAGGTTTATGATTAGGGTTAGGGTTTACCATTAGGGTTATGATAATGGTTAGGGTTAGCATCAATATTAGGGTTTGGTTTTGGTTTAGGATTATGGTTAGCATTAGGGTTTAGGCTTACAGTTAGAATTATGGTTAGGGTTAGGGTTATGGTGATAGTTTAATAATAAGGTTAAATTTATGGTTAGGGTTAGGGTTTAGTGTCAAGGTTACAATTATGTTTAGGGTTTACATCAAAGTTAGGGGTAGGGTAAGTATAATTACATTAGGGTTAGGGTTAGAAATATAACTGGGGGTATGGTAAGGATTAGGATTTGGTTTATATTTATGTTTTGGATCAGGGTTAAAGTTAGTGTTATGGTCAGGGTTAACATCTATATCATGGTTAGGGTTCTGATTATGATAATGGTTAGGGTATATATCATGGCAAGGGTTAGCATCAAGGTTAGGGTTTAGTTTTGGTTTAGGATCATAGTTAGGGTTAGGGTTTATGATTATGGTTAGGATTATTGTTAGGGATAAGGTTTAGTGTTAAGGAACTTAAGTTTATGATTAGGGTTTAGTGTCAGGGTTACAATTATGTTTAGGGTTTACATCAAAGTTAGGGTAAGAATTAGGGTTATGGTTCAATTATATTAAGGTTAGGGTTAAATTAGTATTAAAGTTTAATTAGGAATAGATTAGGATTAAAGTTAGGGTAGGAATAGGGTTTGGGCTAGATCAATGTTAGGAATAGATTAGGATTAAAGTTAAATTTTGGTTAGGGTTAAAAGTAAGGAAAGATTATTGTTGGGGTTAGGGTTTAGGATTACGGTTAGGTTAGAGTTAGGATGAAGATTAGGGTTATGGTTAAGCTTATTGTTTACATCATATTTGGTGTTAAGGTTAGGTTTAGGATTATGGTTAGGCTTAGGGTTAGGGTCATAGTTAGGATTATGGCTAGGGTTAGGGTTTACATCAAGCTAGGGTTAGGGTTATGATTTGGGTTAGGATCATTAGTAACATCATGGTTAGAGTTAGGTTTCAACTTAGGGTTAGGGTGAGGATTATGGTTAGGGTTAGGGTTAGGGTTTAAGATTAAGGATAGGGTTATGATTATGGTTTGGGTTAGGATTTAGGGTTAGGCTTAGGATTATGGATAGGATTTACTCTTAGGATTAGGGACAGGTTTTGGGTTATGGTTGGGGTTTGTGTTAGGGTTATGGTTAGGATTAGGTTTTAGGGTTAGAACTAAGTATTATTGTTAGAGTTAGGGTTTAGGGTTATGGTTAGGTTAGGGTTAGGGTTAGGGAGAGTATTATGGTTAGGATTATGGTTAGGATTAGGATGAGGTTTAGGGTTAGAATTAGGGTTAGTGTTGGGCTTATAATCATAATTAGGGTCATGTTTAAAGATTATAGTTAGTGATTATAATTAAAATTAGTATTAGGGTTAGGGTTAGAATTAGGGTTAGGGTTAGCGTTATAATTATAATTAGGGTTGGGGTTATAGTTAGGGTTATAATTAGGGTTAGGGTTAAATATTATAATTAATGATTATAATTAAAATTAGGGTTAGGAGTAGGGTTAGAATTATAACACAATTATAATTAGGATTAGGGTTAGGGTTAGCGTTAAGATTGCAATTAGAGATAGTATACATGATGATAGCTATGAAAGCTATAGTCTGGGTTAGGTATAGGGTTAGGGTTAGAATAAGGTTAGGGTTAGGTTTTAGGTTAGATATATAGTAAGGTTTAGGGGTCAATATCAAGTTATGATTAGGGTTAGGGTCTAGATTAGAGGGTCTCATAGCATTATATATTAAATAATAGTTATAATTGGTTTTACTTAACAATTATGGTTATTGTATTGTAGGATAATGCTTGGCTTAAGGGTCAAGGTTCAATTATAATCAATGTTATGGTTAGGGTTTAATTAGGATTAGTGTTAGTATTACAACTAAATTAAGGATAGAGTTAGTGTTATGATTTAGGAAGAGTTAGGATTTAAGGATAAAGCATGTTGTTAGGTTTAGGGTTATATAAGAAAGCTTGGTTTCAAGGTTAGCGTTAGGGTTTAAATAGGTTTATGGGTTATGTTAGCATAAAGATTAGGATATGGTCAAGGTTGGGATGGATTTACAATTAAGGTTACTTTAGGGTTACGTTTCAGGTTCAAAATAGGGTTTAGTAATTATGGTTAGCGATAATTTTAGGGTTAGCTTATTATAAGGGTTCAATTATAGTTAGTGCAAGAGTTAAATTATGGTTAGCATTAGGGTTGTGTTTCAATTACATTAGGGTTAGGGTTAAATTAGTATTACACTTCAATTAGGATTAGGGTCTGGGCTCGATTAAGGTTAGGATTAGAGTTTAATTAAGATTATAGTTCAATTAGGGTTAGGGTTAGGGCTATGGTTCAATTATGGTCACAATTCAATTAGGGTTAGGGTTAAGTTTAAAAATAGGGTTCAATTAGGTGTAGATTAGGGTTAAAGTTGCAGTTAGGTTTCAAATCTATGGTTAGAGTTGAGTTTAGGATCAACATTCAATTAGAGAGATTAGGGTCAAGGATTAAGGTTAGAGTTAATTAGAGATGGGATTTGATTGTGGAAAGGGTTTAATTATAGTTAGGGTTAAGTTTACAGATATGGTCCAATTATGGTTATATTGGGGTTGAAGTTTACTATTAGAGTTTAATTAGGAATAGGGTTTGGGCTTAGATTAGAATTCAATTATAGTTAGGGTTAAGTTTAGCACTAGAGTTCAATTAGGATTAGTACAACTCAATTAGGGTTGGGGTTAATTTTAGAGATGTGGTTCAATTACGGTTAGATTAGGGTTGAAGTTGTGGTTAGGGTTTAATTTTATGGTGAGAGTTAATCTTATGGTTAGGTTTCAATTATGGTAAGATTAGGTTTAGGCTTAAGGTTACACTATAATTAGGGTTACTATTCTAGGATAATTCTTCAAGCAAGGGTTGGGGTTCATTAAGAATTACATTTAGGTTTAGGGCTAGGGTTCAATGAGGAATATGGTTAGTATTACAATCCATTTACTATTTGAGTTAGTTTTAGTAATCAAATAGAGTAAGGGTTTAACCATAAAGCATTGTGTGAAGGTTAGGATTATATAATAAAGCTTGACTTTAAATTCAAAGTTAAGATTTAATTAGATTTATGGCTTTATTTTCATAAAGGTTCAATTGGGGTTAGGGTTAAATTAGGTGTAGATTAGGGATATTATCAAGGTTAAGACTTGATTATGGTAAGGTTTTAGTTATAGATAGCGTTTGCATTAGATTTCAATTAGAGTTAGAAATAGGATTATAATTTAATTACATTAGGGTTAGGGTTAAAAGAGGATTGAAGTTCAATTAGGGTTAGGTGTAGGCTATAATTTAATTAGGATTAGGATTCAATAAGGGTTAGGATTTAAGTCAAGGTTAGATTAAGGTTGAAGTTGTAGGTAAGGTTTAATTCTATGGTTAGAGTTAAGTTTAGCATTAGGTGAGGGTTGGGATTCAATTAGAGGGATTAGGGTGAAGTATTAAGGTTTTAGAACTAATTAGAGTTAAGGTTCAATTTTGATTAGGGTTTCATTATGGTCTGGGTATAATTATATTTAGGGTTAGGATTAGAGTTCCATTTGGGTTATGATTTAATTATATTAGGATCAAGGTTAAAATACTACAAGAGATCAATTAAGATAAGGTTTTGGGCTATATTAAGGTTAGGGTTAGATTATAATTAGAGCTTAATTAGGGTTAGGGTTAAGTTTAGGGCTAAGATTTAATTTTGGTTACATTAGGGTTCAAGTTGTAGTTAGAACTTAATTATAGGGTTATATTTAAAGTTAGGTTTAGGTTATAATTAGGTTTCAATTATGGTGAGATTAAGGTTTAATTTTAAGGTTAGGTTATGGCTTAGGGTTTAATTAGGTCTAGATTAGGACATTATCAAGGTTAGGGTTTGATTATGGTAAGGTTTTAATTATAGTTAGTGTTCATATAAGAGTTCAATTAGGGTTATGGTTAAATTGTAAGTGAAGTTTTAGTAGGGTTAAGATTCATGTTAGAATTCAATTAGGATTAGAGTTGAATAAGGGTTAGGGTTTAAATTAGGGTTTGGGTTCAATTAGGGTTAGATTAAGGTTGAATTTGTAGGTTGCGTTAAATTGTAGAGTTATGTTTAGAGTTAGGTTAGGGTAGAAATAAATTAGGTTTATATTTAAGTTTAGGGTTAGGGTATGGTTTAGGCTTCAATTAGGTCTAGATTGGAGATATTGTTAAGGTTAGGGCTTGATTATGGTAAGATTTTAATTACATTTAGGGCTTGTATTCAGTTTAATTAGGATTAGAATTAGGCTTATGATTCAATAAAATTAGGGTTAAGGGTTAAATTAGGACTTAAGTTCAATTAGGGTTAGGGTTTGGGCTAGAATTCAATTTAGATTAGGGTACAATAAGGGTTAGGGTTCATATTAAGGTTGGGGTACAATTAGGGTTAGATTAAGGTTTTTTTTTTTATATAAGTAAGATTTAATTAGACTTTAAGATTAAATTGAGGCTACAATTAGGGTTACAATTGTAGGGTAATGCATTGATACCACTTATTATCATTTTCTTATAAAATATTAAAAAAGTCTTCATTATAATGTACTTTTCTTATGAATATATAAAATATAGACATTTTAAAATAGTTTAAAGTTTATTTTAATTATAATTAGCTTACTTGCAACCTTTATTCTAATCCTAACCTTAAACCCTTATTTATCTTTATATGATTTATCTTATTAATCTCAAATGTGAATTTTTTTTTTTTTTTCAACATAGACATCATATTTTATTTGATATATTTTTTTCTTCTTTATATAAAAAAAGAGCACAAACATCATATTTTATTTTACATATATATATTTTTAATCTGTATACCATCTAAAATTAGAATAAATCTATAATAATTGAATATACAAAAACTATAGTCAACAAAAAATTTTAAGTTGGAATTTGAAAGATATAAAAAAATTCCATGTTTCTAAATCTATAATGATTATGTGGCTTTTCAATTTGGAAAGATATAAACAAATTCTATGTTTCTAAATCTTAAACATAAAATTATAATTCTAAATTCAAAAAATTAAAATTACATGCCTACACAAATTTAGAAAGATCAAAAAGAATTATTATGTTTCCAAATTTTGATTATAAAAATATAATATTTCTAATTTCAAAAATACAGATGTGATTTTTCTATTTATTTTATTTATCTCTTAATAATTATATCTTATTTATCTTTATGTGATTTATCTTATTTATCTCTATATAATTTATCTTATTTATCTCTAAGTGATTTTTTTTTTATCTTTTATATTTGACTTCTATTATTATATATTAATAAAGATTAAAATTTTAAAACTAAAAGTTATTAAAATAGTTTTCTATAAATTTTGTAGTTAAATTCTTAAAAATTTATAAGTTTATGGTAATGTATAATATAAATGTCTTTTACTATATATTTTAATTATTATTCTCACAACCTTAAAAAAAATATTTAAATTATTATATAAAGGTTAAACCCTCAAAATAAATTGGTTTAATTATGATTAGTGATAGGGTTTGACAAGCACACAATTAACATTTTGGTTTAATTAGAGTTAAATTAGGGTTGTCTAAGAGATAGGGTTAGGGTTATGTTTTTATTAAGATTAGGGTTAGAATATATCTTACTAGTAAGATAATTTTAATTAAAATGAAGTTTAAGCTCATTTAAAATGCATTTATTTTAGTATAACAAAATTTAAAGGTATTTATTTCATAAAAAATATTAAAATAATTTTAAAAAATCATTAAAAATGTACATAATAATGAAGATTCTTTAAATATTTAATGAGAAGATGATAATAAATTTTATGAATACATTATCTTATAATAGTACCCCTAATTGTAGAATAACCTTAAGCCTAAACCTAATATTACTATAATTTAAATTGAACCCTAAACTTAACTCTAACCCTACAATTTGAACCTTGATATAACTATAATTGAATCCTAATCCAACCATAATTGAATCCTAACCCTAAATAACCCTAATTGAACTCTCATACTAATTTAATAAAATCAAATCATTCCAAATCTATGAATTTAGTATCAATCTTCATTATCAATAATCATAATTTTTGAATTATTCTGCACTTACTATGCACGTTTTTAGTATAATTTTGAGAGACAATATTCTAACACAAGGACAAGAAAATTAATGGATGCTAGATGTATTGGAGCTAAAAAATGGAGTTTTATTGATTGATTTTCTCAATTGTTTTGATTGATTTCCTTTATGCATTCCTTTATTAAATTATGATTCAATGATTATTAATAGGTCAAGGTTTTATGGTTACCTATTTATTCTATCATCATGCTTGAATTCAACACACACACTAACCCTAACCTTAATCCTAACTCTAACCGTAAACCCTAACTATAACCATAGTTCTAACCTTAAACATGACTATAACCCAAACCATAACCCTAACCATGATGTAAACCATAGCCCTAACCATAATCCTAACCATGATGTAAATACTAAACCTAGAGATAAACCTAACCCTAACCCTAGCCCTAATCAAGATAAAAATAATGACCCTAAATCTAACCTTAACCCTAACCCTAGATATAATCCTAACAATGACCCTAACCCTAAGCCTAACCATAATTCTAAATGTATCCTTAACCCCAAGCATGATGCAAACAATAAACCTAAAAATAACCCCAAACCATAACCCTAATCATAATCCTCACCCCAACCCTAATCCTAATGCTAACCTAACCATAATCCTAAACCCTGACCCTAACAATAATCCTTGCCTAAACTTAACCCTAACCATAATTGAACTTTAATCCTAATCTATTCTTAACCTTAATCTAGCCCAAACCTTAATCTTAATTGAACTTTAATACTGATTTAACCCTAACCTTAATATAATTGAACCATAACCTTAATTCTAACCCTAACTTTGATGTAAACCCAAAACACAATTGTAACCTTAACACTAAACCCTAACCATAAGCTTAACCTTATGACTAAACCCAAACCCTAACTATAATTGTAAACCCTAATCATAACCATAATCCTATTTACCAAAACCAAACCATCACCTTGATGCTAACTGTAACCATGATATACACCCTAACCATTATCAAAACCCTTACCCTAATCATAACCCTAACCATGGTGTAAATATTAACCTTGACCATAGTACTAACCTTAACCTTGATCCAAAATATAGCCATAAACCAAATCCTAACCGTATCCACAATTATAATTATAAACCTAACCCTAACTATAATTATGCTTACCCTAACCCTAACATTGATGTAAACCCTAAACATAATTATAACTCTAACACTAAACCCTAACCCTAACCATAGATTTAACTATAATATTAAACTCTAACCATGACCCTAACCATAACCTTGAATCTATCTCTAAGCCAAAACTTAACCCTAATCCAAACCCTAAACTTAAGTCTAACCATATCCATTAATGTAAACCTCACTATGATATAAACCCTAACCAGAATCCTAAACCATAACTCTAACCATAATCATAAAGTCTAACCCTAATCCTACCCCAAAAGTTAAACCTTATCCTAACATTATCCCAAAGTATTATATACCCTTAAGCCTAATCATAACTGTAATCTTAACCCTGCCCCAAAACCAAACCCTAACCCTAGCATTGTCCCTAACTATGATACACCCCCAATAGTAACCATAATCATATAGATATAACTCTAAACCTAATCATAATTCTAACAATAACCCTATTCCTAAGCCCTAACCCTAATTATAACACTAATCATAAACCCTAACACTAACCTTGAATCTATCTCTAAGAAAAAACCTAACCCTAATCGAAACCCTAAACCTAAGTCTAACCTATCAATTAACCTATTTAGCTAACTACTATGTAGATACAAACCATAATCCTAAATTATAACTCTAACCATAATCCCAAAGTCTAACCCAAACCCTACCCCAAAAGCTTAGCATAATCCTAACCCTATCCCTAACTAAATATACCCATAACCATAGTCATAATCATAGTCATAAGCCTATCCCAAAACCTAGAACCCTAATTCGAGCATTGTCCCTAACTATGATACACCCCTAACCATAACCATAATCATAAATATAACTCGAAACCTAACCATAATCCTAACAATAACCCTAATCCTATGCCCTATCCCTCATAATAACCCTAATCATCATGTAAATCTTAACAATAACCCTAATGCTAAACATAACCCTAACCATGGTGTATACCCTTATATTAATCCTAACAATAACCCTTAACACAAACCCTAACACTAACCATGATATAAACCCTAACCCTAGCCATAATCCTAATAATAACCATAACCCTAAGCCTAATCATAATCTAAACCCTAACCCTAACCCCAACCATGTGTAAACTATAACACTATCCATACTCCTAATTATAACTCTAAACCGTAACCCTAATCATAATTCTAACCTTAACCCTAATCCTAATTATAACTCTAAACCCTAACACTAACAAATCCTTGTCCCTAATTGAAAACCTATCCCTATCCTTTACCGTCAACCCTACGCATAATCCTAATCCTAACCCTAACTTCTAACCCTAACCTTAATCTTAAGCCCTAACCCTAATCATTTCCTAACCCTAAAGATTATAATGATGTAAATTCTGACCCAAACCAATTAGCCTGAACAACCCTAACTATGATATTGATGTAAACCCTAAACCTTAATCTTAACCTTAACCCTTACCCTAGCCCAAACCCTACCCATGATGTAAACCCTAACCATATCCATAATCCTAACTATTACCCTAACCCTAAACCTCACCCCAAACATGATATAAATCATAACCCTAACCATAAGCCTAACCATAACCCTAATCCTAATGTTAACCTAACCCTAACTCTGACCCCAACCATGACATAAACCTTAACCATAATCGTAATCCTAACTATAATCATAAACCTAAACCCTAACCCTAACAATAATCCCCAACCCTAAACTTAAAACCTAACCCTAACCATAACCCCAACCCTAACCATAACCCCAACCCTCACCATGAGGTAAATCCTAACCCTAACCATTATGAAACTACTAACCCTAACCCAAGCTTAACCCCGACCGTGATGTATGTTGGCATATGTACAAGAGTATGATAACATGATGATATTGTATGTTGTCATTGATGTCAATATGCTGAGAAGTGAACCAGTATATTGAAGTTAAGCAACTGGCAAAGAGAACCGGTATGGTGGTGTAAACCGATATATGTGCAATAAGTGAACTGGTATGATGTTGTGAACCGGAACCGGTATGTTAGAATGAAAACTAGTACATGGAATGTGGTAGGACTACCGGTTGGTAGTCTTAGCCTCAGTGTTTCCAGTTGAAGTGTTCCAAGCTTGTGTGATTCAACCGATGACATTGTGTGATGAGTTAGCATTGTAATGGAGATCAAATCATGTTGCCACATCAGCCTCATGCACGTGAAGGATCTTGCATGAAGAGATTGATTGTATCTACCATGGGAATGTGCGAAGTCTTTGCAAATGATGGAGAGCACGTGATGGGTTATTGCCTCCAAGAAGCGGTGGAGAATGAATGATGGAGAATGTCTTGAGATCTGTTCAAGACTGTTGTATTCAAACGCAAAGTGGTCAATGGTCAAGATTGAACCAATCAATTGCTTAACCTAAGTGTTTAGGGTTTAGGGTTTATGTTGCCGACTTATCTATGTTTTATAAGGTCTATGTTGTGTTTCATGTTGAGGTTGTTGGCAAATGTTGTGTGTGTATCTAAGTGCAGAGGTACGTGATTCATGCCAGACCAGATAAGAGAATTGATACCTGCATAGTGTGTGTGCAGAAGAAAGGAACTAAAGAGGATCTGCATTGGCATTGAGTGCTATTACCAGATCATTGTAATACCTGTTGATCTTTAACTATTTCAATAGTTGGAAGATCCCTTAACTGGGTAGCTTTAACCACCTTGTTGTAAATCCTTTAATAGGGTGACTCAAAGCCATTGAGTTCATAAAATCCTCTAACAAGGTAACCTCTAACAGGGTTTAACCCTTAACTGGGTGATCCCTAACAGGATTGGTTCCTAACAGAAACTGTTGTAACAGTCTTTAACCAGACTAGGCTCCTAACAAAGCGGATTTCTAAAGAGTTCAAAAATAGCTTGTGGGTATTCATCCCCACTGTGGTTTTTCCTAGTTGGGTTTCCACATGAAAAATGGTGTGTCATGTGTGATGCCTCTTTCATGTGATGCTTTGTTATTTTACGTCAAGTAGTGAATCATGTTATGCTAGTAAATTATTATATCTCTGATGATAGATTATCTGTTTATGCATAAGGATAAAGAGGAAATGAGGGAGTAGGTTGTATGAAAAGCTAAGTGTTGCCAATTTCTGTCTTTCCCAGTAGCATTGTATTTAACTGGTAGTAATCTAGTTCTGACCGGTGTTAGTGATTGCTAGTCAAGTTCACTATCTGCAGCCAAACTAGTTAGGAAAAAGTTATTGTGCCTGTACTGATTCACCCCCCCCTCTCAGTACTGGTTTGGTACTCATCGTTCATCATTGAGTTATCAATTGGTATCAGAGCATCCTCCAGGTCCTCTGTGTTGTAAGCTTAACCGCTCGAGGAAAAGATCCTATTGTAATGATGAAGAGGGAAGGTCCAAAGTTCAATAGAGATGACTTTAAAATATGGAAGGACAGAATGAAGATATACATCAGAAGCATGGGTGCTCAACATTGGAGCTATGTTGAGAACGTTTATGTTATCCCTACCAGTACTCTCACCGATGACCAAAAGAGAGAGATTCAGGAGAATGGGCAAGTCATGGAAGCCCTAATCAGTAGCTTATCTGACATTGAGTTTATTTATGTCCAGGATAAAGAAAATCCCAAAGAAGTATGGGATACTCTTGAGAATATCTATGGCGGTGATGAGCATGTAAAACAAGCTAAGGAAGAAATCCTTAGAGGGAAGTTTGAAGACATGCGGATGGTTGAAGGTGAGACCATTCAACAATATGGAATAAGAATCAAAACTGTTATTGGAGATATCAAGAGTGCAGGTGGTAAAATGGAAGATTCCATTATTGTTAGCAAAGTTTTGAGATCCCTATTACTTGTCTATGCAATAAGGGTTGCTGCTATTCAGGAGTTGAGATCAATAGACAAGACTAAGGTATCCCTAGACTCCATTGCAAAATTAACAGCCTATGAGCTAGATAGTTTTGATGACAGTGTTCAGAAGACTGAATCAACTTTTAGACCATCTGCTGCACCATCTAGAAAAGGAAAAGAAGCAAGCACTAGCGGTGAATTGAGATATAGCAGAGAAATGGATGATGAGGAGATTCTAATGGAATTTGAAGCTCTTCTTGCCAAGAGACTTTCTAAGGGAACCGGCAAATACAGAGGTAAGCTTCCTTTGAAATGCTTCTCTTGTAACCGGATAGGACACATCGCTATAAACTATCCTAATCATGATAGCAAGGACAAATCAGAAAGGTTCAAGAAATTCAAAGGAGGAAACTGGAGAAAGTATTTTGTGGTAGTTGATGAAGGTGTCATAGATGAGGAATTAGAAGATGAAGAAAATGAAGATATTGTCTTTGTTGCAGTCAAGGAGGATGTTTCGGACAAGAAGGCTCTTGTCTTCCACTTTGATAATTCCAATGAGTGGATTATTGACAGTGGTTGCTCTCACCATATGACTGGTGACCGGAGCAAGTTTATATCCCTAGAAGAGTATGATGGTGCTATCATTCATTTTGGTAATGATGCACCATGTATGGTCAAAGGCGGAGGGTCCATCTCTCTAAATGGAAAGAGCAGTGATGACAATGTGTATTGGGTGGAAGGTCTCAGACACAATCTATTGCGTCTTGCCCAGTTGAATGATGGTGGACTCACTCTGGAATTAAAAAATGGAGTCTGCAAAATCAAAGGAAAGAATGCTAAACTGATGGCCACCGATATGCAGACCGAAGGTAACTTATTTCAGCTAAATGCAAATATAAGTACATGTCTTATGGCTAAGTTTGATTATAGCTGGATATGGCATAGGAGACTCTGCCATGTAAACTTTGATAACATAGTAAAGGCCAGTAAGATCAAGGCAGTTAGAGGGCTGTTGATGCTGAGAAAATCAGAAAATCCTTTGTGCAGGGAATGTCAACTGGGGAAAATGTCTTCCTCAACCTTCAAAGGTAAATCTTTCACTACTGACAACTTACTTGATCTTGTGCATACTAATTTGTGTGGTCCTATGAAAACTAGGAGTGTGTAGGGAGATAGGTATTTTATGATTCTTATAGATGATTTCTCAAGAATGATGTGGGTCACATTCTTGAAGGACAATTATGAAGCCTTTGGAAAGTTCAAAGCTTTCAGAGCACTGGTAGAAAAGGAAAGTGGTAGAAGAATCAAATGCCTTAGAACTGATCAAGGAGGGGAATTCACTTCCGTTGAATTCAAAAAATATTGTGAAGAGAATGGCATCAAGAGGCAATTGTTTGCCCCCCTGACTCCACAGCAGAATGGCCTAGCAGACAGAAACAACTGGACTATGGTTGAAGTGGCTAGAACTATGTTGATCCAAGGAAAGGTCGCTCACACCTTTTGCAGAGAAGCAGTGAACACTGCAGTCTACACAATGAATCGGGTACTCATCAAAAAGGGAAAGGATAAGACTCCTTATGAGTACTAGACCGGTAAGACACTAGTGGTAAGCTACTTTAGAGTGTTTGGTAGTAAATTTTACATCAAGAGGAGTGAACATTAGAGCAAGTTTGATGCTAAATGTGATGAGGGAATATTCCTAGGGTATTGCACTAAGAGCAAGGCTCTCAAATGTTTCAACAATAGGACTCAGAGAATTGTTGAAAGCATCAATGTTAGGGTTGATGAAAACTTTGAGAAACTAGCAGTGAGCAAGTAGGAGATGAAATGGTAGTAACCTTCTAGGAACCGGTTGCAAATCAGCCCAGTACCAGTAATTGTGCTCCTACACCGGTGGATACTAATGAAGATGAGGATGAAGAAGAAAAGGAAGAGGAATCTATTAAGAACATACCTAGGTATGTCAAACTCAATCATGATCCAAAGCAAATCACAGGAGACAAGGATGCAGGAATCCTTACAAGAAGAAAGGTCAGAGAAAAATCATGTATGATCTCTGAATTTGAGCCTAAATCATTCAAAGAGGCACATAAAGATGAAGATTGGATCAAGGCAATGGAAGAGGAACTTGATCAGATAGAAAAGAATGGTACATGGTCCTTGGTACCCAGACTAGAGCATAAAAATGTCATTGGTACCAAATGGGTTTTTCAGAAATAAGCTGAATGAAGATGGGACAGTGATAAGAAACAAAGCCAGACTGGTGTGCAAGGGATATGCTCAAGAAGAAAGAGAAGACTATGGAGAAACTTTTTCTCTAGTAGCCAGATTGGAAGGAGTCCATATGCTTCTTGCATATGCAGCTTTTAAAGCATTCAATGTATACCAAATGGACGTAAAATCTGCATTCCTAAATGGAATACTTGAAGAGGAGGTGTATATAGAGCAACCAAATGGGTTTGCCCTATCAGAAGATAGTGACATGGTGTGTAGGCTACATAAAGCCTTGTATGGACTAAAGCAGGCACCAAGAGCATGGTATGAATGCTTGCATTCCCATCTTGTGAAGATTGGATTTGAAAGAACAAGTGAAGATAGCAATATCTACTTGAAATCAGAAGGGGATCAGATTCTGATCTGCGAAGTATTTGTTGATAACATAATCTTTGGTGGAGATGACAAGATGAGTCATGACTTTGCAAATGAGATGAAAAAGGAGTTTGAAATGTCACTCATAGGGGAAATTAAGTTCTTCATTGGATTGCAGATTCAGCAAATGAAAAATGGAATCTTTATTACTCAGTCCAAGTATGTCAAAGAGGTGTTGAAGACCTTTGGCATGGAAGATAGTAAATCGGTTGGTACACCAATGGTGACCGGTTGTAAGCTATCAAAAGAGGATGACTCGGCATTGGTAAATGAGAAGGATTACCAATCAATGATTGGTAAGTTTCATCATGTAGTGCATAGCAGACCGAACATTGCACATGCAGTGGGTATTACCACTCGGTTTCAGTAAAGGCCAAGAGAATCCCACTTGGTAGTAGTCAAGCGAATTCTTAGATATCTGAAGGGAACTATTGACTATGGGTTATGGTATCCATACAATAATGATTTCAACCTGAAAGTGTTCATAGATGCTGATTGGGTTGGTAATGTAGATGATCAGAAGAGCACAACCGGTGGTGCATTCTTTCTTGGTGGTAGACTGGTCTCATGGATGAGTAAAAAGCAGAGCTGTATCTCTCAGTCTACAGCAGAAGTGGAGTATGTTGCAGCATTTATGAACTGTACCCAGACTATTTGGATGAAGCATGTATTGAATGGCTTCAAAGTTCTTGTATTTGAACCGGTGAGTATATTTTGTGACAATACAGGTGCAATTAACATATCCAAGAATCCGGTTTTACATGCTAGAACCAAGCACTTTGAACTCAAGTATCATTTCTTAAGGGAAAAGGTTCAGAGCAAAGAGGTTGTATTGGAACATGTTTCCAGTAAGGAGCAGTTAGCAGATATATTCACCAAGCCTCTACCAAAGGCTTCATTTACTTATTTGAGAGGTGAATTAGGGGTGCTGCCCGTTCAAGAGGTGAACTAAAAGTATGTGCTCCACATCAGTCAGGTATTGCAGTGTCTAATCTTTTTCAAGATTGATGTGTTGAAGGATGCTACTCCTCAGGGGGAGCAACATATTGGAACAGGGAAGCTTGTGCCTCCACTTTGGCATTGTTGTCAAAGGGGGAGAAGATCTAAAGTGGGGAAGATATCTGCAGCAATAGGGAGAAGATGTGACGTTGAGTGATATCTTTGTAAATTGCCATCAATGCCAAATGGGGAGATTGTTGGCATATGTGCAAGAGTATGATGACATGATGTAATTGTATGTTGTCATTGATGTCAATATGCTGAGAAGTGAACCGGTATATTAAAGTTAAGCAATTGGCAAAGAGAACTGGTATGGTGGTGTAAACTGGTATATGTGCAATAAGTGAAGCGATATGCTTGTCCAAGTGAATCGGTATGATGTTGTGAACCAGAACCGGTATGTCAGAATGAGAACCGATACATGGAATGTGGTAGGACTACCGGTTGGTAGTCTTAGCCTCAGGGTTTCTGGTTGAAGTGTTCCAAGCCTGTGTGATTCAACAGATGACATTATGTGATGAGTTAGCATTGTAATGGAGATCAGATCGTGTTGCCATGTCAGCCTTGTGCACGTGAAGGATCTTGCATGAAGGAGATTGATCCTATCTACCTCGGGAATGTGTGAAGTCTTTGCAAATGGTGGAGGATGCGTGATGGGTTATCGCCTCTAAGAAGTGATGAAGAACGAATGATGGAGAATGTCTTGAGATCTGTTCAAGACCGTTGTATTCAAATGCAAAGTGCTTAATGGTTAGGATTGAACCAGTGAATTGCTTAACCTAAGTGTTTAGGGTTTATGTTGCCAACCTATCTGTGTTCTATGGGGTTGATGTTGTGTTTCATGTTGAGGTTGTTGGGAAATGTTGTGTGTGTATCTAAGTGCAGAGATAAGTGATTCTTGCTAGACCAGATAAGAGAATTGATACCTGCATAGTGTGTGTGTAGAAGGAAGGAACTAAAGTAGATCTGCATTGGCATTGAGTGCTATTACCAAATCTTTGTAATACCTGTTGATCTTTAACTACTTCAAAAGTTGGAAAATCTTTTAATCGGGTAGCTTTAACCAGCTTGTTGTAAATCCTTTAATAGGGCGACTCAAAGCCATTGAGTTCATAAAATCCTCTAACAAGGTAACCTCTAACAGGGTTTAACCCTTAACCAGTTATTCTAGCCATCCCTTAACCGGGTGATCCCTAACAGAACCTGTCGTAACAGTCTTTAACTGGACTAGGCTCCTAATAGAGCGGACTTCTAAAGAGTTCAAAAATAGCTTGTGGGTATTCATCCCCAACGTGGTTTTTCCCAGTTGGGTTTCCCCATGAAAAATGTGTGTCATGTGTGATGCCTCTTTCATGTGATGCTTTGTTATTTTCTGTCAAGCGACGAATCATGTTATGCTAGTAAATTATTGTATCTCTGATGCTAGATTATCTGTTTATGCATAAGGATAAAGTGGAAATGAGGGAGTACGTTGTATGGAAAGCTAAGTGTCGCCAGTTTATGTCTTTCCTAGTAGCATTGTGTTTAACCGGTAGTAATCTGGTTCTGACTGATGTTAGTGATTGTCAGTCAAGTTCACTGTCTGCAGTCAAACTGGTTAGGGAAAAGTTATTGTGCGTGTACTAATTCACCCCCCCCTCTCAGTACTAGTTTGGTACTCACCATTCATCATTGAGTTATCAATCTAAATCCTAACCCTAAACATAAACTTAAACCTAAACATTATGTAAGCCCTACCATGATTCTATCCTATCTGTAAACCCTATTCCAAACCATAACCCTAACACTAACCATGATTCAAGCCCTAATCCTAAGCATAATCACAAGCCCTAACCCTATCCATAATCCTAACAATAACCCTAATCATAATAGAAATTCTAACCATAACCATAACCCTAACACTAACCATGATATAAAACCTAACATTAATCCAAACACTAACCCTTAACCCTAACCAAAATGTTAAACCTAACACTAGCCATAATTTTAACAATAACCATAATTTGAAGCCTAACCATAATCCTAACCCTAACCCTAACCCTAACACCAACCATGATGTAAATTCTACCCCAAACCATAACACTAAACTCTAATCATAACCCTAACCCTAACCATAATCTTAACAGTAATCCTAACTCCTAACCCTAACCATAATTCTAAACCTAAACAAAACCCTAGCCATGATGCAACACCTAACCATGATATAAACCCTAGCCCTAGCCCTAATAATGATGTAAACCTTAACCTTGACCATAATACTAACCTTAACTCTAACCCTATCCATTACCATAATACTAACCATTTAATAAAGTCTTATGTTATCATTAAATAAAGTTTAATATCTTTTACATTTTAGATTATGCTTTAATCTTGCAGGATATATATATTATTAAAAATACTCTAAATGGATATATAAAACTTCATATATCTTTGCCTAATAACATAATAATATTATAATATAATTAATTTAATAAAATGATACTATATAATTCTATCTCGCCTATACTAAATTGAAATAGGTGCATAGTATTGTGGAATTTAAAAATAGAATTTAGATATTAATCTAAAACAACATTTCTATTCTTTTTTTTTCTTTTTGCATGCAAATCAATTCAAATTCTAAAATTAAAATACATTCAATTTTTTTAAATTGTTAAATGAATCAACAATTAGATTTAGAATTAATTTAAAACTAAAAATTACAAAATCTTAAATGGGTTGAGTATGCTTTTAGTTGTGAAACTGAAAAAAATAAAAAAATCAATCTAGATACATAACCAACATTTTTATTCTATTTTTTCATCGAAATCATTTTAAATTCTAAAATTAAACTAAATTCTATTTTAAAAATTTTTATTTTCCCTTTTGCATGCAAATCAGTTCAACTTCTAAATTAAATTATATTTCTTTTGTTATAAATTAATAATTAATTTTAAAATAAATAGAAAAAGTAAAAACATTATCATTCAATTAAAACCTCATTGAATTTTGTTTGCAATATATTACATGTTATCTGAAGCGATGTGTCACACACAAATCAAAGTAGACAAGTTGTGTAAAATAACAAAGCCATATGAGTAACCCTCCTCGCAATGGAAATAACATTCCATGGAAGAAATAAGCCAGAAATGTAATGAGAGATCCCACAACAACGTTACCACAAATTTGCCCATGCAAATGAAGAGAATTCAATTACAAATATATCGTATCAGCTTTGAAACTATTATCCTGACAGAGACGAGGGGGGTTATTGCAGTGACAAGGACGAGGTTTCTTGCATTCAGTGATCTTTACAGCAAAAATGTTGACATGGCTGGGAGAGGTCATCTTAAACTATGTGCTAGATATGAAAAAATATTGAAAAACATCTTCAACTAACTAAATAGATCGTTTTCTAATTGGGAAACCGAGAAAATATTATAAAACATAAAATACATTAAACCGAATCCAATCACGATTATAAAAAATGGACAATAAAATACATTAAATGGATGGTACCTGTATCCTACAGTGCAAAACGTTGCCTGGAAAGCGAGTGTCCAAATCTGCAGCTGAAGAAAATGAAACAGTAGCAACTAATACATGTAAATAATACAAACTAAGAGGAATTAACTTCTCATTACTAAATTCTTTGATATTTAAGAATATAGTCAAATAGAAATTTTTAATATTGTCAGTTGTGCAAATCTCATGTCGGCTATGCATTAATATTATAGACAACTCGCATTATATAGTGCCTTTGCATGGTAACGTCTCTTTTAAGGTCTTCAGTTGAGTAGCGCTCAGAGTATCCAAAACTGGGACAAATCACTGAATTAACGCCACTAATAAAGTACGCATAAATATGAAAAGGAATGGTGAAGAAGAAGAGAGATATAATTTGGGTAGTTACGTTCCTAATAGTTATAATTTAGGATTAATGGTGCATTAATTTGATAAAGCCATTTAACATGTATGAAATTAGGAAAACTGCAAAAAAATAATATAATTTAAGTGGAGAATTCAACTAGAATGTTAAATAATATTTTATAATCATTAAAATGATCATAATATTTGCAACATAATAATTTTTTCAGGTTTAATCATTCTTTATATAGAATCTGAAATTTGTAGTCTTTTATTGATTGGCAAATATGATAACATCTCTTTAGTACATATAGAAAAGTCAAAATGTAACTACAATATCCAACAAAAAAAACCTACTTTCCATAATACTTACATAGATACCCATAACCTACTTTCCATTTTTTTGAAATTTGTTTACATGTATTTGTTCAATGAACTTACATTAGTCATACTTCTTTTAAACCTTTTTCTAATTAAAAATTCCTAAATTTGTAAAAATGAAATCAACTAACTCTAAGCCCTAGATATTAAAAATACTATAAAAAAATATATAAACAAATAAAATTTTGTAAAACCATCTACTTTAGAAAAATAATGGAATTTGGCTCTTCTCCAGTAAGAAGATTAAAAATGTGATTTTTTGAGATTGTTGATTTATGTACTTATTTTGGAGTTCCCTTACTAGTCACTCATGATGTGTTCAAATAAAGGTGAAAATAAACTCATAGGTAGGAGAAAATCAATATATTAATGAAATGTGTGCTTGTTTTAAAATGGGCACATGCTTGTTATAGTTACCATTTCAAAATGTGATTTTAAAGAATAATGAAAACCCATTCTATATGGGTATGAGTTTAGGTTCAAAATGTCATTAGATTAAATGTCATCTCTAAAGGTTCAAAGTGGTGCCTTGGTAATGGTTGGAACATTCATTTCTGGGAAGATTGGTGGGTTGGTGATTGTCTCTTAATTGATTGCAGTTGGGCAATCCCTTTCATGGAGCAGTGTAAAGATCGGATTGGCTTCTGGGTTGCTGATTATATCTGGGATGGTAGTTGGATTGGCTTTTCTAATTTGGGTTGCTGATTATATTAGGGAAAGGAAGAATTTGGAAGAAGCCCTCTCAGTTTTCTATGAAAAACAAAGTGAAAGAAGAAGGGTTAAGAAGAACCTAGATGACGGCTAAAATAGATTGGACCTTCAGAGTCTCTCGGCACAAATGGCGGAATTCATAATGAGGTACATAACCCTCAATGGTTGCTTTGCTAGCATCTTCTCTTACCATTTTATAATTCGGAATCATTTTAGGCACGTGAAAAGAATTTCCATTCCATTTTTTTTGTTATCTTTATTGGAGCTATCTATTAGTAAGAATTCTAAGAATGAGGATAATTCAATTCTACATGAGGGTTTAATCCTCCTAATCATGGAGTATGCAAAAGCCCATGAGGTTAAATCCTCCCCTGCTCTGAAAAAACACTATCTTTAGCCATCTAGGAGGTGCATGATGTTTTAGATATAGAGTTTGACGATGTAGAGGGCAGAATGGCTATGGACTGGAATGATGTCCACATGTCAGATGACTCAGATTATCCTTAGAGGATGAGGGTCCCCTGAAGAAGACCATGCTTGGTACTAGTGGCAACAGAAAAAACCCACCTAGATGGGCTACTAAAAAAAAATCACCTATTTTGTAGACCCACATCTTGGGCCCACAAAATTTGAAAAAATAGAAGACTGGAAAAAAGGTGGAGATTTTTGACAAGGAGGATAATGAAATAAAACTTGACATCCCCCTCAATGTGGACACCAATGAGACTAAAAATGATGAAATGGACGTTGATAAGCTCCTGGGGAAGTCGTTGATGTATCAGGAGAAGTGCGTCCGATGGTTTTTTAGGGAGATTAATATTCTAAAATAGGGGATTAAGGACCTCATTTCCACTTTCATTGAGATTCCAACTCCAGATAATTCTGGTGAACTCCTAAAGCTGTCTTAGAAAATTGTGAAAGATATTAAGGTTATGAAGATTGAACATGAAGCTGAAATTGACAGGCTAGAGAAAGAAATGCACAAACTAAAGATTAAACTAAAGGATTTGGTGGAGGTTACCAAGGAAGCCATGCATAGCAGTTTCGAAGGTCTCCAAAGAGTCAATGAGGAAATTTCCATGCAGAAGGAGTAGATGACCAGAGCCGAGAGATCCCCAGATATCAACTTGGCTAAGGTGAACCAGGAGGTGCAATCCTCCACAAGATCGTTTACCAGGACTAGGAGAAAACATCAGGTAGCAGGTAGATTGAGGTTCAGTATGGAGGAACTCTAGGAGATTAATAATAAAGTGATCTAGAAGAATGTTGAGTTTATGAAAGCTCTTTCTTAGTTTGTTTTGCTGGTGTGTCTTTGGTTTAGGTCTATTTTTTGTGGTTTTCTGTTTTGGGGTGAACCCCCAGTTTCTGTAGCTATTTAGTTGGATTTGGTTTACTATGTTTAATTTTTAGTTAGATTTGGGTTTCGGGTCCCTGTAAAACTGTTTATCTTAATCAATTTTTTTTTTACAAATTTGTACTATTTCTATAATGGCTTTCTCTAAAGACAACACTAGCATACCTATATAGATTCTTCAACTACAATATATAACAAGAATCCACTTTCCATTATATTTTCACACAAGTTAGTAATATAAATATAAAAATGAAAATCTTCATTTAAAAAAGATAAACATTTTTTTAACATGGCAAGTACAATGGATTACTTTGTAATGTCACTTTCTAAATTAACATACTAAGAATTTATCTAAATAAATGATTAATTATTTAATTTATATATAAAATTTAATAAAAGAAAAGATAAAATAAATATTACAAGTATTAAGTATAGAAAAATTGATCTAAAGAATTGAGAAAAATAAAAATAAAAAATTGCATAGAATTATTTAGGAGTTATTAGATTGTGTAATTCAACAAACTGTTATATTTTATCCATTTAATTTCAATCAACCCATATTCATTTTGTACCTCGCTCAAGAAATGATTTATTTGGACTTGCATCATCAAAATAAAATTTTTCATATAAAGAATCAGCCCATGTTCAAACATAGTAATATTTTTTTTTTTTAAATATACACCTTTGGCTCTTCTAGATAAATATACTAGTTATCACTACATGAGGAGACATTTTCAATATTTTTGAAGAAAAGTTTGTTGATACATTTTTATTGGTTACTTTTGACATTCTTATAATTTACATAAATAATGACAACAAGATACCTACCATAAAAAAAAATATTACATTTATGAAATCCATAAATATAATCCATTAATGCAACAATATTTAATGTCCTACATCTGGAATCTGTGCAGACTTATAAGAAAACCTAAAATCGATAATGTGAGAAAAAAGATTTGAAATATATGATAGTTTGGATTAATAAGAAAATTATCAGAAATCTTGAGAAACATTAGATGTAAACGACTGGTGATAATATAAAAAGATATTTCATAGCCTTCCTCTGACAAACTGCAAAAATCAAACTTTGAATTGTATAAAAAATCACTGCTATTCAGAATAATAAGTTAACAGCGACTCTCCAAATCAGATCTTGAAGCGCTAAATGAAATAGCTCGATGTTTTTAACATACCTCTATGATTGCTTTTGAGTGTCTATCGAGCACATTGTCGTTCTGCTTCACATTGCTATATTCCCTTCATATCCTTATAAGGTTCTTCACAATTATTTTCAGAATGTTCTTGACTATTCCTTCTTAACCAGAATATTGAAAAATAAATCTATATTATTTTTAAATAGAATATTAATTGATTTATTTAGAATATTTTCAAAATTATAAAGTTTTAAGTTTAATTTAAGTTAGAAATTTATTTTCATCATTTAAAAAACTATATATTTTAAAATGACACCACCTCAGTTTTAATTTAAGATATTTCAAGAAATGATAATTATTTTAAAGAAATATGAAATTCATTTTGAATAGATATTTAGAAGTTAATGTGAAAATTGATTATTTGGATGTCAATATATTTCAATAATTATAAGATATTTTCATAGCACAAATACAAACAATAATCTATTGAAAACATAATGTGGTCATTCATATTGATTGTGAGGTATTAGTAATTTTGACTAATCCAAGAATTCTCAAAAAAGTCACAATGATTTGAAAATAACTTATATGTTTAGAACTATAAACTATAAATGTAAACATTAATTATAAGTTGATTTGTTAATTTATGAGAGATAAATGGATACTTCTAAAGATGAATAATATTTATAAACAAGTCTATTCAACTAATAAATTAATTATAGTAAATCTAGTCTGATTTTAGAATACAGAAACAATCAATAATATTAAAGAAAAAATGATTACAAACCGACAAAAATATAATAATATAATATCAATTTATTATTGAAGAGATTCAAAAAATATACATTCTAGAAACATATCAATCACAAAACAAACACACATCAAAACATCATGACTGATCATTACAGTCTCTCTCCATAAAATTCTCTTAATTATTATCCTTCTTTTCATAATGTCCAAGAATCTCTTCTTTAATCTTGTTCTCAAGGCTGTCTGCCTTTTTCTCCTTTCCCTCTTCTTTCTCTCATCCTTCCTCCTCATTATCCTTCTTTTCACAGTATCCAAGAATCTCTTCTTTAATCTTGTTCTCAAGGCTGTCTGCCTTTTTCTCCTTTCCCTCTTCATTCTCTCCTCCTTCCTCCTCATTATCCTTCTTTTCATAGTGTCCAGGAATCTCTTCTTTAATCTTGTTCTCAAGGCTGTCTGCCTTTTTCTCCTTTCCCTCTTCTTTCTCTCCTGCTTCCTCCTCACTAGCCTGCACATGTAAAGATATCGACATTAAATTCATTTAAATAATACAAGCCAGGTGAAATTTATTTATGATTATTGAAGTACTCTTTTATATTTAAAAATAATCCAATTGAAACACTCAAGTGAAGAGATTAAGAGAAGAAACAGAAATAGAAGAAGAGCTGCAAAACCTTGTGAAGTGTATTCCCTTCACCATCACTGGGGTGTTTGGGCTCCACCACAGCTGCAGGGTTGAAGAGATCACTACCCTTCTGCTCTGCTTCATTTGTCTCCACTGCTACTTCGCACACAGGAAGATTTTCCATCAAACCCCCTTTCTGTGTGTTTCCTTCACTTTCACTTGACTGTTTGGGCTCCTCCACAGTATTCCCAGGAAATGGAATCTGCTCCTCCTCCTTTGTATTCTCTTCATTTTCCTTTCTATATAAACCCAGGATCTCACTATCTTGCTGCTGTTTTGCATTTGTTTCCGCCATTGCTTCCAACAGGCTAAGAACTCAACAACACAAAGAGAAAAATACAACTGAAAGAGTTTGAGAAAGTTGTTGGAGGTGAAGGTGAATTTATAGGCTTGCGCGGTCGTGGAGGACGTGCTCGTGACTGTTAAGCTGGCAGGTGATTAATAAAATTGTTAGTTGTAAAAATCTTCTGGCGGCTATAAAACGGATATTACAGACAACTCGCACTATATTTGGTCCTCGAAAAGAATTATAGTATATGTATGCCACCTTTTAAGGCTATCTGTGCAGTAACGCTCAGAATATCCAAAATCGGGACAATCAATGAATTAACGCCACTCATAAATTACAACGAATCTATTGAGTCTCCTCTATAGCCATAAAGTACGAACGAGTATTTTTTCATACAAGTATGAAAAGAAAATGGTTAAAGAAGAAGACATATAGAACTTGGGTAGTTATGTTACTAATACTTACAGTTTATGATGAATGGGGGATTAATTTATTATAGTAATAAATTAGCGAAGGAGCAAATAGCATAGTGGGTATGCTTAAGCAATTGCAAAATGATAACCACCATACATACATCACAAATATATGGTGATTACCAATAAAAACTCATTAACACAAAGCATAGAAAGTTTTGTATCTAGAACATATTTATACTTACAAGAACTTTCAAGGTAGAATTTTAAAGGTGGAATTTTAATGCACTAATTCTTATTCAACATTATGGAATTATTCAATTAGTTGTAATTGTTTGTTTAAATTTTTTGAAAGGAAATTATAAGAAATATATATCAATTTCACATTGTATTTATGAGACAAATGATATAAAATAATAACAATTATATTCATAAGATATTAATCAAATATAATTTGAAAGAACTATAAAAAATAATTCTTATATTTCTCTAAAATTTAATATATTTTTCTTTTGTAACATATTTGCACATTATTTATTTTATATATGTATATTTTTATTAATATGAAGATTTTATTTTATTTTTCCTTTATAATGTCGGTGCACACAATGTCAACCAAATTTGGTTCTTGGAAAATACAGATCCAATCTCAATGGGTGTCATTTAAGAGAGTATTATCCTATTTTCTTTGTTTATTAATTATATTATATATATTTTTAGTGCTTATTTTTAATTAAAGTCTTAAGTGGAGATAACCTTTACTTATCTATTTATGCTACTATTATTCAGTTCAATGACCAATGTTGCATTTAAAGGAAATATCCATGAATGGAAATTTGGTTTTAGCATATATAATAAAAAATATATTAGTATAGTACAATATACAATTTATGATTCAATTTAAATAAATATATATAATATGAATTTTATCATTTAAAGCTATAAATATATACTTTGTATATTATAATATTATAATATAAAATATATTGTGGGGATATCTTTAAGAGATATATAGATAGTATAATTTACAATAAGGGTTAGCATAATGTTCGGGATATAGTTACAATTAGGGAAATGGTCAAGGTTAGAGATAGAATTAGGGTTAGGCTTAGGTGAAATTCTAATACTAACTCTAATTCTAATTAAAGCCTAATATAAATCCTGACTCTAACATGTGTCATATAATGATAACCCTAATATGATCCTAATGTAAACTTTAACCCCAACCTAGCCCTTATCTTAAAAGCTTTCTAAATCCTTAGACTAACTCTAACTCTAATCCTCACCCTAACCAATAGATTTATCAAAGAATGACAATTATAATCTTCAGCTAAACTTAACCCAAACCTTAACTTAATGTAAACCTAACAATAACCTTTATTGAACCCTAATCATAACTAAACAAATTTAAACTAAATTAACGACCAACACTAGGTAACCCTAACTAAAACCTACTCCTAATTAAACCCTAACCCTAATCTAAGTGATTGTAACTCTAACCCTAACATATCCTTAATAGTATCCCTAACCTTAACCTTAATTGTTACTAAATCATAACTCTACCCACAAACTTATCAAAATATTAACCCTAGTCAAAATTGAACCCTAATGTTAAACTTGTTTATACCCTGCTCCTATCTTTAATTATAATTCTACCCCTAAGCTTAACCCTAATACTTAATTAAATTGAATCTTAATTGAATCCTAATGCTAATCTTATTTAAAATTTGATCTAATATTAACCCTAATACTAATTAATCCCTAACCTTAACCCTATTCGAACCCTAAAACTTACCCCAACTCGTATATTTTTCCAATTTTAATGATGTACATATTATATATGTTTGGCATTTTGTAGGTGAAACACCACAAGGCTATGTGGTGCAATAGTCATAAATTTCGCATCAAAAAGTTGGATGACACAAGAAAACTTGTGATTCTAGAATAAGTGCAGTATTTCAGGTGACTAGTGTTTCATCTAGAAGAGACATACATCCTCGAGTCTCAAAACATCGATACTATGAGATTTTGGATGATATACTTGAGTGTGACTTTAGGTCCTTCAAATTAGTTCTTTTTATCATCCAATGGTACAGGCTACGATTGAATGAAAATGATCTTGATAGAACTGTTATTGAACATGATAATAAATTTACAATGGTTAATACAAGGTCATTTGAGTGAGCTGGAAATGAGCCCTATGTTCTTCCAAGCTAATGTGAGCAGGTATTTTACTCAGAGGTTCCTCATAAACCGGGTTGGTCATTTGTTGTTAGAGATGATCCAAGAGGAAGGCCGGTAAATTATAATGTGATGGAAGAATAAGATATCGAAGAAGTAGAAGATGATGTAGATGATGATCACGATTGACAGTTAGTTGATGATGTTCATGACAAAAATGTTCATGAAGAAGAACAAGATGATGATGATGTTGCTGCTACTGCTGATGATGATGACGACAAGACTAGGCATACATTAGCTAGATCACAAGCACAGGGCAAAAGAACTGAAGAGGGGACAAATGATGATGACAATGATGGTCCAATTAGTCTTTACCTCCAAGCTTCAAAAAGAAAGAAAAATTAAATGATTGTAATCTTATTATATGTTAACAACTGGATTTTATGTGTTAATGAATTTAATTATGTGTTAATAAATGTTAATTAATGATATGTGTTAATGAATGTTATTTGTTAATGAATGTTAATGAATGATATGTGTTAATGAATGTTGATGAATGTTACGTGTTAATGAATGTTAATGAATCTTACGTGATAATGAATGAATGTTATGTTTCATTAATGGATGAAAGAATGTTAGATGTTAATGGGGGATTTAGAGTGATATTAGGGGGGGGAGGCACCAAATGAGCTTCCACATTCGCGTGGTTGGCTCTGTTAAGTAGAGAATATTAAAATATTCTTGAAACAAAGAGAAGCTCAATAAGGTAACACACTTTTCAATATTTCATTATGCTCCACTATTAATCTTATTGATGCTAAGCATCTTGTTTGCAGGTTACATATTTAGTGTTGCAGGTTGTGAACACGATTCTACGAGATAGTTCCCCATTACATGTGAATGCATGCCTTATTGGTTTTGTGAGTTTATTTTGATCTAGAATAGACATACTTTCTCTGTTCATTCCTTAAAATTTATTCATTTTATTTTAGAATAGACACACTGCCTCATTTTGTTCATTCATTGTTCATTTTGAGTTTATTTTGGGTCGAATTTGAAGAAAGAGCATGCATAAAAGTAGGTGGAACTGGTGGAAATTGGTTGTTAAACTAAGTTACTGATTCTTCACTAAAACCCCTCGATCTTGATTTTGATTCTGCCTGGGTCTTGATCCGAGCCTGATTCCCCTTGGATTCCTCCAAGGTCCTTCTTAGGTGGTTGTGTCCTTGGTGATTATTCATCATCTGTTGTGCCTAATTTTGGGGCAAATTAATAACGTAGTGTTGATTGCAAAGTGTACAATTTAAATTGTTATCTCATATAGGCTGCAACCTTTTGTAAGGGGTGTGATCTGACCCAAACTACTACTCAAATGGCAATTGTCATAAATACACAACCTATCATCATTGGTGCAATTTGATCTTTATTTCTATTTTTGTTGATTTCTTCATACTCTCATAAGGATGCGAAACTGCTATTAGTGATTTCTTATTAGTCAATTGGTTATCATATTGATTAATAATCAGCTCTGAGATCTTCCAATAGTTATAGTGGCATTATTTATCACTAGATTTTTCCGTCCTACTATCTTGATGACTAGATATGGTATTGTCAATATTTTTGTGAGGGTTTCAAGACCTAATTGAGCATCATTAATCAAATCAGTTTCTGCATCTATGCAATTCACTATATGAGTGTTTACTTTGATTTCATTTCAGTCTATCATAAACAAAATAAATTCAAGATTACATTTTCTCTCAACTTCTTTTATATCATTGGACTAGATTTTATGTCATACATATGTGTGTGTGTGTGTGTGTGTGTGTGTGTGTGTGTACAGACATACCCATACCCATACCTAATGTATTTTTTTTTGCCGATTTCATGAATCCGTACCTGATTATGTATCCTCATGCGTACTTGAATCGGTAACTTAGTTGTTAAATTATCTAAAAGCCATCTTGTCTCATGTATGACCTATGAGGGGCTTCTAACTGATGAATTTGTCCTCAAAACTCCACCTTTTCAAGCGTCAAACTGATGATGAACTTAAAAATCCACATTTTCTCTAAAAACTAATGCCTGAACTGATGAATGATACTAAGAACTTCCATTCTAACTTGAAGTTCACTTAACTGAAACTCCCACACTTTAGTCATTTCGATGTGCATGTTTATGGTAGTACAATCTACTAAACAATACTATCATGACTGCACTTTCATTTCTCATAGAAGGTGATCATATCCCCATGTTGTATTGTCTAATCTCAAACTTACCATCATGTGCCTCTATATTTAGAACCTGATTTCTATCACAATCCTTATTCTTCACTCCTCATTACTAGTCTGTAACATTGTATCACCATTGTATTGAGCCTCTGTGCATGCCTTATGACTATTACATCTTTGAATGCCTTTGAGTTCTTTTTATTATTTGATAGACTTGATCTTCTTATCTCTCTATGACTGTACTTTATCTTTGATTTGCTTTGCGACAAGGCTTTTATGGACTACAATTGGCATTCATGAAATCTCCTTGTATTGCCCTTAAGTTTGGAGCCTTGAAATGGAGTGTATGCCTTATGATGACACTGTCTACATTGTGTTCTACAATATTCTCATGTCTGCAACTCAGATGATTATCTTTTATGACTAGATATATCTTTGTAAGTGCGTTCTTTGTTAATCATTATCTCCTTGAGCTGTGTATGCCTATGATTGAAATATTGTTCTTGATAGTCTTGGTGCTCACTATTTTGTAGAGTTTTCCTTAGGCACGTGCACTATCACATGTTTCCCATTAAACAAGGTCTGGGACTATACCTAACCCTACACTGTTATCCATGACTAGATACTGAGTTCTAGGTCTCTATCTTTATAATATCCTCCTTTGATAGTATTTTTAAATAACAATATGACTATCTGTATGACTATTTATGAATGCTTTATGTACTGGCTGCAAGAAATTTTTGGCATTTACTATTATGATTCCTTATGATATGTCTTCTAATTCATTCTTGTAGCTATTTCATCTTTATCTTCCTAATAATCAAGTACCTACTGTGCTTAATCCTTTGTAAGCTCACTGATATTAATATTGCTGATATTAATCCTTTGTAATCAGCAAAAGTCAACTCGATGGTAACACTGACAAGTAGAAACATGTGATTGGGATAACATACACCATTTAAGTCCATCGGCAGAACACACACTAGTGGCAATGGATAAATCTTGTATCACTGATAGCCAATGAGGCTATCGGTATGACTTATCCCTATGGACACTGCCAAAAGTAAAATGCATCAGCAAAGGTTATGGCAATAAAGGGTCATCGGTGCAGACAAAAGAAGTTAGGATTTTTTTTTTTTAAAATGTTGGGGAAGGTCGGAATTACGACAAATACCACAAGACAACAGATGATGTTGCCATACCTGCTATGACAAAAATGTCGCAGGATGCAGCCTTATCCATCATCATAATCGTTGAAATTATGATATCTCCTTGAAGATGGTCCATCGGCAGAACACACACTAGCGGCAATGGAGAAATCGTGTCTTGCCGATAGCCAATGAGGCTATTGGTAAGACTTATCCCGATGGAAACTGGCAAAAGTAAAATGCATCGGCAAAGGTTACGGTATTAAAGGGTCATCGACAAAGGTTACGACGATAAAGGATGCAATGAGGTCGGAATTTCAATGTCTCTTCGTCAAATGAACATGCCACCTAGCGGCAATGGAGAAATCTTGTCTTGCCGATAGCCGAGGAGGTTATCGGTAAGACTTATCCTGATGGACACTACTAAACTAAAATGCATTGGCAAAGGCTACAAGGATAAATAAAGGGTCATCAACAAAGGTTATGACAATAAAGGATGCAACGAGGTTGGAATTTTGATGTCTCCTCGTCAAAAAAATGTGCTGTGGGTGCATAGAAATTTCCGACGTGGTGTCGTCTGATTTTTGACATGAATCCCATTGTCAGAATTATCGACAAAAAAATAGCGACGAACAAATATGTCATAATTCCAACGTTTCGTTGTCTGAGTTCTGACGAAGAGTGATCGAAATACCAATCCGCTCCAAATGTTGTAGTGTATGAATAGATCATTAAATTTTCTATTAAAGACATCTAAGAAGAATATAAATCAAATTTAAATAATTTTATTAAAATATCTAACTTCAAATGTTTATTTATATTTGTGCAATATATATGCAATCAAATCAAATAACTCAAAGAAGGATATCAATGAGTTTATTTGAAATGCTTGAAAACCTCTTTAACAAGATACGCAGTTAAGAAAATTAATGTGATAAAACCTAGATCTTAGCAATTGAATCTAATAAAACTCTTTTTTTTTATGAACAATCAACTTTTTCAACTTATGATAGTGCACTTAATCATGTGTTCATCAGTATAAGTCTCACGTGTTAGTAAATATTGAAATCACATTCAAACATATGAATAAATAATTCAATTTTGTATTAAAGACATCTAAGAAGAATATAAATAAAGTAAAATAATAATATTAAAAATATTCAACTTAAAATATTTATTTATATTTGTGTAATATGGATACAATTAGATAAACTAAATTAGAGATGGATATCAATTAGTTTATTTGAATTCTTGAAAACCTCTTTAACAAGATACACATTCAAGAAAAGCAATGTAATAAAACCTAGAGCTTAACAATTGAGTCTAATAAAACTCTACTTTTATATGATCAATTTTTTCTCCTTATGATAGTGCACTTAATCTTGAGTTCATCAATATAAGTCTGTTTTCTCACTTGAATTTTTTTATGCATTTATTGCAAAGAAATTTTTATATGATGTCTCTAAAATTAACATCATCTAGTTATCCATGCTTTAATATGTTTAATTCCTTTACCGTAACACCCATAATTTCTTCTTTCACTTCTTCAAAAGTAGTAATCCAAGTGAAAGTAGTATGGTTTTGCACTTTGCATTGAAGCATATATCTGTAATCACATTAAGGGAAACTCATATTACATCTTTGAAGATACCAATTAATATTTCCATTATTGTTTGCCTTCCTTTTGCAATCCTACCTTGGACTTTCAAAGGGCAAGCTATGTAATCACAATTGTCCACCTTTATGAAAGATATGCTAACCTTTATCACTATCCAATAAGGTTTAATATTTAATCTTATCTTAGAGATGAGATTCCCTTTGTAATATAATGAGAAGTGAAATTCTTCCCTTGTGTACCAAACTAGGATAACAATTGTTGTGACTTTGGAAGATCGAGATTTGTAAGAAGTTGAATGGTGGTGATTGTTGCCACATATTTTCCACCAAAATCACTTATTCATCCATCCTTTATAAAAACAATGGGAAAAGCTCCTAAATCACACATTTCTTGGAGTTGTTGGCCTTCCTTATTGAAAATCCACCCTACAACTAGACATGTGTTTAAGTTTAAGAGTTACTTTTTGAGTTTGTGAGGAATTTTTTCTAAATATTGTGTTTGTTAGATCGATTGATAAAACAACACCGATGATATCAACCAAAGAACTAATTTTTATGTCCCCAACTTCACTTATTGGTGTAAAGTGGAATTATTTCTTTGGTATCAAACTATCTTCCTCCAAGAACAACTCTACTATGGAATTAGTTTCTAACAAAATTTCCCACTTTTTTAAAAAATGGTTAAAATTCTTTTGCTCAAGTTTGAGTCTCCCTTTTGAGATTGTCAACACTCTCTAACTCTCTATGCAATCATAAAATTATTTGGTAACATTGAAATATGTTACTCTTGTTTCACGACCATTAGAATCAACCAGATCAAAACTAAAAACTTTCCATCTCATATTGCATATCTAAAATGATGAAGTTGACTCTTTGTACAGATTCTCGCCTTTATTATCCATCTAATTTGGTAAGGATTCAATGCTACAATGAGAATTATTCTTCTAGGAGCTTCATTTCTTGCAACAATTAAGTGATCACTTGGATTGTTAGTGGAATTCATTCCTACGTCATGATAATGTAAAGAAAACATTATTCAAATGAAAATGTTGGCTACATGATGAATACCTATAATCCCTATATAACATTGGATTAACAAATTCCACATCAATAGAATAAAAGATTCAGAATTAGGCCTTGCCCACAAAAATGGAAGAGAATAAATTTTGCAATATATTGGAATAGTGATACAGTTCATGTGCTATGTAAAAGGAGAAACTTAATCCAAAGTCATGCAAAATAGTTTAAGACAAAATTTAACACACTTTATTTCCTTATCATTACTTGAATAAACTTAAAATAGGATGACTTAAAATATGGTTATATTTTAATTTTCTTCTATTTTTAATTACTTAATAAAAACGGTCTATTTTGCATAAGTTAGATAATGACAATAATTAGAAACCTGAAATAATAGAAATGAGAAATTCCTAATAGCACTAGCACTTCTTTGTGAGAAAGTTCTTACTTTCTTTTACTTCTATGATTTGTCGTGATTGCATCTAGAAGAATTTCTATATATATTTATGTTGTTTGTGAAGGCAAATGTGATGTTGTTGTTGTAGTATCTGTAAATTCAGATTGCAAGAGAGAACAGTTGTGAAATTTGTAATTATTTTCTCCTGAACAATAAGAATACCTATACCTTTCCTTGTAGATATTTCCTTGACATTTTGTCAAGGTTTTACCACATCAATCTTCTTTAAATGTATATCCATCTACTTAAAATGTATTAGAGAGAATGCGTTGAGGGGAAATTTGGTCAGAGCTCTTAAGCGTTTATATATTAGAGATTATCTACAGCATATAATTTTACTTAGGGATGTCTTAATTTAAAAAAAATTACATATATTATTGTCAAGAAGACCTCTAGAAAGCTGCAGGAACAAAATAATTTTATTCCTCAAACTTGATATTTATAATCTAAATCATCTTCTAAAACACCAATTGCAATTCTAAAACACCAAATGCACAATAATCATTCCATATTTTACCTTGACCAGAATCACTTTCTGGAGAATTATCAAGGCCAAATGAACGGAGGAATTGTGTGGTGTGCGCTTCCCTTTCTATCACCTCACAACCTTCTGGTGAGCACCATCAACGGAACAGAGCAATCACCGATACACTTTACATCCTATTGTTTCTTATTTACGCTGAAAGGAAAACCCAGGTAATGATATACCATAAACATTTTATACTTCATCTATGTTGGATTTGGTTTATATGACCTAATATTTATGGAGGATATGCGTAGGTATTTGGGGATATCAGGAGTGAATGCTTTTGAGTGTCCATCGACCATATTGTCCATCAAGCATAGTGTCATTTTCTTGTAAGTGGTTTTATTTTCAGTCGTTTAACTAAAATATATTTATATTATTTTTCTAATAATAAATGAAAAGATTTATTTATAATATTTTAAAATATTATAAAGTTTATTTATAATTCAAGTTACTAATTTATTTTAATAATCTGAAAATTATATATTTCAAAGTAGCAATATTTCAATTTTATTCTAATATAAGACATTTTAAGAAATGGTAGTGATTTTTAAAGTAAGATGAAATTCATTTTGAAAAGATACTTGAAAGTTAATGTGAGAATTGTTTTCAAATATAAATATATTTCAACAGTCATGAGAAACCTTCATAGCACAAACACATAAAAACTAACAAACAATAATCCATTATTAACCTAAGATGGTAGAAAGCTAAGTCACAAGGTTCGAATTCGAATTCGAATTCGACAAGGGAAAAATTCGAAAAAAAATTCAGATAAAATTGGCCTTCTATAATTTTGTTTATTTTTTAAATATATGTATACTTCTAATAAATTATCAGAGTAGCGACCCTTGTTGGAGAAAATCCGAGGGCCATGACCCAATAGATACAAAGCATATACAAAGAATACCCACGACCAGCTGAGTTGTGTTTAGAGGCAGATAACAGTGCTTTATAGAGGAAATTCGATTAAATTCGATTAACTATAATTTATTTCTTTGAAATT
Organism: Cryptomeria japonica; assembly: GCF_030272615.1. Classification (NCBI taxonomy): domain Eukaryota; kingdom Viridiplantae; phylum Streptophyta; class Pinopsida; order Cupressales; family Cupressaceae; genus Cryptomeria; species Cryptomeria japonica. The sequence goes on along the minus strand of NC_081407.1, from coordinate 241,921,070 downwards.
GAATGGAAATTACTAGAAATATATACCAATTCCGTTAAATAGTTTTAGAAAATAAAAGAATATCAAATCATATTTATAAGATAGCACTCAATATGCTATTGTAAAGCCCTTCTTGAAAACGATCTGAGCTCTAAAACGTATGCACATAACTCTATATAAAATCTATAGAATACTAGAATATATTTGTAATCTCCACATATGGCCTTTACTTCATCAAAATAATTGGACTCAATGTAAATTAGTAAATTAGAAAAATATAATTGGGCTTTCTTATGCTTGATTGTTGTAAACATATATGAAAATTCAAAAATATTTCCAAATAAGGTTTTATTCCACTTTCTAACATTCTCCCTTCTTACTAAATTATCTTTTAACCTAATGAAAATGATTACATACTAATTTATCTAGTGCTAGACTAAGATAATATTCTACCTCAAAGAAGTTTTGATTAGATAAAGATGAGATAGACTCGTTACCGATACATAACCACGAACTAGGCGCACAAGGGGGACCTCACAAGCAGTGAGATCCGCAGGCACAAAAACCAAACAAAAACCAAAAAGGGCAAGCCCTTTTTATGGTTGATCGTTATAGTTATATTCTATCCCAAGGAATTTGATGGTTATGGTTGTATTACATTATGATGCTTTGCAAAAAGGGTTAGAAAATCTGTTCGATGATAACACACACACAAGAGAAAAAACGTTAGTGTTAGAAACAAAAGATTATTCTAAACAAACATATCAAAAGAGATACCAAAATCATGAGAGAATATTTTACTAGGAAGGTAAATATGATGAGATATCTCCAAATGCCTCCTAAAATGCTCTTAGATCCTTCTCTTTTGTTCCTCTCCTCTCCAAGTTCCAAACTAGTGTAGCTCTCAACAACTTTTTGCACTATGGATGCTTATAGAGGTTTGAGATTGAAGTATTTACTCTAAACATGAATAAAAAGCTAATACTAGATGCTATGATGCTAAAATGATTTACTTTAAATCAAAATGACAAGATATTAGTGATTTATGCTAAATGCTCTCTAAAATTCTCTATAACTTAGATGCATACAAGTTTTCGGGATCTGGATTATGAAGAAATGAGCTCTATTTATAGGACCAATGGAGCAATGGATGGTTGAGATTGAGTAATCTCAACAAGAATAAGATTGAATGATATTCAATCCATGTGATGGCTTTCAACCCAATCCTAGGATGACAAGTGTCCATGTGAGATAGGTTGAGAGGAGAGGGACTAAGCATTAAATGCTTGACATGACTTGAGAGTTAACTTGGGAGTTAAGGTCAAGGTTGGGTTGAATGAATAAATTCTTTATTCAAAGAATAAAGCTTTTATCCAATGGATAAATTCTTGTGCAAAGGCAAAAGGGATAACCATGGTCAAAGCAATAAATGTTTGAGGAGACACATGAGTGCAAGTTGAAATAACCATACATGGCCATGTAAGAGCCATAAATGGTCATGTAAGAGCCATTAGTGGTTTTGGAAGACTTTGGAGGCTAAATTGTTGAACACACAAAGCATTTAATGCTTTTCAAAGACTTTGAAGTCTTTGAGAAGTGACTTCAAGTTGCTTAGGATTGTCACAACAATTAGGGGATGGATTAGGCTAATTAGGAAGGGGTTAGAAGAATCTAGAAGGGGTTTAGGCTTGCAAGTGGATTTGGTGGGTGAGGGAAAATAGGATTTTTATTTAAAATAAATTAATTTATTTCAATAAATGTGTGCAAGTTGCATTTGTAGGAAAATGCAAATGGGCGGGATTTATGATTTAAATAAATATTTTATTTAATTTATTTAAAAGAGGAAAAGGGGATTAAATGAAATAAATATGATTTATTCATTTAATTGATTTTGTGAATTTGGTTTAATGAATTAATTAAAATAAATTGAATAATTTATTTAATTAATAGAAGAATGTTTTAAAGTGAATTAATTAAATATTAATTTAATTAACTAATGGCTAGTGGATTTTTAATCAAATAAATAGGGAATATTCATTTAATTAAATTGGACAGATTTATGTGACTACACATTAAACTAAAATGCATGGATATCTTTTAAAAAATTTCCTAGAAATTTTTCTTTATAGAAACAAAAAATTGGACAGCAATGGAGTAGTGATGCCACTAGTTAATATAGGAGGAATCATCAATTTTAAGGTTTAATAAAATATATGTATTGAGTCTCCCAAGGGGTTCATTGTGGAGAATATATTGTTTAAGGTTGATTAAGATCAAATAATTTATCTTAGTAAAGAGTACCATACTAAAATTTGTTTGTAATCAAAATAATTCTAGGGAATATGGGGATCTAACGAGATTTCATGATTAATGTAGAAATAAATTTAACAAGAATATTGATAGTGACAAGATTGATATTGTAACGTTCCCATCTTAATATTGCTCATAATACTACCATCATTATTATTGAAATATCATTTAAATACCAAAGTACTAAAATTTTAAACATAGCATTTAATAATAAATATAGATATAATAAAAAATTAAATGAATCATATTTTTTTTATTTTCGTTGTTACATGATTTTTTTTTTAAAACACATTATTTTTTGCCTTTTGTTTTATTTTAATAATTCATTGATCTATTAGAATAAAATAAGAAGATAAGTAAATAAATAAACTATGTTTATGTCAATTAAACCTATGAGATTTCCACAATCCATTTTGTATTTCTAGTGTATTTTTTTCTGGATTCGATTGTGTGTATATTTTTCCCATCAACGTTTCGAATCACACTCCATGATTCATCATCAGGATGAGAAGAATTCCCAAGACATGAAAGATGTTGAGTTGCAGATTTGAGACAAAATATAAAGAGGAGAGGGGTGGGGGAGGGCACGAGGAACAAGGAGAGAGGAAAGAGAAAAAGAAAAAAGACCACCTGAAGGATGGGAGACCTAAAAAACTCCTAGGAAAAACCACCCAAAGAAAAGAAAAAAAGGAAAGCCAAGCAACACAATCAAAACCACTAAAAAACAAAAAAGAAGAAAAGAAATTGGGACAAAAAATATAAAACTAAATGAATAAATATACAAATATAAATATATATATAAATACATAAATGTATATAAGCATATGCATATACCAAAAAACAAAAACACAAAAACATATAAGAATATATATATTTACAAATACCAAAAGACATGAGCAAATAAAAATATACATATGTTTATGTCTAAAAGAGAAAATATACTTGAAAATAAACAATTAAGTAAATAAACCAAAGGGGGAGAGGGAGATGCACAAATGAAAAAGAAAGAGGGGGAGAAGTCAAGGAGGGGGGCGGGGATGATGCTGGAGGGCAAAAAATAGAGGGTACCAAGAGATACTGAGGTTTAACCCATCGTCTCGATTAAGATTGGATGGGTGATGAATGATAGCAATGGCCTCTTTAACTTTCCTCTTGAAAAAGTTGTTCTCCCTACACAATACCTAAGTGTCCTCCAAACAGATATGATGCTTGGTAGTTGACGAATGCTCAGCTAAGGCTGATTTGAGGGCACGTTCATGCTTAATGTCAACACTATGCTCTTTTATTCGAGTCATGAACGAACGACCTGTTTCTCCAATGTATGGAGTTCCATAGGAGCATACAATCTTGTATACACCTGACTTTGAAAAGGCATCCCTAGTGTCCTTAAGCGGTGGGGCATGCCTCTTGATGGTGGAAACAGGTTTGAAGGCACAACGGAGACCTTTGTTCACAAGGATTTTTTAGATCTTGTGAGATATGCCTTCAACATAAGGGAGAGAGACAAACGGGGCCTGAGATGGAGAGGGCAAGGGATTAGAGATGAAAAGGAAATGAGATTTGGCTTGGAGGAAGGCCCTAGTGATTTGCTTGTTCGAGTAGCCATTCCAAAGGAAGACTTGATGAAGATGGGAGAGCTCTTGGTCTAAGTTATCCTTATCACAAATCCGATGGGCTCTTAAAGCCAAGGTTTTGAGGATCCCAACTTTCTGGCTAGGGTGGTGATGAGAAGTCAAATGAAGATATAAGTCAGTGTGGGTAGTTTTGCGAAACACCTGACGACCAAGGGATCCATCGGGCTTTTTATAGATTAAGACATCGAGAAAAGATAAAAGGTTGTTGGATTCAAGTTCTTTGGTGAAGGCAATAGAAGGAGAAATGTTGTTGAGGTAAGTATGAAATTCTTCTAACATGTCCAAGCCGTGGGGCCAACATACATTGGTGTCACCCATATATCGTTTCCACCATTTTGGCTTGAGGGGGAAAGAATGTAAGGCCACCTCTTCAAAATGTTCCATGAATATGTTGGCAATAACCAGCGAGAGAGGGGAGCCCATGGCTACTCCATCAACTTGTTCATAGATAATGCCTTGGAAGGCGAAGAAGGTTGACCTTAAGCAAAGTTCCACCAAAGAGGCGATCTCCTCATTGACGTTAAGCTTGACAATCTTGATGGAGTCTAGAATAGGGACCTTGATGAAGAGGGACACCACATCGAAGCTCACAAGAGTGTCTTGAGGGTCCAACTTGGTGTCCTTGATAAACTGGACAAAATGGTTGGAATCTTTGATGGAGGAGTTGGAGTTACCAACAAGCGGAGAGATTAATTTGGCAAGAAAAGTGGCTAACTTGTAAGTCGGAGACCCAATGGTATCAACAATGGCTCTCAAAGGAATGTTGGCTTTGTGAATTTTTGGGACCCCATATATACGAGGGGTCACTTCCTTAGACGGAAGAAGACGAAGTTTGGTAGGATCATCCAATGAGGAGTTGGAAATAGGAGATCTAATTGCCTTCAAAATCTTCAGGCACGGGTTACGCGACAGAACTTTGTAACTACTGGAATCTGAGAGGAGGATTTCCATTTTGGCCAAGCAATCTGGTTTTCTCATAATGACCGTGGCATTACCTTTGTCAGCTCTTGAGATGATAAGGTCATTATTACGCATTAGATTATTAAAGGCCAACAGCTCAACTTTAGGGATGTTGAATTTAGGAGGATTAGCATTACGGAGCGCCACAACACAATCTTGTATTTAGTTTAAATTAACAAATTCTTTTGTACTAAATGATTTATTATGTTTTCATTTAAGTTTAAAAAAATCTAAAACTATCAAATAATTTGTTTTCATAAGAAAAATAATTAATTTATTAAGATTTGGGTAACAAATTTTATAGGTATAAAATTAATTTGAAACTTTTTTTAAGACTTTTGTAAAGAGTTTAATGTAAATATAAAAATATAATACTAAAAATATATTAAAAAATAATAATATAATCATATCTTTTTATAATAATAATAAACAAATATGATATTTTTTAATTTTTCTATATAAATAAACTAATTTAGTAAAATAAATAAAAAAGAATTTTAGATATAAGATTCAATGTCAAATAATTCTCCAAATAATGTTTTGGTGTACATGTGAAACAATTCTACCTTTTATACATACACAAAAAATATTAGAATTTATTAAGAAAATAAATAATGTCTATAATCATCTCTCAATGTCTTAACAATGTAAGATCATTTAAACTAGATTTATTTTGGATAAACATGATTATGTAATATAATTATATATCAAATATCGAACGAGATTTAATTCAACATTTGGAGAATGATGCTGATTTGGTTTCCACATTGCACATGTTCATGTAAGGTTTCAATGGGATCCACTCTAGGTTGATCTCCATATATATCATAAGGGAAAAATTCCTATGGACCTCCCTTGCATAAATGTACCAATGGATTTCCTATGGATTTCCATATAAATATTTTTTCAAGCCAATTCCCAATGAACTATGCCTTTAGATTTCTATGGTTTTCACAAATATAAATGTCTACGCATGCAGGTAGAGCCCACCACCTCATATAATAGTTTAAAAAATAAGGTTAAAATGTACATTCACATCAAATCAGATTATTGTTTTTTAGATTGCACCTATTTTTTCCGTATTGGGTAAGTTATTATTTTTATGATTTGATGAGATTTTTTTTGTTTTTCATTATATAAGCAGGGAGATAGCCCTAAACCAAGAACAACAAAAAATTAATATTTATATCACCAGGAAAAGAACAACCACCCGGAGACCAAAAAACAGAGCCCACCCTTCAAAAATAATAAAAAACTTTCATACTTTTGTAGCTATTTCTACACATCCTAACTAACCTCAAACTTCTAGACTTATCAGCCTCCTTATAAACATCTTCAATAAGCATACTACTAAAGGTCTTTAGAGTAACATCTGCAAAAAATATATTACTAAAAATCTTAACAGTACTATCATAATAAAAGTGAACATTAAAGGGTACACAAACCCAACACAACATCCATAATGTGAGAATAAGCAAAAAGGTTGAAAAAGCCAAAACCCAAAGAGCAACTAATCCTTCTTAAGAAGATTCCAATTCTGCTGGAGTCTTTCGAGATTGTATTCCCAAGTATCCATCTACTCCTTGTCATCGTGCACATCTTTCTCTTTATGACCCTACTTCGCCAACTTCTTGTTGTTCTTTTTAATCCTCCCATGACCAGAAACCATGCCTAGAACAACATTCTCCATAACCCCATCCATAATGCAACAAAGGGAGCTTAAGGCATCACACAGGTTTTGGAGCTTCTGATTTTGTTCCTCCTTCTTCGTCTCAAGAGTACCAACTGTCTCCTTAAGTTCTTATAAATGCTCATACATATTATTATTGTCATTAGTCTTAACAAGGGGGTCCATGAAATAGGGGACCATCTCCTCATCACCCAACATATTGGGGCTCTCAAGGCTTTGTTTTAGGGTATGAGAGTCATCCTCAGTCTCATTGATCTAATCCCCTTGTTCCTCTTCTTCCATTTCCTCTTTGAAATTCTCTCCAGGGTCATCGTGCTCCTCTTGGAAATCCTCATCCTTTGAATTATCCTCGAAATTATCCTCCTCCTCTAGATCATAAATTTCCTCAAAAATTTTAAAATTGGTTGTGTTGTGAAGGTTTTTGTTTTCCTCTTTTCTTTCCTTAGCTTGCAGTCTAGCCGACCTCCTTTCCCTTCAGCTTCTTTCAATTTTGTCCTGTTCCAAAGGTTTTTCCTCCTCGTCATCCGAATTGTATAGGTCGAGGTCTATGGTGATACTTTTACTGGTCCACTCTTTGCCAATTTTTTTAACTTTAACCAAGGTATTCTTGGGGGTTTCAAGCTTCCTCTTATATGGATTCACATTTAGCAGAGCAAGCTCTAGGGGATATTTATCCAAGAGAGAAAGGGTTTGTTTTCCTTTAGTCTTAGTAGAGGAGGTGGAGATAGGAGAACAATGGGATATAGGGTCGACAAGCACGAGCTTGGATGACTTACCAAGATTTTTCTGAGGGATTTCCTCATTCCTAGGCGCAGGGGGGCAAGCTACTGAGGCTGGGAGAGTGGTCAACACAAAACTTGTAAAGAAAATAGATAAGGCTCTAGTGGAGCAGTCTTTGCTACCATTTTGAATGTAGGACTCTAAGGAAGAAAATAGAAAGAAAGACAAATTGATTTTCTCCCCATGCCTAATATAGTTGAGAATAAGAAAATGATAACCGTGCATAGTGGTGTATCTACCTTCAAGCGTAAAATACTTCATAAAATAATATCTCACCATAGGGAAAGGTTTACGCAGAGCCAAGTGACCATACTCATTCTTAATTGCCTTTGGCTTCTCCCCTTAGTCAATTTTGTTTTTCATAAACCCTTTGTAGTCACCATGGTTGCGTATTTCCACCCGTTCACCATCATTTGATAGACTAGTGACCTCCAAGATGTAATTGGGCGTCACCATGAAGGAAATCCTCCCAATAGGCACAACACCATTCTACCAAGAGTTGCAGAACTGCACTGTCAGGGCCTTATTGTAACCCTTCAAAGCTAGAAAAAAAGGTGTGAAACCATCATTTTGAAAAATCTCCCAAATCTCATTATCACGCAGCCCATCATAGTTTTTAGGCTCAGTTCTCTTAAGAGCCCCCCCCCATGTCAGAACTAGGACAAACAAAGCACATATTACCTCTATGAAAATGACCCAAGAAATAACTTAGGTTCTTCACAATTGTAGGCAAACTTAAATAATTGTTTCTGGAAAGGCCATTTTTTATCTCTTTCACACCATTGTCATCAGATGTGTGATTCCCTTTCAAATCATTAAACTTAAAGGCTCCACAAAAAATCAAAGACACTATCTTTACTTCTACTAGAGACCCAATCTAAAGAGATCCATTCAAAATTAAGAGCCTTCATTCCCATACCTGCGTCTATATAGTTCAGTTCTATGTCATCTTCGTCACACATAGTCCAGCTAGAAAAAGAACAAGTAAGCCCAAAGTTCCAAATCACCCAAAACCTATCCATCATACTATAGGGGCCCACATAATTTTTAAAATTTTGAAAAAAGGTGGTCATGTAAACAGGTATTCAAAAACTTGACTGTTAAAACCCTTCTTGGTATCTTCCCTTATTCTCCTATTTCCACTTAAGCCTTTCATGAGCAAGAACCTCTGTAAGATCTTTAGAACTTTCACTAAAGCTAAAAAATCACCAATCCGCATTTCTCAAACCCTGATTAGCAATTAGGTCGGCCACCATATTTCCTTTCCTATAGGTATGTTGAACAATAGTGTTCCCAAAGAGATTAAGAAGACATTTACAGTTGTTTATAATCCCTGTGATCTCCCACAGGGGAGAAATGGAGTTATTAAGACAATCAATGATCAACCTTGAATCTCCTTCCAAGATTATATTCTCCATTGAATTATGTTGAAGCCTAGATAGGCCCATCTAGGCCATGATAGCTTTAGCTCTATTATTCGTATCAATCCCTAAATTGGTGTGATATCCTTCAATCAACCTTCCCCCATGATCTTTGATTAATCCACTTGCCCTTGACAAACCAGGGTTACCTTTAGAGCAACCATCAAATTTACACTTGATCGATCCCGGATCCGGAGGGAGCCAAGAGAAGCTCTTTCTTAGTAACAAATAATGCCTGTTTAGCTTCAAGAAGTTATGTTTAATACCCCATTTTTGTCTCAAGTGGAGGTCCAACAAAGTAGGTAAGACCTTAGAGATAACTAGGGATCCCGCATTGACATTCTCTCTCACCTGCTATTTTATGATATTGAAGAGAACATTTCTTTTTTTCCTTTCTTCTTTGAAAACTCTGTTATTCTGGTCCTTCCAGATGTTCCAGACCATAATTGGGGGGATTTGAAGCCAAATATTCTTAGCAACAAGGTGAGAGTAGGCATACATAGTCCAAGAATCCATGATTTTTTTCATAGTTTTAGGATGAATCCAACAAATTGTCAAGTCATTCAAACTAGCTTCCCAAATTTCTTGAGCATAATTATAGTGCAGAAAAATATGATCTATACTTTCCATGTCCTTTTAGAAAAGCTCACATCTGTTGGCAAAAGAGAAGCCCCATTTGTTAAGTTTATCAATAGTCAGAATCCTCCCATGAGCCATTTATTTTAGGAATTAGGCCTTTGATCCAAATTTCTTTCTATTTGAAATTCTTTGCAATTTGTTCCTCCATATCCTAGCAAGCCGATTCGACTCTGAAGGTTCTTGAAGAATTGATTTTTCATATCCATTCATTCTTCATTTGAGAAGAGAAAATAGAACAATCAGGTAGAAGTCATAAGAGCTCCTTAGCCTCATTCATAAGTTGAGCTTTAACATTCAAAGGATTATCATAACAGTTAGCGATAGTCTCTTTCAGATTTCTCCAAGCAGCTCTCTCCCCTTGCCACACTATGTAGTAATGTACTTTCTCCCTGTAGCATCTACTTAGAAAGGCATTGATGTTTCTAAAATGTGGGGTATTAGCAAGAGCTTGGCGGTGCACCCAAACATCTTTCCAAAAGATATTTCTTTTCCCATTACCTATAATCATTTTACCATTCTTTTTTATGTCCTTTCTAGTTTTAGCAACACTATTCCAGATGGAGGATCCATAAGGTAGCTCTAGTTGATTTAGGAACTTTTCATAACTCTGAATATGAAGGTATTTAGCTCTTAGAATTTTGGTCCAATCCTTCTCCTCTTTAGACAGCTGCCACCCAGTTGTAGTTAACAGGGCTCTATTGAAGGTTTTAATTTTCCTTATGCCTAGCCTCCCCACCTTCACAGATCTGCACACTTTTTCCCAAGAAACCAGGGAGGTTGTATTTCTTTCTCCAGTGCTTGACCAGAGGAATATTTTTTAGATTCTTTCAATCTTCTCTGCCACAACCCTAGGCATTTTAAAAAGGGATAGGTAATAGATAGGTAAATTTTGTAGATAAGATTTAACCAATTGTATTTTTCCTTCCATACTAAGGAGCTTCCCTTTCCAGATAGCTAATTTCTTATGGAACCTTTCAATAATTCCATTCTAGAAGACCAAGGAAGGAGATTTAGATATGAGGGGTAGCCCAAGCTAAGAATCATAGAAGGTAGCAATTTGACAAGCTAAGATAGTGGAGATTTTAGCTTGAAGGGTGGGGTTAACATTCATGAAGAATAGATTTCTCTTTTCATAGTTAATATATTGACCAAAGAATTGAGCATAATTTTTCAAGATTCTCTTCCAATGCTTAGCCTTAGAGACATAGGCCTCTCCAAAAATTATAGTATCGTCCACAAATTGCTTGTGGGTAATAGGATCGAGAGTAGAGGAAGCCCTGACCCCTTTAAGAGAACCAACCCTTCTGAGTTTTTCAATATTTCTTCCCAGGACTTCAACAACAATGATGACTAGGTAGGGAAATAGGGTATCTCCCTACCAAAGTGCTTTTTCATTGGAGAAGCATCCCTTGGGGCTCTCATTAAGAAAAATAGAAAATTTTGAGGTACAAACACATTGTTCTATAATTCTTAAGAATCTTCCTTTAAACCCAAATCTTCTAAGGACTTCCAAGAGGAAGTCCCAAGAAACCCTATTCTAGGCCTCAAAGATATCAAGTTTGAAAGCCATGGTAGGTTTTTTGGTGTTCTCCATAGAGTGGAAAAGTTAATGCATCATAATAACAACATCAAGGATGTGTCTCCCTTTCACAAACCCTCTCTAATTACAAGAGATTAACTTATCAAGAAGGGGTTTTATTATATTAACAAGCACTTTGGAGAGGACCTTTTAAACCATGTTACAAAGACATAGGTCTAAAGTCTTTGGTTGAAACAACATTATCATGTTTAGGAATTAAAGCTATGAAAGTAGCATTGATCTGATTAAGGAGTTTAGTTGTTTTGAAGAAGTCCTTAACCACATTGAAGACATCAACTCCCATAATATCCCAGTGATCTTGGAAGAAGGTACCTGGGGAAACCCATGTGGGCATGAAGCCTTACAAGTGGCAAAGGAGAACATAGCAGTTTGCACCTCCTACAGGGTGACCCTTTCATTTAGCCTAGATAAGTCCTCAACCCTAATAATTTCAGGGATAACATCCAAAAGGTTGTGGGGGTCTTGGATAGCTCTTTGTCCATTAGGATTGTTTAAGCTAGGAAAATTAGTTAAAAGAGCATCCATTTCGTCCTCATCCTCCATCGTAATGCCATCCTTTCAGAGGAGTTTTCTTATTTTATTCCTACTTCTGTTCTTCATTGTAGATTGGTGGAAGAACTTAGTGTTCTTATCACCTTCATTTAGCTACCGTATCCTTGATTTCTATTTCCAAAACACCCCTTCCTTTCTGTTAAGGAGAAGCCATTGATTTGTCAAATTCTTTTGCTCTTTGTAATCTTTTTCCAGAGAAGTCTTCTATTCAATCTTAGTCTAAATATTCTCCAAGTAAGTGATAATGACCTTTTTTTGTTCAAACATATTGCCGAAGGAGTATCAATTCCAATTCTTAACCTTGTCTTTGAGAAGTTTAAGGTTTTGAACAATTTGGTACATAGAAATGCCCAAGACTAGAACATTCCACCATTGTTCCACAAGCATTCTAAAATTAGGGTGATGAATTCACATCATCTCATACTTAAAAGGGTAATATTTATGATCACAAGGGCCATCCATCACCAAAAGGATAGCATTATGATCTGACCTTGATCTAGGGAAGGAGCAAAGGGAGAAAGAATATAAGTTCTCCCAATTAGTAGAAACCAACACCCTATCCAACTGAACCTAAATCAAATGGTTTCCATGATGCCGGTTAGACCAAGTGAACTTAGAACCATTGAGGTTAATGTCCACCAAACAAGAGGAGGAGATGAAATCAGCAAGATCAGTCATACTATTCGAGTTGTCCTCACTACCACCTACTCTCTTAGAAGGGTACAAAGGGGAATTGAAATCTCGCACAACCATCCATAGGTCATTCTTCTAATTCCTAATAAGTCAACACAAAGTGGACCAAAGTCAAGCATTAGGGGATCTAGAATTAGGGGCATAAACATTAACAAGGTACCATTGGAGATGGGACATAAGATATTTCATCATAATGATTAGATAGTTTTTTCAGAGTGAATCAGTGAGCCTTAAATAAAAGTAGGATTCTAGAGAGTGGCGATTCCCCTAGAAGCACCATCAGAGTCATAATTTAGGAAGGAGGAAGTAGCCCAGAAAGAGTTATTATCCTTCTAAAAATTCTCCTTATTCATTTTAGTCTCTTGAATCATTAAAATATCCACCTTTTGTTTGATTAGCTTACATCTTAACATGTGTTGTTTTATTGGGCTATTCAAACCTTGAACATTCTAGGAGAGGACTTTCATAAAAACCAAACCTAGAAAAAAAGAAACCCTACTCACCTGAATAGAAAATGACCCAACTCAAGGGTTATTAAGTTTTTTTATTTTTATTTTCTAAGAGACCATCTAGAGTTGTCTGTTTCCCTACCGCTACATCTCATTCTGCATCCTTTTGTCTAGTGTCTCTTTGAGAAGGTCTTCCAGCCTTATTATTGCCTCCCACATCTACTTTTTAATTCTTTTTGTTCTTAGTGGCAACTTGTGTCCACTCTTTATCTTCCTTGTCATCTTTAGGTAGCTATAACTTTGAATTAGTTAGTAGAGGAGTGGAAGAGAATCCCAAAATGTGTAGGTTTTCCTTAAGGTTACCAAACCCTCCATCGTTTTTCTTTTTAGGAGTTAACATCTTATTTTCTTGATTAATATTCTCTTTGTTTTGGTCGAGGATGTATTCTCCTGCAACTGCAACGGAGTTCTCTGTCGTAGTAGCTTTCTTTTTTTTCTTCTGTCCTTGCTTCTAGCTTAGGTCTACAAATAACTCATTGTTCCTTGAAGTCTCCATGACCAAGTGACATTCCATAAAAGAATTGATAGGTAGTAGAAGGTCTTCACATGTCGCTGCAGTCATAGAGGAGGACACCGTGTGGTTGTTGAGTTGCTTCTTTTTATTGTTAGGCAAGTTTTTTTCAATCTCCTAATTGGAGGGGCCATCCATGATCGAGGGGGCTTGCTCCAGATGATTCTCTATCTTATTTCTTTGTTCCTCTTCCAAGATATCCTTATATTTAGGGCATAGTTATTTATGGGTGTCTTTTCTCTTACATGCTGAACTTAGATGTCCAAATCGACCATAGCTTTGGCAGAAGGCTTCGACATTCTCATACTCTATTTGTTGAACCCAAGAGCCAAACCTAGAGTGGAGGGTAACCTTAGAAGGAAACACCATGTTAATAGAAACATTAACACAAACACACGCATATAATAAACGCGATCTGCATTGTGTTATGCTATCAATAGCAAGGAAATTCCCCAAGAAGTTAGCAATCCCCTTAAGGATCTCTAGATTATAGAACTTAAGTGGTAACCCTTGGAGATGAATCCACGTAGGGGCCACAACACCTAGATAAGACCAGGGATGAAGGTTAGTTTTCCATTTGCATAAGGAAAGGAAGTTGTTGTTCTCGAAGGTCCAAGGCCCATCCGTGAGAATACTGGCTACATCTAATTGATTAGTCAAGCTGAAAAGGAAGAGGCCATTAGCCATAGCATTGGACGTGACTCTTCCTTTTGAATTCCACCAAGTAGTAACCCTTTTTTTTAGCAAGTCCAAAGGAGGATGAAACACCAGAAACTTCCCAACCAAAGAAAGGCTTAGTTGATCAATAAATGAGTTAACTAACACATCAGGTACCTCCACCTAATGCTAACTAACCACACATTTATCTTGGGGAGAAGGAATGTCAGAAGTTATCCCTATCTTTACAGTGCTTCCACCTAGGAGTTTTTCCACATAAGTCAAAGATTCAAGTTCTACAAAATGATCAAAATGGTATTGGGGAGAAGAAGGGTGACAAGATGAATCTGCTACCAGAGGGTCCTCTTGGGAAGTCCATAAAGGCCCCCCCAGCCTTATCCATAAAAAAGAAAATAAAAAGGAAGCAAGAAGCATATAGGGAACCGCTAGCCAGAAGTAGCTAATAGGGAGCTACCATGGGAGCTAACAGAGAAAACTCAATCGTACGAGAGACATGAACCAGTTAAAAAAGAGATAAATGATATTTGTGAAATTAATAATTAAAAAAATAATTACAAAGCTATAGAAATTGTTTTCCATATTTTTAATACTGTATATTGATTGATTGGACTAAGTAAAACATTCAATTGAATGAATGGAATAGTATCCCACCTTGGATGGAACTAAAAAGGTAGCTATAAATATTTTAACTATAACATATAATAGTAAAAATATTCTTTAACTTTATATTTCTTAAAAACTCATATTTTCATAGAAAATGGTATTATACATAGAAGAATATATATATATATATATATATATATATATATATATATATATATATATATATATATATATATATATATATATATATATATTTATATATATATATATATTTATATATATATATATATATTTATAAAAAAATATGTGGATAGATATCTACATTGAGGCACATCTCTTAGTGTATAAAAATAGGTGCCTTGAGAATGAAATATCTTAGTGTATTATATATATATAATACACTTGTGTGTGTGTGTGTGTGTGTGTGTGCGCGCGCGCGCTAGTATCAACCACAACAAAAAATATAAGATATTAAATATAATAATAATATTATTAAATTTTTGAATATTATTAATCCCTAACCCTTATTGAATCCTCTTCCTAACCCTACTCAGATTAAATTGTAAGCCTAACCTTATTTGAATAATAGGATAAGAGATTAACTTAGACTAGGGTTAGTGTTGTAGTTAAAGATAGAATTATAGCATTATGCTAAGGCTTTGGGTTATGATTAGGGCTAAAGTTATGCTAAGATATAGAATTAGAGTTATAATTAACATTAGGGCTAGGGCTACGACTAGTGTTATGGTTACAATTAAGGTTATTGTTAAGGTTTAAGCTAGGAATAAGGTTGGGGTTATGCATAGAGATAAATTAGGTTTAGGGATAAGATTACAATTAGTGTTAAGTATATGATTAGATTTAAGGTTATTGTAAGAGTTATGATTAGGGATAAGGTTAAGATTGAGAATGGAGATAAAATTAGGGCTACTGTTAGGGTTATACTTAATGTGAGCATTAGGATTAGGGTAAGGGCTAGGTTGAAATGTGGAATTTATGTTAGGGTAATAGTAAGAATTACATTTTGGGTGAGAGTTATAGTTGGAATTATTTAATATTTTTCTACTATTTAGGTGAGAAAAAGAGAATGATGATTAAAAATTATACAAAGGGTTACAATTTATAAGCGCAATAAAATTGAGTCAATAGATTTAAACAAAAAGAGAAAATAGTACACAAAGTTATTGAGGAAATCTTGGGTTGTATGATTCAACAAATCTTATATTTAATAGCATATACATACATACATACATACATACATACATACATACTTACATACATACATACATACATACATACATACATACATACATACATACATACATACATACATACATACATACATACATACATACATACATACACATATACATATACACATACATATACATATACATATACATATACATATACATATACATATACATATACATATACATATACATATACATATACATTTATATTTGTGCATGCATAGATACATACATACATACATACATACATACATACATACATACATACATACAAGGTTAGGGTTAGCATCAATAAGAGACTGAGGGTTAGGATTAAAAATAGGGTCATGATTAGGGTTATTTTTAGGTTCAAAGATAAAATTAAGATTAAGGTTAGATGTAGAAGTAAGACTAGGGATAATGTTAGCATTATAACCTAACCCTTATTAAAATATGAACTTAATTATACCCTAACTATAAATTAATACTAGCATTATCTCTAACCACAATCCTATACTAATTAAACTCTAACCATAAGATGTTATCTCTAATTCAAACCCTAATTAAAATCCCAACTCATAAACTTAAAAGCTAATGCTAATTAAATATTAATAATAAACTTAACCTTAATTCAAACCTCATATTAAACTAAAATTTACCTTAGAATGGTAAACCGATTACTAACTTTAACCCTAATTAAACCCTAATAGTAACTCTAGTCCTAATTAAATCCTAATATTAATTCTAGCCTTAATGAACGCTAATCTTAAATATCATTATAACCCTAAATCAAAATATTTGTCCTATAGTGATAATTGAACTCTAAATTTAACACTAACTGACCCTTTACACTGACCTAACCTTAGCCTTAACCCTAATTTAATTCTAACCCTAATCCTCATCATAACCTAGTTCTACCATTTTCTCTTGTACCTTAAATAATTCCAAACCCTAAATAAAATATTTGTCCTATAGCCATAATTCAACCTTATTATTAACTTTAACTAAACCTTACTCCTATCTTTGACACTAACCTTAATTTAATTTTGATCTTAACCCTTACTAAGCTCTAACCCAAATTGAACCCTAATCATAATTAAACCCTAACCCTAATCTAAATAAATCTTAATCCTAATCCTTAGTATAATTGTAATCCTAACCTTAACTATAATTGAACCCTAACCCAGCTTAAATCCTAACCATAATCAAACCCCAACCCTAAATTTAGCTAAATTTTGATTCTAAATTTAATTGAAACCTAACCCTAATCTCAATCATTATTAAAATCTAACTCTTATTTAGTCATAATCCTAAACCTAACTCTATTTCTAATTATTACTCTAACCGTAATTTTATTTCTAATCATAACCATAGTCATAATACTTTTTATAATCCTATTTCTAACACCAACCCTTATTCTAATGAAAATTTAAAATATAATTATGTGAGGTGAAAAATGATGTTGACAAACTATTGCAAAACCACAAAGATCCAACCACAAACAATCCTAGCTCTACAATAAAACATTCACCATACACCAATGAAGAGACATAAGACCATGCAAATTAACAAATTCAAACAATAATACCATTCACATGCCAAGTAGGGTTTTATCTCCATTGTCTCCTATCTCCATTGATCTTATTTGATATATTTGTGCTTAGTTTTTGTATTGTGCACAAGAGCTCAACTAAGAATGGATTGTGGTTGTGAGGTCGCTTGGTCGCAAGAAGGCTTAGATTGCTGATTGATTATTAGACATATTAATTAGATGATTGATTAGATGAATTAGGACTAGAAGGATATAAGAATCCTCTTATATAGAAGACACTTTATAAAATGGAGGGATAGGATTAAGAGGTGAAAAGATAAATGGTCGGCTAGGATTAATGGGTAGGTAGAGGAAATAATAAAATATGAAGGGGGTCAATGGATGAAAATTAAAAGATAAATGACATGTGTCATAGAAGGAAAAAATCTAATGAATTAATTAAATAAATAAAGATTTATTTAATTAATAGAAGACTTAGAATAAAATAATTAAATGAATAAAATATTTATTTAATTAAACAAGACAATTTTAGGTGTATACATTTTGCCCGTCTTTGAGACATTGCAACTTGTCATGTTGGCTCAAAGAAGATAAGATTAACTGATACAAAGTTTCCCCAAGATGGGAATGATATGCGCCCTCAAGAGATTGGATGAAATTTCTTGAAAAATATCGCAGACAATCTCTCAATAAGAAAGAAAGGCTAGAAAGGTCTAATAAAATATGGTGACAAGGTCACGCAGGAAAAAGACTGATTCAAGAGGAATCAATAAAATCGTGTCTCTATCTTAAAAGGCTGAAATTGATAGTTCTATGAGGAACATACACTATCAATTGGATAAGTTGTTGAGAGGATTCACTCAACAAGTGCCCTAGGAAAGACAAATTGGAAACAAGGCTAGAATCAGTAATCATGTGATAGACATGCATCACCAATTGGATAAGCTATTGAGAGGATTCACTGAACAGGTTCCCTAAAACAAGTGTGTTTGCTAAGCTAAAAATGGATAAATCCTTGAATTGATGAAATCAAGTGAGTTCTCTAGAAAGAGGATATAGTGCAACGTGACAAACATATACACTAGGATGCAACGCCATGTGATAAACATAAGCACTAGGATAGATCCTGGTGAGTAGCACCATCTGATGGACAAAGGTACCACTAGGATAGGATAGAATAAGATAAGAAACACTATGTGGTGAATATGATACCACTAGGATTGGCACGATTGTTTTGATTGGATGCAGAGTACTTTCCCCAGATTGAGTCTAGAGAGTGATTCCCGATGAGTACACATAACATCTTCATCAATTCGTAATGAAAAATAAACATGAAATCCACAGGATTGATGCAACTCCAACATCTTAGCTCTTCTGATGTAGGGGTCTAACCCCTAATTTAATTCTAAGAAACTCAAAAGTAGTCTTTGGCAATGGTTTAGTAAAGATATCAATTAACTAATTTGTACTCTTCACATACTCCATCTTTACTTGCTTCTCCTGAACTCTTTCCCTTAAGAAATGATACATCAATACTATATTCTTGGTTCTTGCATGAAGTACATGATTATTGGAAATATTTATTGCACTTGATTGTCACAATAGATAGTCAATGGTTTAGAAATATCTATCTTGAATCGTTCTAGCACATGTCTCATCCATATGGCATGCATGCAATTCATGGATGCACTTTTATATTCAGCTTCAACTATAGATTGAGAAACACGGGTTTGTTTCTTTCTTGTCCATGCTACAAGTCTTCCTCCAAGTAGAAAAGCTCCACCAGTTGTACTCTTCCTATCTTCCACATTGCTTGTCCAATCTGCATCAATAAAAAGATCTAAAGTGAAATTTCCTTTGCAGGGATACCATAATCCATAGTCTAATGTTCCTTTAAGATATCGGAAAATCCTCTTAGCAACCACCATGTCACTTTCTTTGGGCTCTTTTTGGAATCTTGCAACTAACCCAACAACATGAGCAATGTTCGGTTTGCTATGTACAACATAATATAGTTTACCAATTATAGACCTATATTCTTTTTCACTAACATAAGGTGAATCATCTTGTTTTGTCAACTTGCAGCCTGTTACTATCGGTGTACCTACCGCTTTACAGTCTTGCATGCCAAAAGTCTTCAGCTTCTCTTTAATATACTTGCTTTGACAAATAAAAATAGCACCATCCAGTTGTTGGATCTGTAATCCAATAAAGAACTTTATTTCACCAATTAGACACACCTCGAATTCCTTTTTCATCTCATCAACAAAGTCCATACTCATATTATCATTTCTACCAAAAATTGTGTCATCTACAAATACTTAAGCTATTAGCATCTAGTCTCCATCAATTTTTTAGATAAATATTATTGTCCTCACTACTACGCTGGAATCCAATCTTGATAAAATGTGCATGTAATCTCTCATACCATGGTCTCAATGCCTTCTTTAGACCATACAAATCTTTATGGAATTTACATATCAAGTCCTTATCATTAGTCAGGGAAAAACCATTTGGTTTTTCAATGTATACTTCTTCTTCAAGAATTCCATTCAAAAAGGTTGACTTGACATCCATTTGGTAGACTTTGAATCCCTTATATGCAGCAAATGCTAGTAGCATCCTTACTCCTTCCAATCTTGCAACTGGTGCAAAAGTTTCACCATAGTCTTCACCTTCTTCATGTGCATATCTTTTGCAGACTAACCTTGCCTTATTTCTTACCACTTTTCCATCTCCATTTAACTTATTCCTAAAGACCCATTTGGTTCCAATCACATTCTTGTCCTCTAGTCTAGGAACAAGTGACCATGTTTGATTTTTCTCTATTTGATCTAATTCCTCATTCATTGCTTTCACCTAGTCATATTCTTTGAGAGATTCCTTAATTGTCCTGGGTTCCATTGTAGAGATCAAACGAGAATTTTATCTAATCTTCCTCCTGATCTGTACATCCACGTTCTTATCACCAATTATATGAGCTTGAGAGTGATTTAATCTCACATATCTAGGTATAGTCTGTGTCGGTTCTACATCTTCCTCATCCGATTCACTAGTCGATTTTCTACCTTGTTTTTCACTGTCCTCGCTTATCGGTACTGCATTTGCCAGTTGATCATTATTTTGTGCTTCCAGTTCAAAGATCACTAGTCTTTCTTCATTATCATCTTTTTCAAGTTCAGACCTGCTTGATTATTTAGATTTATTTGACAAATCATCCACCTTCACATTAACACTTTCAACTATTTTTTTAGTTCTCTTATTATAGCATTTATATGCTTTGGTTTTAGAAGAATAACCAAGAAATATTCCTTCATCAAATTTTGCATCAAACTTTCCATTGTAGTTATCCTTTTTAATAAAACATTGACTTCCAAAGATTTTGAAATAACTAACACATGGAGTTTTACCATACCATAATTCATAAGGTGTCTTATTATTGTCTTTCTTTATAATTATCCAGTTTAAAGTGTAGACTGTAGTACTTACTGCTTCTCTCCAAAACATCTTAGGCATATTACCTTGTAATAAAATTGTTCTAGCAGCATCAACAATTGTTTTGTTCATCCTTTCTACTACACCATTTTGTTGTGGTGTCCTTGGAGTAGACATCTATCTCTTGATACCATGTTCATCACAATACTTGACAAACTCATCAGATCTGCATTCTCCTCCTCGATCAGAACTTAAGCATTTCAAGTTTTTACCGATCTCATTCTCAACTAGAGCTTTAAATGCTTTAAATTTACTAAAGGCTTCAAATTTCTGCTTTAGGAATGTAACCCATATCACCTTAGAATAGTCATCGGTAAAAAACATGAAATATCTATCACCAAAATAGCTTTTTGTTTTCATAGGACCACATAGATCATTATGAACCAATCCAAAATATTTTCAGATGTACACTTCATTCTCTTAAATGAAATAGAGGCCATCTTACCAATTTGACAGTCTTTACACATCACATTATCTAGTTTAACAATGTTTAGTAATCCTCTCACAACACTAGACTTCCTTACCTTCACCAAGTTATCAAAATTCATATGACAATATCTCTTGTATCATAACCAGCTATCTTCCATCTTTGCAACTAGAAAACTATTGGCATTAGCATTTAAATAAAATAAGTTACCTCTTGGTTATTTTTCGGTAGAAATCAAATCACCATTTCCTCCAAGAATTCTGCAGATTCCACCATTAAACTCAAGTAAATAACCTTTATCATTGAGTTGTCCAACACTTAACAGATTATTTTTCATACCATCAACCCAAAATACATCATCAGTATTATTCTTCCCATTCAAATAAATAGAACCTTTACCTTTCACCATGCAGGTAGAATCATTTCCAAATCTAACAACACCTCCATCAAATTCATTAAGACTTAGTAACTTACTCTTATCTCCGGTCACATGGTGTTAACAACCACTATCTATAATCCATTCATTATTGTTTTCTACATAAGAAACTAGTTCCTTCTCATCAGATAATTCCTCCTTCACAGATACAAACAAAATATCTTCATTATCATCTTCATCTTCAGATTCTTCATTAGTCACACCTTCATCCACTGCAACATGACAGTGTTTTCTGCCTTTCCCTTTTAATCTCTTGAACTTATCTTTCTCATCGATGTTAGGGAAGTTAGCAGTCATATGACAAATATTACTACAAGAGAAACACTTTAAAGGTAGCTTTCCTTTATACTTACCTGTGCCTCTTGGAAATCGATTGGCTATCAGTGCTTCAAGTTCCATAACTTGATCTTCATTGTCTTCACTTTCCCAATTACCTCCATGACTACATCTTCACTCATGACTTTGACATACATGCTTTCCTTTTCTAACAGATGAATCGATAACAAAAGATTTAAAAGAAAATTCAATGGATTTTGCCACACTATTGTCAAAACTATTTAACTCAAAGGTTGTAAGCATACCAAACAAAGATCTAACAGTTACCTTATCCTTTGAAATGGATCTCAATTCTTAGATTTCCAATACTCTAATAGCATACTCTGGTTTAAGAGTTCCAAGCATTTTACTTACTACCACGTCATCATCAATTTTACCACAAACACCTTTTATACCGCCAATAACTTCTTTAATTCTCTAACCATACTGTGCAATGTTTTCTCCTTCTTGCATTTCATGTCATCAACTTTTCCTCTTAAGCTTTCCTCTTTTGGTCTTTGTACATGCTCATCTCCTCCATGAATTGTAACTAATTTTTCCCTAACCTTATGTGCATTTTCCAATCCTTGAACATCAATATATTTAGAATTAGATAAGGTACTTACAATATTTTCAAGGGCTTGCATGTTCTCCTATTGATATTTAAGTTCATCCAGTGTCAAGGGAGCAGTAGTAGGAGTCACAAATGATGTTTCAACATGTTTCCAGTATTGAGCACCAAGACCTTTTAGATATATATTCATTCTGTCTTTCTGGATCTTATAGTTATGTTGAATTTTGGACCCTCTTTCTTCATCATCTTCTCTTCCTCAAAATATTTTCCTCAAGCAGTTAAGCTTTTCTACACATAGAGGACCACAACTCTGATACAAATTGTTAATCCTATAGGGATCTGGTTAATACTGAGAGGTGGGGGGGGGGGGGGGCGCTGAATAAGTATTAAGACAATCTAAAACTTCAAATCAAAATACCATTTACAACAGATCTAAAATCAATGAATCTACCCCTCTAGAAAATCTCATACAATTGTTACCCACTTATGCAATCTTATTCACCAACTAGATATTTGATCAACACATTGCTAAGTTCTGATACTAAATGTAAAGACCTAATGCCAATAGCTAACAAGATGAGAGGGGGGTGTGAATCATACAAACTTAATCTTCCATAAAATCAATAGATTCAACCTCGGTAACATATACTTCAGCAATATAACCAAAAACTGTTAAACATGCAAACTCATAAACACATAATCATCATAACACATATAACACCAGATTTAACATGGAAACCCAAATAGGGAAAAACTACTATGGGATTTCAGACTCACTAAGAAATATACTCTTCTAGAGTATGCTCGGTTAAAAGAAAATCCTATTAAAGATCACAAACACATTGCTAGATGTGACCCGGTAAAGGGATTTCCATAAGATCTGTTAGGATCTTCACTTTGTTAGAAGTGACATTGTCAAAGGATTTCAAACACTCATTTAGAATGTTACCTTTTTAGAGGGTTTACAAATAAGACTGTTAAGTCCACTCAGTTAAGAGATTTCTTTGTTATTCAGAATAAATAATAGTAGTAAATATATCTACAACTTCACATCTAAAATGCTAAAGTAGATTCTTATTTTCTCAAAACAATATAGTCATAGGACTTATCTTGTCCTTCTGCTGGGCTTCCTACTCTATTATTCAAATAGGTCTTCAAGCTTCTGTGCTTGGTAATCACTATGTAGCATCCCTGTGCTTACACTTGCCCTCATACATTGTTTATCAATAATTCCTTATTTATAAACAATTTGCTAACCGCTTAATCTCCTTGATCACATTTCCCATGATCAATCTTAGCCATCAGATCTTCATTCTTGACTAGGTTCAATGTATCCTTTGATCTGAAAATGTTTTACCTTGCCTTGGGACTTGCATTCCTTTCTTAAGACTTGCACAAGGTTATTGCAGTTCAATCTGCACTGTAGATCTTCCTATCGATCTTCCATTGCCATAGATCCTTAACAAACTTCATACGCGGCATACCAAGCATTTATACATCTCCAGCTCATCATTGTCTTTCATTAAATAATGCTTGTATTCATCCAATGCATTCTGTCGTAACTCAGTTCCAACTCAGTAAATACTAAACTTTACTTGGTAGACATTCCGCCTTCATTAACCGATATCAATAACCTTAGGGTTTACCGACTAGGTTCCTTAGGGTTTACCGACTAGGTTCTTTACTCGGTGACATAGTGTAGTATTAACCTTTCAATATATGTAAATACTAAACTTTACTCAGTGACATTCTGCCTTCATTAACCGATATCGATAACCTTAGGGTTTACCGACTAGGTTCCTTAGGGTTTACTGACTAGGTTCTTTACTCGGTGACATAGTATAGTATTAACCTTTCAATCAACAACATATGTAGGATATCAAAAAAATCTAAACATCATGATCTCATCATTGTCTAACTTGGTAATAGTTGCCCATTGAATAACTTATTTCTCCCCTTTCTTATCACATTCTTTCTATGTCACTTACCAACCACTTAATACTCATCAAAACATACTTCTTAAGATATGGCAACATCATAAAATCAAATAATCAATTTCTTGACATCAATGACAAAATAATGTTATAAAGATAGTTATCATCCTTTTTCAGTTATATCAATAATCTTCAACAACCTTCTCAATATCCTTAATGAATATCAACAATCTCCTTTCTACTGAAAAATGCCAACAATATCCCCCTTTGGCATTGATGGCAAAACCAACAATTAAATGGTAATACCAACAAGATATTAAAATTGATTCTGATTTAGATTACTGTTAGACTTCTCCTGTTATCCTTGAGCTGTAGACTTCTTCTAAAAGTCTTCTCCCCCTGTCATTATTCTTCTTCTTCATTTAGGATTTTACCATTTAGTCTTCTCCCCCTTTGACAACAATGCCAAAAAGTAAAAGAACTAAATCATGATTTCTTCCTTGGTGAAGTGATTTGCCTTGTTGTGTATCACCTCAGTCTCAGTCAGAGCAACTTGTCTCTATTCACTATTTCCTGCACACCTTTAGAAAACCTTCTAAACTGTAAATCAGCATGAATCCACACATAATATTCTATAGATTCATCAAATTTATGCTTTCACCGAACTCTGTCAGTGAGTAGAAGATAGGGGTAGGACCCCTAACTTGCTTCTGAGATACTCAAAAGTGTCCCTTGGTAGTGGCTTTGTGAAGATGTCTGCAATTTGCTCCTTTGCACTGATATATTCCAGCACAACTTTCTTCTCTTGAACTTCTTCTCTAAGATAATGATACTTTATAGAGATATGCTTTGTCTTGGAGCGCATTACCAGATTCTTTGAAATGTTAATGGCACTCATATTATCATAGAATATAGTTACTGGCTTGGTAACTTTCTCATTTATACCTTCCAACAGTTGTTTGATCCATGCTATATTTGTGCAATTCAATGTTGTAGCAACATATTCAGCTTCTGTTGTTGACTGTGAGATACATCCTTGTTTCTTGCTAAGCCAACTTACTAGTCTTTCTCCCAAAAAGAAAGCTCCACCACTTGTGCTTTTCCTATCATCTATGTTGTCTGCCCAATCAGCATCAGTATAAACTTTTAAATCAAAATCATTCCTCTTTTCATATACTAAGTCATAATCTTTAGTGCCTCTCAAGTATCTGAAAATTCTCTTGATTGTTGTCATATGGGTTTCCTTGGGATCTGCAGAAAATCTTGCAACAATACCTACTGCATGTGCTATATCCGGTCTACTATGCACAACATATTGCAACTTCCCAATCATAGATCGGTAAAGTATCTCATCAACAGATGCATATTCATCATTCTTTGATAGTTTACAGTTAGTAGTCATAGGAGTACTTACTGGTTTAGAATCCTCCATTCCAAATTTCTTCAAGATTTCCTTTATGTACTTGGATTGACTAATGAAAATTTCATCTTTCATTTGCAGCATCTGTAAACCTATAAAATACTTTATCTCGCTGATTAATGACATCTCAAATTCTTTGCTCATTTCATTTCCAAAGTTCTTGCATAAGGAGTCATTACCACAAAATATAATGTCATCAACAAATATGGGTGAGATCAGTATTACATTGTCCTCATCATTCTTCATGTACATGTTGTGCCTATTTTCACTTGTCCTTATAAAACCAATTTTGATCAAATAAGAGTGTAGTCTATCATACCATGCTCTAGGTGATTGTTTCAGACCATATAAAGCTTTGTTTAGTTTACATACCTGATTCTTATCTTCAACAAATCCTTCAGGTTGTTCAAAGTAAACTTCTTCTTCTAATATACCATTCAAAAATGCAGATTTAACATCCATTTGATATACCTTGAAATTTTTGAAAGCAGCATATGCCAACAATGTTCTTACTCCCTCAAGTCTAGCCATAGGTGCAAAAGTCTCACCATAATCTATTCCTTCTTCGTGAGCATAACCTTTGCAAACTAGTCTTGCTTTGTTGCGAATGACCTCACCTTTTTCATTTAGCTTGTTTCTGAAAATCCACTTAGAACTGATTACATTTTTGTCCTTCGGTCTTGGGATCAGTGTCCATGTGTCATTCTTATTGATTTGATCAATCTCTTTTGTCATAGCATTTACCCAATCTTCACTGTTAAATGCCTCTTTCACTATTCTTGGTTCAAATTCAGATATCAGACATGTTTTCTGTCTCAGTTTGTTCCTTGTCATCACTGCATCATCCTTATCTCCTATAATCTAACTTGATGCATGATGTCTTCTGACATATTTGTCTAATATAGGCTCAGTAGGTTCTGTATGATCTTCTTCATCACTCAGTAACTGGACATTATCTTCATTTTCTTCAGCAGCTTTCTCGGTAGGACTTCTCGGTTGAACGTAAGCAAATTCTTCATAATCTTCTGGTTATTTGGAATTTCTTTCATCATTTCTTTCTATAAATTCATCAATTTTCACATTTGCACTTTCTACTATTTTGTTAGATGATTTGATCAGACATTTAAATGCTTTACTTCTAGAAGAATAACAAAGAAATGTTCCTTCTTCACTTTTCTGATCAAACTTTCCATTTCTGTCATCTTTATGAACATAGCATCTACTTCCAAAGATTTTAAAATAACTTACATTAGGTTTCTTGTCACACCAGATCTCATATGGTGTCTTCATAGTTTCTTTCTTCAGTTGAACTCAGTTCAGGGTGTAAACTGCAGTGTTGATTGCTTCTCTCCAAAATGTTTGAGGTACCATCTTTTCTATCATCAGGGTTCTGACACAATCCACAATTGATCTATTTCTTCTCTCGTCTATCCCATTTTGCTGAGCTATTCTCAGTGCAGATACTTCCCTTTTTATACCATGATCATTGCAATATAAGTTAAATTCATCAGAAGTGAACTCTCCTCCTCTATCAGATCTAAGACATTTTAGCAATCTTCTTGTTTCATTTTTAACTCTTACCTTGTACTATTTGAACATTTGAAAAGCTTCTGATTTTTCTTTTAAAAACATAACTAGCATCATCCTTGAGTATCATCCACAAATAATATGAAATATTTATCACCATAATAACTTTGAACTTTCATGGGACCACAAAGATCAGTGTGTACTAGATCTAAAATTCCTTTAGAAGTGTAGGACTTACTTGTAAAGCTTGATCTTGTCATCTTCCCCATCAGGCATCCTGGGCACATAGCATTCTCAGGTTTTTTTAGACTCGGTAGACCTCTTACTCAGTGTTTCTTACTTATTTTGATCAGATTATCAAAATTTACATGACAAAACCTTTTATGCCATAACCAGGTACCATCTATCATTGCATAAAGACACGTGTTCTGAGTTGAGTCGAGATGAAATGTATTACCTTTTGTTTGTGTCCCGGTAGCAGCTAACTTTCCATGCTTGTCATGAACTTTGACAATTCCTTTCTAAAATTCTATTCGGTATCTTGTATTGTTTAGTTGTGCTACACTCAACAAATTGTATTTCAAACCTTCAACCCAATATATACCATCACATTTAGCATTGTCAAGAAGTGTTATAGATCCTTTACCTTTCACCAAACATGGTGCATCATTACCAAATCTTACATAGCCTCCATCATAGTCTTCTAATTTAACAAACTTGTATTTATCACTTGTCATGTGATGTGAGCATCCACTATCTATGATCCAAGCATCATTATTATTTATGTGAGATACTAGGGCTTTTTCTTCATACCTTTCTTCATCAGATCCATCTTTAATAGCCACATATACAACTTCCTTTGTATCTATTTTATCAGATTTGTCATTGTTGGATTCCTCATCAGCTACTAGGCATGTCTTTCTATCTCTCCTTCTGAAGTCTTGGTGTCCTTTGTATTGGTTGTCTTTCTGCCTGTTATCTCAGTATTCTCTCCTTTCACTAGATTCTTTGTCAGGATAGTTAGAAGCCATATGTCCTATTTTATCACAATTGAAATATTTTAAAGGTAGCTTCCCTTTATACTTACCTTTGCCTCTCGGTAACCTTGTGGCTAATAATGGTTCAAACTCTTCTTGCTTCTTGATTTTCTCATACAGTTTGTGCACTTTTTCCATGTTCTTACAAAATCTTTCACTTGCTCCACTGTGATCCACTTCAGAGTACTTACTCATTCTATCATTGTAATCATCAGATTCACTAATATGAAAAGAATGGAATACAGATTCTACTTTATTTACTGAAGCCCCACTGTTATCAAAATTACTTAACTCAAATGCATGTAGCTTACCAATAGTAGCATCCAAAGAAACTGGCATGTTAGGTACAGACCTCAATTCATTGATTGCAGAGACTTGAATAGCATAAGCTGGTAGAAGGGTTATTAATAACTTACTTGTTACATCCTTTTCTTCAATAGTTCCACCCGCTCCTTTAATTAAATTGACAGTCTCCTTTAATCTTGTACTATATTGTGTTATGTTCTCACCTTCATTCATTCTCATGGATTCAAGTTGTCCTCTTAGACTATCTACTTTTTCTCTTTGAACATGTTCATCACCGCCATATATAGATATGAGCTTAGTCCACATTGATTTTGCATCATTACAACCTTCTAGGTCATTAAACTCTGAGTCGGTCAATGCTGATGTTATTTCAATCATAGCTTGAATATGTTCTTGCTTTGCCTTTATCTCTTCCAAGGTCATTGGGTTGGTGCTCGGTGCAATGTAATCATTATCCAGATAATATGTTGCATATTCTCCAATTCCTGATAGGTGCAGCTTCATCCTTTTCTACCATGTGGAGAAACTTGACTTGTTCAGCTTTGGTACCTTTAAACTTTTTCTTCTGGAGTCCAAGGCTCTGATACCAATTGTTAAGTTCTGATACTAAATGTAAAGACCTGATGCTAATAGCTAATAGTATGAGAGGGGGGGTGAATCATACAAACTTAATCTTCCATAAAATCAATAGATTCAACCTCGGTAACATATACTTCAACAATATAACCAAAAACTGCTAAACATGCAAACTCATAAACACATAATCATCATAACACATATAGCACCAGATTTAACGTGGAAACCAAAATAGGGAAAAACCACTGTGGGATTTCGGACCCACTAAGAAATATACTCTTCTAGAGTATGCTCGGTTAAAAGCAAATCCTGTTAAAGATTACAAACAAATTGCTAGATGTGACCCGGTTAAGGGATTTCCATCAGATCTGTTAGGATCTTCACTTTGTTAGAAGTGACCTTGTCAAAGGATTTCAAACACTCATTTAGAATGTTACCTTACTAAAGGGTTTACAAATAAGACTGTTAAGTCCACTCGGTTAAGAGATTTCTTTGTTATTCAGAATAAACAACAGTAGTAACTATATCTACAACTTCACATCTAAAATGCTAAAGTAGATTCTTATTTTCTCAAAACAATCTAGTCATAGGACTTATCTTGTCCTTCTGCTAGGCTTCCTACTCTATTATTCAAACAAGTCTTCAGGCTTCTGTGCTCGATAATCACTATGTAGCATCCCTGTGCTTACAATTGCCCGCATACATTTTTTATCAACAATTCCTTATTTATAAACAATTTGCTAACCGCTTAATCTCCTTGATCACATTTCCCATGATCAATCTTAGCCATCAGATCTTCATTCTTGACTAGGTTCAATGTATCCTTTGATCTGAAAACATTTTACCTTGCCTTGGGACTTGCATTCCTTTCTTGGAACTTGCACAAGGTTATTGTGGTTCAATCTACACTGTAGATCTTCCTGCCGATCTTCCATTGCCATAGATCCTTAACAAACTTCATACGTGGCATACCAATCATTTATACATCTCCAGCTCATCATTGTCTTTCATTAAATAATGCTTGTATTCATCCAATGCATTAACTCGGTTGCAACTTGGTAAATACTAAACTTTACTCAATAGACATTCCGCCGTCATTAACCGATATCGATAACCTTAGGTTTTACCAACTAGGTTCCTTAGGGTTTACCGACTAGGTTCTTTACTCGGTGACATAGTATAGTATTAACCTTTCAATCAACAACATATGTAGGATATCAAAACAATCTAAACATCATGATCTCATCATTGTTTAACTCGGTAATAGTTGCCCATTGAATAACTTATTTCTCCCCTTTCTTATCACATTCTTTTTGTGTCACTTACTGACCACTTAATACTCATGAAAACATACTTCTTAAGATATGGCAACATCATACTAAATCAGATAATCAATTTTTTGACATCAATGACAAAATAATGTTATAAATATAGTTATCATCCTTTTTAAGTTATATCAATAATCTTCAACAACCTTCTCAATATCCTTAATGAATATCAACAATCTCCTTTCTACTGAAAATGCCAACACACATACTCATACTAAATTATCATCAGATCAAAATACTTCATCTATCAATTCATTAACATTATCCGTAACCACTTTCAAATCTCTGATAAACAACAATGAATTTATCATAACCGGTTTAATTGAAAATAATGCATGAAAACATAAACACTATGAAAATGCATTCCAAACATAAAATCCAATATTTTTGAAGTGGAAACCCAAATGGGAAAAACCATGGTGGGGAATGGTACCCACAATAATTTGTACTCTTTTTAAGTACACCCTATTAAGAGCTTACAATATGCCTGGTTAGGAGTAGACCCTGTTAGGAGTCACCCAGTTAAGGGATTTGCCTATCACTCCAGCTAGGATCTTAATGATCTATTAGGATCATCCTGTTTAGATGATTTAAACACTTTTTTGTGAGTTTCCCTATTAGGGGACTTAGATGGAAAAGGCCTATTAGGGCCTACCCAGTCAAGGGATTTATGTTGTTGTAATTGTTAGAGAACAACAGTGAAAAATGATCTATAACTTTGCACTTTCAGCTTGCTAGATCAGATCTAGATATGCTTCATAGTCTAAAACACTCAAACAGATCTCTATCTTCTCTAGGATGCCTTAACTCGTTCTCATAATGCCTCCAACACATGAAAAATTTGTTGTGTCACCCTAAATAGTCATCTCAACTAGGTCGGCCACAAAATGTAATTACATCTTGAATTGATAATTCAAATCATAAGAGATCATCACATATCATTATACAAATCATTACAAAAAATCACAATGCAATATCAACTATTGGTTGATCATAACCCATCACAAAATATCTAATTTGTATCCTCAAAACACTCTACTAAGCATTTCGTTGATTCCCAAGAAATTCATTCTCCAAATGCACCAAAACATCTTTCAAAATCATCACATCATTTGTGTCATGTTATCATCAACACGTGAACTTGATGTAGATCACTGCCAAACCAAGAATAATTTCTGGTTGAGTGAATTCATCACCGGTCCTAAAACCCTACAAAAACCTTAGCACAACTCCATCAAAAATTCAAAACATGCCTTCCAGTAATCAAAATAGGATTCAATTTTGGTCACATACACAAATCCATCATAATAGCTTATGTCTCAAACCACAAATCTCCAACCATCACTGATTTACCGATTCCATCAAAATCTTTTTTGTTATCGGTTGACAGCCCAATTCTTAGTCCTGCCAGTAAACCCTATCATACTTACAAATTCTAAATCTGGTAGAACAAACCTCTTATCCACCAAGTCAGACATCAAAGTTGATCTGTAACCATCACCAAACATTAATTGACATAGGTTGCCATCAATGACAAAACAAATAACTGATCATGTCATCTTCCTCTACTGGTACAAACATCAACCATCATCTCATCTTTATTAGTTATGCCAAACATGCCAACATCTTAAGGGGTCATAATACATAATATGACCCCTTAAGACACCACAAGACCCATAACGACCCAATATGGTGTCATAAGGGGTCATAGGTTGTCCCTAGGGGTCATATGGTATCCCATGACCCCTTAGGACAACATATCACCCCTAATGACACCATATGGTGTCATAAGGGGTCATATGACCCATAACGACATTGTATAGTGCCCTAAATGATCATATTATGTCCCAAGGGGTCATATGGTGTCTTAAGGGGTCATATGACACAATACGACCCCTTAGGACACAATATGACCCATAATGACACAATTTGGTGTCCTAAGGGGTCATATGGTGTTTTAAGTGGTCATATGACAGAATATGACCCCTTAGGACACCATAGGACCCATAACGGCCCAATATGGTGTCATAAGGGGTCATATGTTGTCCCTAGGGGTCATATGGTATCCCATGACCCCTTAGGACACCATATGATGCCTAACGACACCATATGGTGTCATAAGGGATCATATTGTTAGGTCTCGAAGACAACTAAGAGAGGAGGCTGAATTAGTTGTCAAATAAACTCAAACCCAAAAAAACTTAACCAAACTTAATGCTTAATACCAATAAACAAAACTTTATGTCGATAGATAGTTTATCAGTTAATTGCAGTACCGATAAAGATTAATGCATTTAGAACAATAATATATCATCTCCATAGTGTGCCATGCTGATTTGGAATAGATAAGCTCGTCGATGCTTATGCTGGACCTATTTGCCGGTAACGTTAAATATGCAAACTCGAATATACCAATGAACAAATCTCCAAGACAAAGTTTCCAAATGATGTCTTCAACATAACCAAGTATTTTCCATGTCATTTCAAGTGTCGATTATCAATATATCTTGTCGGTGTACTAGATACCGGTGATTGTGCATAAGTCACTTGCTTGCCGGTGAACATTGCCAATTCTCCAAGTGCCAGAGTTAATAGGTGTTGACATCAATGA
The DNA here is from genome assembly GCF_030272615.1 of Cryptomeria japonica. Taxonomy (NCBI): domain Eukaryota; kingdom Viridiplantae; phylum Streptophyta; class Pinopsida; order Cupressales; family Cupressaceae; genus Cryptomeria; species Cryptomeria japonica. The sequence goes on along the minus strand of NC_081407.1, from coordinate 241,887,741 downwards.
CAAAAGCATATCAACATATCCAAAATACCAACAATCTCCCCCTTTGGCATTGATGGCAACACAAGATTAAAAAACCATCAAAGGGCCAAAATAGAAATGTCAAATACCAAAAACCAACAATCTCCCAAAAGAGATCATAACCAGAAATCAAAATTCAGATACAGAGAGCAATCAATCTCTCCCAAAATAATGATCTCTCCCCCTAGGAGTAACATGTGTTTTTCTATATCAATCTCTCCCCCTTTGACATCAAAAGCCAAAGCAATAAAAAAAATAAGTTCAAATACAAAATACCAGCTTATTTAGTATACCAACTACTACCCTTGATAAGTGGCTCTCCTCATCAAAGCTAGAGTAAAAGATTTCTATGTTATTTCTATCGGTTGATAAAAAACATCAACTATCTAAGTTTCTACCGGTGGGGGTATGACCCCAAGCTGATCTCTGAGATATTCAAAAGTCTCCTTAGGCAAAGGTTTAGTGAAAATATCTGCAATCTTCTCTTTAGTATTCACATAAACAGTTTTACTTCTTTTGCTTCAACATTCTCTTTAAGAAAATTCAGTTTGATAGAGACATGTTTAGTCTTAGAATGTAGTACTGGATTCTTTGATATATCAATTGTTGTTGTATTATCACAATAGATAGTTATACATTCCTTGCATTTTACCTTTATGTCCTTCAACATTTTCTTAAGTCATAATACATGTGTATAGTTAGTTGCTGCTACAACATATTATGATTCTGCTATTGATAAAGATGTGGAACTTTGTTTCTTATTCAACCAAGAAATTAATCTGCTTCCAAGAAAAAATGCTTCGTCAGTGGTGCTTTTATTGTCATCTACATCTCCTTCCCAATTTGCATCTGTGTATGCACATAATTCAAAGTTTTCATCTCTAGGATACCATAGGCCAAGATTTGTAGTGCCTTGTAAGTACTGGAAAATCCTTTTTATTGTTGATTCATGATTTTCTCTAGGATTACTCTGAAATCTTGAAATAATACATACTTCATTCATAATATTAGGTCTTGTTTGTGTCAAATTCAGTAACCCTCCTATCATAGATTTGTACCTAGTCATATTAACAGGTGTAGATTCATCCCTTAGTGATAATTTATTAGTTGTAGTCACAGGTGTGCTTACTGGTTTAGAATTGTCCATCCCAAATTTCTTTAGTAACTCCTTCAAGTACTTAGATTGACTCAAGAATATACCTTTATCAGTCTGTGAAATCTGCAATCCTAAAAAGAATTTTATCTCTCCAATCATAGATATTTCAAATTCTTGTTGCATTTCAATAGAAAAGTCTTTACATAATCCATCTTCTCCTTTAAAGGTTATATCATCAACAAAAACTTCTATAACCAAGATTTCATCATTAGTTGCTTTATAGTATAAATTGTTGTTAGCGTTACCTTTAGAAAAACCAATCTTCAAAAGATATTTATCCAATCTAGCATACCAAGCTCTTGGATCTTGCTTCAACCCATACAAAGCTTTCCTTAACCTGCAAACCATATATTTGTTATCTGTTAAAGAAAATCCATCAGATTTCTCAATGTAAACTTCTTCTTCAAGATCTCCATTCAGAATTGCACATTTAACATCCATTTGATATACTTTGTAGTTCTTGTGTGCTACAAAAGCCAAGAATAATCTGATAGCCTCAATTCTTGCTACTGGTGTAAAGGTTTCATTGTAATCAATTCCTTCTTTTTTTGAACATCCCTTACACACTAGTCTAGCTTTACTTCTGATTACCTTACCATCTTCATTGAGTTTGTTTCTGAATACCGATTTTGTCCCAATTACATTTTTGTCTTTAGGTCGGGGAACTAATGTCCATGTGTTATTCTTTTCAATTTGGTCCAATTCTTCTTCCATAGCTTTAATCCAGTGTTTATCTTCACATGCCTCATTAATTGATACTTGTTCAATTTGAGAAATAAAACATACCTCTTCATTTGGCAGTCTTCCTCTTGTCATAACTCCTTGATATTTGTTCCCAATTATTAGATCCTTAGAGTGGTTCAATCTTACATACCAGGGTGTCTTTGTTTGTTGTTGTTCTTCAGTTACAATAGAAATTTCAGATGATACTGGTGTAACTGGATCTTCATTATGTACCGATGTGTTCATTGTAGGCTAATTTTTTAGTATATCTGTTGTCGGTTTAGTGTCTATATACCTTGAAGTTCCTCTAAATTGTTCATCAATTTTCACATTTGTACTCTAAACAATTTTCTGCAATCTCTTGTTAAAACATCTATATGCCTTTCTCTTAGATGAATAACCAAGAAATATTCCTTCATCACTTCTAGGATCAAATTTTCCAATATACTCATCTCTTCTAATATAGCATTTACTTCCAAATATTCTGAAATATTTAAGAGTAGGAGTAATACCAAACCATAGTTCATGAGGGGTCTTACCAGTTTCACCTTTGATGTGAACTTTGTTGAATGTGTAGACTGATGTGCTTATTGCCTCTCTCCAATATATATGTAGATTTTCTTCTAAAAACATACTTCTAGTTGCATCCAAGATAGTTCTATTTTTCCTTTCTACAAATCTATTCTGCTGGGGTGTTTGGGGTGCTGATAATTGTCTTCTGATTCCATTTACTTCATAGAATGTATTAAATTCCTTAGATGTGAATTCACCTCCTTGATCTAATCTTAGACATTTGATTTTCTTACCGGTTTCATTATCTACCATTGCCTTGAATAGTTTGAATTTTTCAAGTGCTTATGATTTTTCTCTAAGAAAAGTAACCCAACACATTCTAGAATAGTCATCAATGATTAGCATGAAATATCTATCACCTTGTAAGCTTTTAGTTCTAGCTGGACCACATAAATCAGTATGGATTAAGTCAAGAGCATTATTGGATTTTTCTGGAATACTTTTAAATGATGCTCTAACTTGTTTTCCAAATTGACATTCCTTACATACCGGATTTGTGAGGTTTAACAATCTTAGGTAAATCTCTAACTGCTTTGGTTGTACTTATTTTCACAATGCAGTCAAAATTTACATGACAGAGTCTCTTATGCCATAGCCAAATTTCATCAATATGTGCAATCAAGCATGTATTTTCATTGTTATTCAACTGAAAGCTATTACCTCTAGTTTGATTACTGGTTGTAATTTCCAAACCAATTATGTTCATAATTTTGCATTTCCCATTCTTGAATTGTAATTGAAATCCTGCTTCAACTAATTGTCCAACACTCAAAAGATTGTGCTTTAAACCTTCAAGATAGTAAACATTGTCAGTATTATGCTTACCATCAAGAGATATAGTACCTTTTCCTTTGATCAAACAAGCTTTATCATCTCCAAATCTTACTAGACCTCCATTATATTCCTGAAAAAGTCAAGAATTTACCTTTGTCACCAGTCATATGATGTGAGCATCCTGAATCAATGATCCATTCATCCTTAACTTCAATTTTAGCTTCCAGGGCCTGCTCTACTGGTTGAACAGTAGGTGTTGGTTGATCTTTTGTTATAGCAACAAAGACCCATCCATTGTCTGTCAGATCCTCATCAGTGACCCCTTCATCAACAAAATAACAAGACTTGTATTCATTTTTCTAAAATCTGTATCTCTGATATTCAGGGTTAGGCTTGTATGTTCTTCTAGCTTCTTCTTTCAATCCTGCATGTCTATTAGGGAATCTTGAAGCCATATGACCAATCTTATTATAGTTAAAACATTTAAAGGGTGCTTTACCTTCATACTTACTTCCAACTGGACCTTTAGGCATTTTCCTTGCAAATAGTGCTTCACGTTCTTCAAGTTCTCTTGCATAAAAGGCTTTCCAATCAAACTTGTCAAATGATGATGATGTAGATGATATTGATACCTTAAAAGCTAAAACTGTCTTTATAGTAGCAACAAGACCAAATTCCTCAATTTCAAAAGTTGAAAGTTTTCCAATCAATGTATCCCTAGTTACTGATGTATTAGGCATTGTTCTTAACTCATTTATAGTAGTAACTTTCATTTTTTATGTCGTTGGCAATCCTCTTAAAACTTTTGAAACAATTTTATCTTCACTTAAGGTTCCTCCACAACATTTAATACCTAAAACAATTTCATTAACTCTTTCCATAAAAGCAGAAATCCTTTCATCTTCTTCCATTTTCATATTTTCATACCTAACCCAAAAGCTTTCAAGTTTTGCAATTTTGACTGTGGAATATCCTTCATTCAATGTTTCCAGATGGTCCCAAATAGCTTTAGCAGTAGATCTATCTAATAATCCCATGATTTTTTGATCTGATAATGCGCTCAAAAGTGATTCTCTTGTTTTACAATCATTCTCCTCATCTTTAGTCAAGTTAGGTGGATTAGGTTGACCTTGAGTAGGAGTAGTATAGCCATTCTTTTTAACTTCCCAGATGTCCTTTCCAATGCAATTCAGATGTGTCTCCATCCCGATCTTCCAGATGCCATAGTTGGTTCCATCAAGTTTAGGACTATCCTTCCTTAAATAGTTAGAAGACATTGGATCTCCTCAAGCTCTTAAACTTCTACAAAAAGAGGACTATGCTCTGATACCAATTGTTAGGTCTCAGAGACAACAGAGAGGGGGGGATTAATCAATTGTTAAATAAACTTAAACCAAAAACAACTGAACCAAACTTAATGCTTAATATCGATAAACAAAACTTTATGTCGGTAGACAGTTTATCAATAATTGCAGTACTGGTAAAGATTAATGTATTTTCAACAATAATAAATCATCTCCATAGCATGTCATGCTGATCTGGAATAGATAAGCATGCCAGTGCTTATCTTGTACCTATTTGCTGCTAATGGAAAATATGCAAACTCGAATATACCAATGAACAAATCTCCAAGACAAAGTGTCCAAATGATGTCTTCAACATAACCAAGTATTTTCCATGTCATTCCAAGTGTCGGTGATCAATATATCATGCCGATGTACCAGATACCGGTGACTATGCATAAGTCACTTGCTTGCCAGTGAACATTGCCAATTCTCCAAGTGCCAGAGTTAATAGGTGTTGACATCAATGACAAAACCATATCAACAAATATAAAATACCAACACATATGACCCATAAAGACACCGTATAGTATCATAAGGGATCATATTATGTCCCAAGGGGTCATATGGTGTCTTAAGGGGCCATCTAACATAATATGAACCCTTAGGACACAATAAGACCCATAACGACACAATTTCATGTTGTAAGGGGTCATATGGTGTCCTAAGGGGTCATAGGACACAATATGAACCCTTCGGACATGATATGACCCTTAACAACCTAATATGGTGTCATAACAGATCATATGTTGTCCTTAGGGGTCATATGGTATCCCATGACCCCTTAGGAAACCATATGACCCCTAACGACACCATATGGTGTCATAAGAGGTCATAAGGGGTCATATGATCCATAATGACACTGTAGAGTGTCGTAAAGGTTTATATTATGTCCTAAGGGGTCACATGGTGTCTTAAAGGGTCATTTGACACAATATGACCCTTTAGAACAGAATATGACCACACAATTTGGTGTCGTAAGGGGTCATATGGTGCCTTAACCCATCATAGGACACAATATTACCCCTTTGAAGACCATAGGACCCATAACGACCAAATATCATGTCATAACGGGTCATATGTTGTCCTTAGGGGTCATATGGTATCCCAGGACCCCTTAGGACACCATATGAGCCCTAACAACACCATATGGTGTCATAAGGGGTCATGTGACCCAAAACGACACTATATAGTGTTGTAAAGGGTCATATGGTGTCCTAAGGGGTCATATGACACAATATGACCCGTAACAACACAATTTGGTGTTGTAAGTGGTCATATGGTGTCCTAAGCTATCATAGAATAGAATATGAACCCTTAGGACACCATAGGACCCATACCGACCCAATATGGTATCATTAGGGGTCATATGTTTTCCTTAAGGGTCATATGATATTTCATGATCTCTTAGCACATTGTATGACCCATAACGATACCATATGGTGTCATAATGGGCCATAAGGGGTCATATGACCCATAACATCACCTTATAGTATCGTAAAGGATCAAAATTGTGTCCTATGGGGTCATATGGTGTCTTAAGGGGTCATATGACATAATATGAGCCCTTAGGACACAATATGACCCATAAAAACATAATTTGGTGTTGTAAGGGGTCATAGGAGAGAATATAACCCCTTAGGACACCATAGGACCCATAACGACCCAATATGGTGTCATAAGGGGTCGTATAATGTCGTTAGGGGTCGTCTAATGTCGTTAGGGGTCGTATGGTATCCCATGACCCCTTAGGACACCATATGACACCTAACGACACCATTTGGTGTCATAAAGGGTCACAAGGGGTCATACGACCCATAACAATACCGTATAGTGTCGTAAATGATCAAATTGTGTCCTAAGAGGTCATATGTTGTCTTAAGAGATCATATGACACAATCTGACCCCTTAGGACATAATATGACCCATAACAATACAATTTGGTGTCGTAAGAGGTCATATAGTGTCCTAAGGGGTCATAGGACACAATATGACCCCTTAGGACACCATAGGACACATAATGACCCAATATGGTGTCATGAGGGGTCATATATTGTCCTTAGGGGTTATATAGTATCTCATGACCCCTTAGGACACCATATGATGCCTAATGACACCATATGGTGTCATAGGCATACATAAGAGGTCATATGATCCATAACAACACTGTATAATGTCATAAAGGATCATATTGTGTCCTAAGGGATCATATGGTCTCTTAAGGGGTTGTATGACATAATATCACCCCTTAGGACATAATAAGACCTATAACGACACAATTTGGTGCTGTGAGGGGTCATATGGTGTCCTAAGGGGTCGTAGGACATGATATCAATTCTTAGTACACTATAGGACCCATAACGACCCTATATAGTGTCGTAAGGGGTCATATGGTATCTAATGACCCATTAGGACACCATATGACCCCTAACGATACCATATCATGCCATAAGGGGTCATAAGGGGTTATATGACCCATAACGACATCGTATAGTGTCATAAAGGGTCATATTGTATCCAAAGGGGTCATATGGTATCTTAAGGGGTCATATAACACAATACGGCCCCCTAGGATACAATATGACCCATAACGACACAATTTGGTATCATAAGGGGTCATATGGTATCCTAAGGGTTCATACGACACAATATGACCCCTTAGGACATCATCAGATCCATAATGGCCCAATATGGTGTCATAAGGGGTCATATGTTGTCCTTAGGGGTCATATGGTATCCCATGACCCCTTAGGTCACCATATAATGCCTAACGACACCATATAGTGTCATAAGTGGTGATAAGGGGTCATATGACCCATAACGACACCGTATAGTATCGTAAATGTTCATATTTAGTCCTAGGGGGTCACATGGTGTCTTAAGGGGTCATATGACACAATATGACCCCTTACAACATAATATGACCCATAACGACACAATTTGGTGTCGTAAGTGGTCATATGGTCTCCTAAGGTGTCATAGGATACAATATGACACCTTAGGACACCATACAACCCATAACGACCCAATATGGTGTCATCAGGGGTCATATGTGGTCCTTAGGGATCATATGGTATCCCATGACCCCTTAGGACACTATATGACCCCTAACGACACCATATGGTGTCATAATAGGTCATAAAGGGTCATATGACCCATAACGACACTGTATAGTGTCGTGAAGGATCAAATTGTGTCCTAAGGGGTCATATGGTGTCTTAAGTGGTCATATGAGACAATATGACCCCTTAAGACATAATATGACCCATAACAACACAATTGGGTTTCGTAAGGGGTCATATGGTGTCCTAAGAGGTCATAGGACACAAGATGAACCTTTAGGACACTATAGCACCAATAAAAACCCAATATGGTGTCATAAGGGGTCATGTGTTGTCCTTAGGGGTCATATGATATCCCATGACCCCTTAGGACATCATATGACCCTTAACGACACCATATGATGTCATAAAGCATTATATGGGGTCATATAACCCATAATGACACTGCATAGTATCATAAAGGGTCATATTGTGTCCTAAGGGGTCATATAGTGTCTTAAGGGGTTATATGACACAATATGACCCCTTAGGACTTAGTAAGACCTATAACAACACAATTTGGTGTTGTAAGGGGTCATATGGTGTCTTAAAGGGTCATAGGACACAATATGATCCCTTAGGATACCATAGAACCCATAATGACCCAATAGGGGGGTATGTTCACCAAGTTGTGGTACCAAAAAGGTGCCACTTTTTATCTTTTCATAAAAATGCGACATTGACATGAAAAGGTCATCCAAATCTTTGGGTTGGATGCCCAATGAAAATCCAACCCAAAGGGTTGGTATTTTCCAATGCAAACTATTTTGCGAGTGCCAAATATGGCACTCGCCCTATTTGGCGCTCACCAAATTCAAAATTTTGAATTTTCACATTTGGAGTGCGCCAAATTTGGCACTCGCCAAATGTGAAAAGTCAGTTTTTTGCATTTGGCGTGCGCCATATTTGGCGTGTGCCAAATGCTCTGCATTATCCAATTTTTTATTTTGGGAATTCATATTGGGCACAAGTTATACCCACTCGGCAAGAGAATATATACATGAAATATAACATTTATGTCTAAGTCACATTTCAATATACTTTAAGTTATATTTCATGTATATATTGGTAGGATGTTTGAGAGTGGTTTCAACTCTATAGGAGTTATAATGTAGATTCTAGTTTTTAGAGGATCATATAAAATTTCAGACTTAGTCAAATTTCAATAATCAGCATGCTCCTATTAGCATTTTTTATCTCTATATCTCTCTCCCGCTCTTATCTCTCTCACTTCTCTCTCTACTCTCTAGGTATATCCCACCCTCTCTACCTTTCATTCCTTAAAAACATTTCTATCCTTGACTCCTTCCCTTTCTCTTCTTCTCTGTCATTCTCTTAATATTATTTTCCCCTCCCTGTCCATTCTCTTAGTTAATGCCTATCCCTTCTATGCTCTCTCTCCCCATATCTAGGTCTCACCCTCCCTCCCTCCTTATATTATTACCCACCTCTCTCTCCTCCCTTAGGTTTCTCACATATCTAATTGTCTACCCTCTGGTTCTCTACTTCTATCTCCACCTTTCTCTCCCCCCCCTTACCCCTATCCATTTATGAACTCTCTCTCTCTCTCTCTCTCTCTCTCTCTCTCACACACACACACACACACACACACACACACACCTATTTATCTCCTCATTCCCTATGTCTTTGAATCCCTCCATGTCTACCTCTCCATCCATTCCCTCTTACTCGTCTCTTTTCTCTTTTATCTATTCCCTCTCTCCATTGTCTAGGTCATCACCTCTCCGTCCTACTTTCACTCCCTCCCTCTCAAAAATGTCTATGTTTCTCCCTCATTCTCTCTCCACCTCTCCACCTCTATATCTCTACATCTATGTCTCATTAGGCACCTATCTCTGTGCCCCTCCATCTATCTCCCCCTCTCTCTCCCATCTAGGTATTTAACCTCTCTCACCCTCTACATATCTTGTCTCTTTATCTATCCCCGCTCTAGTTCTCTCCATTCCTCTCCACCTCTCTCTCTCCATCACATCTTACCCATCTCCCTTTATGAACTCTCTCCTTCTCTTATCTCTCTCATCGCCTCTTTATCTCCCATAAACTCTATACCTATTACTCTCGCTCTCTTCTCTTTATTTGTTCTCTCTCTCCCCTCTCTAGGCCTCTCCTATACTCTCTCCCTCTCTCTCACCTTCCCTCCTTATCTCCATATCTATCCTTCCCTCCCTCTATCTCTCTTCTCCTCCTATTTTTTCTCTCCACTCTCTCTTTGTTCTCTTCATCACTACCTACCCTTCCCAACCTCTCTCTCCATACATATTTTTCTCCTTCCCTCCATCTTTACCTCTCTACCACTCCTTCTTTATATCATTACCCACCTCTCTCTCCCCCTCTATCTCCCTCACCTCTATCTTTCCACCCTTGCTCTCTCACCTCTCTCTTCCTAGGCTCTAGATCACGCACCTCTATATCTCTCTCATCTCTAATTATTTCCTCTCCACCTACTTACCCCTCTTTCTCTCTTTGTGAACTTATATATCTTATTTTCTTCTCTCTCTCTCCCCCTTACCTATCTACCTCTTCCCTCTCTCTTTATCAATCTGTCCCTACCCATCTCTCCCTCTCTTCTTAGCCCTCTCTTTCTCTTTATTCTTCTCTCTCTCCTCTTTTCTCTCCCTCCCCTCTCTAGCTCATCACATCTCCCTCCCCTTAGGATCCCATATGACCCCTAATGACACCATATGACCCCTTAGGACACCATTTAACCCTTCAAGATACCATATGACCCCTTAAGACACCATATGACCCCTTAGGACAATATGATGTCTTAAGGGGTCATATGGTGTCCTGAGGGATCATATGGTGTGCTAATGGGTCATAGAATACCATGTGACACCTTAGGATACCATATGACCCCTAACGACACCATATGACCCCTTAGGACACCATATGACCCCTAAGGACACCATATATGGTGTCGTTAGGGGTCATATGGTGTCCTAAGGGGTCATATGGTGTCGTTAGGGGTCATATGGTATCCTAAGGTGTCACATGGTATTCTATGACCCATTAAGATTCCATATGACCCCTTAGGATACCATATAACCCCTAACGACACCATATATTGTCGTTAGGGTTCATATGGTGTCCTAAGAGGTCATATGGCGTCATAAGGGGTCATATGGTGTCATAAGGGGTCATATGGTGTTATATGACCCCTTAGAACACCATATGACCCCTAAGAGCACCATATGGTGCCCTGAGGTGTCATATGGTGTTGTTGGGGGTCATATTGTATCGTAAGGGGTCATATGGTGTTTTATGACCCCATAGGACTCCATATGACCCTTAACAACACCATATGATGTCCTAAGGGGTCATATGGTGTCCTTAGGGGTCATATGGTGTTCTATGACCCCTTGAGACACTATATGACCCCTTAGAACATGTCATATGGTGTCATAAGGTGTCATATAGTGTCCTAAGGGGTCATATGATATTCATGACCCCTTAGGACACCATATGACCCCTAACATCACCATATGGTGTCCTAAGGGGTTATATGGTACTATATGACCCCTTAGGACACCATATGACCCATACAATACCATATAATCCCTAACAACACCATATGGTGTCCTAAGGGGTCATATGGTGTTCTATGACCCTTGGGATACCATATGACCCCTAATGATAACATATGGTGTCCTAAGTGGTCATATGGTGTTCTATGAGACCTTGGGGTTCCATATGACCCCTAAAAATACCATATGGTATCCTAAGGGCTCATATCATGTTCTATGTCCCCTTAGGACACCATATAACCCCATGCGGCACCATATGAGCCCTCACGACACCATATGGTGTCATAAGGGGTCATAGAACAACATATGACTCCTAAGGACACCATATGACCCCTAACAACATCAGATGACCCCTTAGGACACCATATGGTGTCGTTAGGGGTCATATGGTGTCCTAAGGGGTCACAAAACACCATATGACCCCTAAGACCACCAGATGACCCCTAACAACATCAGATGACCCCTTAGGATACCATATGACCCCTAAGACCACCATATAGTGTCCTAAGAGGTCATATGGTATCTTTAGGGGTCATATGGTTTTATTAGGGGTCGTATTTGTGTCCTAAGGGGTCATATGGTGTCCTTAGGGGTCATATGGTGTTCTATGACCCCTTAAGACACCATACGACCCCTTAGGACATGTCATATGGTATCATTAGTGGTCAAATAGTATCTTAAGGGATCATATGGTGCTCTATTACCCATTAGGACACCATATGACCCCTAACGACACCATATGGTGTTGTTAAGGATCATATAGTGTCCTAAAGGATCATACGGTGTCCTAAGGGGTCATAGAACATCATATAACCCCTTAAGACACCGTATGATCCTTTAGGACACCATATGATCCTTAACAACACCATATGGTGTCATTAGGGGTCATATGGTGTCCTAATGGGTAATAGAACACCATATGACCCCTTAAGATACCATTTGACCACTAGTGATACCATATGACATGTCCTAAGGGGTCGTATGGTGTCTTAAGGGGTCATAGAACACCATATGACCCCTAAGGACACCATATGACCCCTTAGGACACAAATACGACCCCTAATAAAACCATATGACCCCTAAAGATACCATATGACCTCTTAGGAGACTATATGGTGGTCTTAGGGGTCATATGGTATCCTAAGGGGTCATATGGTTCATAGAATACCATATGACCTCTTAGGACACCATATGACCCCTAACAACACCATATAACATGTCCTAAGGGGTCATATGGAGTCTTAAGGGGTCATAGAATACCGTATGACCCCTAAGGACATAATATGACCCCTAAGGACACCATATGACCCCTTAGGACACCATATAGTGTCTTTAGGGGTCATATGGTGTCCTAAGGGGTCATATAACACCATATGACCCCTTGGACACGATATGTTATAGTTAGGGATTATATGGTGTTGTATGGGGTCATATGGTGTCCTAATCATCATAAAACACCATATGACCCCTTAGGAAATCCTATGACCCCTTAGGCACCATATGGTGATGCTAGGGGTCATATGGTATCCTAAGGGGTCATTGAACACCATATGACCCCTTAGGACACCATTTGGTGTTGTTAGGGGTCATATGGTGTCCAAAGGGGTTATAAAACACTATTTGACCCCATAGGACACCATATAACCTCTAATAACACCATATGACCCCTTAGGACACCATATGGTGTCATTAGGGGTCATATGGTTTTATGTGGGGTCATATGTTGTCCTAAGGGGTCATAGAACACCATATGACCTCTTAGGATATCATATGACCCCTTAGGAAACCAATGACCCCTTTGGACACCATATGGTGTTGTTAGGGGTCATATGGTATTCTAAGGGGTCATAAAACACCATATGACCATTTAGGACACCATATAATCCATGAGGACATCATATGGTATCGTTATGGATTGTATTATGTCCTAAGGGGTCATATGGTGAGCCCTTAGGGCACCATATGACTCCTTAGGTGTTGTCAGGGGTCATATTATGTCCTAAGGGGTCATATGGTGTCTTGTGACCCCTTAGGACACCACTTGGTATCGTTATGGGTTGTATGGTATCCTAAGGGGTTATATAGTGTCTTATGAACCCTTAGGACACCATATGACCACTTAGGACACCATATGGTGTTGTTATGGGTTATATGGTGTGCTAAGGGGTCATATAGTGTTCTATGACCCCTTAGGACACCATATGGTGTCATTATAAGTTGTTTGGTGTGATAAATGGTCATATGGTGTCCTATAACCCCGTAAGGGGTTGCTAAGGGTCATAGTATCCTAAGGGGTCATATGGTGTCCTAAGGGATCTTAGGACACCATATGACCCCTTAGGATACAATATGGTGTCGTTATGGGTCGTATGGTGTCCTAAGGGGTCATATGGTGTCCTATGACCCCTTAGGACACTATATGACCCCTTAGAACATAATATGGTGTCCTAAGGGGTCATATGGTGTCCTATGACCCCTTAGAACACTATATGACCCCTTAGGTGTTATTAGGGATCATATTGTGTCCTAACATGTCATATGATGTGTTATGACCCCTTAAGACACAATATGACCCCTTAGGACACCTAATGTTATCATTATAGGTCGTATAGTATCCTAAGGGGTCATATGGTGTCTTAAGAAATCATAGGAAACCATAGGACCATACCTACACCATATGGTCTACTATGGGGTCATTTAGTTTCCTAAGGGATCATAGGACACCATACGAACCATACTGACACCATATGGTGTACTTAGGGGTCATATGGTGTCCTAAGGAGTCATAGGACACCATATGACCCCTTAGGACACAATATGACCCCTAACAACACGTAAGGGGTCATATGGTGTCCTATGACCCATTAAGACACCATATGGTGTCGTTATGGGTCATATTGTGTCCTAAGGGGTCATATGGTGTCCTGACCACTTAGGACACCATATTGTGTCGTTATGGGTCATATGGTAACCTAAGAGGTCATATGGTGTCCTATGACCCTTTAGGACACCATATGACCCCTTAGGTGTCATTAGGGGTCATATTGTGTCCTAAGGGGTCATATGGTGTCCTATGATGCCTTAGGACACCATATGGTGTCGTTATGGGTCGTATGGTGTCCTAGGGGGTCATATGGTGTCCTATGACCCCTTAGGAAACCATATGACCCATTACATGTCGTTGTTGGAAATATGACATTATAAGGATATTGAGAAGGTTGTTGATGATTATGGACATAACTGATTAAAGATATTTTACTATCTTGATATTATTATTTTGTCATTGATGTCAAGAAAGTGATTTTCTAATTCAGTATGATGTTGCCATATCTTAAGAAATATGATATGAAGATTATAAAGAAGTCAGTAAAGACACAGGAAAGAATATGATGAATAACGGGATAAGATATTCAATGGGCAACTGCTACTGAGTTAGCCAATGATGTTTTTATGGAAGATTAAGTTTGTATGATTCACCCCCCCCCTCTCATCTTCTTGGTTATTGGATCTATACTTACATTTAGTATCAGAACTATCAATAGGTATCAGAGCCTTGGACTCTAGAAGAAAAGTTTAAAGGCACTTGAGTTAAAGATTCAAAGATGTATAAGAGGGATGCACCTAAGCTGAATAAGTCAAGTTTCTCTACATGGCAGAAAAGGATGAAGCTACATCTATCATGAATTGGAGAATATGTTATATACCATTTGGAGAATGATTTTGTTGCACCGAGCACCTATCCATTGACTATGGAAGAGATAAAGGCGAGGAAGAACATATTCAAGCAATGATTGAAATAACATCTGCATTGAGCGATTCTGAGTTTAATGATCTAGAAGGCTGCAATGATGCAAAGGCAATGTGGACTAAGCTCATATCTGTATATGGAGGAGATGAACATGTTCAAAGAGAAAAAGTTGATAGTTTAAGAGGACAACTTGAATCTATGAGGATGAATGAAGGTGAGAACATAACCCAGTACAGTACAAGACTAAAGGGGATTGTAAATCAAATCAAAGGAGTAGGAGGAACTATTGAAGAAAAGGATGTGACAAGTAAGTTGTTAAGAACCCCTCTACCTGCCTATGCAATCCGAGTCTCTGCAATCAATGAATTGAGGTCTGCACCTAATATGCTAGTTTCCTTGGATGCTACTATTGGTAAGCCACATGCATTTGAATTAAGTAATTTTGATAACAGTGGGTCATCGGTAAATAAAGTTGAATCTACATTTAGTTCTTTTCATCTGAATGAATCTAATGATTACAATGAAAGAAAGTATAAGTACTCTGAAGGAGATCACAGTGGAGCAAGTGAAAGATTTCAAAAGAACATGGAGGAGGTACACAAATTGTATGAAGAAATTAGAAAGCAAGAAGAGTTTGAAGCACTATTGGCCAAAAGGTTACCAAGAGGCAAAGGTAAGTATACAGGAAAACTACCTTTGAAATGTTTCAATTGTGATAAGATTGGACATATGGCTTCTAACTATCCTAATAAAGATTTCACTGAAAAGAGAGACTACCGAGATGACAGACAAAAAGATAATCATTACATGGGATACCAAGACTTCAGAAGAAGAGAAAGAAAGACATGCTTAATTGTTGATGAGGAATCTGATGATGATAAATTAGATGAGAGTGATACAGAGGAAGTTGTTTATGTGGCTATCAAGGATGGATCAGATGAAGAAAGGTATGAAGAAAAATCCTTAACATCTCACATAAACACTAATGATTCTTGGATTATAGATAGTGGATGCTCACATCATATGACAGGAGAGAAACACAAGTTTGTTATGTTAGAAGATTATGATGGAGGCTATGTTAGATTTGGTACTGATGCACCATGTCCGGTGAGAGGTAAAGGATCCATAACACTTCTTGATAAAGCAAGATGCAATGATGTTTATTGGGTTGAAGGTTTGAAATACAATTTGTTGAGTGTAGCACAGCTAAACAACACAGGTTACTGAATAGAATTTCAGAAAGGAATTGTCAAAGTTCATGACAAGAATGGAAAGTTATCTACTACTGAGACACAAACAAAAGGTAATACATTTCACCTTGACTCAACTCACAATAAGTGTTTGCATGCAAAGATTGATAATACCTGTTTATGGCATAAAAGGTTTTGTCATGTTAATTTTGATAATCTGATCAAGATAAGTAAGAAGCACAGAGTAAGAGGTCTACCAAGTCTTGAAAAACTTGAGAATGCTATGTGCCACAGATGCCAGATGGATAAGATGACAAGATCTAGCTTTACAAGTAAGTCATACACTTCTAAGGGAATTTTAGATCTTGTGCACACTGATCTTTGTGGTCCTATGAAAGTTAAAGTTATTATGGTGATAATTATTTCATATTATTTGTGGATGACTATTCAAGGATGATGACAGTAATGTTTTTAAAAGAAAAATCAGAAGCTTTTCAAATGTTTAAGTGGTACAAGGCTAGAGTTGAAAATGAAACAGGAAGGCAACTGAAATGTCTTAGATCAGATAGAGGAGGAGAGTTCACGTCTGATGAGTTCAACCTATTTTGCAATGATCATGGTATTAAAAGACAAGTCTCTGCACCGAGAACTCCACAGCAAAATGGAATAGCTGAAAGAAGAAATAGATCTATTGTGGATTGTGCTAGAACACTGATGATTGAGAAGAAGGTTCCACAAACATTTTGGAGAGAAGCAATAAGCATAGCTGTTTACACCTTGAACCGAGTTCAATTGAAGAAAGGTACTTTGAAGACACCTTATGAAATCTGGTATGGCAATAAACCTAATGTAGGTTACTTTAAGATCTTTGGAAGTAAATGCTATGTTCATAAAGATGATAGAAATGGCAAGTTTGATCAGAAAAGTGAAGAAGGCACATTTCTAGGATATTCTTCTAGAAGGAAAGCATTTAAATGTCTGATCAAATCATCTAACAAAATAGTAGAAAGTGCAAATGTGAAAATGGATGAATTTGCAGAAAGAACTGATGAAGGGAATTCCAAAGAACTAGAAGACTATGATGAATTTTTCTATGTGCAACCAAGAAGTCCTATCGAGATAACTGTTGAAGGAAATGAGGAAGATATCCAGTTACCGAGTGATCAAGAGTATCATACAGAGCGTACCGAGCCTGTATTAGCCAAGTATGTCAGAAGACACCATGCACCAAGTCAGATTATAGGAGATAAGAATGATCCAGTGATGACAACGAACAAACTGAGACAAAACACATGTTTGATATCTGAATTTGAATCGAGAATAGTGAAAGAGGCATTTAACAGTGAAGATTGGATAAATGCTATGACAAAAGAGATTGATCAAATCAAGAAGAATGACACATGGACACTGGTCCCAAGACCAAAGGACAAAAATGTAATCGGTACAAAGTGGATCTTCAGAAACAAGCTAAATGAAAAAGGAGAGGTCATTCAGAACAAAGCAAGATTAGTTTGCAAAGGTTATGCCCAAGAAGAAGGAATTGATTATGGTGAGACTTTCACACCTGTTGCTAGACTTGAAGGAGTTAGATCATTGTTGGCATATGCTACTTTCAAGAACTCCAAGGTATATCAAATGGACGTCAAATCTGCATTCCTAAATGGAATATTAGAAGAAGTTTTCATTGAACAACCTGAAGGATTTGTTGATGACAATAATAAAGATCAGGTATGTAAATTGAACAAAGCTTTATATGGTATGAAACAAGCACCTAGAGCATGGTATGAAATATTGCACTCTTATTTGATTAAGATTGGTTTTATAAGGACAAGTGAGAACAAAAACATGTACATGAAGAATGATGAAAATGGAATACTAATCTCAGCCATATTTGTTGATGATATTATATTTTGTGGAAATGACTCTTTATGCAAGAACTTTAGAAATGAGATGAGCAAAGAATTTGAGATGTCATTAATCGGTGAGATAAAGTATTTTATAGGTTTATAGATACTGCAAATGAAAAATGAGATTTTCATTACTCAATCCAAGTACATAAAGGAAATCTTGAAGAAATTTGGAATGGAGGATTCAAAGCCAGTTGATGCTGGAGTGATACACTTTAGAATGTTTTTCTGAAAGTGTACTGGAATTAATACTAGGATAATACAGAGAATCATATAGGGAACATGAATTGAAGACAAATCCTTTGACCGAGACTCAGTTGATACACAACAGCAGGAAATAACTTCTTACAAAAAGAAACTATGTTTTAGTTCTTTTTCTTTTTGGCATTGTTGTCAAAGGGGGAGAAGACCTACCCAAGGGGAGAAGACCTAAAGGGGAAAAGACCTACAAAAGGGGAGAAGACCTGAGAAGACTGAGAGAAGACTACAGATTGAAATAAAGACTAAAAACAAAAGAGAAGTCTAATGTATGGGGGAGAGCATTTCAACATTTTAGAATCACAGCAATCCAAATCTTTTAAAGATCAAATCAAGTGGTTTTGCCATAAATGCCAAAGGGGGAGATTGTTGGCAATATTACATTATAAGGATATTGAGAAGGTTGTTGATGATTATGGACAGAACTGATTAAAGATATTTTACTATCTTGATATTATTATTTTGTCATTGATGTCAAGAAATGGATTTTCTAATTCAGTATGATGTTGCCATATCTTAAGAAATATGATATGAAGATTATAAAGAAGTCGATAAAGACATAGGAAAGAATATGATGAATAAGGGGATAAGATATTCAATGGGCAACTTCTACCGAGTTAGCCAATGATGAGATCTTCAGGTTTTAGATCGTTTTAACATCATACATATGTTGTAAAATGTAAAGGTTAATACTATACTATGTTATCAAGCAAAGAACCTAGTCGGTAAACCCTAAGGAACCTAGTCGGTAAACCCTAAGGAACCTAGTCGGTAAACCCTAAGGAACCTAGTCGGTAAACCCTAAGGTTATCGCAGTCGGTTAATGAAGATAGAATGTCTACCAAGTAAAGTTTAGTATTCACCGAGTTGTAACCGAGCTTTAACAGAATGCATTAAATGTTTACATGTGATATTTAATGAAAGATGTTGATGAGCTGGAGCGGATCAATGATTGGCAAGCCGTAGAAAAATTTTGTTAACGAATCTAAAGCAATGGAAAGTTGGCAAGAAGATCTATAGCTCAGATTGAACCGCATTACCCTAACACAAGTTCCAAGATGAATGTGCAAGTTCCGAGGTGGGGTAAAACATTTTTAGATCGAAAGATACAATGAACCTGGACAAGATTGAAGATCTTATGGCTATGATTGATCATGGGAAATGTGATCAAGGAGATTAAGCAGTTAGAAGATTGTTTATAAATAGGAAACTATTGATAAACAATGTATGCAGGTAAGTGTATGCACAGGGATGCTACATAGTGATAACCGAGCACAGAAGCTTGAAGACCTGTTAGAATAACAGAGTATTGATGCCCAGTAGATAGACAAGATTAGTTCTATGTCTAGATTGTATTGAACAAATAGGAATCTTCTTTAGCATTTTAGATGTGAAGTTGCAGATAGATTGTATTACTGTTATTTTGTGAAAGTGACAGGAAATCTCTTAACTGAGTGGACTTAACAGTCTTATATGTAAATCCTCTAACAAGGTGACATTCTGATTGAGTGTTTGAAATCCTTTGACAAGGTCACTTCTAACAAAGTGAAGATCCTAACAGATCTGAGGGAAATCCCTTAACCCGGTCACATCTAGCAATGCGTTTGTAATCTTTAACAGGATTTTCTTTTAACCGAGCATACTCTAGAAGAGTATATTTCTTAGTGGGTCCGAAATCCCACAATGGTTTTTCCCTATTTGGGTTTCCATGTTAAATCTGGTGTTATGAGGTTTATATTGTTCATATACTTTTGAGTTTGCATGTTTGACAGTTTTTGGTTATATGACTGATATATGTTACCAAGGTTGAATCTGATGTTTTTATGGATGATTAAGTTTGTATGATTCACCCCCCCATTCTCATCTTGTTGGCTATTAGATCTATACTTATATTAAGTATCAGAACTATCAGTCGTTAGGGGTCATAATATATGGGGAAAGAGAGATGAGAGACCTCAATGACAAGAGAGAGGATTGAGACAGATAGAGGGGGTGAGAGAGAGGTGAGTAATGATACTTGATGTAGAGGTAGATAGGTGGAGAAGAAAGAAGTGAGAAACCTAGAGATGGGAGAGAGAAAGTTGATGACATAGAATGTAGAGAGAGAATACAAGAGGAAGAGAGAATATAAAAGGTGGGGGAGTGAGATATATGTGGGGGTATGTATGGATGGGGAGATAGAGAGGGAGAGGGGAAGAAAGGAAGAGAGATACCTAGAGAGGGGAGGGAGGGAGAAGATAAGAGATAGAAGAAAAAAGAGAGGAGTAAGAGGGGACGGATGGAGAGGAAGACATGAAGTGAGAGACCTATGGAAGGAAGAGATAAAGAGGTTAGGGGAGGAATAGAAGAGGAGGGAGTTCATAAAGGGATAGGGTTAAGGAGGAGGGAGAGAGAGATGGAGAGGGAGAGAGAGAACTATAGAGGGGACATATAGATAGGTGAGAGACCTAGATTGCGAGAGAGGAGTGAGATAGATAGAGGGGAATAAAGAGAGGTGGGTAATGAGACCTATATGTAAAGGTAGATAGGTGGAGAGGAAGGGAGGGAGAAACCTAGAGAGGGGAGAGGGGGTAGGTTGGAGAGTTAATGAACTAGACAATCAAGATAGAGAATAAGAGAGGAAGACAGATAATTTGAGAGTTGGGGAAGGAGATATAAATGGAGAGGGGAAGAAAGGAATGGAGAGATCTAGAGAGGGAAGGGAGAGAGAAGAGAAGAGATAGAAGAAGAAATAGATGAGTAAGATGGAATAGATGGAGAGGTAGAAATGGAGGGAGCGATAGACCTAGAGAATGAGGAGATGGGTCTACGTTTGGAGAGAGAGAAGAGAGGAAGAGTGTTAATAAATAGATCAGGGCAAGGGAAAGGGAGAGAAAGGTGGAGAGGGAGGGAGAGAACTAGATGGTGGACAATTATATAAGTGAGAAAAATAGAGGGGGAGGGAGAGGATAGAAGGGATCGGTAGTGAACAAGAGAAACAAGTGGGAGGGGAGAGAAATAATAAGAGAGTGAGAGAGAAGAGAGAGGAAGGGAGTCAATGATATAAATTAGGGTACAAGGAAGAGATTAAAGGTAGAGAGGGTGGGATATACCTAGAGAGAGGAGAGAGAAGTGAGAGTGACAAGAGAGGGAGAGAGATAGGTGTAGAGTTTAGGGAACATAAAGATAGTGAGATACAGATCTAAAGAATGCTAATAGGAGCATGTTGATTACTGAAATTTGACTAAGTATGAAATTCAATATGATCCTATAAAAAATAGAATCTACATTATAACTCCTATAGAGTTGAAACCACTCTCAAACATCCTACTAATATATACATGAAATATAACTTAAAGTGACTTATACTTAAATTTTATCTTCCATGTATATATTCTCCTCTCAGGATGGGTATAACTTGTGCCCAAGTTGAAAAATTTGCATCACAAAACCTTCAAATTGGACGATGCAGGACATTTGGCATGCGCCAAATTTGGCGCTAGCCAAATGAAAAAAATTGACTTTTCTCATTTGGCGCACTCCAAATTTGGCACGCGCCAAATGGGAAAAGTCAATTTTTTTCATTTGGCGAGTGCCAAATTTGCTTGCATTGGAAACAACCAACCCTTTGGGTTGGATTGTACTTGGGCATCCAACCCAAAGGTTGGGTGACCATTTCAAGCCTGAGACATGTTTTCAATAGAAGATTATAAAAATTTCACATATTTTTGGTCATGCTCTCCATCAAGTTTGCACGTGTTTCAATAAAACTAAAAAAAACCACCATAGATACCTCGATCTCTCTCTTAGCTATCCAAGCATATAATTCTTTTCACATTTTTATTTCGTTAAGGCTTTCATCTATAATTTCTTTTGTTAGTGTGTCCATTTTTTGTAAAAAACCAACATGCACTATTTTGGTTATAGGTTTTTAGATGTTCATCGGATTTTGAAGAAACTTACATTTTTAGAAACTAGACTCCATTCTACACAATTTAAATAAATTTTTTATTTATTTTTGATTAGTTATCAATGGTTTTAGGGGGGAGCACACTCAAATTTCTGTTTTTTAGGATGTGTCCACTTCAAAAATTAGTAAAAAATCATATACTCAGTAAACAATTAGCCAAAAAATATGGCAAATTCTAAAAGGTGTTAGCTAATTTCTCACTAAAGAGATTTTAAAAATTCAAAAAAAAAGTTAACATTTTAGGGGGGCCACAACATACGCTATGTTATGTTTTTTGCATAAAAACAAGACCACTTTTTGTGGCCCCCCTTTTTGAAGCCCTTAATCTCCACTATTTAAAAAAAAAAATAGTAGTTTAGAAAGTAGACTCGAAGCACTTTGACTCTTGTTGTTGTTGCATCTTGAAATTTGGAGTGTAACTATCTTCAATTTGTCATTGAAGTTCAGATTTTGTTGATTTCAGAAAAAAGTGGCATCTTAAGACCCCCTTTTGGTACCACAACTTGGTGCACATACCCAAGGAGTCGTAAGGAGTCATATGTTGTTCTTAGGTGTCATATAGTATCTCATGACCCCATAGGAGACCATATG
This sequence comes from Cryptomeria japonica, assembly GCF_030272615.1. NCBI lineage: Eukaryota > Viridiplantae > Streptophyta > Pinopsida > Cupressales > Cupressaceae > Cryptomeria > Cryptomeria japonica. The sequence continues at coordinate 241,864,865 of NC_081407.1, read as the reverse complement.
ACCCCTAACAACACCATAGGGTGTCATAAGAGGTCATATGAACCATAACAAGATCGTATAGTGTTTTAAAGGGTGATATTTTGTCCTAAGGGGTCATATGGTGTCTTAAGCGGTCACATGACACAATATGACCCCTTAGGAAACAATATGACCCATAACAACATAATTTTCTATTGTAAGGGGTGATATAGTGTCCTAATGGGTCATAAGACACAATATGACTCCTTAGGATACCATAGGACCCATAACGACCCAATATGGTGTCATAATGGGTCATATGCTGTCCTTAGGGGTCATATGGTATCCTGTGACCCCTTAGCACACCATATGACCCTTAACGATGCCATATGACCCCTAACAACACCATATGGTGTCATAATGGGTCATAGTGTATCATAAGGGGGCAAGATGCACCATTATTACAATATAAAAAGTAGTGCCAATATTGCTTACAAAAATTTGACACCTAAGGGGTCATATGGTGTCCTAAGGGTCATAGGACATAATATGACCCCTTAGGACACAATATGACCCCTTTCCCCTACCTCTCTCTCTCCCCCATCCCCCCTCTCCCTTAATCTCTCTCTCTCTCCCTTTCCTCTCTCTCTCTCTCTCTCTCTCTCTCTCTCTCCCCTAATATCTCTCTCCCTCTCCCCTATTCTCTTTATCTCTCTCTATCTCTCTCTCCCTTTCCCCTCCCTATCTATCTCTCTCCACCCTAATCTCTCTCACCCCCTCTATCTCTCTCTCCCCCTCTCCCCTCTCTCCTCTCTCTCTTCTCCTCTCTCCCTCTCCCTCTCCCTCTCTCTCTCTCTCTCTCTCTCTCTCCCACTCCCCCGTCTCCCTCACCCCCTCTATCTCTCTCTCCCCCTCTCCCCTCTCTCTCTCTCTCTCTCTCTCTCTCTCTCTCTCTCTCTCTCTCTCTCTCTCTCTCTCTCTCTCTCCCCCACTCCCCCGTCTCCCTCTCCTTAATATCATATACTAATATATCTATAAATTAATATATTGTATATTAATATATTATATATTAATATATTAATAAACCATATATTAATTATGTGCAAATTTAGTTATTGAATTTACTTATTAAAATCGGATATCTGATTTTTGTTGTACAAATTTCAAATTTAAAATTTTGGTTGGGGTTTTCTTTTGGATTTGGTTTGGAAGTGACAAGCCTAGAAAGTCAACTCAAAAACCGTGTTTTTTCAGTATTCCTTGATTTTCCAGACTTTACACTGGTGGCTGATGACTTTTTTTAATAGCCACAAATGATAAAATAAAAAGGGTTTTCTAAGGACATTCTCAGGTTTCCAACAATATAAGACTTGTCTTATTTCAACGTTAATAAATAATTATTATTTATTTTCTAATTGAATTCTGACAAAAGTCTTGATTGATAGACTGATTGAAAATCACTCATAACTTTCAAATGGTATAACTTTTTTTGAATAAAAAACATGCATCAAATCCTATGCTTCGTCTACTATAGGGAAAAATTAAAAAAAATTGAATTTCATAAGGTTTTGACCAAGTTAAGGTGGTTAGATGTAGGAGTTTCTAAATTTATGAAAAGCTATAGTAAAAAATTATTAAAAAATATGTGTCATATCAGGACATGATTTTAATACATATTATAAAAAAATATTATGATTTGATTGTTATTAGGGTGGTCAAAAATATGCCTACTTCTTGTCTTTTTCCTAAAATTTTAGTACCACTGCATTGAAATTTGAAATTTTCATCAAATAGGAATTTTTTTTTCAAAAAAAAACTAGTAGCTTAGAAACTACATTTAATTTTCTATAGATTCTATTCTTACATATTTTTAAAATAATGTTCACAACTTATTCAAATTTTCATGTCAAGTTGCATAACTCTGATTTTCTAAAATTTCATTGCCACTTAAGAGCCTGTTTTGGCACACCATGATCTTACCCATACCCGATTCGAAGAAGGCATTGCATGAAATGCCATGCAATCCAAAAATAACTCACAAAACCTTAAAGTAGAATGATAAAATACCCCTAGTTGAACCCTCATATCACACAACATACATCCTTCACAAAACAAAATAGCCATCCAAAATCCATGCGTGAACTACAACCCCCTTTAGCTGAGTGAAAAGAACAATACCACCACAATCCTACCATAAAATAACCCACACACTCCACACACATGCCCAGCCCCAGCCTTCAAGCAATCCACCCATGAATGCAACAAAATTAGAGAGAAAACATAGGCAAAGCCTCATGGCTCTAGCCTACAGCCACCCACCCAACAACCACAAACTCCACCAACGTCATCTAAATGTATCTCTTTTCCAACATCCAATACCAAATCATAATGACCCAGAAAATAAACTTTTCAAATCTATCTTCTCCTGCTCAATTGTCAAGAGGCCACCCCCATAGTTGAGATCTCAATCTATGCTTCATTTTTTATCCAATAAAGATGTGGCTCAAGTTGCTAATCTATTTCCCACCTTCTAAATTAATTTCACCAATTTTCTCTTTACTTTTGTTGCATTATTTCCCACCTTGCTAATCTATTTCCCATCTTCTAAATTAATTTTACCAATTTTCTAAGATGTTTATAATTTTTAGTTGGTGTATGAGAGTAGGAATATTAATCTATCCAATGTAAATACAACGTTTGACATTATTGTGTATTGAATAGTTTTTTGTTGAGACCACAATACTATATATCATGATATATAAAAGGCATATAAAACCAAAAATATGTGCAAATTTATTCATTGGGATATGTCACCCAACAACTTCAATCAATACTCATTTCATTGAGAATATAAATACAATATTATCATAAAAAAACTTACAAAATCTCGTCATGTAGCTTCCCAAACAAATTAATAATTATTTTTAAATAATATAAAACAATTCTTTGATTTTAGTGTTCTTTGTAAATCAAAATTTTGGGAAATGGATCAGATTTAGCTGTATGGTATCTATAGAAGGAGAAGGTATGCATAACATTTTGTATCTATATCTTTTTTTTTTCATATCTATATAATTTTACATTCTTTGCAATTTTAATTCTAGAAAATGCAAACTTGAAAAAAAAAACTCCTAGTCTTTAGACTGTTAGAATCAATGACAATCCCAAAGACACTGAGAGGGGGGGTGAATGACCAGTCTAACCAGTTAGCAAAATATTTAAACTTATTAAGAACTTTGTATCCCAAAACAGTGTACCGGTAAATAAGAATTGATGCAAAAAATAAGAATAAAAGAGACAACATAGAAAACACACCGTAACATAAAATATTTAACGAGGAAACCCAGTGTGGGAGAAACCTCGGTGGGATTTGTGACCCACAATATTCACTCACTGGCCAATGAATAAATATTACTTACAAAGAGGGGCTTACACATGCAGGGAGGCCAACCACCTAAAGCTCACTGCTTATTCAAAAAATAGAAGTCTCACTAACTTACAAAATTGATTATCAAAATCCAATACAATGTACAACTTCAAATCAACATCAACTATGCATTGTTTAGTACTGGTTTAAGGTCAGTCTATAACCAAAACCTTCGCTGTCAACTATATCACCTTATACAAAATATCATCTATATTCCACTCTCTCTCTCTCTCATCAAAATGACCTATAAGATCTCATACATATATGAGTCTTTTACAATATGCCATGTCGGCTTTTACAAGAGAATTATATTATAAAATAATAAACAAAATTTTATTCCATGTCGGCTTGAGTGCCGGTATGCATTGTTGCCGCTGTCGGTGAAGTGTCTACTGGTGTATGTAGAAGTCTATTGTCGGTGCCGGTAACTACCGATTGGTTGCCAGATGATTGCTAGTTGGTTGCCATCAATGACAACATCAACTATTCTCATAAGAGTGTAGAATTCCAACAATCTCTCCCTTTGGCATTGATGGAAACACTCATGAGAAAAATCTAAAAACTGTTCCAAAAAATGAAGTCCAAAAAGTTTCCAAAAAGATGTGCTCCCCCTGAGAAAATGATCTCCTCTAAATAAGAATTTTTCTCTCCACTACTCCCCCTTCGACATCAATGAAAACGGTTGTAAAAAATAGTCAAATGAGTGCAAAAATTTCACCTCAAAGTCTATAACCGGTTGATTACAATCTAAAAAATATCTGCCAAAACTATATTTAGACTCTGCATAAACCTTTTGTTGTCATTCCAAGTTGCCTTAGTCTGTTGCATTGTGCTGTTGAGATAGTGCATGTGTTCTTCCGGTGATCTCTCTCCCTGAAGTAATGCCTTAGATATTTCTATTCTCTAAGAAATAAGATTGTCCAACTTAGGACCAAGTTTATTTTTAAGTTCTCGAGCATTTGACCTTATCCTTGCCTTTTCTTTCTCAAGTTTCTCTAATTTCTCCTCAAAAACTGTCATTTCCTGTTCAAAAACTGATATATGTCCAGATGAACCAATTATGTTATAAGCTATGTCATCAATTTAATTATGTGTTCTACTGATCTCCTTATATATGTCCATTGTCAAAAGGTGAGGTTTGCATGCTTCCCTATACAACTCTTTGTACTCCAAAATTGTAGTGTTAAGTGTCGGTAATAATGTATTCAGGTGGTTTGTATACTTCTTTATGGTGTCTTCAAAGAATTTGTTCTTATCTTTTTCAACTCTCTCCTTTATTGTGTCCTCGTTCACTTTGTCAATAGTTATTACATTGTTAGCAATTAGTTTGGACAATGTGTCCAATTTACCTAAAGAATCCTTAATATGATCTATGTTACAATTTGGTGCAATCAATTTAAGAACTGGTAAAGTGTTATCAATTGCCTTGTAGACTAATGCATTGCAATCTATTATCTTTTTGATTGAATCAAAAAGTACCTTTGTAACATTGGTAGGTCTAAATTCACCTATAGATGTGTCAGATATCTGACCAATTACCTTTATTACCTCTTTGCTTCCAAGAGTTGTAACCATTTTACTTGTAATTTCCTCTGGTGGATTAGTCTGGGTTTGCATCTCAACCTACAAGGGTTTCTCGGACTATTTTAATGTCTTAGTATGTACCTCTATCTTATTTTGTTTCTCTAAAAGGTCAAATGTCAGTATCTCTATCTCCGGTGGCCCTGCGCCATTATATTTACCTTCTATAGGTTTCTCAGCTTTTGACGATTGCTATGTTTGGGTTGGGATCTCAACTTCAACAGTTTCTACCGGTTTCTCTGCCATGTTCTCATTGTCAACATTGTATATCTTAACCTCTTAATTATCCTTATCCAAAACAATATTTACTTCTTGAGTATCCACATTCATGGTGAAGGGTATCTCAGATTCAAGGTTTGTATCATCATGTGTAATACCTTCAGTGTCAGTAATCGGTGGATCAACTAAGTGTACATGTGTATTATTCAAAGGTGGTGGTAGATTGTTAGAAATTTTGATGTTTGGAATTCCACCAATTTTTCCTTTGCCCTTGTCCTTTTCCTTCTGATACACTTTAAATATATTTTTAGGTCAGTTCATTTGCTCTTGTTTTTCTTTTTTCCACAAAAAATATATCCCAATTATTAGCAGTCTCATCTGCAATCTCTTTCACTCTTCCTGCCATTAAGCTTACTTGCCAGTGTCCACTAGAAAAAATGGATCGGTTAGCCTCATAAATTAATTCATCAATTTCTTCTTTTGATTTAACAGGATGTACAACTAGAAGTTTTTCAACTTTCAGTTTCTTGTCTAATTACATCACTGCTATCCTTTTTGCTTCCAATCTTCTATAGAGTTTATTAGGTAAGTCATCCACAACTTCAATTAGAACCTTCTTATATATGTCCAAGTTTAAAATAATATTGCTCTCAATGCTTTCCCTGTCAAAATCATTAAATGTACTATACATTTTGTGCACATTAGCCAAATTGCCATAACCAATTATCTCATTTAATAAATCATTCAAAGAAGGGGTAATCGGTTGTTGTTTCTTCTTTGGTGTTAGTTTCTTGGGTGGTTCCCTTACTGCCTTCTATTTCTTCCTCAAAGTACTTGTTCTCTTAGGTGAAGGAGAGGGTACCGATGAAGGTTTTCTCTTCCTCCTTTCAACTCTTTTAAATTCTGCTGCCTTCTCACTGTTAGTTCCAGAAGATGCATCAACAAGTGAAATATGTGCCTCTAGTTGAAGTCCTTCAAGCTCACTAGCCAATATGCCATTGATGTTCATGACATTTTCTTTGATTTCCTTTACCTTTTTAGAAGCATCTCTAATTTATTTTTCTCTTTTCTTTCTTTTCTTCAACAGATTTACATTACCTTCAATAGTCTCAGCACTACCGAAGACCTGTTTTGATGGTTCTCTCGATGCATCTAGTAAAGATTTGGCATATGTTTCAAGAATGTTAAGATCTACTTCATATCCCATCTCAGTTACCCAAATAGTCCTAGGGAGTACTGCCTCCATCCATGTCTCATCTCTTTTGATAACAAAACAAATCTATTTATCGTATTTATCCACAACACTCTGTGGTATCCTTTCTCTAGCTCTCATCTTAGCTTGGAAAATTTTGTAGTAATCTATTATGTTGTTGTTTCTAGTAGTTCCCATGCTGGTAAAAACTTCCTATAGTTGTTTTCCTACTGGTGTATCATAACCAAACTCTTTAGGTCCTATATCGGGGATCTCTTTAGCAAAATACAACATTATACATACCAAAAGGTTTCCAAAGAGGGATTTACCTTTCTTATCTCCTTTAATATTTTTCAAATTGCCAATAAGCTCATCTTTTAACCATTCACACACATCTATCATTTTATTGTTGTTTACCATCTCATAAGCACTGTGTATATAGAGACTAGAAACTGAATTTATCCTGTTAGTATGTGTGGTCTTGTATCCTAGCACCATACTTACAAATCTCATATTGATGTCCTTGATATCATTTAATCTCAGTGATCTATTGTCAGATGTTGCTCCAGTTAAGCTTATCACTTTGTTGTTAGGAATCTTCTTTGTCTTATCAGGTCTGCTACCGGTTTAGGGTAAACTAGTCACTGCCCTAATTGCATGTCGGGTTATCTTGCAGAAAAAATCCAACCATAAGAATTATCCATGTGCTCTACTCAATAAAATCCTTACTACTTCCTCTATAAATTGAGGGATATTCAATATTTCCACAAAACCTAGAGTTTCCACAATTTTATGTTCGGGTTTAACAACACCATGTTCATCACAAATGACCTTTGTATACATTTTCATCAATTCTTCATAACCTAGTTCTTCTATATTGCAATGTATATACATCCTAGGGTCTTCTAGAAATTCTATACCTTTAGGAATCTTCAAAAATGCCCCTACAGAGTCATCTTGCTTTGCAATTTTGGGAATTATCTTAAACACGGGCCTAGGGAATTTCACATTTTCCACAATGGTAGGGTTCGAAATAAATTTAGGAGCAGAAGAAGAGGCCTTTGAAAAATACCTTTTACTGCCTAAATATATTCTGAATGTCTAAAGAAATAACTTCGCACCTTCACCTTGAATGCCTATGCTCAGTTTTCACGCTCTCAGATAATTCGAATGCTCGATGAGTCGAAAATGAGGGAAATCAGCTGATTTATAATGACATATCTCTCACCAACCCTATTAAATGCTCGTTGGTTAAGTTAAAACTTAACACATCTTTTGGTAAAGAAGAAATGTATCTTCTCACCATCAACCGAGGGTAATCTGCATGATTTTCAACTTGCTGTAATAACCCCAAAGGGTTACTTCTCAGTTGGATGAAGAATCTCCTGCTTATGGAGGATTACTCTGTTCTACTGGTATAGAGACAGTTTCATCAACTTTTTGATCTCTCTTTTTAATCCATTGTTTTGAAAATTCTTGCTTTACCTCATCTACCTTTTCTTTGCCTTTCAAACTGGATCATTTATTGTTTGCGGGTGAAATCTTGTTTCTACAAAATTTAGCAATATGTCCAATCTTGTTACAAGCATAAAAAGTCACATTATTCCTCTGAATATCCTTTCCATATCCTATGCTGGTTTGTGTTCTGCATTGATTAGATAAATGTCCATATCTTCCACAAACATAACATTTCACATTCATTCTGCAATGTTTTGAGTTATGACCAACTTTGTTGCATTTGGAACATTGACTAGTGGGTGCATTAATATTCTGATTTTCTCTATGACCATATTTGTTGCAATTAAAACATTTTCCATTAAATTTATAAGCATTAGGTTGTCTTACCGGTTTGTTCTGATCTAGATTGTTTGCAGTGCCAGAACTTTCTCCAACTTCAAATTGAAGTCCATTAGTATCTCCATTAGGTTTCTGATTTTTTAGCATGTCATCAAGCTCCTCTAAACTTTTCTTGAATTTTTATTTGTATTTATTTGCAGTAGCCAACTCATTTTCTAGAATTCCCATTTGTCTCATAAGCTCAGTTTTATCATGTTCCATGTGAATCAGATCTGTCTTCAGCATATCATTCTCATGACCAAGTCTCTGATTTTTATTTCTAGCATCATTGAGTCTCCTAGTCAAGTCTTCTTCATTCTTCTTCCTGTCTTCAATATCTGTACATCACCTCATAGTCATATCTTGCATTTCATTCTTCATATTGTTGTTTTCTTGTCTCAACTTGTTTGCAAGTTCTCTAAGAGTTTCTTTTTCATCATCCTCATTCTGAATCTTCATATGAAGTTATTTTCTCTTATTCTTTGCAATAACTAGGTTAATTTGAAGTGCCTGAATGAATTCTTAAGCAGTTTTAAGTTCATCCTCCAATCTGATGTTCTTCACTTTTTTTGCATCATAGTCTACAAGAGCTCCTTCAAATTGTTGTCCTAAGCTCTCCATCTGTACTGGTGTCAAAATCTTCCTCAAGCTGTTAGGATTTTGAAAATAGAGGACTAGGCTTTGATACCAATTGTTAGAATCATTGGGGGGGGGGGTGAATCAGTGTCTAACCGGTTAACATGATATTTAAACTTATTAAGAACTTTTTATCCAAAAATAGTGTACCAATAAATAAGAATTAATGCAGAAAATAAGAATAATAGAGACAACATAGAAAACACACCATAACACAAGATATTCAATGAGGAAACCCAGTGTGGGAAAAACCTCGGTGGGATTTGTGACCCAGAATATTCACTCACTGGTAAATGAATAAATATTACTTACATAGAGGGGCCTGCACATGCAGGGAGACCAACTGCCTAAAGCTCACTGCTTAATCACAAAATAGAAGTCTCACTGACTTAAAAGATAGATTATCAAAATCCAATACAATGTACTGGTTCAACTTAGCATCAACTATGCCAGGTTTAGTACCGGTTTAAGCTCAGTCTATAACTAAAACCTTCGTTGTCAACTACATCACCTTACACAAAATATCATCTATATTCCACTCTATTTTTCTCATCAAAATGACCTATAAGATCTCATACATGTATGAGTCTTTTACAATATGTCATGTCGGCTTCTACAAGAGATAATTACATTATAAAACAATAAAGAAAAGTTTATTCCATGTCGGCTTGAGTGTCGGTATGCATTGTTGCCGCTACCGGTGAACTTCGTGCCGATGTATGTAGAAGTCTATTCATGGTGCCGGTAACTTCCGGTTGGTTGCTAGATGATTTCCAGTTGGTTTCCATCAATAAAAACATCAACTATTCTCATAATAGTGTAGAATGCGAACATAGACTATGTAAAAGAATAATGATTTTTAATAATTCTATTAATGAGTAAAGAAATTCCTCTATGCAATCTCACTCCAAGTGACCAAGTTGGAGATATTTTAACAAAGCCCCTATAAAAAGAGGAGATCAACCAACTAGTGATAGATTTAGGGATAATTTTCATTATTATGATGAAATGTTTACTATTTACTAGTAGACATTTGATCAAGACTATTCAATGGATCCACAACATGCATTTATTCAAATAGGGGTTGTATTCAGAATAGTTTGAGGGACATTATTTATGTGACTAATTATTAAATAGTATCGACATACCAACTCCATGCATGACTTATTTTTACAATTTACAATTGTGATGTGCTTTGTATGTTGAGGGAACATGACAACATAACCTAGACATTGTTAGCAACAGTCAAGAAGGAATACTGAGAGGGGGGGTGAATTAGTCTTCACCATAAATCAGATAATGAAACACCAAAGTATAAACTGATAAACTGCAGCAACTGAAAGATAAGCAAATGAACATCACAACACACAACACCAAGATTTTTGATGTGGAAAAGACAATTAAGGAAAAAAACATGGTGGAAACCTACCCACAATAAGACGATACAATGTAGTAGTATGTGAAAATATTACAATGGGGAATACACATGCACTCGGGCACATTACCCAAAAGATAAATGCCTGAAAGGCTCCAACCTCCAGGAAGTCTAATTGACTTAGAAAATGAATCAGACTACAATCTAGAAGAAATGAAATGCAATAGTAGCATCTACATATGCCTGATAGTAGTTCCAGTTAAGAACAATTGTCTCCTTTGCAACACCGACCTCACCACAACACTTCATCGAATGCTAAATCTCTTGTTTGCACACACAACTCTCTTCGATAATGTAGACATCACTTCAACAACTAATTTACATAATTATATCACCTATATATACAAATCATCAACCTTGATAGCAAGGTCGCCTAAACCCTCAACCCTCAACTCATAAATATTAAAATTACATTACACCATACAAAGATCAGCCATCCGACCAATATTATGTTTTAATTTACATAGCATGCACCAAATTAAAATTCCCAAATGATTATATCCAACAAAAATCGCGCCAATATCAACCGCAACACATTACACCACTCGAAATACAACATAACACACAAATCATCACTAGTTGATAGAAATCAACAAAACTCGTACAACGATTAATGCGGATCACCAAAACAAATAGGACACAATTAAGAGACACCATGAAACATGTTAAAGTAATCTATAATAGCTGCACCAATACCTCAAATCAAATCTTCATCGATCAACGTCTCAAAGCTCAAGAACACAATGAAATAACAACTCTCATGATGAAAGATAACTTGCAGGTCACCAAATCACAAAACATATGAAATGAAGAAGATACACAAGATCATCCCAAACAACATCCCAAAGTCTCAGCCCAAGATCTGATCATTTCAGAATATACTGGAGGGAATATCAACCGGAACAACAACAGGAACACCAAGCACCAGTAACCAAAGAACAACAAACTGGATAAGAAAATCTTCCCAAACTCACCAGAAAAACTCACAAGAATATGTTGACATCAAAGAAAAAAACATATCTAAGTCCAACAACCAAATCCAACAGACAACAATCTCCCAACAATCTCAACAAGTCAACAATCTCCTGCTTTGGCATTAATGGCAACATATGAATGTGAAAAACAATTAATCCAAAGAAAGAAGATATCACCAACAAAACTCCCCCTAAGATTAGGATAGATAATGCAGTTTTTCAAATGATCTCCCCCCTTAGAAAACAATACCAAACCTCTCCAAAAACAAAAAACAAAACACATTCTCCCCCTTTGAATATGAAACACAAAAACATTAATCTGTCACAACCAAGTCAACAGAGTACTCCAGCAGAGGAGTAACACTAACACATCAATCGAGATAAGAAGAATAAGGCTCTAAAATCCACCAAATCGATGAAACTCAATTCATATTGTTCTCATCAAGAGGGGTGGTTACCCTTAGCTTATCTCTCAAATAGACAAATGTATCTACAGGGAAAGGGTTAGTGAAAATATCAGAAATTTGTTGCTTGGTAGATACATATTTTAGCTTCACCTTCTGTTCACTGACTTGCTCCTTTAAGTAATTGAATTTGATTGATATATGCTTATTATTTGAATGTTGTACCTGATTCATTAATATGTTTATAGCACTGAAATTATCATAGTATATGGGAGTAGGCTTGTCATAAATAATTCTGATATCTTTCATCATTTGCTTCATCCAAACTCTCTGAGTGCAATTACTAGCAACAACAATGTACTCAGCTTTAGTAGTAGATAGAGATATTGAGTCTTGTTTCTTGCTATCCCATGAAACCAACTTCTTACCTAAAAATAATTCTCCACCGGTAGTACTCTTTCAATCATCTACATCACATTCCCAATTTGCATAATTATAAACACATAATATGAAATCATGTTTCTTAGGATACCATAAACCATAATCCATAGTTCCCTTAAGAAATATGAATATTCTTTTAACAACAGTAACATGACTTTCCTTCAGATCATCTTGATATCTAGCATCCATACATACAACATGCATAATGTCAGGCCTAGTCTGAGAAAGATATAATAATCCACCAACCATATATCTATACAAACTTTGATTACATTTAGGAGATTCATCATTTTTAGACAGTTTACAATGAGTTACCATAGGAGTTCCAACTAGTTTAAAATCATCTAGTCCAAATTTCCTCAACAATTCCTTCACATACTTAGTTTGAGATATAAAGTTACCTTTCTCTGTCTATGCAATCTGCAAACCTCAGAAAATATTCATCTCACCAATCATAGACATTTCAAATTCATTTTGCATATCACTGGAAAAATTCATACTCATATCATCATCACCACCAAAACCAATGTCATCAACAAAGACTTCAACAATCAAAATGTTATCATTTTCAATTTTAAAGTACAAATTACTATCAGCAACATCTTTAGTGAATCCTAATTTCAATAAGTATTTAGCTAGTCTAGTATACCAAACTTTAGGAGCTTGTTTTAATCCATAAAGTGATTTCTTCAACTTGCATACCATATCACCATCATCTGACAATAAAAAAACATCAGGTCGTTCAATGTAGACTTCTTCTTCTAGATCACCATTCAAAAATGCAAACTTGACATCCATTTGATATACCTGTTACTACCTATCAAATTGCCATTAGTTTTATATACAAAGTCATTCTATATTCTAGTCGGTCAGTATTACCAAATCATGCAGTCGGTATGAACAGTCTAGTCAGTTATAGAAGAAAGCAGTCACAGAACGCAGTATTCACCGAGCTGTTTATAGAGTAAAGTTTCATGTCTACCGAGCAGTAAATATAATGCACCGAGTTGATATACACCGAGTGAAACATGTTACCAGATTCATTGAACCTGGACACACATATGAAAACATGTTACAAGATCGAGGCACATAGAACCGTTATCACATTGGAAATTGCACATACAGATTTAGTATAATTTTGAGGTCATCTAACCAATGAAATATTTTGCATGGTTATTTATTTGAGAAATCATGTTTGTAAGATCAAAGCAATGAATCGAATCACTGCTGTAAGAGATTTTTATATATAGCATGATTCTAGGGTTAGAAACATGAGAGAAATATATGTGAATGTGAGAAATGTGTGTGCATATGTGTATGAAGCAAGAATTATGTGATACATGAGAAATCACAGAGTATTATGACTATTACAGAGACACAGAAGTCATCGAAAAGGTTATCAGAGAATAGTCGAGGAACAGAGTAAATAGAAGGGTTTATCGAGTTACTTTATGAGTTACCGAGGTATGCTATAGGCAAGGTAATCTTATTCAGAGCACATAGAATCTACTTTAGCATTTCAGATGTAAAGTTGCAGATATTTGTAATGATTCTATTGTAATATCTTGAAGTTATAAGAGAAACCTTTAACAGGGTAAAAGACTCTAACCAAGTCTATAAATTGTAAATCCTTTAACTAGGTGCTACACTTATATAGTGTTGTAAAATCCTTTAGCAAGGTAGATCTAACTGATCTTAATACTCCTAATAGGGTAAGCTATCAGAAATAGCTAAATGTAGCTCTAACCGAGCACTCTTTATTATTGCAATAGTGAAGTTGTGGGTGCCATACCCACCATAGTTTTTCTCTCTAACCAAGAGTTTCTGTGTGACCAAAATATATGTGTTATGGAGTGAATCATGTATGAATGTTATCTATTGATTATAGTTTTGTTTTATGTTACTGCACTATTCTGTTTATGTATAACAGTAAGGTTATTACAAAAGAAAAGTTTTGGAGTACTGATTCACCCCTCCCCTCTCAGTACATTAGCTTTCCATATTGGGCCTAAAAATTTGTTTCAGAGCTTGAATCTTGGAAAAGGGTTTAACTGCCTAAAGAGAAAGACCTTATCAATGGAAAGCTATAAACAATCTCAGAGGATTGTGTGTCTACAAGAAGAGCTGGATAATGCAAATCAAGTGATTGTAGACATGCAAAGGCAAATGCAAAAATCTCTGAAAGTAAGGAGAAGATTATCTGATGACTTGCAGGATTCTCAAGAGTTAGTGGAACAAATCGAGACATCATCTGACAACAATATATCTGAAGAGACTGAAGAAAAGATTGGAATGTTGAAAAAAAAGAACAAAGCATTGGCTGATCAACTAAAAGCAATGAAAAGAGAACATGAACATTTCAGTACACAGATGACTAAAAATCTAGATGCATTAAGGATAGCCAAGGATAAAGAAAGAGATCTACAAAGAGAGAAACAACAACTTGAAGTCTTAGTATTTGATAAGAATGATGAAATCATAAGGCTAACTGGTTTTGAACAAAATCTGACAGATCAACTAGGTTATACACATCATGAAGCAATTCTGAAAATTGATGAGAATCAAGCATTGAAACTTGAAGTATCAAGGTTGAGAAATGAACTTGAAATAGAGAAGAAATCCAAGGAAACACTGAAGAAGAGTTATGAAGCATCAAAGATGTTGGATGAGCAACTGAACACAAGACAACCCTACAAAGAAGGAGGACTCGGTTACAAAGGAAAAGACTATACGGAGAAGGGAATCTACACTACCAAGAGAGGAGAATCATCAAAACAAGCTAGAAAAAGGAATAACATCAAAAGGAAGAAGCCTATTTGCTACTACTATGGAAATCAAGGTCATACTGCCAATATGTGTCAAATCAGAAAAGGTAAGCAATTGAATACCACTAAGACCAATGGTTATTGTTACAATTGCAATAAATATGGTCACACATCTAATCAATCTAGGACAAAGTCTGTTAACAATTATCAAAAGGCAAAATTCAAAGGGTTTTGCAAAAACTGCAATAGATATGGACATAGTATTGAGAAGTGTTGGTTTAAGCAAAAGAACCACATATGGTCTACACACCGAGCAAATACTAGAGGTTACCGAACTCACACAGATCCTTACCGACAATATTCTGCAATACCATGGGATTACAATACAAGGATATGGTGTGAATGTTGTGGAAGATATGGACATATAAGTGCCAACTGCTTTATAAGGTTTGGAATGAATAACTGAAGATCATGGAGAAATCCTGGTATGGCATGTTTTCATTGTCACAAAGCTGGACATTTAGTTGGAGATTGCAGAGATCAACCGAGAAGAGACAATGAGGAGATAAAAGAAAAATTCAAGATGATTTGGAAAAAGAAAGAAATTATGTCTGATGAAGAAAGCACCTTACCTACCGAGTTAGGTTCTCCCACTCCAAATTAATCGGTAAAGGTATGGAGGGACTGCATTCTCACAAGGTTAAATCTTAAACAGTTCCTATTTTAAGTATGTACTGAATTCAAAATTTGCATAGTAAGATGTAGTAGTAAGTTTCAAATTCTATCAAAGTCTTTTGGAGCACTTTACAGGAAAACTATTAAGTCGATGAATTCAGGAAGCTTGTCAAGTCGGTATATGAAGGAAATCTGGTTACTCGGTTAAAGCACAAAAAAGGAAAGAAAGTTAAGTGAACCAAGTGCATTTAATGTCTTTGACCTAACTTGCACAGAGCCCGATAAGGTATTTTTGAGTACTTAAAAGGTTTTTCGCAGTCATTTTCATTCACTAAGTTTTCAAGAAGCAGAGTAGAGTGAATCAAGGCGATCAAACCATCTTCAAAGCAAAATCTAAGGTATTTACATTGAATCTCATCACATTGCTAAGATGGTTTACCAAACTCATTAAGTTGTTATCTGCTGAGTGTGAAGCATCTGTCGTTTGTTTAGTTCTCAAACCCTAAGGTTCCTGTGTCATTTTTTATCTGAAATCAAAATGGCATCTAAGATCCAAGACCCTATTGTTGTCACAAATGTAGAAAAGCCCTCACTAAAATACTCTATGACTCCCAAAATTGCATCTGAACCAGATGACAAAACTACTTTTTCACTCATCCCAGATCAAGTCTTGTTAGTCAAGGATGTGAGATTCTTCACAAAATGTCGTGTTGAAGAACTCGGTCATGTTGAGATCAAAGATGCATACGATGAATTGTGCACAGATGGTAAAATGGATAGCAAGTTTGAGCATATCAAAATCAAGGGATTGACTAAAGCCCTAACCTATCCCCATGTGTTCAAACCCCAATGGGTCAAGTTTGTACTAAGCCGAGTGCATGATGATTTCATGTGGCTACAAGAGCAACCGTTTAAGATCACTAAAGAAATCATTCACCTGATCACCGAATATCCTATCTATGATCATGGCCGAGCATAGAAAATGATATCACAAAAGGAATTGATCAGTTTGACTGGAGTTGAATCGGATTACAGAGGTCTAAAGTTGAACAATGTTACTGATCCTGAACTCAAATTTGCCATTAGAGTAATTGGTTACTGTTTCTTCCAATCGGCAAGGGAAAACAATGTACCCTGTGCAGCAGTGGACTTAGCATACAAAATTGTTAAGAAAGGCATGAAAGTTGACTTGTGTGAAGTATTGCTAAAGAACTTGTTTGAAAATCTGAACACAATCGGAAGCCGAAGAAGAACAACACGACAAATACTCTTAAATTTGGATCATTACTTGTATGTATGTTTTTCTACTTTGAGAAGTTTTTTCCAATAGTCAGTAAAGTTGTTTGGGAACTACACCGACCAATCACCCATCAGATCAATGACTTCATCAAGAAGTTAAGTGATAAATTTAATGATATAATGGATGATTACTTCAGCAAGTTCCAAGAGAAAATGCACAACAGGTATAGGATTCCACCATAGTTGGTAGAAAATACAAAGATGAAATATGTTTTGAGCTCGACACCGATTACTGTTATGTGAATGTTGTGGAACCGTGGACTCAATCGTTGTCACCTATGGGTTACGAGATTGATTTTGATATCACACAATAGAAAATTGATGCCTATCTATCATTGCCAAGGCATACAACCGAGCTAAGGTATGGAACCTATGAAGAAAGGAAAGAAAAAGTAAAAATGAGCATTGTAGTACCTAAGGCTACAAGAAAAGCTACAAAGATGATTAAGGCATCAACTGAGAAATTTGGAGAAGAGTCTTCCTCCACACCTGTCAAAGGAGTTCTAGCCATCACCGAAGAGGAGACAGAAGCCCAAGAAGCAGCCATAACACTTAGCACCGAATTGCCAAAGGGAAAAGTGTTGAAGAGAAAGAAACAGGACACTTCAATGGCCCTACCGACCCCTCCAACAAAGAGACCTAACACAAGGGCATTTGCTGCATCACCGAGTAAGAAACAAAAGACTGTTGCCATTCCTAAGGTAACTAGAACTTACAAGAAATCTACTCGGAGACTCATTTTGCCAAAAGAGTCGAGTGATACCAAATCTGAAGATGCAAATAAATTTTAGATTGTGAAAAGCAAGAAGGTAGATGTACATACTGTAGAAATTTTTTGTAATAATCTAAAGGAATATGGTGGATTTGGTGGATTCAGATTTGTCAAATATGAATCTAGATCTGCTGATGAAAAGAGGCAAATTGAAGAAGCTGTCATTTGCACACTTCTCAAATTTTGAGTTGTCCCATTAGAAGTATGTAATTCTATTCCTAAGGAATTATATGCACATATTGAAACCAGATGGCAATATGCCCTAGACTCGGTGAAACAAATCAAAGAAAGAAGTTTGGTGCATCTCTTTCCTGATATGTTGGTTGATGAAATAAAAGAACATCTGACAGACAACCAAACTCAATTTATAGTAAAACAAAAGGCCTTGAAATTGATGAATGGCCTATATATAGAGGTGGAGAAGGAAATAAAAGAGCAATGGAAGACCATCTTTCGAAGAAAGAATGCTGGTGAACAATCTACAGTGGAAATAGTCGATGTCACCGACCAAGAGCCTAATGTCACTAGGCAAGACCATGCTAAAACCATCAAATAGATGAAGATATCATGGATGCAGAGGCACCTGAACAAGAAATGATAGAAGGCAATGTTTATGCAAAACTTGTCTCTAGTGAATCTATTTTGGAACAAGTTCAGCCTTACCCACCAATCAATCAACCTGCTACAACCGAAGCTCCTCAAGCTACAAGTGAAGGCACCAAAGGTCAAAAGTCTACAAAAAAAGGTACTTCACAATAACAGACATCTCAAGCACCGTCAAGCACAGAAAATGTTACAGCTAAGACACCAAGCATCGAGACACCGAAGTACACTACCGAGGCTAAAACTGACAAAAGTGTTGTCTCTACCGAGCAACCTACTGAGGGTTCTCATGCCTCTCAAGCTATTGTAGTGGTTCACCCGGTGAAAGGTAAAGAAAAGAAGTTGAAAAAGCATAGTTTCAAAATTGATTTCTCAAAACTGATAGTGTTGCCCAATGTAGACATCTCCAAATTGAAAGGGCAAGCACTCACTGAATTCAGTGAACTGTCTAAAGTAAAGGCTGAATAGGAGAAGCAACTGGCCATATAGAAAAAGAACAAGGTACTTCAAAAGGTTAAGACACTACTCACAGAAATGCTACCTTCAACAACAGTGTCAACCAATGCAGCCATCCACATTCAACTAGATGAACTCCTTAATCAGATTGAAACATCTGGAGTTGATGCATCCAAGTACTCAAGCAAGCTCAAGGATAAAGAGCTTACAGCAAAAATGATAGAGGAAGTAAAAAAAATCAATTGTTGTTGGCAAGGTAAAACTTGTCAAATTTATTGCTGAGTTGTCTCCTCAACTCAAGCACATTCTTTCATTATTTCAGAAAATCTGCACATTTTCTTTATTTCTTAAGGATATTAAGAATAAAATAGAAGCAATTGAGAAAGAGATCACCGATCTCTCAAATAAGTTGACCCCCGAGTGCAATTTAGTTCAGAACTTTTATACTAAGCTACAACAGCTCATGGCTCAACAATTGGAACTGAGGAATGAAGAACACAAGATCAGGATGGACATAATGACACTTCAAACATTATTCCTTCCTCATCTTTCATCCCTTCAAGAACAGCTAAACCAAGCCACTTATCTCTCTACTACACAAGAAGGAAACACTTTAGATGGCTTAATTTCATTATTGGTTGATATTAGTTCACAGAATTCTTTAATGGATAGTGTAAAGGATGCACTCTTTGTCGCTCTCATTGGAGCCCAGACAAAGTACAAATCCATTTTTGATCAGTTGCCACCTCCCAATTGTAACTAAATTTTGATGTTTTTCAAAAAGGGGGAGTATATCAGAGTATATCATCATGAGTGTATAGTATCAAACAATCGGAGTGTAGTATACAGGGGGAGTATACCAAGCAGAGAATGAGCAGAATAAGTAGAGTATCCAAGAGTAGTGAACAAAGGAAAGAACATTGATTACAGAGTATTGATCACCAAGCACACATTACAGAGTATTGTACAACATATTGATAAGGGGAGTATATTTGATTATACTATTTCAATGACTAATGTATATACTGCATGTTTAGTCAATTTTGTAATGTATACAGGTTTTTGAGTAATGACTTTGAAAGTAGTTTTGTCAAACATCTCAACTAGTGTCAAAAGGGGAGATTGTTACTACTTATCAAATTTCCATTAGTTTTATATACAAAGTCATTCTATATTCTAGTCGGTCAGTATTATCGAATCATGCAGTCGGTACACACAGAGAAGTTGGTATGAACAGTCTAGTTGGTTACAGAAGAAAGCAGTCACAGAACACAGTATTCACCGAGCTGTTTATCGAGTAAAGTTTCATGTCTACCAAGTAGTAAAGATAATACACTGAGTTGACATACACTAAGTGAAACGTGTTACCGGATTCATTGAACCTGGACACACATATGAAAACGTGTTACAAGATCGAGGCACATAGAACCGTTATCACATTGGAAATTGCACAAATAGATTTTGTATAATTTTGAGGTCATCTAACCAATGAAATATTTTGCATGGTTATTTATTTGAGAAATCATGTTTGTAAGATCGAAGCAATGAATCAAATCACCGATGTAAGAGATCTTTATATATAGCATGATTCTAGGGTTAGAAACATGAGAGAAATATATGTGAATGTGAGAAATGTGTGTGCATATGTGTATGAAGCAAGACTTACATGATACATGAGAAATCACAGAGTATTATGATTGTTACAGAGACACAAAGGTCACTGAAAAGGTTATCGGAGAACAGTCGAGGAACAAAGTAAACAAAGGGGTTTACCGTGTTACTTTATGAGTTACCGAGGTATGCTATAGGCAAGGTAATCTTATTCAGAGCACATAGAATCTGCTTTAGCATTTTAGATGTAAAGTTGTAGATATTTGTAATGATTCTATTGTAATATCTTGAAGTTATAAGAGAAACCTTTAACAGGGTAAAAGACTCTAACTAAGTCTATAAATTGTAAATCCTTTAACCAGGTGCTACACTTATATAGTGTTGTAAAATCCTTTAGCAAGGTAGATCTAACTAATCTTAATAATCCTAGCAGGGTAAGCTATCAGAAATAGCTAAATGTAGCTCTAACTGAGCACTCTTTATTATTGCAGTAGTGAAGTTGTGGGTGCCATCCCCACCGCAGTTTTTCTCTCTAACCAAGAGTTTCTGTGTGACCAAAATATATATGTTATGGAGTGAATCATGTATGAATGTTATTTGTTGATTATAGTTTTGTTTTATGTTACTGCACTATTCTATTTATGTATAACAGTAACGTTATTACAAAAGAAAAGTTTTGGAGTACTGATTCACTCCTCCCCTCTCAGTACATTAGCTTTCCATATTGGGCCTAACAATACCTTGAAATCTTCATAAGCAGCATAAGAAAGCAACAACTTGACAACTTCAATTCAGGCAACCAGAGCAAAAGTTTCTTCATAATCAATTCCTTCTTATTGTGAATACGCTTTGCAGACCAATCTAGCTTTGTTTTCGACTACTTCACCGACTTCATTCAATTTGCTTCTAAAAAGCCATTTAATACCAATAACATTTTTATGCTTAGGTCTAGGCACAAGTTCCGAAGTATTATTCTTTTCAAACTGATCTAATTCATCTTCTGTGACCCTTATCTGATTCTCATTTTTACAAGCTTCAACTACATCTTTAGGCTCAACTTTGGACATCAAACATACCTCTTTTGTAGGTAACCTTCTTCTAGTCATCACACCTTTATTCTTGTCACCAATAATCTAATTCTCAAAGTAATTTAATCTAACATATCTCAGATTCTTGCATATCACCAGTAGCAGCAACATCCAGATTAACAGTCTCTGTTTCTACCAGATCATTCTCCTTAGGCCCTTCAAGATAAATAGGAGCTAAAACAACATGCTGACCTTCATCATAAGCTTTGATCTCCTTTCCATGGTTCTCATCCACCTTGACACATGCACTCTCAACATTCTTTCTGAGTCTTTTTTTATAGCATCGGTAGACTTTACTGTTTATAGAATATCCCAAAAATATACCTTCATCACTTCTAGCATAAAAATTTCCAATATCCTCATCTCTCTTAATATAACATTTGCTACAAAAAACTTTGAAATATTTCACAGTAGGAACATGACCAGACAAAATATCATAAGAAGTCTTACCGGTATCACCTTTGATATGAACTCTTTAAAATTTGTAGACTGCAGTGCTAATAGCTTCTCTCTAGTAGATTTTCGGAACATTTTTTTCAATCAACATAGTCTTTGCAGCATCCAAAATAGTACAGTTCTTCCTTTCAACAACTCCATTCTAATGTGGGGTTCTAGGAGCAGAAAGTTGTATTCTGATTCCATGCATCTCATAGAAATAATTGAACTCACTGAAACAGAACTCTCCACCTTTATCAGATCTCACATTTCAGCTTCAATCAAGACTCTGTTTCAACTTTAGCTTTGAATATCATGAATTTCTCAAATTCTTCTAATTTCTTCTTCAAAAAGACAACACACATCATCCTGGAATAATCATCAATTAGCAGCATAAAATATCTAGCTCCCTACATAGTTCTAATATTTGTAGGTCCACATAGGTTAGCATGCACAAGATCCAACAATACATATAATGTATATTATTTTTTCTTGAAACAAATTATTGTTTTCTTACCCAACTGACACTCCTTACATACTGGATTAACAAGTTTAACAATCGTAGGCAGATATCTAACAACATGTGTAGAACTAATCTTGATCAATGAGTCAAAGTTTACATGACATGTTATTATATGCCATAACCAACTCTCATTCATCTTAGCAATCAAACAAATTTTCTCACTTACATTCAAATGAAAAAAGTTACCTTCAGTCTGAGTCCTAGATGAAATCTCTATACCAAAGGCATTTAAGATTTTGCATTTACTATCCTTGAATTCCAGATCATAACCCTTGTCAACCATCTGTCCAACACTCAGAAGATTATGCTTCAAACCTTCAACATACAAGACATCATCATTGTTATGCTTACCATAAAAAGAAATAAAACCTTTCCCATGGATTACACAAGATTTGTCATCTCCAAATCTAACTATTCCACCATCATAATTTTCCATACTTACAAATTTTCTTTTATCACTGCTAATATGATGTGAACAACCATTGTCAATCACCCATACACTCTTTTCTTCAACTTTTGTAGTCAAAGCTTTTTCTTCAATAGAACAACTAGTGGAATCAATAGGCACAGTTCCATCTTCCTTAATGACAATAAACACAACTTCATCTTCGTCTGATTCTTCATTTTGATTCTTCATCTGTAACACCTTCATCTACAGCATAATAATAGTTTTTCTGGTTCCTAAACTTTCGGTTAGACTTATAAGGCTTATCATACTTCTCATACTTCTCATATCTATCATTCCTATCATTCTTATCAAACTTATCATATATGTCATACTTAGCCATTCTCTCCAGACATCTAGAAGAAAAATGTCCTATCTTATTGCATGTAAAACATTTAAAAGGCAACTTTCTATCATACTTACCGACACCTTTAGGAAATCTCTGGGAAATCAATGATTCAAGCTCATCAAGCTCTCTCTCTTGCTCTGCTATCTCTCTCCTTTATCTTTCATACCTGAATATCCTGCATTCATCAGGATCATACTTCTTCTTACCATAGATAGATGTTGATGCTCTAAATGTTTCTCAGACTTTCCATGTGATTCTCCAAATTTTCTCTGCTCAAATACAACAAGTTTTCCAACCAACATATCTCTTGTTACTGTAGTTACACTTTGGATCTCATCTATAGCAGCAACCTTATGTTTGTAAGAAAGAGGCAAAGATCTTACCACCTTAGCAACAATCTCATCTTCCTCAATCTTCCCATCGGCACATCTAATACCAAGGACAAGCTCATTTACCTTAGCCATGTATGAATGTATGTTCTCATCATCTTCCATCTTCAATGTCTCATAATTTCTACAATTTAGCAAATTTCACTTGACTATGACCTTCATACAGGATCTCAATCTTCACCAAGATCTCATGTGTGGTCTGAAGTTCCATTACATTTTTCATTTTAGAATTAGTCAGGGCACTGAGTAATGCTTCCTTTGCTCTAATATTATATTCAGCTTTCTTAACTTAATCAAGAGTGGATGGTGCATTCTAAGGAACAACATAGACATTCTTAGTAATCTTCCAGTAATATTCTTCAAGATATTTCAAGTCCACCTCCATCTCGTTCTTCCATACAGTATAGTTGCTTCCATCAAACATCAGACCGTCCTTCTTGAAAAGAATACCTTGAGCTGCCATCTTGGATCTCCTCAAGTGATTAAGATTTAACCAGAGGATCTAGCTCTGATACCAATTGTTAGCAGCAATCAAGAAGGAAGACTGAGAAAAGAGGGTGAATCAGTCTTCACTGGAAAGCAGATAATCAAACACCAAAGCATAAACTGATATTATGAGAGGCTATGGTCTTAATTTATGTATTTATGTTATGATGTGAATTTTTTGAAGTGTGATAAAATTAGTACGTGATGTCAAGTATTAGATTTTTTTTAAGGTTACGTTAATGTGAATTTTTAAGTGAATCAAATAGTAAATATGACATTAAGCTATTTGAGTGAAAGAAATGTTTATTTCATGTTTGAATGAGTTAATTGAGTTGTTTTCATTACATTATGTGTTTCCTAACCTCGTAGGTATAAGAGTTGTCGGGTAGAATCTTTTGGGAATTTTTTAGTTGGTTATATATGAGTTTTGAACCCTCTTCTATGACTAATTTTAAATGTGATGAGTATTGACCACATGAAAAAGTTGCAAAATAAAGCATGAGAGAATGGGGGACATTTGGCCCTCAAAAATGATTTTATTATGTGCATGGTGACATCACTGTGAAGGACTTCTGTAGACTAATTCCGAAGTATCCAAAATTGGAACAAATGAATGGCTTAAGGCATCTCATAAATTAAAATAAATCTAAAGAGTCTCTTCTAAGCCATAAATTATGAACAAATACAGAAAGAGAAAATATTTAAGATGCAAATAAATAGAACTGGGGTAGTTACTTTTCCAATAGTTATAATTTTTAGTTCCTGTGGGGGCAAGAATATTAATCCATCCAGTCTATTTTTTTTTTAATTAGTTTAAATGAAAAATTTTGAACAAGACTTTTATGTATTCTGTTTAATTTTTATTTAAACTAGCTTAAAATATCATTTATCTGTGTTTCTATTTGTTAATATTGGAAATAATTAGTACAAAAAGTCAATTTTATTTTTAATTACATGTCTTAAAATATTTAGTTTATTAAATCAAATGTCAATTGAATTAATGGCTTGAATGAGGCTTAATTTTGTACATCATAGATTTTGGCATTATTGTGATTTTTTTAATTGGTAAATTTTAAAATCAACTATTGCAAAAATTAATTGTCACTTTTATTTAAAAAAAGTTGTAACACACTAATTTGTTTTGGTTAAGTTGTCAACCTTATTAATGTTTTGAGTGACAAATGATAGGTGACAAAATAGATTTTTTTGAAAGGTATTTCTACTCACAATAAAAAATATTTTGAATTAGTTTATTGATTTCAATTGCTTTTCTAACATCTACGTATTAAATATTTCCACTGGATTTAGAATACATTATTTTCTTATGGTTGAATTTTGATCCGACTAATATCTTCAATAGTATTGGATTCTATTTATATGTCATGATATTTGAAAGACCTCTAAAACTAAATATTTGTGCAAATATATGTATTGAGATATCTCACATAACAAATTCAATCAATATTCATTTAATTGAGAATGCATATACAATATTATCTTAAATAAAATTTTAAAAGAATCTCATCATATAGCTTCTCAAACAACACAATAATTATTTTAAAATAATACCAAATAGTTCTTTGTTTGTAGTGTTTCTTGTAAATAAAAAAAATTGAAAAATAAATTTGATTTAGCTATATTGTATTCATAGAAGGAGAAGCTATGCATGATTCTTTATATAAATATCATTTTTTTGGTTAAATAAGTAGGGAAGGGTGCTCATCACAAGTTAGATAAAAAAGAACCATAAGAAAATAGCAAGCAAACAGGCCTCACAACTAGATACCAAAGAAAACAAAAAATAAATTAGAATAAAACATAAACAACAATAGAAAATATGATAACAATTCAAATTATCAAATTGGTACGCAAGACATAATTATTAATATCTTCAACAACACCATATTCAAATTAACAAAAAAGGTCAACAATAATGAATAATAAATCATTATTGATGTTTCAATTGGCAATGAGAGAATCTAGGATTCCTTTGAAGCCTCTCTTTTTGGCTTTTTCTTGTCTTCTCAATCCTCATTTACTTTTTCACTAGCCTTCCTACGTCGTTTCATTAGTTGTCTTTTTATTTTAACCTACCTAAAATAACTCACATGAAAGCTTTATTCATCATAACATTTGTGATGCTAATAATATCATTTAGGCCTTATTCAAATTTGTTGTACTTTTCATGGTCTATCTAGTCCCATCTCTCCTCAAGTTTTGTCACATGGTTTTGAATCTCGACAATTTAGTTATTCAAAGAGATAATCTCCTTATCCATCCCCAGCCATACATTATCATTCTCTTATTCGCAATGATCAATGATCACTAGAATCCTATATATCAAACACCTATCTGTCATCATATTTATCTTTATTATTTTCTTCTACTTTCTCTTCTTCTTCAATATCCTCTTCTCCATTTCTAGTATCTTCCTCTTCCACATACTCTTCATCTTCCTCAGGGTACTGTCCTTTCTCATCATCCTCACTAACTTCTAGACCTTGTGAAAGTGAAGTGGGTATTAATATTCATGAAGGTCATCATCATCATCTAGGGAAGGTTCTTTTATTTGTTTCCCTTTGCTTTCTTTTTTCTTTAGAAGCATGAGCAACCATTTAAATTTTAGTAAATTTATGAACAATGAAACAACCTACATGTTTAGTTTTATCCCCATTCCCACTCTATTCTCCTCATGGTTTTCTTCTTCTTCGCCTCTTATTTCTAAAAAAATTTTAGGTTCAAGTTTTAATTGCTTATTTTTCTTTTTGTTGTGAGAAATAAGGGTCTTAAGTCAAATGGATATTTCATTAATATGAAAAATAGGAATGAACCCATAATATATGCATTTTTGTGTATTACAATGACAATTACATTTACATGGTGATCAAAAAATATAATAACTATATTTGTAAGTAAGACAGACGCATAACCCTTAACCAAAAGTGTAATACACTAGGTGCAAAACCCCACATGTTACACTAGAAGAAAGAACACCCTATGCAGTTCTCAACATAGACCCATCTAGTTCCAATGTTCATCTACATGCTATTTTTGGTGGGTGCATGTTATATGCCTCTACCACATCAAATATAAAAAAACAACCTAGTTGGCCAACTCACATAGTGACCACTATGTCACTTCTAAATTTTTGTCGATTAAACATCAAATCCAAAACCTATAGAATATGATGAAACATGTGTACTCATTATCCTCTTTCGAATTATAGGTCATTAATATTAATATACACAAAAAGTGGAACATAAAAAATTTCTAGTGTAAACACACTATCTTTGGAACATACCTCAAAACACCCCAAAAACCCGTTTTGAATTGCTACCTAAAACACAAGGAACTATAAAGAAAAATATTTTACAACATATATCATCAACATGACATATCATAGTATTTCCTTATCCTCCCAAAAATCAAATGTACAATCATAGAGAAGACATAAATATACTCTTTTGGATACCTTAACATCAATGATAAAAGTGACCAACACCTTTGAAATCAATGACAACCTTTTTACAACATACGATATTTTCCATGAAAGACTTTAGTTAAATCATAGAATAAAACTTAAACTTAACACTAAATATAAACCTAACCTTAATCCCAAAGTAATATTAACCCTAATCTTCAAATCAACCTTTATCCCAGAGCACTAATTCTAAAATTTATATAATTTTATTTGTAAACATTTTAAAAGACCCATAATTATAAGAAGAACAAGTTTAATTATTCTCCTCCCCTAATTCTAGATAGTAATTTCAAATAGGTGGGGGCGGCATGATTTGAGACCATAGGTGTAATTTCATGTTGGCTTACATGGTAAATTTGGGCTTGTAGACATCTAGCTTTGTAGAAGTGGCAGCCCTCTACTATGGTCTAATCATTATTAAAGAACGGAAGTACAATCATATCATTATAGAAGGTGATTCAAAGAATATGATTCTCTTCCTAAAGAATGAAGTGATGTCGGACTGAAAGTGTGAAGACATGGTGGCCAAGTGCATGTCCCTCATTTGAGGAATCCATCATGTTAATCTACACCATACAAGAAGGGAGGGAAACAAATTTGTGGATATGCTAGCATTTATAGGTCCATTTTCCAAATATTTAAAAATCTAGGGGAATATTTATGAATTACTAGATTTGGTTCATGTGGTGATCTTGAAGGATAAAAAGGTTATTGATGGAGAATAATTCAAAAATTGCATGTATCACTTTTTTAGCCATCATTATGGATAGTCATTTTTTGCTAAGGTGGTGAATGTCCTTCTCCAAAAATAGTGTCACTATATTTCCTTAAAATCATTGTTATTTCTAAATAGAAGGTTTTAGCACTTCCTACATGGTTTTTTCTCCAAAATTATTTGTATTTGAAATGGGGAGGATATAATTCAAATGGAACCAGATACCTACGAGAATTTTAGAAGTAAGAGAAAGAAGATTGTTAAAGGAAATTTGGATAGCTATGTTGAGGGCATGCATGGATTTGACCCAGATATTTCAAATAACTTTGCTTAGAGTTGGTAAAAAGGGGAATTGAAGATTGGGAAGTTTTCTTTCAAAGTCACCCCAAACTTGGTTGCCACCATTAATAGGCTTCCACAGGATGGTATTACCTTCCCTAAGAAGCCAAAGGAATATTATAAGGATGAATTCAAATGTTTCTTGAAGGTAGGGGAAGGAGTGCCGAGATTGTAAAGTGGATACAACTGGGAGGAGCTCCTTGGGAAGTGCAAAGATGCAATCTTTCTATTAATGAAATACTTCACTTTGGAGGAGTGCTTAAAAATATTTAACACCTAGATTTTCCCTATCCTTAAACCATCTAAGCTAAGGTATCCAAATGAACTATTCCTACTCATTTTTCTCTTCTTTATCATAATATGTGGCTAGGGCTAAGGCTAAAATCTCCTTACCCATTCATTAGAGTTTGATTCTTAATATTTAAATTTTTCACCTTGCTTTAACTGCTTCGAGTGGGTCCCTACTAAATTTTACTAACCCTCTACTGGACCCAAATCTAATGATTGATATTTCTAGGGTCTGCACGGCTAAAAATACCTCTATTCCTTTTCTAATTGAGCGCTTGTCCCCACCCATTTTAATCCCTTTAGAGAAGTGAAGCGAAAGCCCTCTACTCCACCTCTAAGAATGTGGAGGTGATGGAGTTAGGTGATGAGTAGGAGGTGGAGAGATAAGACTCTTCCTATGATTTAGATTAGAATTTTCCTTAGAGATTTCTAAGGAGGCTACCCATTAAAAGATCCCTATTCCCACTAATCTAGAGGTTCCGAACCATGAAAAGAGCCCTTTTAATATGGAGACCATTGTCTTAAAGTTGGAAGAGAATGTTGAGCAACATGAATTGATTATCAAATGGATATTTTCACACTTTGATGTGGCCATTAGGAAAATAAATAGACTCGAGGCTATGAAAGAGGTAGGGGCTAGAGAAAACAAATCGGTCATGGACTTACAAGATGAACATGTTTGAAAAGTGACAATTAATATGGCCGATAAACTAGAAAATTTGGAAAAAATGGAAGAGTCTTAGATAAGATGCTACCAAATAATAAGGATAGGATGGATCTAGATTTCAAGGAAAATTGGGAGATCTTAAAAGGAAAAATTGAGGAAATGTACAATCAGACCCAGGAGATGGTCCCCCAAAATTCTTCCTCCCTGAAGGCTATACAAGAGGAGATCGACTGTAGGAGAGCCAAATGTAAAAGACAAGCTCCCTTCCTTTCTATTTGTATGAAGCCACTTCCGTACATGGTCAAAGATATGCCTAATTCGGGCAAGCCAATCTCTATGAATGATTCCAACAAAAGGATTGGCAACAAAGTAATTCCACCAACGAGTAGGCCATCCCTTTGTGTCTTTGGAAATGGTTGTTTCTAGGTTAGTTCAGGGTAGGTTTTGGGTAGTTCTTACTATTGTTTATGTTTTGGGTTTTTTTCATGTTTAGTGTTTTTTTGTTGTGTTTTATTTTGGACTCTTTTTGCTAGGTGTGCATTTCTCATGCACCCTAGGTGGCTATCCTACTTTTTATTAACTATAACAAGTATAATTTTTCACTAACCATGAGATCTAAAATTGTTGCCAATCTTGAAAAAAATATCATGCCTAAAGACTCTCTTTCTCATTCCCCACCCTATTAGACACACATATAAGATGCACTTGATGGGCTTAATATTCTAAAAAGTTATAGTGTGGAAGATAATGAGTAACTATAAACCAAAGAGGATAATAGCAAGGAGGAAAATTGGTTAGTGCTTTCTATGTATCTACAAGACCTTGTAGTGGGATCAAGATTCTTGGAACCCCACAGAATTGCATTAGCTATGAAAAGAACAGAAAAAAATTTACACACTTGAGAAAGCCATGGAAGAGTTAGAAGAGTTAATAGAAATCTTATGCAGTAAACTATTATTGGAATGGTCCAAAGAACAAAAATGAAGACAAGAGGAAAGGAAAGAAGCCATGGAAGAGTTAGTAAGAGTAAACTATTATTGGAATGGTCCAAAGAACAAAAATGAAGACAAGAGGAAAGGAAAGAAGCCATGGAAGAGTTAGTAAGAGTTAATAGAAATCCTATGCAGTAAACTATTATTGGAATGGTCCAAAGAACAAAAATGAAGACAAGAGGAAAGGAAAGAAGACTGTAGCTTGCATGGAATGGGAGGCAACTTTGGAGCATCAAGTTAAGGATTGGGATTTTTCATTTTAGAGTCGACTATGTTTTTAATGTTACTCTATTTTTTGGAAACTGTTCTTTTAGATATGTTGTTTCTGGATTTACCAATTTCCTATATATACTATTAATTGCTAGAGTTCAGTTGTCTACATTATTTTGTGTTTGCTAGCATGCTCTCCAAGCCTTTGGTTTTGATAATTTTTAATTATTATCTATAAGGATTTGGGGCTCTTCTCTCAATTATATTAATAAAAACAAGTATAAGGATCCTTTAAATCTTATTTCCCACTTAGTTGTACTTTTATATCTTTAAATACATTAAGACATTGTTATATTTGATTATATCTTCATGATTTCAGTTCAGAAATATTTTTTAAGGAAAAAATCATCGTAAAGTTTCACTCTACTTAGATAGTTAAGAATGCTAGTTCATGAGCAATGTATGTCATTCAAAAATAGTTTGACGATTTAAAAGATGATTTATTCTAGTATAAGAGACGTAAAGTAGTAATCTTTTGGAGTGTCTTCATGAGTAGCCCTTGGCTAAGATATGCAGTCAGTTGGTTTCCATCTAAATCCCTGAAACATCCTTCTTAAGTTGGATAGAGATTTTTCAATATTGTAAAGTGGCGAAAACCACTTACAATTCAATCATGAACCAAACCACTTTATAAAATTCTATTATAAACAAAATGCACCAGAAGAGATTGTTTGTGATAGCACTCCAGCTGTGTCTACGACTTGATCTCATCCATGGTTGGGGCATGGTGAACAATCTCCTCAAGTTTCTATACCAAAAATCAATGACCATCTGCAAAACCCAAATCTAGTCTACATTATAATTAACTGCTTATTTAATTTAAGTGTAAATAAAAGATTAAAATTATGGTTAATTATCCTTTGAAGTGTAGATAAAGAGTACAATTTTTATGGGCCGTTGAATTGTTAAAGTTTTTCGATATCCAAAATAAACTATCTGAATGGGTTTGTGGACATGCCTGTTTCCAAGCAGCTTGTGCAAGCTAAAATGAGATCTTCTTCATCTTCTGAAGTGTTTCCATGCTTTACGTTATGAAGAAGATGATTAATCCACCCTAATAATATTTCTGTATTTGAAGTGACATTAAGGAACTGACTGGTTTGAAAACAAATCTAAACACCTGCTCTTCCATATATTCAGTAAAACACAATGTCTAACAGAAACAACAATAAGATTATTATGCAAACCAACACCAAAAATTACTATTTTCCAATTCAAAGAATGATAAAAAATAATAGGCATATGGGCCGAGGGGCTGGTTGGTTGTCTCTACTATTTTAACATTAAACAATTGTCTGACCTTTTAACAATTATGTTTAGCTATAAGTAAGAGAAATTTTGCTTGCTGGAAACCTCCTCTGCAAGGGCACTTTAAATTGAATTTTGATGGTGCTTCTCGTGGGAACCCTGGCCTGGCAGGGGCAGGTATGGTAATTTATGATCATAAGGTAAGATTTATTTTGGCTCGTTGTCATGCGATTGGTTTGAAGTCTAACAATTGCGCAGAATTCTTTGCTTTGTCCTTTAGTTTGGATATGACTATATCTTTGGGAATTAAGGACTTGATAATTGAGGGTGATTCTATGGTTATTATTCAAAGTGTCATGAAAAAGAAGTCGAATTGTTGGCAATTACAATATATACTTGATCATATTTTGCAAAAATTAGAATTTTTTGATTCCTTCTTGATTTCCCACTGTTATAGGGAAGTGAATAAGATTGCAGATTTCTTGGCTAATTTAGCCATTGACAGTGATGCTAATATGCGGGAGGTAAGTGTGGATGAGATCCCTTCCTTGGTTTTGGAATTTTCGAAGTAAAGAAGGGCATAGTTGTTGTCTTAATCAACCTCCTTATTTGGTGTGGCTTTTCCTTGGTGTGGGTTTTGCTATGCTTGTTCACAATGTTTATTTTGACAGGGTGTCTGATTATGGTTTCATTTCTGTTATGTGGTATCATTCTAACTAGTGGTTGGAGAATTGTGTTTCATAGACAGGGGTGGTTCAGACTGGTTTTTTTTGACAGCAATGGATATGCATCCTTCAGTGATCATATTTTAATCTTCCTTCTATATGCTTCTATTGGCAGCTTCCTTTATATCTAATGCGGCTTCTGAAATTGGGATGGGTTTTTTTGATGTACTATGCCAATGAGCATTTGGTATTGGGTAGAATAGGCTTGTGTTACTTAAACAATACTAAAGGGTTTTCTTAATGGTTCTTTCCCTTCAGTACTTTTTGAACCAGAGACTGTAAAAAAACTTTTAAAATTTAATATAGTTCAGTGGTTCTATGCACTTTTATCCAAAAAAAAAAAAAAAAATTATATTTACAGTTCAGAACCTTTCCATGTGTTGCATCAGCTTTAAAATGCATTTGTAGCTCACAAAAAATCAATCGAGAAAATAGAATGTGAAAGATTGAACACCAAGAATGCTATACTATAAAGCCTTGCATCTTTTATACAGCAATCATACAACTGATATGTGACTAATAAGCTGATCGGATAGTGGACATGATAACGGAATTAAGCCAGATTCATATTGCTCATATGCCTTTACACAAAATTTATTTGTGTTACAATTTTGTGTTATACTTTTGTATTTCTCTTATATATCAGTACATTAAATTTCTATCGTAGCAACAGATTCGACAATCCCTGTCATTAAAAAATTCGCTTCACTAAGAGAAATCCACCTCTCAGAGAGAGCTGCTCCAGGTTTATACATATAAAATTGTTGAGGCGAAGGTAAAAGTATCATAAATCCGCACAAGAAAATTTGATCACACCACATTGTGGCCTGAACGTTTTCAAGTCTTTGAGGGAGGCGTTCCATTTCTCTCCACATATCTCCCTCCCAATCATATTGATTTATTTCATTGCATGTAACCGCAATTAGTCGTCCAAACATAACATGGACGTCCCGTGGATGGTAAAAAGACAAATTTTCTATTGTTGTCCATACTCGTGTTGGGATCAAATCTTTGTATTCCTTCATAAAATACACCCCTACAATCGGTCATTAAATGGTGCATGTCAGGAAGAAACTCCCACTCGTCTTCATATACTTCGTATACTGCTGCTTTACGTGAGGCACTATTAGAACCGACAAAACCTCCTGCCACGTAAATCAATCCTTCAGGTGAGACATAAGATGCAAACCCATATCTGACAGTTGGAATTTTAGCTCCTTGCTTCCATGTTTTAGATAATAAATCATATATCAAAATTGTTGAAGTAGAGCTCGAATTAAAACTAAAGCCCAGCAAAACAAGCTTGTTTAACAGAAAGAACCTGAGAATTCCTTCCGACTAAAAAACCAGTGGCAAGAAAACCAGTGGGAAGACGTGCGTACATTATTTGTGATTGATCAACTGGATCGTATATAATTATCGCAGCAACGTGGAGCAAGCATATATATTTCTTAGCCAGCCCAAACTTAATTCTGTCTTGATAAAATTGGGAACATTCTATCATTTCTTTAGCAGGCTCCAATAACTCCTCAATCTTTTGTTGAGATTTATAAGACACTCTTAGTAAGATGTCTCGAAATATTTGTTCAGGGAGTTCTTTCAGAAAATCCATTATAATTCTTATGAAGTACTACTCTTTCACACCAAGTCAACAGTATGCAAAAAACTTAGAGAACTATATTCAGTTGTGTGTTCAAGGACTTTTAAATTATACACATTGTTTTATACTTGATAAAAGCCCCTCCAGATTCAAAGGCCACACCCTTTCGGAATGCCCTCCAAAACGAGACTAAGTAAATGGTAATAATAATTTTTGTGTGTGTTATTTCTTTTCGATAAGTGTTATGTATGTTTTTACTTAAAAACGGCTTTTTATTCAATATTGCAGATTATT
This sequence comes from Cryptomeria japonica, assembly GCF_030272615.1. NCBI lineage: Eukaryota > Viridiplantae > Streptophyta > Pinopsida > Cupressales > Cupressaceae > Cryptomeria > Cryptomeria japonica. The sequence continues at coordinate 241,830,247 of NC_081407.1, read as the reverse complement.
TAGAAAGCAAAGGACAACAATTGTAAATTTTAATTTATGTCATTTAAATAAACTTGTATATCTATATTTTAATAAAATTATGTAAAATATGTTGATAGATATCAAATTTTACGTACCCAACAAATCTGAAAAAAAAAATAAAAAATGTTTTTCGAACAATTAGTGAAAAATGAAAAATAATTTAACCATTGTTAAAAGCAATGCTTTTCCTATACACTTTTCTTTTAATGCTTTCAAATATTTTTTGATGTGATTAAATTTGATGGTGTATGTTTTCTCTTTGGTAAATTTATATTAAAAACTATTTAAATTTTAAGAAGATTATAACGTACAAAAAAAATAAAATCAATAGACTATTACATATTATATAAATTCTAGTAACATATAAATCAAATTTTATATAATATAGAAAGACCTTGGTGGTCTTTGATGAAAATAATACACAAAATGAAGAAAGCATTTGTTGACAAAGTGAAGAAAGCCAAAGTAAGGTTATATCACAAAAGATGAATCATAATTTTCTTCCCATCATGCCATCAATTCCATAGCCGTTGGAAGGAAAAGAGAAACTCAAATCCTCCTGCTCTTGCTCATCCTCATCACCATTTATGTTCCAAAGGAAAAAAGCATATGCTGCATGAACATGACTAGAGCAAAAAACAAAAAATAGCATTGTTAATAGAGATTCAACATGGTAAAAAAAACAATTGGAAAACAGAAACGTATTGTTATCATAATAATCACATGAATATGAGAAATCCTTTACACAGAATGACAGAGAGCACATGGAATCCTCGAGGTTATTCCTCAAGACCTTAGGATTTGAGGTCTAAAGTTCAGAGAACCCAGAAAAATCAGAGCTTTCAGAAATGAGTGCGGTTCCAAAATCAATACTCTAACCAGGGCTCCTTTAGGTGACAGAACACTCGGACAGAGCACCCGAAATCCTCGAGCTTCCAAATGAACCACAAATTTCAATGGCTTCATAAGAACAAGAACTATCAAAGACATTCCTGGTTGGGTCCTCAGGCAAGCTTTTCACTATAGAGAACAGTCTTTCTTCGTCGGTCTGGCATTGCTCAGCAAGCAAGTAACCAAAATTATTGGTTTATCGAAGCTATGAAGCATCAAAGCTTAGACTCTTGGGATAAGAAAGTAGCAACAGGCTCAAATAGCATCCCTATTTCAACTAGGGATCAGAAACTTGCTCCTCCCAAGCAAACCCTATCAAATAATCAGCACCCCCATACCCAAAATTTGCAAGCTTTCCCTTCAACCACATATTTCCTGCCCTATAGGGGTCTTAGGGCCTCAGGTTTCAAAAAAACTTTTCCCCCGTGGCCAACTCCTAACTTTGAACACAAGGATCACAAATGGAATAGGAAGTCCATGGGAAGAAAACTGTTTGTTCTACCTTCAGACTCTCTAAATCCTATGATTGCTCAACTCAAAGAAAATGTTTTCTTTGTGCAATGGTGTGGAAGCAATGGGATTAGCAAAGATATAATTGCCTGGTGAAAGTCTTCCTTCCTAGGTCTGATTTCAGCTTGACAACTTCAAAATGTTTTTTTCTTCTTAGAATGCGTTGACTCGTCTTTGAAGAAAGAAATCATGAAATGTAGTCCTTTGTTTTTTTAAGGCTCGACCTTTCATTTTCTTGATTGGAAACCAGGATTCAACCCGGTGCATCATAGATTCGAGAAAACTCCAGTTTGGTTGTCTTTAGTAGGCTTCTCATCTGAGTTTTGGTGTCTAGAGGCTCTATTGAAGAGCGGCGATGCTTTAGGATCCCTAGTGGGGATTGAGGTGGATTTCCTAAAAGGCCTTAAAGGGGATGTAGCCAACATTTATGTTGAGATTTCAACCTTAAGAAAGACTTTTATAACGATTTATAAATTATTTCAGCAATGCGTAGATGGAATCAGAAAGTGATGAGAATGGGAAAGGGAATCCCTAGCAAATGTATTCTCCGAAACCAAATAGTCAATAATAGCTCTTTGGCAGCTTCTATGGGAGCTCTCAACCTATCTCATTCGCCTTCAGAGGTAATCACCACTGGTCAAGGCTTTCAAAAGTTGGTCAAGGGATTGGAAAACCTTTTGGACCCAGCTGCTTTGGATGGAGCCCAGACAAGAAAGAATGCTTCTTGACAGTCTCAAGATAGAGCTTTAGCTATGCAATCTATCTCTCCAACTCCTCCAGATTCACAATTCCTTCATAATCCTATAACTCATCCATTTTCGAGAGATAAGTCAGGCGAGCTGAATCAATTAAATCCAAGCCAGGTTCCTCAGATCTCTCTACCTTCTCCTTTAAGTTTTCCTCCTCTCATTCTATCCTCGATTGCTATGATCCATCTCAAAAGGCTGTAAGGAGTTTGTTTGGTAAAAAAAAACTCCTTCCCTAAGTAGAGGAGCTTTGAGCATATTCTCTCAAGCTCCTGCTAAGGCTTCAAAGAGGAAGAATAGTTTAAGGTGAAAGAAACTAAGGGGATCCCATCAGCTAATAAAATCTAGTAAAAGCAATCCTATGCATCTTGCAAAAATCCTACAGGAAGAGGATGTCAATGGAAATGACCTTAAAGATGACCTGGAGGAGGAATATGAACCTCACTTATCTGAAGGAGAGATCTCTCCTTCTTCAGATCTACCCCCATCAAACCAGCATTTTAATCTCTCGATGGAAATTCCTTACCCACTTCTATTTTCTCCGCCTATAGTACCTCAAGGTCTGGATTTGTCTACAGATCATAATGCCCATAATCTTCTTCAGGATTTTTTGATAGAGAATGAGAACCCGGACTCAATCTTAGAAACTCCTCTAGCCGTACTGTACTCTCAGATTAAGGAAAAAAGGAAATTAGGGATGCATTAAAATCAAGAGGGATTGGAGAAACCAGACTTTTGATCTTCCCCTCCTAAGAAGGGTCGCAAATCCCTCATTGAAGCTAGATCCTAGGATGGTGCTATGGAGAATCAATCAAAAATATCAGATCTTTGGAAAGTAGGGAAGGGAAATCCCCTTCCTAAACAACAATGAAAATCCTTTCATGGAATGTTAGGGGTCTCAATGCCCCTAACAAGCAGAGGATGATCAAAAGAAGGGTTCTTTTGGTCTTTGTAGACATCATCCTCTTGCAAGAAACTAAATTGGAGTGTAAGCAAGCAGCCTCATTTGGAAGTGGAATTAGTCCTTTGTTTCAGGCATCTTTGCAATTGACAGTGGCTTCAGAAGGAGCATCTGGAGGCTTAATGATAATCTGGAAGCCTTCCCAAGTCAAAGATGAGGGTATTGCATCTAGTAGGACTTGGCTTCTTGCCAAAATTACTCATCTCTAGTCTAATACTTCCTTTTTTGTTATAAATACTTATAGCCCAGTGTCCCCACACAAAAAGTGCCTCTTATGGTCTTCTTTAGATGGATTCTTGTCTTCTTTGACTGAGGATTAGCTTTTCATAGGAGGAGACTTCAATACCACCAGGACTGCTTCCAATAAAAGGGGAAGAATCACCTACTTAGGTGGATCCCAACAGGAATTCAATGATAGGATTGAAATGAATGGTCTATTAGAAATAGATTCAGAGGACACCTTCACATGAACAAATAGAAGGAAATAATTCAACAATATATTTGAAAAAATAGATAGATTCTTCTGGCAAGGTGACTTGAGGCTCTTTCCCTTTTCTCTCTCCTATGCTATTCTCCCTTACTCAGGATCAGACCATTACCCCATTTTGCTTTCTCTACAAGGTAATCATAAAATTTCTAGAGCCCCATTTAGGTTTGAGAATATGTGGATGAATGATCCAAACTTTCTCACCTTGATAGAAACTTGGTGGAAGGAAGGATCTTTTGAAGGATCAAAACTCTTTTTCTTTATTGCCAAGATAAAATTAGTAAAGTAAAAATTGCTTAAATGGAATTCTCAACACTTCAAAAATATTTTTTCAACAAAAAGATCACTAGAAGAGAGATTGGCAGCTCTAAATGAAAAGATCATTTCAGTGGGAATGGATCAAGAATCCTTTAATCAAGAAAGGAACCTCCTTTTGGAGTTCGAGGATATTCTTTCAAAAGAAGAAATTTTCTGGAGACTAAAGTCCAGAGAGAACTGGCTCAGAATGGGGGATAAAAATACCAAGTTTTTCCATAATGTAACAAAGCTCAGAAGGAGCAAGAATTGGACATCAAAATTGAAGACAAAGCATAACCAAATCTTAGAGGACCCTGATGAGATAAAGAAAGAGATCACCTCCTTTGACTTTAATCTCTTAAATAAAACAGAAGGATCTCAATTGCCGAAACAAAAAAAGTTCTGGGAAGTGATCCCTAATATAATTTCAGACGAGCAGAACTAGAAACTAAATGAGAGAATTAAGTGGGAGGAAGTATTTCAAGCCCTTAATCAACTTATCTCTGGTAAGGTTCCTGGCCCGGATGGCTTCCTTGTGGATTTCTTCAAGAAGTGCTAGCAAATATTAGGTCAAGACCTTTCAGAATCTCTACAATGTTCAAGAAGATCAGGGAGAATTCTCAAAGAAGTAAATAAGACGTTTATAGTGCTCATCCCAAAGAAGGAGAAAGCATCAAATCTAGGCAATTTCAGATGTATTTCCCAATGCAATATAGTCTACAAAATCCACTCAAAATTCATGAAAAACCAAATGAAGCCCGTCATGGAAAGTATTATATCAGAAGAACAGACAGGGTTTGTCCCAGGCCGCTCAATTCTTGATAGGGTGATAATAGTGCAAGAAGCAATCCACACAATTCAAAGCACAAACAGACCAGGTATGATAATAAAACTAGACATATCAAAAGCCTATGATAGTGTAGATTGATGTTTTGTCTGCAAAATCATGCAAGCCTTCGGCTTTGCGAAACAATGGATCAACTAGGTGTTTGAATGCATCTCAACTCCTAAATTTTCAATTCTGCTAAATGGAAAGCCAACAGGCTTCTTTTCCTGCATAAGGGGTATCAGACAAGGAGATACCATATCTCCTTTCCTCTATATTATAATGGGGGAGGTTTTGGGAAGGGTAATCAAAGAAATTCATTCTAATAACCTTTTAGAGGGAATCAATGTAACCACAAATTTTGTAGTTACCCACCAGCAGTTTACAGATGATAATATCCTCTTGGGGGCAGAAAAAGTTAATGAAGCAACCCACCTAAACTAGATATTACAATCTTATGGAAAGGCCTCAGGTCAAATAATAAATAAGGATAAAATGAAAGTTTATTTTTTCTCTACTTCAAATTTACTACAGGCTAAGATCCATAGAATTCTAGATTGCAGAGAAGGATCTCTCCTTTGCATTCATTTGGGCAGATCCCAATAGAATGAGGTGTAAGGAATACCAAATTTTAGGATCGCTTAAAGTTAATTTAGTGGAACAAAATTCAAACTCTTGGGAGGGAAAGTGGCTTTCTTGGGTTGGAAGGCTAGTGATGATTCAAGCAGTAGTTTCGGCCCTTCCCATTTATATATTATCCATATTATCTTTATCAGCTAGGGCCAACTCCTTTATAATTAAGAAGATGAGAAATTTATTTTGGCAAAACTTTGATGAAAAGCACAGTATTTCCTTAATTGCTTGGGATAAATTAATCAAGCCCAAGACAATGGGGGCTCCTTAGAACCTGGTAGGCAATTTTCTCAAGGGATCTAGAACCTGGAACTTTATCATCTCCTGCAGAAAACTGGTCTCAGAATCGATCACATGTGATATTCATGATGGATCATCTAGTCTCTTCTGGGAGGACTCTTGGGGTGGTTATCCACCTGTGGAAAACTCCCTCAATATTCCTATTACAGAGCTCTGGCTTAAATGACATTGGGGTGTTTGAGTTAGAAACTATTTGGAAGAGGATGGATCGCCGAATACTCAAAGTTGTAGGTGGAAATCAATGGAAGGATTGCTAATCCCAGGGGAAGATCTAGACCAACTATTAGAACAACTAAAAGAAAGAAATATGAATCCTAGAAGAGGAGCAAACTCTTTAATTTGGGCATCCTCCAAAATAGGGCAGTATAACTCAAAAGATGGCTACAGAGTTGTAGTAAATCATTCAGATCATAACAAGCAGGATATTTCGATGAAGCTATTTTGGAGTTCCAAGATCATTCCAAAAGAAGGGATTTTTGCATGGCTAGCCTATAAAAAAAAAATCCTAACTATAGAAATATCTACAAAAATGGGATATGATGGACCTTCAAGGTGCATTATGTGCAAATCCTAGATAGAGACAGTGGACCAACTCCTACTAGACTGCCCGTTTGCTTCCAAATGTTGGCATTGGCTCTGTGCTAAACTGGGCAACCCTATCGAATGACATAAAATCTTTATTTCAAAGCTAGCCTTTCCCAACCAAGGAGAGGACCTTGAGTCAAATAATGGAGGTGTCCCCATCATGCTTAGTCTAAGAAATTTGGAAAGAAAGGAACCATAGACTATTTGAAGACAAAGATAGAAGGCTAGAATCAATCCTAAACTTAATTAAATCGGCAATAGTGGACACAATAAATTGCAAAATAGCTTTCTCTTTGGAACCGACCGAATTTTTCTCTTCATGGGGTGAGAGCATTAGGAAAAACTGGCAAGGGATTAGGATTCCTCCATCTTTTGGTCAAAAAACCAACTCCAGAAAGGATGCTACCTAGACCCCTCCAAATCCTGGCTGGCAAAATTAAACTTTGATGGTGCCTCTAAAGGCAACCCAGGCCCCTCTAGCATAAGATATGTAATCAGAGATCACTCAGGATCAATCATAGGGAAAATGGCAAAGTTGATACCACCTGACACTAATAATATAGCTAAATTCAATGCACTATAGCTAGGATTGATGGATAGCATCAAGCATGGTCTAATAAATGTTATAGTGGAGGGAGACTCAGAGATAGAAATAAATGCAATTAAGAGGCAAAAAAAACCCAAATTGGACACTATGGGCAATCTTAGACAATATAATAGAAATTTTGGCTAGAATAGAGCATTTTGAAGTGAAGCATATCTATAGAGAAGAAAATTAAGTGGGAGATGCTCTATCAAAATTAGCAGATTAGGGAACCTTCATTCATTGATGGGATCAGGGAGCTCAGTTTATTGGCCTAGCAGACTAGGTTTATCAGCAAGAATATGCCCCTTAAGTCTTTTAAGTGTAAGAGATGAATTTAAAAGAGGAGAGTAAAAATCAGTTAAAGTCGCCTCCTAATCCAAAGCAAATGTCTAAATGCCTATCTTTGGTGATTTAGTGGGAAACAACTATTCCTTTTTTTGAATTCAAATTTCACTTCACTTCGGGTAAATAGTGGGCCCAGACAAAGTGATGTCATCTAAATGTACGCTCAAATCAAGCCTTTTCCTTTCCTCACGTCTCGAGATCCAGCTAACAGGAGCCGCCATTTCGAACTCAAGGTATATGTTGTCCGTAGGCTAGCCATCTTAACTAATGCGGGGAGATTTGGCTTGTGCATGACAAATATACTCCGCCACCTTACCTGGAAAATTTAATGCAAAGTTATTCCTCATAATTAGGCATTAAAGAATGCACCCAATGATCTTGCCTTAGTGTATTCTACAGGTCATTATCATCCCTTTCTTTCCAAAATCATCCCAAAGTTCAATCTGCCCATTCCTTTCTTGTCTGAATTCTCTACAATTGCCAACCATGTTGATAGAGGGACCACATGGGTTTATTATGAGCATCTATCCATGGCCTACTTCTTGCTTTAGAGTAGATACCCCCATTTCCCTCTCGACTTCGACATGTCAAGTATCCTTAAGAAGAATTACAGACTTGAGACTAAAATGCCTCCTTCTCCACTCAGAGTCTCCTATTATCTTAGCGATAAAGATGATTTCAGGAAGTGGGCATTTGTATAGGGAGGAGTATCCTGGAGACAACACTAGTATTTCTTCCAGGTTCGTTGCTTCTCTGAAGGACCTAAAATTATCTAAGAAAGTTGTATGGAGCCTCACCAAGAAGCTATTTCCAGATGAAATCCTCCAGGATTTCCAAGAGATTCTGAATAAGGCACTCCATGATTCAGGGGCTCCTCGAACAAGTGAGAGGATTCTATTCAATGCTCACGGTGAGCTCATTAAGTATTACCCCTTCCTATTAGACTTGAAAGGGAAGGAACTGGACAAAGATAGGGTTTTTGCTGGAGTAGGTTTCAGATATCTCGAGTGGCGATTCTTAGGGGAAAAACTGGAAGACCAGGTAGAGATGAAGATCTCCTTCAATTTGCAAGAATTAATGGAATCCTGCCTCTGAAAGCCGAAGATGAGAAGCACCAGGCCGAACAAGATTTTTGGGGTGGTGCAAGAATGATCCATCATGGGTCTGATTGTAGTCATGGCCGCCCTCTAGGTAGAGATCATGGGAGTATGAGAAATGTTGCTTCTTAATCCAAACCCTTGAATGAAATTGTAGGCTAGGTTTCTAAATTTGGTTATGTTCAAAGACATTTTCGTTGCTTATCTCTAGACTCTCGTAGTAGTTAATTTAGGCTACATAATTATGTTAAAATCTCTATTATTTTGGTAGTTGACAATCTACTATCTAAACTTTCTACTGTTTTTTAATATCCTGGACTACGTAATGTAGCTAGATTTTGGAATTATAGATTATGATGGTTATGGTTTTCTGCCTGTCTGGAAACCCTTTTCAAAAATGTTGCAAATGGTTTCAAAATCACTCTATAATATTTTTTGATACTCCATCATTCAGCTATGTTAATGCTGTAATTATGCATAATTAATATAAAACTATAAAACTTGACTCTACCTTTACTGAAAAAAAATAAAAAATTATGAATATATATTCTTTCATATAATTTATGTCTTAATATTTGAAGAACTTTCAATAGATAATTGTCAATGGAAGAGTTATTTGATAGTTATATTTGTTTGGAATGACGGTATCTCAATTTTTGTAAATTCTTAGCATTATTAATATTTAATTATTTATTTTATATTTTAAAATATTTCATATAGAAAATGATGCATCTCACTTTGAGAAGATTATTGATGCTAAATAGTGTTTTTTTTCAAGAATGAGATATGATTCATGATTAGCTATGACAAGTATTTCAAATCTTTTACTTTTATGGATTTGTTTGTCCATATTTTGGGTGTTAGAATTTGACTCAATTTAGGTATTTCATTTATTAGTTGTTTTTTATAGTTTTTAATTTTTATTGGGTAGGTTTTTTTATTGATTTTTTTATAAATTGGTTATTGGTAGTTCTAGTTGATTGTATTGATGCGTAATATGTGTGTAATATGTCAGATAGAATGCTATTGAAATCAATCTGTAATTGACTATGGATTTTTTTTCAATTAAATTTTTAATATAGTTTTTCTTGTCTATGTAAACAATTATTTAATGTTTCTAAGTAAGGTAAATAAAAGCTAATGGGTCTCCTTTTAGTTGAAGTTTAAATCTCATAAATGCCTTTACAAACATACAGTCATTATATAAAAAATAGGTGTGTGTTCAAGAATGAGGTCATAAACATAAACATGCCCACCATTATAATTGTCACGAAAAAAAACATTTTTAGGAATGTAGTTCTAATCATAACCACACACCCATTCCAAATATTGACTAAGTATTAGGGTTAAGAAAAAATATATAGTAATGTGGTAAGACTAACATAGTGGATAGGATCTAGGTTTTGGATTAGTATTAGGAAAAAAATCCATATGTGAATGACTAGCAAATTAAGAGTTTTAGTTTAAAATGGATGGATCGGATATAAAGTATTTTTGACTTTTGGGAAGTTTCTAGGTTCAATTATTGTGGACAAGTCTTAGTTAGACATGTGAAAGGGATGTGTCATGTGATAGAAAATTTGGATTGGGATCAATGTGAACAAGTTTAATATAACTAGGATTGGACAATGATAAAGGTTGATTTGAAGTTAATTAAATAAATAATAAATATGTATTTAATTAATAGATAAGATAAGATGGAAAAAAAGTGAATGTGAACTTAATTAAATAAATAATAAATATTTATTTAACTAATACCTTAATATAGGAAGAAATTAAGTGTAGTTAGGTATAGAGAGCTTTAGGTGTCACAATTTTCACATTTTTGACTAAGGAATTCTTCTTCCCCAAAATAGGCATTTCGATATAGCTTTAAAAAAGTCTAACTTGTGATATCCATGAGGGGTTTCATCTTAAATTCCCATGAATTCTAGGATAGTTTTGTCATTCTTAGATATATTGTGATTGGAAAATCCTTGTTGACTCTAGGTTATTAACTCAGTGTGACAATGGACATAGTTCTTAGGCTATTAACTTAGCGTGACAATGGATATAGCTTGTAAAAAGTTTGTTTTGTGATATCCGTGAGGGGTTTCATCATAAATTCCCATGAATTCTAGGATGGTTGTCTTATTCTTAGATATATTGTGATGATAAAAGTCATGTGGACCCTAGGTTATTAACTTAGTGTGACAAAGGGGAGATTTGTGGTAACGATAGTATGGTTGGAGAAAAATGAGGATGTGTCTCAATTATCACAACTAATAATGATAATCACTTTTGGGGTCTAATCTAGAATATCGATAACTATCTCAATATTATAGAAAATATATAATGATATTGTTCAAGAAAATTATGTATAGAACAATATCCAAGTCATTGATTATATTTATTTGTTGGAGGGTCAAATATGCTATAGCATTTATCATTCATGAAGGCCTAAGCTTTTTTGTTGAATTTGTATACAATGAGTTATTCAATGAGAAATAGGATACATCTTTTGAAATTATTCAATGATTGTTTCGAGTGTTAGTTTCCTCTTTGTAAGGCCATCAATTTATATCTTCCTCAATTTTTTCTTGATCTAAATTGCTAGGAGATTCAAAGATGATGGAGCCATAGATCATGAATATAAGAATTTGGTGATACATGTCTATTGAGGTGGTTTTCCATGAGTGTGTGGGAAAATGGCCTGAATCCCACATTGAATTTATTATGTAGCTCATACTTACCACAACCTTTTCCATTTGTGTTAATTGTAGAAAATATGGATTTGAGTGTAATTTTCTCCTCTGTATTAACAAAAAATATAAAATAAACATAATTAAAATACAATTTAATTTGACATGCTCATAATATATTAATAAATACATGTTATTAACACAAAGTTTCTATTTGCTTGACTAAGCCCCATCTAGCTTCAATTCAAACACCCAAATTTAGGACAACTAACTCGATGCAAGAGAATGTCTTCATAACATAATTTGATTGCATAAGAGAGTGGAATGCCCCAACACAAAGCCATTTTATCATCCAACCATGAAGGGGGAAAGGAAGGACAAGGGTATGAGATGGTAGAGAGGTTTTACAGGATGACTTTAGAGAAGGATTTGAATACCACTTCAATATAAAGTTTTGTATCATAAAATATCCTATTATTTCTCTCTTTCCAAATGCTCCAGCCAAGATGGGCTAAGATTTGCTGCAATATCAACTTGATTAGGGGATTCTGAGAGGGGCCATTCCAATCAAAAACAAATTGATGAAGATCATAATCCATAACCCAAGGAATGTCTAGCTTTTGTAGCTCCAATCCCCATAGAGTTCTCGAGAAGGTGCAATGAATTAGAAAAAGGGAAGGTCTTTCCTCCTCCTATTTGAATAGGTTTGAAATTGAAACCCCCATTTGAAATGGTTATCTTGGGTAAGGATCTTGTTATGAAGGCCAATCCACTAAATAAATTTATCTTAGGTATAGGATGTTGAGTCCAGACCTTTGTCCAATATCCTAGGGGCTAGTGCCTTTTAGTAGAGAAATATAAGAAACCTTATCTATAAATTCATCTACATGATTTAGCCACCATATTAATTTATACTCTATTTAGAAGAGGACAATTATAGAATATTTACAAGATTCCTCTAGCTCTTCAGCTAATTGTAGTAGAAGGAGTTTATTATGACAACAATGTGAGATATCCTTCCAAGAATTAGCAGGTGATATATAATCAAAAATCCAATGTCCAAGAAAAGCCTTAGCATTATCACAGCTACACATGAAATAATTATGAAGAGCTAAGGGTTTATCACTCAACCTAGTATCCCCTTAGAAATAGATATTGTTCTCCATCCTAATTAACCATAATAAATTTGATTAGTTATTATGTTTCTACATTTGAGGATATTGATCCAAATCTCATAGAATTAACTTTGATTAGATTATGTTTCTACATTTGAGGATATTGATCCAAATCTTGGAGCCACTAGGGAGCCCCTGAATTTAAAGAGTTTTAAAAAACTTCTTTTGGTTAACATATTTGACAAACATTATTTTGTGCCAATCAACTTTATTTTGGGCCAACTTCCATCCAATTTTTTCCATCACTGACCTATTAGGCAAAGCAATTTTCTTAATCCATAGGCCCCCATATATTTGGGGTAACAAACATTGTCCTAACTAACTAGGGTCAATCTCCTTTTTTCTTCCATGCCCATCCATAAGAAACTCTTCTAAATCCTTTTAATTTTTTCTACCATGGAAATTGAAATCCTAAATATGGAGAGGAAGTAGACCAAGATGCATTGAAGGTCGCAAGCAATTGAAGTTTTCTCGCGCTACTTGGGAGCTTACCCTTCCAACTAGCAAGATTCATTTTTAATATTTGTAATTAATATCATGTTCTAGAAGGTATTAAAGACCTCCTTAACCATGAGAAGTAACCCTAAGTAGACCCCCAAGAGTTTAGCACTTTGGCAGCCAAGGATGGCAATAATTTTATCTTGAAGTTTCACTAGAGTGTTGAAGAAATAAATACTATCTTTTTTGCACTTAATTAACTTTCCTAAGGCCTCTATCACCAATTAAGAAATTATTTCTCCCACTCCCTTTCCTCCACCACAAAAGTATCCTAAAATAGGATGGTATCATCGAACTACTGTAAGATTGCCAATAGTAGAGAAGAAGCAAGTTTGACCCCTTAAAGTCTACCATTGCTGATAAGATTTAGAAAATTCCTCCCAAAAATCTTTGCTCACTTGGTGAAAAGGTAAGGAGATAAGGGTGATGGTATATGAAAGAATAAGTATCTGATAGATTACTGAGAGGGGGGGGGGGAGGTGAATCAGTAAACTGGAAAAATGATAAAAACTTCCCAATCTCAAACTCAATCACACAAAGTAAACTTATCAATATAATATTAGTGTTAAGATCAATACTCATAAGAATACTCAACATCAACCGGCTAACTATTATAAGAACTTAATAGTAAACAACATTCAACTTGTAAACTTCCAAATGCTTAATCATATATCAACACACTCCATGTCTCAATGCTTCTAGTTATCATGCCTTATCAGAAGTTAATCATATCAACAAATAAGATCATAACCACAAAAACATTCACCACATGACACAAATGTTTATACATGGAAAACCCAAATAGGTAAAAACCACAGTGAGATGAGACTCACAAGATAGCTATCTGAACTCTTCTAAAGTTCGCCCTGTTAGGAGCCAAGCCTGTTAAATATTTTACAATAAGTCCTGTTAAGAATTGATTTTTGTTAGGAATCACCTGGTTAAGGGATTTGCAAAATACCATGATAAAATAAAAATACCCTATTAGGAGTAACCTCGGTAGAGGATTTGAGAATCCAAGCTAATGGACCACCTTTTTAGAGGATTTAAGGCGTTACCAATCTTGTTAGAGCTTACCCAGTTAGGGGATTTCAATTCTATTGTAATTGTTAGAAGATAACAGGTTTTTCTTCATCTGTCTGAATAGCACTACACTTGCTTGATCAGATCCTTTTAAGCTTCAATATGCCTTTACTCAAACTGCATATCCATTCTCCGGTTAGGCAACCACATACTCAACTGATTTCGCCCAATACTTTTCCAACAATAAACAAAACAACTTTATCAACCTTAAATACAAATCAATTAGGTTGGTAATACAACAAAAACGTAATTCTCTCATAGATATTACAAATAAATTAGTTCAAGTGTGATCGTTGGATTTACATAGCAATTTGTACACATTCTTCAAGAAAATTCCAACCGCTTCATGATCACCCCTTCATCGGACTTGTAAGTCATCACACGCTTTGCATTAGATGCAATCTACTTTTCTCATTCCCTAGGCAATCAAACAAATGCACCAAAACAATCTGAACTTGTCTTTACAATGACCACACTTGTCCCCATCATTACCACTCATCATCAGATAATAAACCAACATAACCATTTCAACAAACTTAATTGGTTAGGGTTTAACAAAAACAACTGGTAGGGTTTACCGATTACATTGCATTGAAAGGGTTTAACCTTATACATCGGTTACTAGTTAAACTCACAAACTTACATACTAGTTTACAACATCTTCCTCAAAACTCTTCCTACCGGTTACAAGACAATATCAATAATAACAACAATATCAACAATATCATAAATACCATTACCAGGTCAATTGACACCAATGACAAGATAACATATCATTAATGTAATCTTCATGCAAATACCAAGAATCTCTCCCTTTAGCATTAATGTCAATACAAATATCAACGCCTCTGATTTTTGCTGTGAATGGTGAATAGGAATCCTGGTTTACATTACCAAGTATTCACCACGCTCTGTTTGTCTTTATCCTGTCACTGGTTTCCCTTTGCCATAATCACATGATTCTTCTCCTAATCACATAATTCTTCTCCCCCTTTGACATCAATAGCAAATTTAAAGTAAAACATGTAATTGCAAATTTTCACTGTGCATGAAGAACATACTACAACTTTATGCTCCCCCTATGGAATACATCCTCTTCTACATCAATCCTTCTAATAATTTTCAAGTGATTTAGGGACTGATGCAATCAACATCATGCTCAATGAACTTCATGAAGAGGGACAACCCCTAGTTGACTTCTAAGACACTCAAATGTAGTCTTATGAAGAGGTTTGGTAAAGATATTTGCAAGTTGCTCCTTGGTAGAAATATGCTCTAAGATAACATCTTTACTTTGAACTTTTTCCCTCAAAAAGTGATACTTCAATTGAATGTGCCCAGTTGGTGTGTGCAAAACAGGATTCTTAGAGATATTTATGTCACTTGTATTATCACATTAAATCTTTATAGGTTCTGATATCTTCATCTTAAAACCTTCACAAATGTGCCTCATCCAAATAGCCTGTGTACAATTCATATAAGCTGCAACATACTCAGCTTCAGCAGTAGATTGTGAAGTACAACTCTTCTTTTTACTACACCATGAACCGGGCCTTGCTCCTAGAAAGAATGCTCCACTGGTAGTGTTTTTTTGGTCATCAACATTTCTTCCCAATCAACATCTGTGTATGCCTTCAAGTCATAGTTTCCTCCATATGGATACCATAATCCATAGTCAACAGTACCTTTCAGATATCTAAAAATTCTCTTGGTTGTTATCAGGTGCGTTTCCTTTGGATTGTTCTAGAATATTGCAACTACACCAACTGCATGGGCAATATTCAATCTACTGTGAACAACATAGTGTAATTTGCTAATCATTGACCTATATTCCTTTTCATCAATAGACTTAGATTCATCTTCCTTGGACAACTTACAACCTGTAATCATTGGTGTTCCAACTAGTTTATAGTCACTCATGCCAAAAGTCTTCAAAACCTCTTTCACATACTTAGATTGTGTAATGAAAATACCATTCTTCATTCGCTGTATCTGCAAGCCTATGAAATTTTTTATTTCCCCTACTAAAGACATTTCAAACTCACTTTTTGATTTCATCTGCAAAATTATTACTCATGACATCATTACTTCCAAAAATAATATCATCAAAAAATACTTCACTGGCCAGTATTTCATCTCCTTTAGACTTGAGATAAATATTACTATCATCACTAGTTCTTGCAAAGCCTATCTTCATCAGATGTGTATGAATCCATTCATACCATGCTCTAGGTGCCTACTTTAATCCATACAAATCTTTATGCAATCTGCATACCATTTCTTTCTCATCTGTCAAAGCATAACCATCTGGCTTCTCTATGTATACCTCTTCTTCCAATATTCCATTCAAAAATGTAGACTTAACATCCATCTGGTGTACTTTGAACTTCTTATGGGCTACAAATGCAAGTAAATCTCTGACACCTTCCAATCTTGTTACTGGTACAAAAGTTTCTCCATAATATTCTCCTTCTTCTTGCGCATAACCCTTGTAGAATAATCTTTCCTTGTTGCAAACTACAACACCATATTCAGTTAACTTGTTTCTGAATACCGATTTAGTACCAATAACATTCTTGTTTACCGGTCGGGGTACCAGGGTCCAAGTATTGTTCTTCTCAATTTGATCCAATTCCTTCTCCATATCTTTAACCCAATAATCATTACCAAATGCCTCCTTAGCACTTCTAGCTTCAATTGTGGATATCATGCAATAGTTCTCTCTTATTCTTCTTCTAGTTAGTACTCCAGCATCCATCCCCAATAATATACTCAGTACTATGATTTAGTCTGACATATCTAGGAATAACATGATCATTCTCTTTAGGTTTAGCTTCTTCATTATCATCTTCTTCTGAATTTATTTGTTCCAGTTGAACAAGTGCATCAAAATTTGCTTTATCGGTTTCTGATTTAATAGTTTTAGGTTCCAAAAGAAAAATGCAAGGACCTTCATCCTTTTTCTCTAAACTAGTTCCTTCTGAGACTTCAGGACATTCATCTACTCAAACATCAACACTGTCAACAATTCTCTATGTTCGATTGTTGAAGCATTTATAGGCCTTACTCTTGGTGGAATAGCCAAGAAATATGCCTTCATCACTCTTAGCTTCAAAATTGCTAATGTAATCACCTCTTTTAATAAAAATTTTGCTACCAAATATCTTAAAATAACTAACATCAGGTGATCTTCCATACCTATATTCATAAGCGGTCTTGTCCTTACCTCTTTTCACCAGAACTCGGTTCATTGTGTAGACAGTTGTACTTATAGCTTCTTTCCAAAAGGATTTTGCTCCTCGTATCAACTTTGTCCTAGTAGCTTCAACCACTGACCAGTTGTTCCGCTTTGTGATACCATTCTACTATGGTGTCCTTGGTGCAGAAAGTTGTCATTTGATACCATTCTCATCACAGTACTTAGTGAACTCCTCAGTTGTAAATTCACCACCTTGATCTGTTCTCAAACATTTTATCCTTTTTCCACTTTCTTTCTCTGCTAAGGCCCTGAATGCCTTGAAATTACCAAAATTTTCATTCTTATCCTTCAATAATGTGACCTACATCATCCTTGAACAATCATAAGTGAAGATCATGAAATATTTTTCACCTTGAATGCTTCTTGTTCTTGTTGGTCTACATAGATCTGTATGAACCAAATCTAACAAGTGCACTACTGAGATGTACTTGCTCTTGAAATTTGAAGAAGTCATCTTTCCTAATTGACATTCTTTGCAAAGAGCATTAACCGATTTGTCTAGATGAGGTAGACCTCTTACTATCTTGGACTTGCTCACTCTGACAATGTTATCAAAGTTTATATGATAAAATATCCTATGCCAAAGCCAGCTATCATCTATCTTTGCAATCAAACAGTTGCTAACTTTACGATTAAGATGAAACAAATTACCTCTAGTTTGTTTCTCTGTTGCAATCAATTCAGTTTTATTGTCAAATATTTTGCACATACCATTTATAAATGCCAGTGGGTATCCTTTGTCATTAAGTTGTGCCTCACTTAGCAGATTGTTCTTTAGACATTCAACCCAACAGACATCGTCAGCACTGCTCTTCCCATTAAGAGAAATAACTCGCTTACCTTTAACCATATAGGGAGAGTCATTGCCAAATCTGACAACAACGCCATCAAATTCCTTCAAGGAAAAAAATTTGTTCCGATCACATATCATATGATGTGAACAACCACTATCAATGATCCAATCCTTAGAGTTATCCATCCTGGACACTAGTGCCTTCTAATTTGACATCTCTTCCTTAATAGATACGAACACAATATCTTCACTAGCATCATCATCAAATTCTTCATCAGTGACACCACTATCAATAGCAATAAGACAACCTCTCTTCCATTTACCCTTATACTTCTTGAATTTATCTCTCTTGTGTTCATTTTCACCATTCGGACAATTAGCTGCTATATGACCAATCTTGTTACATGCAAAACATTTTAAAGGTAGTTTACCTCTGTATTTCCCAGTGTCTCTAGGTATTCGCTTTGCCAATAGTGCTTCAAGCTCCACTAATTTGTCTTCATTATCAAAATCTCTGCTGGATCAAGATTCATAACCATAATAAGTACCTCTACTTTTTCTCATTGATGGGTTATAGACAAAAGCTCTAAATGCAGATTCTAATTTCTGTACACTACCATCATAACCGTTTAATTAAAAAGCAGTAAGTTTGCCAATGATAGAGTCAAAATTTACCTTAGATTTTTCAATGGACTTCAGCTCCTAAATAGCTGCAACTCGGATAGCATAGACCGGTAGTAGGGTTCCCAGTAACTTACTGATCACTATGGCATCTTCCACTTTACCTCCTGCACTCTTTATTTCACCAACTATCTCTTTTATCCTTTGACCATACTGCTGGATATTCTCACCTTCAAACATTCTCATGTCACCAAACTTTCCTCTTAGGCTCTCCTCTTTATAAATCTTAACATGTTCATCACTGCTATAAATCTCTTCAAGTTTTTTCCATACTTCATATGTAGTTTCAAGACCATGAGCATCTACATATTCAACATCAGACCAGGAACTGATAATAGCTTCCCATGCTTCATAAATTTCTTGTTGTTCTTTCTTTTGATAATCAGTCAGAGTTCCAGTAGGTGTAACATACTGAGTTTCTACATGATCCCAATACTGATTTCTGAGACTCTTAATGTAAATCTTCATTCTGTTGCTCCATATCCTATAGTTATCTTTGTTGAACTTCAAACCTTCCTTCTTCATCATGATCTACAAGATCTTTTCCTCAAGCTGTTAGGCTTTTAGGTTTAAGAGGACCTGGGATGCTCTAATACCAATTGATGATATGATGAAAGAATAAATATCCGATAGATTACTGAGAGGGAGGGGTGAATCAGTAAACTGGAAAACTGATACAAACTTCCCAATCTCAAACTCAATCACACACAGTAAACTTATCAATAAAATATTATTGTCAAAATCAATACTCATAAGAATACTCAACATCAACCAGTTAACTATTATAAAAACTTAACAGTAAACAACATTCAACTTGTAAACTTCCAAATGCTTAATCATATATCAACACACTCCATATCTCAATGCTTCTAGTTATCATGCCTTATCAGAAGTTAATCAAATCAACAAATAAGATCATAACCACAAAAACATTCACCACATGAAACAAATGTTTATATATGGAAAACCCAAATAGGTAAAAACCATGTCAGTGAGATGAGAGTCACAAGATAGCTATCTGAACTCTTCTGAAGTTCACCCTATTAGGAGCCAAGCCTATTAAATCTTTTACAATAATTCATGTTAAGAACCGATCCTGTTAGGAATTACTCGGTTAAGGGATTTACAAAATGCCTTGATAGAAAGAAAATACCCTGTTAGGAGTAACCTCAGTAGAGGAGTTGAGAATCCAAGCTAATGAACCACCTTATTAGAGGATTTAAGAAGTAAGAAAGCTTGTTGGAGCTTACTTGGTTAGGGGATTTCAATTCTGCTATAATTGTTAGAAGACAACAAGTTTTTCTTCATCTGTCTGAATAACACTACATTTTCTTTATCAGATCCTTTTAAGCTTCAATCTGCCTTTACACAAACTGCAGATCCATTCTCCAGTTATGAAACCACACACTCAACTGATTTCAACCAATACTTTGCCAACATTAAACAAAATAACTTCATCGACCCTAAATACAAATCAATTAGGTCGGTAACACAACAAAAATCTAATTCTCTCATAGAGATTATAAACAAATCAGTTCAAGTGTGACCGTTGGATTTACATAGAAATATGTACACATTCTTCAAGAAAATTTCAACCGCTCCATGATCACCGCTTCATCGGACTTGTAACTCATAATGCACTTTGCATTAGATGCAATCTACTTTTTTCATTCCCTAGATAATCAAACAAATGTGCCAAAACAATCTAAACTTATCTTTACAATGATCACATGTGACTCCATCAGTACCTCTCATCATCAGATAATATACAAACATAACCATTTCAACAAACTTAATCTATTAGGGTTTAACAAAAACAACTGGTAGGGTTTACCGATTACATTGCATAGAAAGGGTTTAGCCTTATACACTAGTTACTGGTTCAACTCACAAACTTACATACCGGTTTACAACATCTTCCTCAAAGCTCATCCTACTGGTTACAAGATAATATCAATAATAACAACAATATTAGCAATATCATAAATACCATTACCGGTTCAATTGACATCAATGACAACATAACATATCATTAATGCAATCTTCATGCAAATGCCAACAAAGGAGTCCCTTTGTCAGATACCTCTAGCAACACCAAAAGATCCCCTTGGCATACCATTAACCAACACTTTATATTTCAAAGTAGTAACAAACTCCTTGATTAGACCTATAAATTCATTCCCAAATCCCATCTTCATTATGACTTTAGAGAGAAAGTCCCAGTTAAATCTATCATAACTCTTAGAAATTTTAAGCTAAAGAACCATTTCTAGTAGGTGGCACCTATCCATAGAATGAAATTTTTTGTGAGTAGTGACCACCACATCAAGAATTTTTCTTCATGGAATGAATCCCTTTCGGTTGTAACTAATGAACCCATGCTAGAAAAGATTAATTTTATTAACTAGAATTTAGGAAAAAATAGTAAACAATATTCTATAGATTGATGAATATGAAGTCAGATAGCCTCAAGGGCTTCAGATTTTTTAACCTAAGAAATATAAGTGTTATTGATTTTTCTCAACAACTTACCCATTTTGAAGAAATACTTGGTAGTCATGATCATATCAAAGCTCACAATCTCCCAAAACTCCTACAAAAATGTCGAAGGGAAACAGTTAGGACTTGGGGCTTTGTATGCACCCATAGAGGAAACAACACTCCCAACCTCCTTATTTGTGATTGGGGCTAATATTAGAGAATTATCAGCCTCATCTTAAGTAGTAGGAAGACAATGTCAAATTTTGTCCTCTAGAAGCAAATTCCTAGACCTTTTATCATTTTTGAAGGTGTTGCCAAAGTAGTTCAAACCCATAATCCCCTACTTGGAATCATCCTTGATTCCCAATGAAAATCATCCCTAAGTATTAGGATTAAGTTCCTCCATCTATGTTTACTTGTTGATCTATTAAAGAAGGTTGAATTCTTATAATTATTTATCAACCACTAGATGTTAGACTTTTGTGAATATTTTTATCATTGATGTCAAACCAGTTATCTAGTTTGGATGGGATAGTATATGAAATTCAGTGTTACCCAATTTTTTTTGAAAGTTGTATGCAATTAGTATGTGCAATCTTTGTGATGAATGAGTGATGTGCATTTTGGTATAGCTATTGGATGTGATGCATCGAGGTATAGTTGATCTAATGGATTGATTTCTGTAAGTTCTTTGTTAGTTATGCATTCCATAATTCTGAGTTGTATTCACATTGGTCCTTATATCAGTCATGTGTTCTGGTATCAGCTATTTTGGTCATGTCAGTTGTATCTCTTCAAGTTTCATGTTGCAGTATTTTAGTATGGGTGGAATCTATATCTTTGGAGTTAAGAATTTGTGTACTTGAGTTTTGTGATAATGCATCAGCTTCTATGGGTTTGGATGATCCTGTTCTATTCCGGTAATCTTGGTATATGAATTGGCAAATGAATTGTGAAAAAGGAAGCATGTAAAGATCTTGCAAAGGCTAACATGATTATTTATGTTTAAATTTTTGTTGGATAACGTGTTGAGATAGGCCGACATATTACCTTGGTGTATGTGTCCTTTTCTATATATATGTGTGTGTGATATAGATGATGACAAATATGAGAAGGTGTGTCTATGTGTGTGTGCAAGTACCAACGAAGATAGTAGAGAAGCGGACTATGAAGTGTGAATTGTGGACAGTGAAGACGATACAAAATCAAATTGCAGATTGTATTGCAGTGTTGACGTAGTCCTTCACTATATTTGTTGCAAGTGGTTAAGGATAGTTGTACAATGATCTCTCACTGGATCTATTGTAAGGTTTGTGATATAAGCTTAACTTTGGAATTGATCTCATGCATTTGGAGATGCAATCCTTTTCATTTCAATCATCCCTATTGCAATGAGTATTTTGTTTGTGAGTCATTTTTTTATATTTGCACTAAGTATTGAAGTAGTGAACTATTTTTTTTATTTAAGCAATGAGGTACCCGGTAGTGAGTCACCTATTTGTAAAACACTATATAACTAGTTATATTCTCTTGAGAGTTAACCCTTTCAATGGTTTTTCACATTTGGGTTTTCCACATATAAAATCTGGCATTCCTTGTGTGGCTATATTTTTCATGTTTAATCTGCATATGCTGATTTTTGTGTGTAATTCATAAGTGATGAACTTGATTTCATCAGCAAAAGGTTTAATTTTGGTTAAAGTTTTAAGATCTGTAGGAATCCTAATTCACCCCCCCTCTTAGTATTCCAGTCCTTCAACCAATACAACAATAGGTATTAGAGCTTTGGTCCCTCGACTGGAAGTTTAATCTCTTGTGGGAGATCTGTGTTTGTTGAATAATGGCACCCATGTGCATGACTGGAGAATTTCAGTTGCATGAAGACTTGTAGGAAACTTTTGAAGATTTGAAAAGTGTTGAATCAGGGAATGAGGAATTGAAAGAGAATGTGAAGGTAGAAAATAAATGTGTGCAAAAGTTGAGAAAACAAATCCTTAAATTAAAATTGAGGCATAAAGAGTTTAACAATCAGTTGAAGCAGGCGAATAAGACTATTAAAGATTTGATGCAAAAGATTGAGGAGAAAGACACGATAGAGGAATCCTAGAAAGAATCAATCAAGCTGAAATCTGGAGAAAAATGGAAAGTTAGAGAAAGAAGTGAATAATTTGAAGGTAGAAAAAAAGGTCCTTGATAGTAGCAGCTCCTAGAAGATTTGATCAACATGCAGAATGCTCATTCAGACAAGACCGAACTTGGATTTCAACCTGGTAGGTGTTAAGATCAAGATGGTAAAGGAAAAAATAAAGAAGTTAAAGCTGAAGTTGAGAAGAAATTAGAAGATACAAGAAAGACCTGGAATCAAAATAATAAGGCAAGACCACCAATTCATCAACCTAATGCACAAAGGTACCCATCTTTTAATGGTTATTGTTTTCAATGCAATAAAATTGGACATAAAGCTACAAAACATAGAAGCATTTAGTGTTATAGTTGCACGAGATTTAGTCATAAGGAAAAGCACTATAGAAATCATATTGTGAATTAGAATTGTAATGCGGTTGAAGCAAACATGATGAATTTCAATTTTCATGGATATTGTTATACTTGCAATGACTATGGTCATAAAGTTAATCATTGCAGACATAGATCTCATTTGGTAAATTTTGCAAGCAAGGTTATCAGTTGTTTCAAGTGCAAACAACCCAAAAATTATGCTAACCAATGTAGAAATGGAAATGTGAATAAATCTGCTAAGAAGCATGTGATGAAGAATGATGAATCAAAGAAGAGGGAAAAATTGATCTAGAGAAAGAAGGAAGTGAACCTGATGTATTGGAATCCGGTGTAGGCACCTCTTCCTCTAGTAATTGAGTATATTGCTTTGGCTCAGGGGGAGTTCTCTTTTAAAGAAGAATCTTTCACTCTCCCATATCTGAGTGGATCATGTCATTGATTTGGCATGATTATGCTTAGAGGCTATCCGGTAATTGAAAAACATTTTTCTGACATCATCGATAAGACATTTCTTTAAAAATAATAAATCATGTGTTTCTATAAAAATAATAAATTATATCCTAAAATGTTTTATCCTGAAATTTGAAGTCATTCTACTTTAAAATATAGGTTTTTTCACATTAATAAAATAAATTACAAATTTATATTAAACTAGTGCAAATCTGTCTATCAAATATATCTGGTATTGATTTGTTTATCAACAATTAGGACGTAAACTGTGAGCTTTGCGAAACTAATTATCAAGACATTATAAGAATATAAAGGGAACAGAGCACAATGACAATGTGCATGATTGACATTTCAAAAGCATTCATAGAGGTATGTTAATATGTGATTTTCTAGCCAAAAAGCTCTGTCTGGCGATGCCTTGTATCCACTTTTCTCCTGTAAACCTTTTGGTGTGTATATTCATTATATTATCCTCAGACGTTTCTTACAGAATTACTCGTGAGGGATGAATTAATTCATTCTAACATGAAGTTTTCCTTAAGTAGATCTTATAAGAAATTTCGCGCTGTTCACCCTTCAATCCAGGGTATCCAAGAATTTGTTCATTAGTCTCGTTCTTAATGCTGTCTTTATTTTCCTCTTCCTTCTATTCCTTTTCTCCATCTTTCTTGTCACTAGCCTGCACATAGAAAAGCCAAATTACAATCATATAAATAATACAAACTAGGTGAAATTAATTTCTAACTACTGAACTCTTTCATATTAAAAAATGATTCAAATGAAACAATTGGATTAAGAGATTAAGAGAAGCTAAAGAGGCAGAAGAAGAGGTGCTTGTGATATGGTTTTTCCCTTCACTATCACTCGGTTGTTTGAACTCCACTACAGTTGCAGGCTGAACATCCTTTTCCTCTTCATTCTTTTTCCCAAGCATTACTTCATTTTTCTCCACTATTACTTCACACAGGAATATTGTTCATCAAATCCCCTTGCTGTGTCTTTACTTCAGTTTCACTTAACTGTTTGGGCTTCCCCATAGGATTCACTGGAAATACATGCTGCTGCTCCTCCTCCTCGTTTTTTTTCTTTTCATTTTTCTTTCCAAACAAGCCGAAGATCTGACCATCTTGCTGCTCTGTTGCATTGGTTTAAGCCATTACTTCACACAAGCTAAGAATTGAACAATACAAAGAGAAAAATGCAATTGAAAGAGTTTGATAAAATGGTTGGAGGTGAAGGTAGATTTAGAGGCTTTGGCGGGCATGCCGGACGTGCTCAGGGTGACTATTAAGGTGGCAGGTGTATTGTCAGTTGTACAAATCTCATGGAGGCTATGCATGGATTTTATAGACAACTCGCACTATATTTGGCCTTTGCAAGTTAACGTTCCTTTTAAGGAGAGTAGTGGAGTAACGCTCAAGTATGCAAAATTGGGACAAACATTAAATTAACGCCACTCATTAATTACAACGAATCTCAGTCTGGTGCATAGCCATTTCCGTCCTTAAGTAGGAACGAATATCAAAAGAAAATGCTTAAGAAGAAGAAAGACAGAGCTTGGGTAGTTATGTTTCTAATAGTTATAATTTATAAAAAGATGTCATATTTTGAAATTCTATCTATGGGTGTTATTATATGGTTCAGAGACATATAAGTAGTTAATCCCCTCTTCTATTTGAAATGGAAAGGAATTTGATTCAATGATGTATAGAGACTAAGTGCAAAATTGACAAAGAACTAATTATAACTTGAGATCGAAGCATGGGATGAAGTTGTGCACCTGGATCTGGTAGTAATATGTCGAGAACAAGTTGCCTTGTGAATTTGAGGAAAAGTTGCCTGGACCGTGATGGGAATGTACAAGGTCCTCCGAAAAATCCGCGAAATGAAAAGCGTTTTTCCACTTCTGCAAATGAAGTCTAAATCCGAAAGTATAGCTATGCACTTGCAACCTACACATAGAAAAGAGAGGAAAATGGGTTGGGATTGGGGGTTGGTCTTTAGGTCAAACTCCAGTGTTGGAATTAACCAAGTAATGAAAGACAATACTTGCAAGTAAATGTAAATTAAAGACTGAAATGTAAATCACCTCAAGGGAGGTGGTGATAGAAATGTTGATAGAAATGCTTGTATGGAATTGAATGTTGGAATCAACCTCATCTTCAATGGTTGAATCCTTGACTTGAATGCAACACCTAGCCTTGAAGGGAGACTTGAGAATGCTCAATGCTAGAAAAGAATGTTTGAATGGTCTTGAATGGTCTTGAATGCTTGATCTCATGTAAACTTCCCACTCATCCAACTTATCCCAATTATATAAATGAGAGGGCAAATTCAACTTTTATACTTGTCAATTAGGGTTAGTGAAACTAATTTTCGTCACAGGCCGACATCAAGAAAGTTTTCGTGCTCACTGCACAACCTTCAATGAAGACTTAGGAAGGGTCTTGCCCCAAAACAGGATAGGGACATGGGCACCATGCCCCTGTCCTGCCCTTTTCCCTACGATAGAGTGCAGACAAGGTGGTGCGGAGGGCAAGGGAGAATTAGTTTTTAGGGTTGAGCAATCTCTGGTCTCTGATCAAGCTAGGGAACTCAATTTTGCATACGTGAGGACCCTAATGGAGTCAAAAATTTATAGGCTCACAATTTAATAACACTACATTTAGCCCCCACTTTAGCGGGAGTATGAGCATATGCCAATACTGTCGGTAAAGTACAAGGAAACAAGATTGAAAGACTTTTACCATGTCAAGGAGACAAGATGTGCCAAGCCCCTAGTGGACTTAGGATCTTACAACTTAGATTGAAAAAGTAAAAGGGAAGATCGAGAAGGGGAGAATCGTGACTACAAGTTGCAAAAGTTGCCCTCACTATGAGTCATGAAAGCAAGGATGCCAAAGATTACAAAGCAACAAAGTTCACTAAGTAATTCTAAGTATTAGGAAGGAAAATATGAGCAAAGTGTATGCCCCCATGTTAAACCGATTGTGTGTGCCTTATTGGGAGAAATTTATCTAAGGTAGCGTACACCCAAGAGAGAGAGAAGAGAGGGAGCACGTTACTACAAGGATTTAGCCTCCAATCAAGGAATAAACCCAAAGATAATGAACACAAAAGACAAGGTAGTTTCTATTTCTTCGAGGTCAGTATGTTGTATGATAACTCTTGTATATCATATATGTATGTGCATCTATTAATCGTCATTACCCAAAGAAGGACACAACCTTGGAGGAAAGGGAAGATAAGAGTCTTTTGAGTCAACATGAAAGAGACCAAAAGTGATCTCAATGCATTGCATCGTCCCCGAGTAGACATTAAGGGGATAATAGAAGAATAGGGATACACATAGAAGAATGGTCACAAAAGAGAAATAAAGGAGAGAGGAAGAAGATCTACAGTGATAATATTGCTAATGTAGCATGACATCCACCTCCCAGTCTTGTTGATCACTATTTCGGGAAGGTGAGAAACATGCTAGAGGAGCGACATCGAGCATAGTAGATGGAGCTATCACAAGATCCAAATAAGGACTATGCTTAGGTGGTAATTCACTGTGTTCATTTCTAGGAGCTAGGATTAGGGATTTTGAAAATTCAATTGATAAATGCTTGTCAACATCAACATATTCATAATCACTATCAGAAGCATTAGGAGTTGTATTTCCATCATGAATAACATTTTTACCCATTTCTTCATCAAAGTTTAGATAAAGAGGGGCAAGAACACGAATAGGAGTAAAGGCATCACCTTTTTTGTGCAACTTATAATTTAGACACGCAATAGGGATCAATAAGGGCACCACGGAAAGGTATATCTTGAACCTTAGCAACTATTTATAGAAGGCCATCAGGTGCTCTAATGGTCTCGCTAGGGTCAAATGTAATACAAGGATCCATAGTCGTATCATGTTTTTGTACCATATTTACAAAGTTCAGAGCCATAGAGGTGAATTCCTTAGAAGGCAAAGAAGTAGGTACAATCTCAATCACATTAGAGGTATGAGAAGGTAAGAGATCAGTGAAAATATTATGATTTTGATTAGGAGGAGCTATTGATTTATTCCCTATTTCATTCACACCTGCCACATATATAGTATTATTACCAATAAAATCTTGAATCTCATTTTTCAATGCGAAATATTTCTTAGTATCGTGACCAGGTTGATGATGAAATTGACAAAATAATTTTTTGTTAAAATAAGGGGATTCAAGTTTAGAAGGATCAACTTGTTTTATAGGAGGAAGTTTGATAACATTTCTTTGCAACAACTGAGACATAATACTATGTAAAGATTCATTCAAAGGAGTAAACTATCTTTCTCTTTAAAAAAATTTAGAAATAGGAGGCATACGTTTTGGAGCATTTACATTGTGGTTGTTGATTGTATCATTGAACTTGATGAAGATTTTTGTTGGTTTGAACTTCGCAAATGGTTGATGAACACTCTCCTCCTTATCACTCGGAGCCATAGGAGTGGATTGCTCCATTTGACTCACAGCTAGTTGATAATTGTGGAGTGTTATGCACAACTATGGACAAGAAGTAAACTTGGACAAAATAAGCTTTTCATTGATGTCTTTTTGTAAATTAGAAATGAAAATTATTTGAATATCATTATCTGGTATAGGAAAATAAATTTGAGCACACAAATGCTTATATCTACAAATGAAATCAGTCACTTTTTCTTTAACACCTTGTTTACAATGCATTAAATCGGTCAAAGTGATTTTAGGACCAATATTGTTTTAAATTGGTTGGATGAAAGCATTTGCCAATTATTGAAAAAAAGTGATAGAATAAGAAGACAAAAAGCAATACCATTGTAAAGCCTTATCTCTTAGTGTTCTTGTAAACAATTTTGCAAGCAATATTTGATCATAAATGAAATCAATATACAAGGTTTGAAATGTCTTGACATACGTAAGAGGATAACCTTTTCCATTATAGAGTTCTAATTGAGGGACCTCAACATGTTTAGGTGGCATGAATTTAACAATATCAAGAGATAGTGGGATCACAACATCAAAGGTGGGCACACTAATCTTGGATTGACTCATAGAAGCAATTTGTTGTTTTAAAGAAGACACAGTTTGAGCAAGATTATTAATTGCTACTTTGGTAGAAGAATTGATGTTATATATAGTTTATTAAAAAGGTGGTGTCATGTTATTGAAACAAGGCATGGAATAAGAATAAGGTGGTGGGATATTATGATACGTAGGCATAGGTGATGATTGGGTAGGAAAAGGGACACTTAAAGGAGGAACAAAGTTGTTGAAGAAATTTCCCCCTTGTGTCACATTGATTGGTTGAAGGATAACAAGAATACTTATGGAAGACATGGGTAAAAATGGAGGATTAAATGAAGAAGAAGGATTGGCCCCATGACCAATGGTTGTAGGAATGACATTTTGAGTTGAACCAATCATGATGTTGGAGGTAAAAGTAGGAACACTATTCATAAGAGTAGTCAAAGGAATTGAAGGATTGACTTGTGTTGAAGGTTGTGAATAACCTAGGGTTTTGACACAACTCTTGATAGGCATGACATTAGAATCAACAATATATGCAATTCCGTGCAATATATCAATTCCATTCTTATCACTTTGAATCATGCACTTAAGGCCTTGAATTAATGGAAGAGCTTCACTATTAGGGTATTTTTGGGACCTCCATTGTTGAAAGTTAACAAATTGATTGTCGAATGTGGAAAGTCGATCTATAGAGACCCTAGTTAAAGCTTCTTCTTCATCATGGGATTCATCAATGGGGTGAATAGGTACATGATTGGGATTGGAAGAATTAGCATGATCCTCAGTAAAGAAGTCAACCAAATTAGGCTTTGTCTCCTTGGTAATTAAACCTTGGAAGGTTTTGATTCGGATGCTTTGCCTAACAGGAATAGTATAGGTAGGACTAATAGTGGTGAAACTCATGCACTAGAGGGAAAATTGAAATTTTGAATTTTGAATTTTGAAGTATGGGAACAAAGCTTACAAAATTAAGCAATGCAAAAATTTAAGAAAATAATGATTACACAATTTGAACTTTGTTAGAAGACGAGAATGACACAATTTCCAAAAATGAAAGGAAATTGGAATTTTAAAATTAGGGCGAAGGAAATACCACTTAATTTTAAAATCAAAATTTTTAAAATTAGGGAAGAGTATAATTAACCTCTTAATTTTCAAAACTTTCTTGAAATTTGAAATGTTGAATTTTGGAGGTATTTTCGATTCCAGAGAGATAAAAAATTGACAAAATCATCCAATCTTCTGGATTTAGGCTATTAAATAAAGTCATAACAGTCTCCCAAAATTTCAGGATAAAAGTGAAGGACCGTGGCAGGAATGCACATGGTCTGACCAACTTTTTTTGAAATTTTTAGTGACAAATATTATGATGATTTCAAAGCTAACCCCCAAAAATTGGCGAATTTTATGATTTCTAGATGGGCAAAATTAAAGTTCAAATGTAAAAATAGGACCCTATTAGGGTTTTGGAGAAAAAGAGGAATTGAATTAAAAATTTGAAAATGATCAAACCTACTGGATAGGAACACCTTGAAGAATGTTTAGAAATTTGAATTGAGATTTGCACAAATCCAATTAAATTTGAAAATTAGGGTTTTATGACCTAACCACTCAATTTTGAAATTTGAATTTTGGGGAAAATGAGGAAAATTGAAAATTTGAATTGTAGGATAGAAGACAAGTCTGAAAATAGCCACAAATCTAAAAATTAAATGGAAATTTAATTTTTGCACAAGTTCAAGATGATTTTTGAAAATTAGGGTTTTAACAAGTAACTGCTAAATTCTGTTAAATTTGATTAGCAAATTGAACAAGACAATGAGGAAATTGAATTTTACAAACAAATTTTTTTTCAGATCTAAGATAACCACAAACAATTTTTACAAATCACAAGTTCAATTTTAATCTAAGTTTGCAGAAATTTTAAACTTGCAAATGAAAATTATGCAATTTTGTTCAAAGGAAAGCATGCAAGATGTTGGGTTCACCAAAATATAATGTCACCAAACTGTAGTGGTGGGTGAAAAATGTGTGAATGAGAGATCAAGAGGAAAACTACCTGTAGTGTGGTAAAATTGCGACCCTAGCAATATTTGACTTCATTAGGGTGCTCACGCATACAATCTCAAATCCTCTAGCCCGATTGGAGACTAGAGAGTGTTCGGCTTGCGAAAACAGCTTCTTCCTTGGCCTCTACATCAACTCATCGTCATTTTTCCCTGGAGAAAGGGGTAGGATAGGGGCGTGGTGCCATTGTCCCCCCTTGGATAGGCGCATGGTCTCGGGACAAGGGCGGGGTGCCCCTGTCAGGACCCTTCCTAGAGCATGCCTTGTGGGCTG
This sequence comes from Cryptomeria japonica, assembly GCF_030272615.1. Lineage (NCBI taxonomy): Eukaryota > Viridiplantae > Streptophyta > Pinopsida > Cupressales > Cupressaceae > Cryptomeria > Cryptomeria japonica. The sequence continues at coordinate 241,798,968 of NC_081407.1, read as the reverse complement.
TGGTTTAGGTGGGAAACCTGCCCGATGTCAGCCTGTGAGGAAATTCAAATCCTTCAAACATGTATTTAAGGGGAAACTCTCTCTCTCATTTGCATAATTTGGATAGGTCGAAATTGGAAAGACTCAAGTTGCACAAGCGATCAAGCATTCAAGCATTCTTTTCCAACATTGAGCATTCTCAAGTGTCCCTTCAAGGCTAGGTGTTGCATTCAATTCAAGGGTTCAACCATTGAAGAGGAGATTGATTCCAACATTCAATTCTACACAAGCATTTCTACCAACATTGCTACTAAAACCTCCCTTGAGGTGATTTATAATTCAGTCTTTCAGTTACATCTACTTGCAAGTATTTTTTTTCATTAACTAGTTAATTCCAAAACTAGGGTTTGACCTAAAGGAAAACCCCCATTCCCAAACCATTTTCCTCTCTTTTCCATGTGTAGGTTGAAGGTGTGTAGTTGTATTTTCAGATCCGAGTTTCATTTGCAGAGACGGAAAAACCCTTTTCATTTCGCAGATTTTTTGGAGGACCGTGTACATTCTCACCATGATCCGAACAACTTTTTGTCAATTTCGCAGGGCGACTTCGTATTGACATTTTACTGCCAGATCCAGGTGCACAGCTTCATCCCATATTCCAATCTCAATTTATAATCGATTATTTGTCACTTTTGCACTACATAATTCAATCGATTTCCTTTCCATTTCAAACAAAGGAAGAGGGGATCATCCTTACATTCCCAATTCATTCAGAATTCAATCTACCATCTTTGTGTGGAGAGATTTAATCTAGTGAATTATCATCTCCTTCTTCCTAATATAATGGTGAAAAGTGCTTGAAGGATAATAAATAGTGAAACTCTCATCTCTCTTTGAGAGAAAGTGTAGTTTCCCCTTGATCCATCATTCATCATTTTCCCACAATTACACTGCCCTTTCCCTCCAAAGAGAGATGACAGTTTGACTACGGATTTCCCTTCAAACACTTTTCATGCATTACATTGGAAGAGGGGGAAGGAAATTCACTAGATTCAACCTCCAAACAAGAAGATAGAGTTCTGAATGAAATGAGAATGATAAGTTAATCCCCTCTTCTATTTGAAATGGAAAGGAACTGATTGAATGATGTATAGAGACCAAGTGAAAAAGTGACAAATAACTAATTATAATTGGAGATCAAAGTGTGGAATGAGGCTATGCACCTAGATCTGGTAGTAATATGTCCACATGAAGCTGCACTTTGAATTTGAGGAAAAGTTGCCCAGATCGTGGTGGGAATGTACACGGTCCTCCGAAAAATCCATGAAATGAAAAGGGTTTTTCCACCTCTGCAAATGAGGTCCAAATCCAAAAGAACAGTTGTGTACCTACAACCTACACATAGAAAAGAGAGGAAAATGGGTTGGGATTGGAGGTTTTCCTTCAGGCCAAACCCGAGTTTTGGAATTAACCAAGTAATGAAAGAAAGTACTTACAAGTAAATGTAAATGAAAGACTGAAATGTAAATCACCTCAAGGGAGGTTGTGATAGAAATGTTGATAGAAATGCTTGTGTGGAATTGAACGTTAGAATCAATCTCCTCTTCAATGGTTGAATCCCTGACTTGAATGCAACACCTAGCCTTGAAGGGAGACTTGAGAATGCTTAATGTTGGAAAATGATTCTTGAAAGCTCTTGAATGCTTGATCTCATGTAAACCTCCCACTCATACAAATTATACCACTTATAGAAATGAGAGGGAAAATGCAACTTTTATACTTGTCAATTAGGGTTAATGAAACTAATTTTCATCACAAGCTAACATCAGGGAAGTTTTCCCACTCACTGTACAACCTTAAATGTAGACTTAGGAAGGACCCTACCCCAAAATAGGGCAGGGACAGGAGTATCACACCCCTATCCTAGGAGGACAAGGGTGCCATTCCCTTAACCTAGGGGGGACAGCGGTACCACGCCCCTATCCTACCTTTTTCCCCAGTGCAGGGTGCACATAGAGAGGTGAAGAGGGAAAGGGAGAAGCAGTTTTTAGGGTTGAGTAGTCTCTGGTCTCCAATCAGGCTAGGGGATTCAATTTCGCATACGTGAGAACAATAATGCGATCGAAAATTATTAGGGTCACAATTTTAGGATACTACATTAAGTCCCCACTTTAGCGAGAGTATGAGTGTATGCCTATACTACCATTAAAGTACAAGGAAACAAGATTGATAGACTTTTACCACATCAAGAGGCAAGATGCGCCAAGCCCCCAATCGACTTAGGATCTTACGACTTCGATTAACAATGTAAAAGTGAAGATCGAGAAGGAGAGAACTATGACTGCAAGTAGCAAAAGTTCCCCTCACTATGAGTTATGAAAGAAAGGATACCAAAGATTACAAAGTAACAAAGTTCACTAAGTAATTCTAAGTATCAAGAAGGAAAATATTAGCGGAGTGTATGCCCCCACGTTAAAGAAATTGCACTAGCCTTATCGAGAGAGATTTACTTAAGGTATGATACACCCAAGAGAGAGAGAAGGGAGGGAGCACGTTACTGCAAAGATTTAGTCCCGAATCGAGGAATAAACCCAAGGATAATGAACACAAAACACATGGTAGTTTCACTTTCCTCGAGGCAGTATGCTTTATGATAACTCATGTATATCATATATGTATGTGCATATATTTATCGTCATTCCCCAAAGAAGGACAGTGACCTTGGATGAAAGGGAAGATAAGAGTATTTTGAGTCAACATGAAAGAGACCAAAAAAGATCTCAATTCTTTGCATCGTCCCCAAGTAGACATTAAGGGGAAAATAGAAGAACAAGGATACACATAGAAGAATGGTCACAAAAGAGCAAGAAAGGAAAGAGAGAGAAGATCTACAGTTCTAATATTGCTAATGTAGCATGACATCCACCTCCTGATCTCACTGATCACTATTTCGGGAAGGTGAGCAACATGCCAGAGGAGCTACATCGAGCATAGAAGAAGCATCATGTGGTAATTTACTTTGTTCATTTATAGGAGCTAGTATTAGGTCTTTTGAAAATTCAGTTGATAAATTCTTGTCAACACCAACATATTCATAATATTTATCAGAAGCATCAGGAGTTGTACTTCCATCATGAATAACATTTTCACTCATTTCTTTATCAAAGTTTAGAGAAAGAGGAGCTAGAACACGAATAGGATTAAAGTCATCACATGTTTTGTGCAACTTATAATTTTGAGATGTAGGTTGAACATCTTTCCTAGGAGAAAAGGGAATTATTTCAACTATTGGAGTCTTAAGATATTTATTATTTTGAAGGATAGCTTCACAAGCTCGAACATGATGTCATCATCAGCGCTCTTCACACAATGATTTCGTCGAGTCTTAGTGGAAGACTAAGAAGGAGGAGGAACGCTTGAAAATGTAGGAATGTTTCTCTCCTTGATAGTTGGAGGTTTAGGTTGAGGTATTTTAGATTGAACAAGAGGAGAAGAAGTTGTCTTCTCTTGATAAGAGGAAGTAGGTGGAACTGCACCATATAAAGAAGGAATATCAGGTGTAGGAAGTAGACCAGGTGCATCATGAGGAGGAGGTACAGGTCTAACTTTTAGAAGAATATTATTGTTCTTCTTAGGAGAAGGTATAGTCACATCCATAGGAATAAGTTGACGATCTTCCTTAGGAGGGAAATTAGTTTTATCCTTGAGGGGAAGAAATTTATCTTCAAGTATGATAGAAATGTCAAGTGTTGGGGATCTAGGTTGACTTAAGGATAACATCATAGCTTTCTTCCATTTTTGATAAGATTGAAAAAGAGCATGGCTCCTTGATGGAAGAGATTAAAATTGTTTAGGCCAAAATAAATCGATAGGAAAAGTAGGGCTTCTTTCAGATGGATGAAATAAGCTATGGTTAATGATTATGATTTCTCCATTGTGAGTAAATTGAACACTTGTGGATTAGAGAAGATATAGCATTCATTGAAGATAGCCAAGGATAGCCCAAATTCACACGAAATTGCTTGGAAGAGGGTATGATAAAAAAGTTGACATCCATAGATTTAGTATGAACTTCAACAGAAAGGATGATACAGCCAATGGTTGGACAAGATAATCCATCAAATAACTTCACAACCACATTAGAAGCATCATATATTGGTTTATATAATCGTAAACTAAAAATATACTCTTCACTTATGACATTAACCATGCAAGATGGATCAATAAGGTATATCCTGAACCTTCGCAACTCTGTATAGAGGGCCATCGGGTGCTCTAATGGTCTCACTAGGGTCAAATGTAATACAAGGATCCTTATATGTATCATTTTTTTCTACCATATTTACCAAGTTCGAAGACATATAGGTGAATTCCTTAAAAGAGAAAGAAGTAAGCACAATCTCAATCACGTTAGAGGTATGAGAAGGTAAGGGATAAGAGAAAATATTAAGATTTTTATTAGGAGGAGCTACAGATTTATTCCCTTTATTATTCACACTTGGCACAGATATAGTATTATTATCAATAAAATCTTGAATCTCATTTTTTAGTGCGAAATGTTTCTCAGTATCATGACCAAGGTGACAATGAAATTGACAAAACGAATTATTATTAAAATAAGGGGATGCAAGTTTAGAAGGATCGACTTGTTTTAGAGGAGGAAGTTTGATAACATTTATTTGCAACAACTAAGACATAATACTATGTAAAGATTCATACAAAAGAGTAAGTTGTCTTTCTCTTTGGAAATGTTTTAAAATAGGAGGCACACATATTGTAGCATTCACATTGAGGTTGTTGATTGTATCATTGAACTTGATTAAGCTTTTTGTTGGTTTGAACTTCACAAACGGCTGTTGAACACTCTCCCCCTTATCAGTCGGAGCCATAGGAGTTGATTGCTCCATTTGACTCACAGCCAGTTGATAATTGTGGAGTGTTGTACACAACTATGGAAATGAAGTAAACTCAGATAAAAGAAGCTTTTCCCTGATATCTTTTTGTAAATTAGAAATGAAAATTCTTTGAATATCATTATCCGGTATGGGAAAATAAATTTGAGCACACAAATGCTTATATCTACCAATGAAATCAATCACTTTTTCTTAACACCTTGTTTACAATTCATTAAATCAATCAAAGTGATTTTAGGACCAATGTTGCTTTGAAATTGTTGGATGAAAGCATTTGCTAGTTGTTGAAAAGAAGTGATAGAATAAGAAGGCAAAGAATAATACCATTGTAAAGAATTATCTCTTAGTGTTCTTGTAAACAATTTTGCAAGCAATCTTTGATCATAAGCAAAATTAGTACACAAGGTTTGAAATATTTTGACATGCATAAGAGGATCACCTTTTCCATTATAGAGTTCTAATTGAGAGACCTCAACATGTTTAGGTGGGAGGGCTTTAACAATATCAAGAGAAAGTGGGCTCGCAATGTCAAAGGTGGGCACACTAATCTTGGATTGACTCATAGAAGCAATTTGTTTTTTTAAGGAATGTCGCTTCGGCAGAAGAATTGATGTTAGACATAGGTGATTGAGAAGGTGGTGTGGTGTTATTAAAGGAAGGCATGGACTAAGAATAAGGTGGTGGGATATTATGATAAGTAGTCATAGGTGATGATTGAGTTGGAAAAGGGACACTTAAAGGAGGAAAAAATTTGTTGAAGGAATTGCCCCCTTGTGTCACATTCATTGGTTGAGGGATAATAGGAATACTTAAGGAAGACATAGGTCAAGATGGAGGATTAAATGAAGAAGAAGGATTTCCCCCATGACTAATGGTTGAAGGAATGACATTTTGAGTTGAAGTAGCCATGATGTTGGCGGTAAAAGTAGGAATACTAGTCATAAGAGTAGTCAAAGGAATTGAAGGATTGACTTGTTTTGAAGGTTGTGAATAACATAGGGTTTTGGCACAACTCTTGATAGGCATGACATTAGAATCAATAATATGTGCAATTTCACACAATATATCAAATCCATTCTTGGGTAAAAGTACAAACCCGTGTCACACTTTTACGAAGGAAAAGGTTAAGAGAACAATGACTGTTCAATTTCATCGCCATAAAAGTGGCATTTGTATTTTGAATTTGAAGATGATGTAAACTGATGACATGTGTAAAATTTGGTGAAGTTTAAGTCTACTATTTTTCATTTTTTTTTTTGTCAATAATATATATATTTTTTTAGCTTTAAAGTCAATTTTTTTATTGTTGAAAAATCCTGAAAAATAGGAGGTTTAGTTCCCACCACAAAAGAAAATGTAAATCAACTTTTTTTTTTCGATTTTGATATCCATTATAGATGACATATATATGCAGTGTATGAAAAAAAGAAGATTTATTTTTTATCTATATTTTCTTTGTTATAGAATTTGGAAGTCGAATATATCAGAATTTGATAGTTTTTATCTCCCACCATAATTTGTCTATTCAATTTATGATAATCAAAAAATGAAAAAATACCCTTTTGGAGAAATCTATCTCCTCTAGTGAACCATATTTTTTTCAATTTTTTTCGAAGTTATTTGATATTTTTTTTTTGTTTTTGAAACCAATCTCTTACTGAACAAAAGAATACCTACTTATAGTATTTTTAATTTTTTTTTATATTAAATATAATCAAAACATTATAAAAATTATGAGTAGAATCATGAACTCGATCTCTACAAAAAGGTATTTTAAGTTTTTTTAATAAATTTAATTTACCTATTTTTGCAGAAGTCATAAGTTTAAGAAAAATACCATTTTTGTTGATGTGGTTCCCACTTGGCATTCCACATAGATAGTTCCGGCTGGAAACGTTTCGATCAGAAGTGTTCCGGCTAGAACACTTCCAGCCGGAACTATGGAGGCCAATGCGACTGGTCACTTCAACCCTATATAAAATAATGTTTTTTTCCAATAAAAAAATCAATTTCAATCAAGTGCGAAAATAATAAAAGTGATTTTTGAATAAAATCATTTTTTTCTGAAATAATCTGGCATTTTTTATCGAGAAGGAAGATTAAAAAGGGGCAATTATTTCTAATTTTATAAAGGGGCAAAGATTTTGATTTTTTTTCAAAGGTGTCTACCCTTTCCAACTATGTTGTTTTGAATTATTTTTTCAGGCATGCTTAATTTACAATATTGGATGTTTTTTGGGAAAGAAAATATTTTTAAGAATTTTTAAAACTTTATTTTATTATTCATTAATTACGCTTCAATCATTTATTTTCAGTTATGTTATTTTAAATTATTTTTTCAATTCTATTCAAATATATACAAATATTTGAACGTTTTTTCAAAACTATTTATATTTTTTAGATTTAATTAAACCTTATTTTATTAATCATTAATTGTGGATTCAATCATTTATTTTCAGTATATTATATTACACTTTATTTTTTCTTTTTTTTTATATTAAACATTAATTGTGGATTCAATCATGTGTATCTTATCTTGAATCTTTTATTTACGTGTACATGGATTCCATATGTTTTTATTTATATATGTATGCATTTATCCATTTTTATTTACATGTATAGATTCATTTATATGTGTTCATATATATGCATAGATTGATTCTTATTTATATACTTAAAAGAACTAAATAGTGAATTTGTAAAATATATATATTAAACACTAATGAAATTGAGTATATTCAACACTATTTATTACTTAATTATATTTTTTTTGAAACTAATACTTGACTGAATTCTCTATATATTAGCTACTCTAGATTTCAAGCAATTAATGTTATTAAATCACTTTCATATGTACATGTTGCATAGTCAAATGTAGAATCCAACTAGACTTAATTTCTTACTCTTTATCATATATTGGGTAGAAACTAGGTCTTATTTCTTGAACAATATTTTTTTATTCTCTAAATTTTTAGAAGTGGAGTTCAAGTGAAATGATCTAAATGGGTGAAAATTTACACATGTTTCATTTATTCAATGTATAAATTTTAAGAATGCAAAATTAAATTTACATTTCATTAATTATATTTTGTTTGTTAAGAACAAGGAAAAGTAACTATATAACCTTTTTAACTTTCATAGTTTACAAATGAAGTCTAGATTTATATATTTAACTCTAACATTGTTTTGATAAGTATATATATGTATATAGATAACTTCTAGAATTTAAAATAACGTGAAAGGTGTGTGCAAATATGTTTCTTTCTTATATATGGTACATTTCCATGTTTTTGTTTTTAGGTTCAAAGCATGAAATTTTGAAGATCTAAATATTTTTTGCAATGGGGAATAAGAGAACTAGATCAAGGTTGTATAATAGTAAAAGGGACAATAAGATGAAAAGTCATACAAAATGTAGTCAACAACAATCCATTGATGTTCAAGATCAACATGATGATGTTCAAGAAAGATCTACCCAGGTAAAAGATGAAATTTTTTTTCTGGTATGGAAAATTTGATGGAAATGAATGAAGATAATCTTTTCAATAAAATTGCATCTAAAGATATGATACCTAAAAGAACATTAAAATTGCATTGTAAGAAATTGTGGGATGATTATTTTAAAAATAAGTCTATTATTGGAAGAGCACAATTATTTGCTAAGTTATTTAGGAAAAAGGAAATGAAACCTATTTTGGAGTTATTGGGTGTTGATAATAAGAAACGTTCTCCTGATACATTAGTAAAAGAAAGTATAATTGAAAATTTACAAGAAGCATTGAATTGTATTGACCATGCAAGTCAAGGTGTTGATTTAAGTGTTGCACATAGAGCATTGATGACTATGATTACTAGTAAGAAATTGACTCATAGAAATCAAGTTAATGCAATTTCTCAATTAATGCATGTATCTATAAGAACTGTTCAAAGATACATTAGGAAGAGAAATATGTTGGATAAAAACATTGAAAATAATTGGGTAAATATTTGTAGGGTTCCTAGAAAAGACAAAATTTATGAAGATGTAAAAGGACAGGTCATTGATTATTGGACCAACCAATCTCGTGTTTCTTCCAATAGAAGGGACACTATACAGATGATAGATGAAGATGGTAAAAATATTACACATACAAAACATTTCTTAGATACAACACAAAGTGAATTGTTTGAAGCATTGAAGCAAGATTTTTCAGATGTAAAGATTTGCCAAATGATGTTTGAGAGATTGTCTCCTTTCTTTGTACGCCTAAATAAGGTATATGAAACTTGTTGTTGTCAAAATCATGTTGAATTTTATCTACACTTGCAATCATATAAGTGTTGGTATTTTGGTATGGTATTTTATCTACACCTACTAACACTTACCAACTCTGGCACTTTGGAGAATCAACAACATTCACCAGCAAGCAAGTGACTTATGCACAGTCACCGGTATATGGTACACTGATAGGATATAATGATCACCAGTACTTGGAATAACATGGAAAACATATGGCTATGTCAAACACATCATTTGGACACCTTGTCATGAAGATTGGTTTATTGGTATAATTGTAATTACATATTTGTTGTTACTAGCAAATAGGTCCAGGGTACTCACCGACAGGTTTATCTTTTCTAGATCAGCATGGCATGCTTTGGAGATGATTAATTATTGTTTTAAATGCATTAAGCCGACATGTTCAATCGGTTATTGCATCAGATATTGTCTTTTTTATAAAATATTTTTATTGTAATATCTTGTAGAGCCGACCTACTAAAATTGGTCTTAGGTTATGATATAAATATAAGATCTTAATTGTAAGATTGAATGTGGAATGTGAAAAAGAATTGTGTGAAGGTATATGTGAGAATAAGAAGAGCTATACACGTAGACATCATTTGAAGATTGAAGGAGGTTTTTGTGAAGACAAACAGAACTACACCGGTACTGAATTCATCTTGCAAAGATGCTAAATTATGCAATACATTCATATTTGATTTAACCATCCAACTGTAAGTTAGTGTGACTTCCCATTTGTGATTGAGCAGTGAGCTCTAGGCGCTTGGCCTTTCTACATGTACAGACCCCATTTGTATACACTTACTATCTGCAGTAGTATCATTTGATTGTGGGTAAGGTTTTCCATCATGGTTTTTCCCCTTACAGGGTTTCCACATACAAATATTGGTATTATGTGTTGTGGATGACTTTATCTTTCTATTTCATGCATTAATCCTTACTGGTATTGCAATTAACTGATAAAACTGTCTACCGGCATAAAAGACTAGTTCATCAGTATCGTGCATTAAAGTTGTTTAAGTAATTTTGGATTAAAATTATTAGACAACTGATTCACCCCCCCTCTTAGTTGTCCCCGGGACCTAACAATAAGAAGTTCATGGCAACAATTAATCCAAATCTAGTCATTCCTACAAGTACAACACAATTTGTGAAGTCTATTTTATGTGATAAACTAGAAGATTCAGATGAGTTCAAAATACAATGTATAAAAGGTGAATGCAATGATTGTGGAGTTTTGAGTAAGTTTGTGTTGCAAAATGATAATATTGATATTCATGCATTAGTTATATGGAAGAGATTTGAATATGAGACATACCAAAGTAAGTCAAGAACTGAATGCAAAAAAATTATGTTGAAAGAGAGTGAATTGCCCTACATTCATTTTATAAATAGATTTTGTAATATGATATATCCACATATCCAACATTGTCATGGTGCAAGATGGCAAGCTAAACAGTTTCGTGATTCAAATAATTATTTTCCACCAGGCTATATTCTTTCATTTGTAGATTTCTCTGCAAACTATACATTTAGTCCTCACACAAAAATTCAAAGTCAATATTATCATTCCAATCAAGTTGCAATATTTTTATAAATTTTCTATAGACATGCACAATTTTAGGTGGATGGTATAGAGAGTATTTAAATTGAATGCATTATCATCAAGGAGGTCCATTTCTATATCAGTGGTCCTACATGTCATGATAGGAGCTATGTAGCACATTGTTTTGAAATGTTTTTTGAAGATATTAAAGATCATGGAATAAAATGCACACAACATGGGATTTGGTCAGATGGATGTGTTAGGATAATCGATGAACAACTGATAGGGGGGTGAATCAAATGTTAACATATTATAATTTTTAATCCACTTAATAACCTTAAACAAATCAAGTACTGGTAAAGCACATACAAATGCCAGTAGGAATAGATACCGGTAAACAATATAACTTAACAATTAAATAGATAATCAATGCAAAGAAACCATTCCACATAACACCATGATTTGTACGTGGAAAACCCAAAAAGGGAAAAACTACGATGGGAAGCCTACCCACAGTCAGATGATACTTCTATAGAAAGTATGTGTTACAATGATGGGCCTACACATGCAGGAAGGCACACTACCTAGAGCGTACTGCTCATTACAAAAGAGTTGCACTGACTACAGAGAGGCTACAACCTTGTCAAGATAAATGGGCAACAATCCAATAGAGTGAACTACTAGAGATAGCGTCTATCATGCCTGGTTACAGTCATGGTTAAGCTCAACGCTGAAGCACTAAATCCTATTTTGAATCCAATTCGATCACCAATGATCAATCATCTCCTCTACTTGAATAATATTATAATATTCTCACATTACATTCCTTGACCATGACCTTTTCCTTAACCATGATTTGTTACAAAGAGTTTCTACCTCTTATTTATACAAACCCAAAGGCCTAAACCAATTAGGTCAGCCACCTAAAAGATATTACAATATAAATACATATTACAATAATATGTCATGTCTTCTTAAGACCAAAACAATAATAATCAATCATAAATCATCTCAAAACATCCCCGTAACATGTAGAGTACACATTAATAGCATGATACTGGTCCATAACCTAGATAGGTACCGAACCTATTCTGGGTCAACCATGCCAAAGAAAGTTATTCAAGTAGTTGAAGTACAATCAAATAACATCTTCAACATCCTAAAATCCATGTAGAAACTATATCAACACTAATTATGCATCCTGTCAAGATTCCTCAGTGAAAGCTCTACCGGTTAAACCTTACACCAGTGCCCGTAAGGTTTTACCAGAATGTATGGCAACATCTGATTGCCAAGTCAATACCAACTGACTAAAACATTCTCAAGAACCATGTACTACATGTAACCAATCACATTCCATAGATCCAAACATGTTGGAACTGTCCAACAAATAGTCTCTTTTGCTGGTAACACTAGATCTTCTACCAATAACCAAAACTTGTCTGCCAGTAAGCAACCATATCAACTAGTGTTGACATCAATGACAAAACATCAATGCAACATATAATCAATTCATCCATAATGCCAAAAATCTCCCCCTTTGGCATTGATGGCAACAATAGATGTGAAAAACATCTAAGTACCAAAAAGATGCCAAACAAGTCTCCCCCTGTAGAAGAGAACCAACAATCTCCTGAATGAATCTCCCCCTAATGTATACAACTCCTTTTTTATTTTTTTCTTTTCACATCAATATCTCTCCCCTTTTGACATCAATGCCATAAATCTGACATAAATATCAAATAAATAATGTAAACCTCTGTATCTCAAAGCTGACTACTCCCCCTGAGTTGTAGCACCACTCATCAGTGCCAAAATGTATAGTATCTTTGATAATGCATGTCAGACTAATGACAAACTGCATCAATCAAGTTTCTATGGGAGGGGCTGAAACCCCTAACCTGTCTATCAAATACTCAAATGATTCCTTAGACAGTGGTTTAGTGAATATATCTACAATCTATTCTTTAGTGTTCACATAAACCAATTTGACTTCCTTTGCTTCTATCTTGTCCTTCAAAAAGTTATATATTATTGAAATATACTTATTCTTAGAGTGAAATACCAGATTTTTAGACATGTCAATAGCTGTAGAGTTATCGCAATAGATAACTACCAGTTCACTACAATTTACGTTGATATCCTTCAACATTTGCTTCATCCACAAGACTTGAGTGCAATTAGTTGTTTCTGCAACATATTAAGCTTCTGCAGTAGATAAAGAAATGCATGACTATTTTTTGTTGATCCATGAAACCAGTTTCTTTCCAAGATAGAAAACTCCACCATAAGTGTTTTTCCTATCATCAATATCTCTTGCCCAATCTGAGTCAGTATATGCACATAAAGTGAAAACATCATTTTTAGAATACCACAAGCCATATTCTGTTGTTCCTTGCAAATACTAGAATATCCTTTTTACTATACATTCATGATTTTCTTTAGGATTAATTTGATATCTTGAAATAATACTCAGTACATTCATAATATCAAGTCTAGTTTGAGTTAGATATAACAGACCACCAATCATAGATTTGTAGTTTGTCGGACTTACTGGTTTGGAATTATCCATACCAAACTTCTTCAACAATTCCCTCAGATACTTAGTTTGATAGATAAAAATGCCTTTGTCAGTTTGAGTAATTTGCAAACCTAAGAAAAATATCATCTCACCAATCATGGACATTTACAATTCATTCTTCATGTTGTTAGCAAATTCGATGCACAATTTATCTTCTCCTCCAAAAATGATATTGTCAACAAATACTTCAATAATCAAAATATCATTATCAATGATCTTATAATATAAATTACTATCAGCACTATCTTTAGTAAAATCAAGCTTCAAAAGATATTTATCTAACCTTGCATACCAATCTTTAGGAGCCTATTTCAATCTATATAAAGATTTCTTCAATCTGCAAACCATATCTTTATAATCTGTCACTGAAAATCTGCCAGGTTGCTCAACGTATACTTCTTCTTCAAGTTCACCATTCAAAAATGTACATTTAATATCCATTTGATAAACCTTATAGTTCTTATAAGCTACATAGGAAAGAAATAGTCTAACAACATCAATTCGAGCTACAGGTGCAAATGTCTCACCATAATCAATTCCTTCCATTTGAGAATATTGTTTACAAACTAATCTAGCTTTGTTTCTTACAACTCTACCATCCTCATTTAGTTTATTCCTAAAAACCCATTTAGTTCCAATAACATTTTTATTTTTAGGCCGGGGAACTAAAGTCCAAGTCTCATTCTTCTATATCTGATCTAATTCATCTTCCATAGCCTTTAACCAATGTTTATCCTTACAAGCTTCACTAGCAATTGCCAGTTGAATTTCAGAAATAAGACATACCTCTTCATATGCTATTTTTATTCTTGTCATAACTCCCTTGTTCCTATCTCTAATGATTTGATCTTCTGAATGATTTAATCTTACATACCTTGATGTCTTCTGAACTTCAGGTTCACTACTCTAATCATCAGTCACAGTTGAATTTTTTGATTGTGTCTGTGTAACTATCTTAGTTTCCTGTACTGGTTGAGGTATTGCCACTTCAGTTATGATCATTTCCACTGCTTGTTCCCTGTCATATGATATATAATGATTTATGTACTGCTCATCTACTTTCACAATAGCACTTTCAACAATTTTCTGCAATCTTTTGTTATAACATCTATATTCTTTTCTTTGAATTGAATAACCAAGAAATATCCCCTCATCACATCTAGGATCAAACTTTCCAAATGAATCATCTCTTTTGATATAACATTTACTTCCAAATATTTTGAAATATTTAATAGTAGGTGTATGTCCAAACCATAATTCATAAGGGATCTTACGGGTTTCACCTTTGATGTAAACTCTGTTGAATATGTAGATAGTTGTACTCACTTCTTCTCTCCAGTAGATATGAGGTGATTTGGCTTCCATCATCATAGATCTTGCTGCATCCAAAATGGTTTTGTACTTTCTTTCCACTACTCCATTCTGCTGAGGAGTCTAGGGTGCAGATAACTGTCTCCTAATTCCATAAGAAGTGAACTCACCGCCATGATCTGATCTTAGACATTTGATTTTTAATTCAGTTTTTGTTTCAACCTTTTCTTTAAAGATCTTTAATTTCTCAAAGGCTTCAAACTTGTCCCTAAGAAAATTCACCCACATCATCCTAGAATAGTCATCAATAATCAACATGAAATAACTATCGCCTTGAAAGATTCTAGTCCTTCATGGACAACACAAGTTAGTGTGAAAAAAATCAAGTACATCATTAGATTTATCATTTATTCTCTTAAAATAACTTCTAACTTGCTTTCCTAATTGACATTCATTACATACCAGATTATAAGGCTTCGTAATCTTAGTTATATCTCTAATTGCCTTAGTTGAACTGATCTTAACAATACAATCAAAACTAACATGACAAAACCTCTTATGCCATAACCAACTCTCATCAATATGAGAAATCAAACATGTCTTACTACCAGTGTTCAAGTGAAAGATATTACCTCCAGTCTAAATACTAGTTGCAATCTCCAAACCAGTCTTGTTAATGATTTTACATTTTCTATCTTTAAACTGAAGCTAGAAACCCTTATCAAGCAATTGACCAACACTCAAAATATTATGATTTAAACCTTATACATAATAGACATTATCAGTATTATGCTTACCATCCAGAGAAATAGTGCCTCTACCTCTGATCATACATGCTTTTTCATCTCCAAATCTGACTTGACCTCCATTGTATTCTTGCAGGGACAAAAATTTTCTTTTGTCTCTAGTCATATGATGTGAACATCCACTATTAATTACCCATTCATCCTTATCTTCAACTTTCTCTGCTAGGGCCTTTTCTTCATTTTTGATAGCCGGTTCTGGTTCATCTTCCTTTAAAGCATAGAACACTCATTCCTTTCCATTTCTGAATCCACTAGCAGAGTCTTCTGTTGGTTTATCGCCAGAGTCATCACTTACTCCTTCCTCATCTGCTATGTAGCATTGTTTACTTTTCTTGAATCTGTATCTATTCTGGTTAGGCTTAAATCATTTCTTAACTCTTTTCTCAAACCTATCATTGCTTTCAGGATATCTAGATGCAAAATGACCAATCTTATTACATGGAAAATATTTAAAAGGTGCTTTTCCTTCATTCTTACTTCTCGTCGGTCCTTTAGGTACTCTTCTCGCAAACAAGGCTTCAAGTTGCTCAAATTCTTCACATTCTTTCCTCATGTCTTCCAATTATTTTGCATATAAAACTTTCCAATCACTCTTGTCGGTAGATGATGATCATGCATGAAAAGAAGGTTTAGACTTTATAGTTCTAGAAGATCCAAATTGTTCAAGCTCAAAAGCAGATAATTTCCCAATCAAAATGTCTCTGTTAATGAAGAGTTAGCCATTGTTCTCAACTCATTAATTATAGTTGTCTTCATCTTGTAAGCCAATGGAAGGGCTCTCAAGACTTTGGAAACTATTTCATCTTCACTCAAAAATCCTCCACAAAATTGAATTCCCATAACAATCTCATTTACTCTTTCCATAAAAACAACAATTCTTTGATTATCTTCCATCTTTAAGTTTTCATATCTTACTCGATAACCATCAAGTTTAGCAATTTTGATAGTAGGATCAACTTCATTCAAAGTCTGCAATTTATCCCACATAACCTTAGCCGATGATTTATCAGTTAATCTCATGATCTCTGGATCAGTAAGTGCACATAAGAGGGCTTCTCTAGCTCTACAATCATTCTTAATATTCTTATCCAAATTTGCAGGAGCAGGATTGCCAGATGTCATATCATAAGGTGTGTATCCTTTCTGAGTTATCTCCCAAATATCCTTGCCAAGACATCTAAGATGATTCTCCATTCAAATTTTCCATATCCCATAATTTGTTCCATCAAGCTTAAGGATTTCTCTTCTGAAAATAGTTGCTGGTGGATTACAAGTGTTATTTTCCATAGGATCTTCCTCAAGTGGTTAAGCTTCTACAAAAAAGGACCAAATCTCTTATACGAATCGTTAGGATAACTGGTGAACACCTAAGAGTGGGGGGGGGGGGAATTAGTTGTTAATAGATTATAACTTTTAATCCACTTATTAACCTTAAATAGATCAAGTACTAGTAAAGCACATATAGATGCCAGTAGGAACAGATATCGGTAAAAAATATAACATAACAATTAAACAGATAATCAATGCAAAGAAACCATACCACATAACACCATGATTTGTACATGGAAAACCCGGAAAGAGAAAAACTATAGTGGGAAGCCTACCCATAGTCAGATGATACTTCTACAAAAAGTATGTGTTACAATGAGGGGCCTGTACATGCAGGAAGGCACACTACCTAGAGCGTACTTCTCATTACAAAAGAGTCTCACTGACTACAGAGAGGCTACAACCTTCTCAATATAAATGTACAACAATCCAATAGAGTGAGCTGCTAGAGATAGCATCTATCATGCATGATTATAGTCCCGATTAACCTCAATACCAGAGGATGAAATCCTCTTTTGAATCCAATCTGATCACCAATGATCAATCAACTCCTTTTCCTGAATGATATTACAATATTTGCACATTACATTCCTTGACCATGCCCTTTTCCTTAACCATGATTTGTTACAAAGAGTTTCTACTGCTTATTTATACAAACCCTAAGCCCTAAACCAATTAGGTCGGCCACCTAAAATATATTACAATATAAATACATATTACAATGGTATCCCATGTCATCTTAAGACCAAAACTACAATAACCAATCCATAAATCATCTCGAAACATCCTAGTAACTTGTAGAGTACATGTTAGCATGATACCGGTCTATAACCTAGATAGTTACTGGACCTATTCTGGGTCCACCATGCCAAATAAAGTTCTTCAAGCAGTTGAAGCATGATCAAAGAACATCTTCAGCATCCTAAAATCCATGTAGAAACTGTACCAACACCAATTATGTATGCTGTCAAGATTCCTCAGTGGAAGCTCTGTCGATTAAACCTTAAACCAGTATCGGTAAGGGTTTACCAGAATGTATGACAGCATCCGATTACCAAGTCAATACCAATTGACCAAAATATTCTCAAGAAGCACGTATTGCATGTAACCAATCACATTCCATAGATCTAAACATGTCGGAAGCTTCCAACATATAGTGTCTTCTACCAGTAACACTAGATCTTCTACCAGTAACCAAAACCTGTCTCTCGGTAACCAACCATATCACCTATTTTTGACATCGATGACAAAACATCAATGCAACACATAATCAATTAATCCATAATGCCAACAGGATGTGCTGATATGTACATTAGATTTGAAATTGATTATAAGTTGATTTTTTTCATATATATGATTTGATTGTATATAACTGGTCAAAAGTTTAAATATATATATGTTATTCATGTCAGGGCAATTTAAGTCTACAAAATATTTTAACTGGTTATCCCTACAACATGTTTGACGTAGCATAAAGTTTTTGTCGAACTTCTTTAAGAGTGAACATGGAAAAGGAGAGCATGATGGAGCAGGAGCATATGTAAAGCGTGCACTTCACCAACATGAACTTGCAGGTAAATTATCTTCATATTTGTGTACAGTTTTAATTCTCTTCATAGATTAATTTGTATATATATATATATACATACATATATACATACATATATACATATACATATATATATACATATATATATATATATGTATATATATATGTATATATGTATGTATGTATGTATATATATATATATGTATATATGTATGTATATATGTATGTATGTATATATATATCTATATATATATATATACATACATACATATACATATACATATATATATATATATATATATATATATATATATATATATATATATATATATATATATATATATATATATATATATATATATATATATATATATATATGTACATGGGTTGTCCAAATTTCTAAAGTGAGAGCTTCTGTACAAGTAACATCATACATAATTCTAAGGATATTATTTAATAGTGCAATAATCATTTTATTGGTCGTGATAGAACTTACAACAAGCGTTATGTTTTGGAAGTTAGAGGTATATACATATAAATATTCTTAAACATTCAAGTCTTCTTGAATTATTTTTAAAATTTGTGTATATATATATGTACATGCATATGTGTGAAATGAACTAAAATGGACTAAATAGTTTGTATTATCAGATATTGGTCGATCAAATCCTTGTGATTGTCAATCAATTAATGGTATTAGAAGTTTTTGACTATGGGATTTAGCAAGCCTCATGTTATTCTTGCAAGAGGAAAATCATGTTTTTGTGTTGATTGTATTGCAAACAACACAGATACTCGTTGTTAGAATATTGTTGATGGGTATGTTTTACAATAGGAAATGAAATAATTTTACACAATGCCTCCTTACGAAGATAGTGACATTATTGATATTCATGATCCTCTATATTCAGTTGATTATGAATGTGTTTCTGATTTAGTTGTTACAGGTACGTGCATACATATTTTGTAAATTATATATGTACATGTACACATTTTTAAATTCTTATTTAATTTAATATTGTTTGAAATTAATTCAAAAATGTATAATGAACTAATATTTCTTGAAATATATATACATGTGGTCTATTTTGACAAGTGATAATTTTGCAGTGATTGTTGATCCTGACAATACTGAAAGCATAGATTATTATCTATTGAGATGCACACAACCAAAATGCAAGTTTTTGGAATCAGTCAATGCTGATGATGGGAAACAATATCCCACTAGTTTATTTGTTGTTGAATGCACCTATTATCAACAAAAAAAGATAGATATAAGTGTAACATTAATTGATTATATGCCTAGCCAAAAAGTATTACACTACAGTCACTTAGTAATAGCGACAAGATTGCAGTTGGAGACATTGCCAAAAAGAGGATGTGGCAACCAAAAGTGGAGGTTGCCTATTGAAGATCGTGAAAAAAATTTAGAGATTATAAAAGATAGGGAGGATCTAGATTGTATGTACCAGGAGCTTTAAGTTCACTTGTCATGTTTGAAAAAGTAAATTGTATTAGATAGGTCTTATTTTGAGAAACTCATATATATTTAGATATTTAGACGTGTTTACATTCGAATAACTTGTGGAAGTTTATTTTTGTTGATGAATCTATTTTACATTTTATATGTTGAATTTACATGTTTTTTTCTTAAATTAAATATTTTGTGTCTATCCATTTAACATGTATGTATTGATTTTAATTTTTAATTTTATTTATGTGTATGGATTCATTTCATTAAATGTTGTCTTAAGGGGTTATTTAAACACATTTATGGATTAATTTATATTTGTACACACACATTGACTCATTTTATTCATCTATGTATTCATTTAACTTATATTTACACATGTATATTTTCATTTAATTATGATATATATATAGCTACATAGGTCGCTTGAATTTTCAATGTGTGAATCACCTATTAAATCATCTTTAAATGTATGTGTACATGTATCGATTTATTTATAGATATATATGATCCAAGAGATCATCTATATATATGTTGTCTTAAGGGGTCTTAAGGGGATATTTGTGTCATGGATTCATACATATTTTTACACATGCATGGATTCGTTTTATTCATCTATGTATTCATTTAATTTATATTTATACATGTATGGTTTCATTTAATTACGTTGTATGGATTCATTTAATTATGTTGTCCTAAGGTGTTTTAAGTGGTCTTAATGGGATTTAAGGGGATATTTGCATCATGGATATAAGTTCATTAAATTTAAATATATAGATATAAGTTCATTAAATTTTTTAAGTAAGTTCATTAAAAAAACATAAACACTTAATTAAAATGAACAACTAAATTAAATTTCAATCTAATTATGTTGTCTTAAGGTGTTTTAAGTGGTCTTAAGGGGATTTAAGGGGATATTTGTTGTTAGACACAATGCACCACTAAGAGGGGAGATGAATCAATGGTTCTCAAAATTTTCCCTTTAGCTATCTTATGTGAGTATACTGGTTATTAGATCTAACACAATGTTGATTTACCAGTTAGAGGGGAGACCAACACAAATGCAATCACACATAAAGGGGACATCTCATAATACCAGCATATATGAGGAAACCCCAAGATGGGAAAAACCTTGGTGAAAAATGTTGCTAGAGACTACTGCTCTAATCCAGCCTCACAATGAATCTTTGATTACAATTTTTAGGGCACCAACCAAAGGAGCACCAACCCAAGGAGCTACAACCCCTGTACCGAGCTACAACTCAGTGAATACAAACATAATCATTTACAAGTCAATAGCCTTGTTACAAATGGATTTTGTAATGCTTCTGCAAATCTCCTTACTGGATCTTCTTTCCAGTTCACTGTCGGTTCTAATCTCTTCTCATTCTCTCTTCTCTCAATTTCTATGTAATTCTCCATCAGTACTATATTTTGTTGGTTTTGTAACCATTGGTTACCTCATTGTTGTCAGTTGAACCTTTCAACCTAATTCTTTCTCACACTTAGTTTCTCTTCTGATACTCATTGATTACTTGACTATTTTATTTTTACATGCTGCAACAACCTCTCATTCAACAGCACAAACAATATCTTTGGCTCACATACTTATAACCAGATTTTCCTGCCAAGATGTGATTTTTAACATTGGCATGGTTAGGGTTTCTACCATGCACTGAATCTACATATAATTTGATCTTTGATCATCGTGACACCAAATCCAATCTTATATCATGTCCTTGATCAATTTTCAGCACTCAATCAATCAACATCGCCCATATATCTACCCTACGAAACATGTCTTCTCTCTTCAGCCATTTGTAGAATGTTTTTTGGTCTTGAAATCTGTCGACACATTCATGACCTATCTATTTCCTTCTCAAGGTTCTCTTTCAATCAGATTTCCTCACTTTGATTAAGGCACCAATAAATCCATGATCTTTCTCTATCATTCATTCTTCCTTGACCCACACTCCTCTGATATGATCTACAAATCATGGGCTCCATATTAAATGCACAACTGTAAAAAAAACCTACCCCTACACGACACTTGATTGACCTCTACAAGCTTTCCACTTCAACTCCACGTGGCATCCATGTCGATATCCACCTCAACAAAAATCTTTGTGTCGGCTAGACTCGGTCACCAACAATCAACACACAACCGGTCCTTCTTTTCTGTCGACTCTCTAACTCTGCTGGTATCTCACACTTTACTAGTTAACCATCATGTATTCACTTCACTAAACTATCGATGGAATAACTTAACCAGTTTCCAAACATGCCTATCCATAGCATGCACATTCTCATCAAGTAGGAGCTCATCACCTAGCTTCTTTTCTCTCTTATCAGTTCTCATACTTATCAGTAGGCACCTTGATGACACAATGTCATCAACCTTCATTTTTTTCCATCAGAGGCATCTGCATGTTAGTTGCATTCTCTATTTGTAGCTGCTCCACTTTGCCTTCTTCATCATCAAATCGGACATCATCTCAATCAGTTTGTCAAGGTGATGAACATATCACTCTTTATCTATTCAGGTGGCACAATATGCCAACCCTTTCTGATTTGCTGGACATCTCTGATTACATGCACCTGAGGCATCTCTTGTTTCACCAATAGATCCAGTGTGAGCCTTCAATCACCTACCTTCTACTTTTGTCTTATCTCACAGAACTAAGATGCATACTTTGCATAATAGGAGATAAGCTCCACTTATCGGTGGCAGTGGATCCTTGTCATCTGCATATTGTAATGCACTCGTGTAGCTTCCCCGTTTGTGCAACATATCTTAAAACAGGCACATGTGATCCTATTGGGACACATTCACTATAAGTGATTTCTTCACATGGTGACTACAACTTCATTCGGTGAGAGTCATGTTGTTGTACACAACATACCAGTGACCTGTACATCCTTCTCCTCCAGTGTTGATGTGATTTAGGTAACATTCTACCTCTTCATCACAAACAATAGCTGAAGCACCTCGCCCATCCTCCTTGTACACTAGTTATAAACTTGTTGATTGACAACTACTTACTTGGTTGATTTGTCTTCTCCATGTCAACACATCACTTACCAGTTGACATATTCTCCTTACCGGTGATAGACTATATTGGTAACCTGTTCATATCACCCACAGATGTCAAACACTAACTTGTGTACCAGTGACTGGAGTGGTCATTCCTCTGAATAACATTCTCTTCTTTACCAATGACCTGCAACACTAGTTGACATCAATAACTACATGTCAAAAATACTCATATATCAGTTGTCCTTCTATACTGGTTGACATCAATGACAACACAATGTGAACAATCTCCCCCTTTGGCATTGATGTCAACACATGTAGTATTCGGCATACTACATTACCTTTTTCCCCCTTTGACAACAATGGCAAAGGGCATGGTCAGGGTTTCATTCCTTCTTGTATCAACCAGGTACTGATAGAAATCTCTCCCCCTTTATCTTTATCGAATGCATCTCCTCTTTTGATACAACTTGTTACATCTTTTCAAGGACCATCACTTGAGATGTAGAACTCAACCACCAACTGACACCAATTGACTACGAAAATTTGGTACAATTTGTTACAACACTCAATTTACAAAAGGGTGTGTTAGTTAATTCAACTTACTTTTTGATTAGACTGCATCACCTCCCATTTGATCCCAAATTTATTTAGAATCAAGTTTGATTGTACTATGAATAAAACCAACCAAGTAAAATGTAGATACCCTTAACCATGAAATTCTCCTAGGTATTCCTACAACAATTTCCATCATCTCCAGTTTAGGCAGTCAGTACACTTACAAGCTCAAGCATGTCTTCTCTGCTTAAAAACCACTTGAACTCCCCCTGAGTTATACTTCTCAAATCCATAATGTCGGTCAGATCTAATACCAGGGCTCCAATCATTTCAATAAACTAGTTGAGCTGTGCATATGCGATCATCTGATGATCTTTTGGCTCCATTATATCCACCACAACCTATGACATGATCTTGGATCTTCACAATACTATACAATGTCATCATCCATGAATCAAATTGGTTAGCCCAAAAACATGCATGTCTGCATGATCAACAACCAGGCTAACATAGATCATTCAAGTCTTCATTAACACCACCTGAGACATAACTTCCCCATTCCATGTTACCGGGGATAATGCAATGATCTCCAACCTCATTGTCTTACATTACCTACAAGTACCTATTAGTATCATACCGGTAACATCCCGCACAAACATGTTTCATGTACTGATCCATCATTACTACCAGAGCACCTTCTTGTAACTCTTGTCATTTTGTGTCCCTTTGCATCTAAGTCCAATTGTTAATCTCCATCTATTGACACATGCGGTAGTGTTCCAACTCTGATCTGTAGGTGTGTAGCCAGGGAAACCTCTACACACACTTATCACCTATGCATTGAATACATAGTGTCGGTCCATGGTCTTCTTCCTCCACACCTACTTGGTATCATTCTTCTTCCCATTTTCAATCATGGGAACAGGTTTTATCTTCTTTTTCTGATGTGTCCTTGTATTTATAGATTCTGCATCACACCCAAAAGCAGTACTATAGTAGCACACAACGTCCATCCCAACTTCATGATTGGGTAATCTCTTAACATGCTAGTTTGACCATCTTCTTCTAGTCATATTGTTGTGAATGGTAACCCAAACTGGTGGACCTCTTGATCCTGCTAGGACATTTCTCCTTTGGTTCCATGCAGGCCTTTGACTTTTGTATCCTCTGTATCCACTTTTATGCAGAGCATAGTTGCAATACTGGCCTCCATATGACTGCAAGTTCGTCTTCCTACATTCAAACTCTCTATGGCCAATTTCATTCTAGTTATAACAAACCTTATTTTCATAACTTGGAGAGGGAATATGCATGTATCTACTCCTAGATACATTTTCTTCATATGCATGATATCTATGAGATCTTAGATTATTCCTTCTAGATCTCTTTCTAAATTCTTCTGCCCTATGGCCATGACCATTACATGAAAAGAAATAACCAATAAAGAAAGGAATATGACTTCCAAATTTATTCTGCCATGCATGGGGAGATCTTACCGGTCTGGTATCTCAATTTCTACTTCTCAGAGGCTAGATCGTGGGTTGTCCATTATTTGCAGTTCTTCCACTTGATCTCTTCTTTTCCCATACCTGATTTGTCCTATGGATGGTAGCATTCCTTTGTCCTCTTCTAGTAGGAGGTCTTCTTTGTTTTCTTCTCATGTCCTAGCTTTTGGTGAAGCTGTCTTCTCCCATCTTCCCTTTTCCTTTGGGATCTGCATTGTTTCTCCTTCTTGCAGCGTCAGTCCTCATCCTTGTCTATATGTCTTCACCAATTGTGGTTAGATCTACCTTCTTTAGGGGACCATTTCTAACTGTGAAGGTTCATCCCTTGTTCTCTCCATTTGAGGAGACAAACAAAATGTCATTGTGGGGGACATTCTTGTTGGTGGAGCATTCACCAACACTACTTCCTAGTCCTTTAGTGTCCTTGGCATGCTTTTTCTTTTTCAACATTTTCTCCAAGGCATCACTGTAGCCATCAAACTAGATTCTTACCTTGAGCTCATCTTGACATTTCTCAAAGTCATTTCAGAGAATCTCCATTTCTCCAAATAGCTGCTAATATTCTTTATCTTTTACCTCTAGCTCAAATGCTAGATCAATACATTGATTCTCCTTGGTGTCTTTTTCTTCAGTCTCTAACTCTGAGATACATTTCTCATATTATTCAAGGCATTTTATCAACCTATTCTCCTCCACTATAGAAACATTCTTGAGTAACTTGTATTCATTTATTACTCTACTGAGTTCTCCAAGTGTGTTTATAAGCTCTCCTTCAAGGTCAACTTTTGCTTCCTCTTCTTCTTCACCTTCACTATCACTCCCAAAAACATCTTGTTGGTAGAAGTGATTTGCATGATCATTCTCAGATGTGTGCCTCTCATCTTAAGATTCATAAGCCATGAAGAGGTGGGTTCCTTCATCATCATTGCTGTAGCTGCTGGAAGATTTGCCTTGATCATCTATAGATACATGAGATGCATTTCTCATTCTATCATCACAAGTCATTTCTGCATTAGTGGGCTCATTTCCATAGAGCTTCTTCAATCTGTCCCATAAGCTCTTTGTAGATCTGTATCTATCCACCTATGAGGAGACATCATCTATTAGCCCACAAAGTATAGCCTTCATTGCTGCTTCATTGCACTTTTTTCTTCTTTTTGCAATTAAATCGGTGGGAGGACACACTTTACTAAGGAGACCATTTACAACTGACATGCAAACATCAAACCCTAGAGAGGATAGGTATACTTCCACTCTACAATTCCAAATGGAATATTTTGAACCATCAAAAACTGGAGAAGAGATTGACAATAAATAAACCATTGTGTCTTTAAGCCATAATATACCCAAGATGGACAAAGCTCATCTGACTCAGAACCTATGCTCTGATACCAATTGTTAGACACAATGCACCACTAAGAGGGGGTGTGAATCAATGGCTCTCAAAATTTTCCCTTTAAGTATCCTATGTGAGTCTACTGGTTATCAGATCTAACACAATGTAGATTTACCAGTTAGAGGGGAGACCCACAGAAATGCAATCATGCATAAAGGGGAAATCTCATAACACCAGCATATACAAGGAAAACCCAAGATGGGAAAAACCTCAGTGAGAAATATTGTTGGAGACTACTGCTCCAATTCAACCTCAAAATGAATCTCTGATTACAATTTTTAGGGCACCAGCCTAAGGAGCACCAACCCCTAATTCAGGGTACCAAACCAAGGAGAACTAATCCCTGATTTTAGGGCACCAACCCCTAATCCCAATGAGCTATAACCCCTACACCAAGATACAACTTAGTGAATACAAACATACTTATTTACAAGTTAATAGCCTTGTTACAAAAGGATTTTGTAACACTTCTGTAAATCTCTCTGCTAGATCTTCTGTTCAGTTCACTATCGGTTCTTTATCTGCTGATTCTACTCTCTGCTTGTTTTATGTTCTCTCAACTGCTCTGTTGTTCTCCAACGATACTATCTTTTTTTGGTTCTCTTCTTTCCTACTCTGCACTCTTCTTCAACCATTCACTATCGATTTGGTCACCACCAGTTACCTCACTATTGCCAGTTGAACCTTTCAACCTGATTCTTTGTCAGCCTCAACCACTCTTCTGATACTCGTTGAGTACTTGAATACTTTCTTTTCACATGTAACAACAACCTCTCATTTAGCAGCACAAACAATATCTTTGTCTCGCATACTTATAGCCAGATTTTCTTGCCAAGATGTGAATTTTAACATTGGCATGGTTAGGGTTTCTACCATGCAATGAATCTGCATCCGATCTAATCTCTGATCATTGTGACATATCAAATCCATTCTGATATCATGTCCTTGCTCGATGTTCAACACTCAATCAATGAGCATCGCTCATCTGTCTGCCCTACAAAACACATCGTCTCTCTTTAGTCATTTCTAGCATGTTTCTCGGCCTTTTCATTTGTTGACACATTCATGACCCAGTTGTTTCCTTCTCGAGGTCATCTTGCAATATGATTTCCTCACTTCAATTTAGGAACCAACAACTCCGTGATCTTTCTCTGACATTCATTTTTCCTCAAGCCACACTCCTCTGATCGAATCTGTAAATCATGGCTTCCATATTAAATACACAACTGTAAAAATACCTACCCCTATACGACACTTCACCAACCTTTGTGATATTGCCACTTCAACTCCATGTGGCATGCATGTCGATATCCACCTCAGCGAAGATCTCTATGCTAGCTAGACTCCATCACCGACAATCAACACATAATTGGTCCTTTTTTGTCGATTCTCTAACCCTATCGGTATCTCATACTTTAGCAGTTAACAATCATGTCTTCACTTTGTGGAACTACCAGTGGAACACCTTAACCGGTCACTAGACATGCCTATCCATTACATGTACATTCTCATCAAGTAGGAGCTCATCACTTAGCCTCTTTGGTCTCTTACCAATTCTCATACTTTCAGTAGGCACCTTGATGGCACCATGTCATCAAGCTTCAGTTGTTTCCATTGGAGGCATCTGCATGTAGGTTACATTCTCTATCTATAGTTGCTCCACTTTGCCTTCTTCATCATCAGATCAGACATCATCTCAATCAGTTTCTGAAGGTGAAAAACCCATCACTCTTCATCTATTCTGGTGGCACAATATGCCAACCCTTTCTGATCCAGTGCACATCTCTAAATTACATGCACTAAAGGAATCTTTTGTTTCATCGATAGATCCGTTGCGAGCCTTCAATCACCTACCTTCTACTTTTGTCTTATCTCACATAACTAAGATGCATACTTTGCATAATAGGAGATAAGCTCCACTTACCAGTGGTAGTGGATCCTTCTCATCTGCATCCTACAATGCACTCATGTGGCTTCCCTATTTGTGCAGCATATCTTCAAACAGGCACATGTGATCTAGTTGGGGAACATTCACTATCAGTCATCTCTTCACATGGTGACTACATCTTCATCTAGTGGGAGTCCTATTGTTCTTCTTCCATACAGCATACCAGTGACCTGTACATTTTTCTCTTCTAGTGTTGATGTTATTTAGGTAACATTCTGCCTCTTCATCACAAACAACAACTCAAGCATCTCGCTCATCCTACTTGTACATTGGTTATAATCTTGCCAGTCAGAAACTACTTGCTTGGCTGATTTGTCTTCTCCATGTCAACACATCACTTACCAGTTGACATATTATTCTTATCAATGACATACTATACAGGTAACATGTTCATATCATCCACACAAGTCAAACACTAACTTGTGTACTACTCACCCCAGTGGTCATTCCTCTTAATTTCATTCTCTTCTTTACCAGTAACCTACAACACTAGTTGACATCAATAACTGCATGTCAACAATACTCTCATACTGGTTGTCCTTTTATACCAATTGACATCAATGACAACACAGTGCCAACAATTTGCATCATGAATTATTTTATATTTTTACACATGCATGGATTCAATTTATTCATCTATATATTCATTTAATTATGTTGTTTGGATTCATCTAATTATGTTGTCCTAAGGTGTTTTAAGTGGTCTTAAGGGGATTTAAGGGGATATTTGGATCGTGGATATAATTTCATTAAACATATATAAACACTTAACTAAAATGATCAATTAAATTAAACTTTAATGACTAAATTTGTTTAACAATGAACAACTAAAATATACATAAATAGTTAACTTTCAAAAATGAAATCTTTAAACACTTAACATTCAAAACTTGCAAAGTCTAGTATGAAATTTAGATTCCTAGCACATATGTATATGTCTGTCTATCTATCACATACACTTAACTAGAACACTTAACTAAATTCAAATGACTATCTATCATTTAAACACTTAACTTTCAAAAATGTAATCTATCTATCTATCTATATATAAACGTCCAAATTAGTATGAAATATAGATCTATCTAACACATACATATATATGTCTATATATCGCATACACATGTATTAAATGTCTAGTACACATACACACATCAAATATGGAAAATAAATATCTAGTACACATATACAAATATGAAATGTCTAGAAAATATGTGCGCATGCACATATATAAACAATGGGTCACTCAGGTCTTTGTCCTGAACCATGTCCCTATCCATGCACCTGCAATAGACTATGCACACATAAACTCATACATTAAATATTTAATTCATACTAGAGTAATTTTTTTTAAGTAACATAGATTAAGAGAATTTGTGTAGACAAACATACCTTTTAAGAGTCTCTAACATCAGCACCATGTGCATGCAATATTGTAGGATGTCTATGTGACAAGGAGCTCAACCTGGGTGATAGTGGTGCATCCTGCAATGTTGAAATTTTGCTAGATATACAAAAACGTATATTTATAACTTGGAGCCTAACCCTTTAAATATAGAACTTAAATATTAAATAAAAAATTAATTTAAAGTTATAATGTATATCTGTGTCTCCTAATGAACAGGGTCGGTGGCAATGTCCAAATCCTCAAACATTGCCCCTTTGCCTGGAATAGAGTATGCACGCATAAACTCATACAGTAAAAATTTAATTCATACTAGAGTAATTTTTTTAAGTAACATATATTAAGAGAATATATGTAGACAAACATACCTCTAAAGGTTCTCTAACATCACCATCATGTGCATTCAAGATTCTAAGATGTCTATGTGACAAGGAGCTCAACTTGCGTGATAGTGGTGCATCCTGCAATGTTGAAATTTTGTTAGATATACATACACATATATTTATAACATGGAACCTAAACCTTTAAATATGGAACTTAAATATTTAAGAAACAATTAATTTAAATTTATAATGTATACCCATGCCTCCTGATGAATAGGGCTGGTGGCAATGTGTAAATCCTCAGACATTGCCCCCTACGCTTGCAATATATATTAAACATGAACTCACATGTACATTATTTAAACATTCCATGTTAAATTTTAAATATATATATGTATATATATATATATATATATAAAATTTAAAAGATCAAATCTAATCTACTTGAAAATGTACATGTACGTGGTTGTAGATAAACATACCCCGGGATCTCTAACACCTCCATCGCGCGCATGTTGGACTCTAGAATGTTTGCGGGATGAATGGATCATCTCATACAATGCTCGCTCATCCTAGACAATGCACACATTTTGTTCAATATATATAATTTAAATAACTTAAAATTATTTAATCAAGACCTAGATATCCCTTTAAATAGAACTTAAAAACAAAAAAAAAACAATTTAAACGTTATATATACCTATGTCTCTTGATGAACACTTGGGTCAATGGCAACATCCAAATCTCCATACATCGACCCTAACGTGATACCCTATATAGTTCAAAAATTACAATCCAATATATAATTAATTTAATCTATGCAGTTCATGTGTACAATGAAGTAGCTATATAGAATTTCTAAATTAAAATTAGTAAATTATATATTATAATTCATACCTCTCCTACATCATGTAAGGCTTGTTTGATCCTGCTGATGTCAAAATCATGTAGGGAGCCCACTACAAAATGATCTCCCTCACTATCTAGCTCCATAAGCATGGTAGTGAACATCCCCAAAAACCTAGTTTAGGTACTATGGCTTGATAAATTGATGTATAAAGAGGAGGAAGAGGTGTATCCTAACCAACTGATGTATGTTGGGGCGGGCCAGTATGATGTGGAGTAGTAGTAGGATGAGAATCTGTATGCTCACAACCATGGCTAGAAGCAATAGGTCTACCAAGTACACGCTTAACATATGATGGGGCCTCCTCTAGTGGGATCCAATGCTCCATAGAAATGACCTGATATGAATCCAAGAGATCTTTGGATAAGCATCCGCTCATCTTCTGTAAAGGATCTATGTCATGCATGCATGCAACATTCATCGATGATGGTATGTCTACTAAAAAATATGGATCATCACTCGCTAATGCATCATGAGGTCCATGAATACTAGTATGAGAGTGCAAAAAATATCTACCCTCCTGATCTGATGTCATCTCATTCACCTGTGTGGCTATAGTAGAAATGGTTGAAAAGATGGACTGTCAGTTGTGGAAACCCTATCATTCACGGTGTCCCATTTCACCATACCATGTACACTGTGTGAAAGGGATCTATAGAATTTCTCTACGTTGACCTCATCATATGGATTATAATTGTCAATAAGGTCAATCATATGAAGTAGCTCATGTTTGATTATCTCACCCCTTTGCTTATTTCTTTGATCACGCATGTTTCCTAATGTGATATTTAAATGATCTAGAGAATATTGGAGTGTCTCTGTTGTCTGATTGTAGAGTTGTTGTCTCTCATGCGGATTTGTGGCAGACCTCTGTGACGTCTGCTCAGTCCCAGGAGGATGAACACTAGGCTCAGAACTACTAGTGTTATGGGATTTAGGCTCATCAGACATGATGTGAGTGGGTAATATATATATATATATATATATATACACACACATGTCCATGTATGTAGTACACATTACAATAATTATAAAAGTGTAAATACATTTAAATCATTATAACATATTTAAACATGTAAATTAAACAAAATAGATATATAAAAAAGAAATTTAAATGTCATAAATGCATGCAAGGTAAAATTATCTATATAAAGAAAAATTTAAGAAAAATTTCTAGATCTATGCACAAAAGAAATTTAATCAACTATTAATTTAATTTTAAATTTCAATATATGTCTCATTTACAATTACATATATTTGCACAAAAAATTATTAATTTGAGAATTAGCCAAATTAAGTCAAATTAATTTACAATTAGTCAAATTAAGTCAAATTAATTAACAATTCCATATCATTTAATTAATTTCAACATATGTCTTATATGGTCCTAATAGATCCTAAGGGGTGCACAAGTGTCGTAAGGGGCCTTATGTGGTCCTAAGGGGTCACCCATGCATTAGAACACATGCATGACCCCTTAGGACCACATAAGACCCATTTTGAAACCCTTTGGTCTTATGTGGTCCTAATAGGTCTTAAGGGGTGCACATGTGTCGCAAGGGGCCTTGCAAGGTCCTAACATGTCACCCATGTGTTAGAACACATGCGTGACCCCCTATGACCAAATAGGACCCCTTCCGACACCATTTGGTCTTATGTGGTCCTAATAGGTCCTAAGGGGTGCACATGTGTCATAAGGGGCCTTGTGTTGACATAAATGGTCACCCATGTGTTATAACACATGCATGACCCCTTAGGACCACATAAGATTCCTTTTAACACCATTTGGCCTTATGTTATCCTAATAGGTCCTAAAGGGTCCACATGTGTCATATGGGGCCTTGTGTGGTCCTAAGCGGTCACCCATGTGTTACAACACATGTGTGACCCCTTAGGACCACATAAGACCCCTTGCGACACCATTTGGTTTTATGTGGTCCTAATAAGTCCTAACGGATGCAGATGTGTTGTTAGGGGCCTTGTGTGGTCTTGAGGGGTTACCCATGAGTTAAAACACATGCGTGACCTATTATGACCACATAAGACCCCTTCAAACACCATTTGGTCTTATGTGGTCCTAATAGGTCCTAAGGGGTGCACATGTGTTGTAAGGGGCCTTGTGTACTCCTAAGGGGCCACCCATGTGTTAGAACACATGTGTGATCCCTTAGGAACACATAAGACCCCTTGCGACACCATTTGGTCTTATGTGGTCCTAATAGGTCCTATGGGGTGCACATGTGTCACAAGGGGTCTTGTGTGGTCCTGAGGGGTCACCCATGTGTTAGAACATATGTGTGACCCCTTGGGACCACATAAGACCCCTTTCTACAATATTTACTCTTAAGTGGTCCTAATAGGTCCTAAAGGGTGCACATGTGTCGTAAGGGGCCTTGTGTGGTCCTAAGGGGTCACCCATGTGTTAGAACACATGCATGACCGCTTAGGAACACATAAGACCCCATGTGACACCATTTGGTCTTATGTTGTCCTATTAGGTCCTAAATGGTGCACATGTGTCATATGGGGCCTTGTGTGGTCCTACGGGGTCACCAATGTGTTAGACCACATGTGTGACCCCTTAGGACAACATAAGACCCCTTCTGACACCATTTGGTCATATGTGGTCCTAATAGGTCCTACCGGGTGCACATGTGTTGTAAGGGGCCTTGTGTGGTCCTAAAGGGTCACCCATCTGTTAAAACACATGTGTGACCCATTAGGACCACATAAGACCCCTTTTGACACCATTTGGTCTTATGTGGTCCTAATAGGTCCTAATGGATGCAGATGTGTCGTACGGGGCCTTGTGTACTCCTAAGGGACCACCCATGTGTTAGAACCCATGTGTGACCCCTTAGGACCACATAAGACCCCTTACGACACCATTTGGTCTTATGTGGTCCAAATAGGTCCTAAGGGGTGCACATGTGTTCCAAGGGGCCTGGTGTGGTCCTGAGGGGTCACCCATGTGTTAGACAACATGAGTGACCCCTTAGGACCACATAAGACCCCTTTTGACACCATTTGGTCTTATGTGGTCCTAATCGGTCCTAATGGGTGCACATGTGTCATAAGGGGCCTTGTGTGTTCCTAAGGGATCACCAATGTATTAGAACACATGTGTCACCCCTTAAAACCACATAAGACCCCTTTTGACACTGTTTGGTCTTATGTTGTCCTAAGAGGTGCTAAGGGGTGCACATGTGTTGTCAGGGGCCCTGTGTGGTACTAAGTGGTGACGCATGTGTTAGAAGAAATGTGTGACCCCTTATGACCGTATAATACCTCTTCCGACACCATTCGGTCTTATGTGGTCCTAATAGGTCCTAAGGGATACACATGTCTCATAAGAAGCTTTGTGTGGTCCTAAGAGATCACCCATGTGTTTGAACATATGAGTGATGCTTTAGGACCACATAAGACCCCTATCGACACCATTTGGTCTGACGTGGTCCTAATAGTTCCTGAGTGGTGCACATGTATCATAAGCAGCCTTGTGTGGTCCTAAAGAGTCACCCATGTGTTAGAACACATTTATGACCCCTTAGGACCACATAAGACCCCTTTCGACATGATTTTGTCTTATGTGGTCCTAATAGGTCCTAAGAGGTGCACATGTGTCATAAGAGGCCTTATGTCGTTCTAAGGGGTCAGCCATATGTTTGAACATATGCATCACCCCATATGACCACATAAGACCTCTTCTGACACCATTTGGTGTTATGTGGTCCTAATAGGTCCTAAGGGTTGCACATGTGTCATACGGGGCCTTATGTGGTCCTAAGGGGTGACCCATGTGTTAGAACAAAAGCGTGACCCCTTATGACCATACAAAACCCCTTTCGATGCCATTTGGTCTTATATGGTCCTAAAAGATCCTAAGGGTTGCACATGTGTTGTAAGGGGCCTTGTGTGGTTGTAAGGGGTCACCAATGTGTGACCCCTTAGAATCACATAAGACCCCTTTTGAAACCATTTGGTTTGATGTCATCCTAATAGGTCCTAAGGGGTGCACATGTATCGTAAGGGCCTTTGTGTGGTCCTAAGGAGTCACCCATGTGTTTCAACATATGCGTGATGATTTAGGACCACATAAGACCCTGTCGACACCATTTGGTCTAATGTGGTCCTAAGATGCCCTGAGGGGTGCACATGTATTGTAAGTAGCCTTGTGTGGTCCTAATGGGTCACCCATGCGTAGAACACATGTGTGACTCCTTAGGAGCACATAACACCCCTTTCAACACCATTTTGTCTTATGTGGTCCCAATAGGTCCTAAGGGGTGCACATGTATCATAAGGGGCCTTGTGTGGTCCTAAGGGGTCAACTTAATGTTAGAACACATGGATGACCCCTTAGGACAACATAAGACCCCTTTCAACACCATTTAGTCGTATGTGGTCCTAATAGATCCTAAAGGTTTCACATGTGTCATAAGGGGCTTTGTGTGCTCCGAAGGGGTCACCCATGTGTTAGAATGCATGTAGGTCTCCTTAGGACAACATAATACCCCATGTGACACCATTTGGTCTTATGTGGTCCTAGCAGGACCTAAGGGGTGCACATGTGTCGTAAGGGGATTTGTGTGGTCCTAAGGGGTCACCCATGTGTTAGAACACATTTTGGCCCATTTGGACAATAGAAGAACCCTTTTCACACCATTTGGTCTTATTTGGTCTTAATAGGTCCTAAGGGGTGCACATGTGTCGTAAGGGACCTTGTGTGGTCCGAAGGGATCACCCATGTGTTAGAACACATGTGTGACCCCTTAGGACCACATAAGACCCCTTTTGACACCATTTGGTCTTATGTAGTCCTAATAGGTGCTAAGGGGTAAACATGTGCCATAGGGGCCTTGTGTGGTCCTAAGGGGTTACCGATGTGTTAGAACATATGCATGACCCGTTAGGACCACATAAGACCCCTTTCGACACCATTTGGTCTTATGTGGTCCTAATAGGTCCTAAGGGGTGCACATGTGTCAAAGGGGCCTAGTGTACTCCTAAAGGGCCACCCATGTGTTAGAACACATGCATGATCCCTTAGGACCACATAAGACCCCTTTCGACACCATTTGGTCTTATGTGGTCCTAATAGGTCCTAAGGGGTACACATGTGTTCTAAGGGGCCTTGTGTGGAACTAAGGGGTCACCCATGTGTTAGAAGACATGTGTGACCCCTTTGGACCACATAAGACCCTTTTCGACACCATTTCTTCTTATGCGGTGCTAATAGGTGCTAATGGGTAAACATGTGTCGTAAGGGGCCTTGTGTGGTCCTGCGGGGTTACCCATGTGTTAGAACACATGCGTGATCCGTTAGGACCACATAAGACCCCTTTCGACCACATTTGATCTAATGTCATCGTAATAGGTCTGAAGGGGTACACATGTGTTGTAAGGGGCTTTGTGTGGTCCTAAGGAGTCACCCATGTGTTTGAACATATTCGTGACATTTTAGGAGCACATAAGACCCCTTTGAACACCATTTGGTCTTATGTGGTCCTAAGAGGTCCTAAGGGGTGCACATGTGTCGTAAGGGGCCTTGTGTGGTCCTAAGGGATCACCCATGTGTTAGAACACATGTGTGACCCCTTATGAGCAAATAAAACCCCTTCCGACACCATTTGGTCTTAAGTGGTCCTAATAGGTCCTAAGGGGTGCACATGTGTCGTAAGGGGCCTTGTGTTGTCCTAAGGGGTCACCCATGTGTTAGAACACATGTGTGACCCCTTATGACCATATAAGACCCCTTTCGAAACCATTTCATCTAATGTGGTCCTAATAGGTCTTAAGGGCTGCACATGTGTCGTAAGGTGCCTTGTGTGGTCCAAAGGGGTCACCCATGTATTAGAACACATGTGTGACCCCTTAGGACCATAGATGACTCCTTTCAACACCATTTTGTCTTTTGTGGTCCTAATAGGTGCTAAGGGGTGCACATGTGTTGTAAGGGGCCTTGTGTAGTCCTAAGGGGTTACCCATGTGTTAGAACACATGCGTGATCCGTTAGGACCACATATTGCCCCTTTCAAAATTGTTTGGTCTTATGTGGTCCTAATAGGTCTTAAGGGGTGCACATGTGTCGTAAGGGGCCTTATGTATGTTAGTTAAGATGAGAGGGGGGGTGTGAATCATAAAACTCATAATATAACATATTTATCTGATTCAACCTCGGTAACCTCTACTGATATGCAACTATGACTCTAAATCATTTAAACTCATAAACAAAAATGCATAAGACATCATAACACATTCAACACCAGATTTAACGTGGAAACACAAATAGGGAAAAACCACTGTAGGATTTCAGACCCACTTAGAAATATACCCTTTTAGTGTATGCTCGGTTAAAAGCTAATCCAGTTACAGATTACAAACACATTGCTAGATGTGACCCGATTAAGGGATTTCCCTTAGACTTGTTAGAGTCTTGCACTTTGCTAGAAGTGACCTTGTCAAAGGATTTCAAACACTCATTTAGAATGTTACCTTGCTAGAGGGTTTACAAATAAGACTATTAAGTCCACTCGGTTAAGAAATTTTCTGTCACTTACAAAATAAACAACAGTAATAAAATATATCTGCAACTTCACATCTTAAATGCTAAAGAAGTTTCTATTTGCTCAAAACAATCTTGTCATACGACTTATCTTGTCCCTTGTTTACCGACTAGGTTCTCTTCTTGGTGACATAGTACAGTATTAAACTTGTAATCAACAACATATGTAGGATATCAAAACAATCAAAATAACATGATCTCATCATTGTCTAACTCGGTAATAGTTGCCCATTGAATAAGTTATTATTCCCCTTTTAATATTATCACATTCTTTCTATGTCACTTACCAACCTCTTAATTTTTATCAAAACATACTTCTCAAGATATGGCAACATCATACTAAGTTAGAAAATCAATTGCTTGACATCAATGACAAAATAATATTATTAAGACAGAAGTCATCCTTCTTCAGTTATATCAATGATCTCAAACAACCTTTTCAATATCCTTATAGAAATGCCAACAATCTCCCTTTGTGAAAAATGCCAACAATCTTGCCCTTTGGCATTGATGGAAAAACCAACTTTCATGGCAATACCAACATGATTTGTTTCAATTGATTCGGATTCAGATTGCTATACATATGCTTGATGTTCACTATTCTATGTTCTATGCTCCAAAATTTTCTAGAATTCTCCCCCAGTCATTAGTCTTCTCCTAGCTTCTTCATTTAGACTTCTCCCCTATTCATTAGTCTTCTCCCCCTTTGACAACAATGCCAAAAAGAAAAATAATTCATGATTTCTTCCTTTGTGAAGTAATTCCCTTGTAGTTTCATTCTCAATCAGAGTATCTTTGACTTCAATCACTTTTCGTGTACAACTTTAGGCGACCTCCTAAAGTGTAAGGCAACATCAACTCATAAATAGTTATCCTATTGAGTCACAGAATTGATGCTTTCACCGAACTTTGTCAATGAGTACTAGATAGGGGTAGGACCCCTAACTGACTTCTAAGATACTCAAAAGTGTCCCTTGGTAGTGGCTTTGTGAAAATATCTACTATTTCTTCCTTTGAATTGATATATTCCAGCACAAATTTCTTCTCTTGAACTTCTTCTCCGAGATAATGATACTTTATAGAGATAT
Organism: Cryptomeria japonica; assembly: GCF_030272615.1. NCBI lineage: Eukaryota > Viridiplantae > Streptophyta > Pinopsida > Cupressales > Cupressaceae > Cryptomeria > Cryptomeria japonica. The sequence continues at coordinate 241,760,475 of NC_081407.1, read as the reverse complement.
GCTTTGTCTTAGAGTGCATTACCAGATTCTTTGAAATGTTAATGGCACTCGTATTATCACAGAATATAGTTACTGGCTCGATAAATTTCTCATTCATACCTTCCAACAATTGTTTGATCCATGCTATATTGGTACAATTTAATGTTGTTGTGACATATTCAACTTCAACTATTGACTGTGAAATGCATCCTTGTTTCTTTCTAAGCCAACTTACTAGTCTGTCTCCCAAAAAGAAAGCTCCACCTCTTGTGCTTTTCTTGTCATCAATGTTTCCTACCCAATCAGCATCAGTATAGACTTTTAAGTCAAAAACATTCCTCTTTTGATACACTAAGCCATAATCTTCAATGCCTTTCAGGTATCTGAAAATTCTCTTGATTGTTGTCATATGTGTTTCCTTGGGATTTGTAGAAAATCTTGCAACTATACCAACTGTATGTGCTATATCCAGCCTGCTGTGAACTACATATTGCAACTTTCCAATCATATATCGACAAAGTGTCTCATCAACAGATGCAGATTCATCATTTTTTGATAGTTTATAGTTGGTAGTCATAGGAGTACTTACAGGTTTAGAATCCTCCATTGCAAATTTCTTTAAGATTTCCTTTATATACTTGGATTGAGTAATGAAAATCTCATTTTTCTTTTGCAGTATTTGTAGACCTATAAAATACTTTATTTCACTGATTAATGACATCTCAAATTCTTTGCACATTTCATTTCCAAATTTCTTGCATAAGGAGTCATTTCCACAAAAAATAATATCATCAACAAATATGGCTGAAAGTAGTATACCATTGTTCTCATCATTCTTCATATACATGTTGATCTTTTCACTTGTCCTTATAAATCCAATCTTGATCAAATAAGAGTGCAATCTTTCATACCATGCTCTAGGTGCTTGCTTTAGACCATATAATGCTTTGTTCAACTTACATACCTAATCTTTATTCTTGTCTTCAATAAATCCTTCAAGTTGTTCAATGTAAACTTCTTCTTCTAGTATACCATTCAAAAATGTACATTTAACATCCATTTGATATACCTTGAAATTTTTGTAAGTAGCATATGCTAGCAATGTTCTTACTCCTTCAAGCCTTGCCACAGGTGCAAAAGTCTCACCATAATCAATTCCTTCTTCTTGAGCATAACCTTTGCAAACTAGTCTTGCTTTATTTCGAATGACCTCTCCTTTTTCATTCAGATTGTTTCTGAAAATCCAGTTTGTACCGATTACATTTTTCTCTTTAGGTCTTGGGACCAGTGTCCATGCTTCATTCTTCTTGATTTTTTTAATCTCTTCTGTCATAGCATTTATCCAATCTTCATTACTAAATGCCTCTTTTACTATCCTTGGTTCAAACTCAGATATCAGACATGTGTTTTGTCTCAGTTTGTTCCTTGTCATTACTAGATCATCCTTATCTCCTATAATTTGGCTTGATGCATGATTTCTTCTGACATACTTGGCTAATACAGGCTCGGTAGGTTCTGTATGATCTTCTTCATCACTCAGTAACTAAGTATTCTCTTCATTTTCTTCATCAACTTTCTCAGTAGGATTTTTTGGTTGGACATAAACAAATCCTTCATAATCTTCTGGTTCTTTGGAATCTCCTTCATCATTTCTTTCTGCAAATTCATCAATTTCACATTTGCACTTTCTACTATTTTGTTAGATGATTTTATCAGACATTTAAATGCTTTGCTTCAAGAAGAATAACTAAGAAATATTCCTTCTTCACTCTTCTAATCAAACTTTCCATTTCTGTCATCTTTGTGAACATAACATCTACTTCCAAATATCAAAAAATAACTTACATTGGGTTTCTTATCATACCAGATTCTATACGGTGTCTTCAAAGTTCCTTCCTTCAGTTGTACTCGGTTCAAGGTGTAAACTGCTATGCTAATTGCTTCTCTCCAAAATGTTTGAGGTACCCTCTTTTCTATCATCAGGGTTCTGGCACAATCTACAATTGATCTTTTTCTTCTTTCAGCTATCCCATTTTGCTGAGGTGTTCTCAGTGCAAACACTTGTCTCCTTATACCATGATCATTGCAAAATAGGTTAAATTCATTAGAAATGAATTCTTCTCCTCTATCAGATCTTAGACATTTCAACTGTCTTCCTATTTCTTTTTCAACTCTAGCCTTATACCATTTGAACATTTGAAAGGCTTCTGATTTCTCTTTTAAAAACATAACTGACATCATTCTTGAGTAATCATCCACAAATAATATGAAGTATCTATCTCCATAATAACTTTGAACTTTCATAGGACCACAAAGATCCGTGTGTACAAGGTCTAAAATTCCTTTAGAAGCGTAGGACTTACTTGTAAAGCTTGACCTTGTCATCTTACCCATTTGGCATCCTCGACATATTGCATTCACAGGTTTTTCCAAGCTCGATAGACCTCTTACTCGGTGCTTCTTGCTTATTTTGATCAGGTTGTCAAAATTTACATGACAAAACCTTTTATGCTATAACCAAGTATCATCTATTTTAGCATACAGACAATTGTTCTGAGTTGAGTCAAGATGAAATGTATTACCTTTTGTTTGTGTCCTGATAGCAGCCATCTTTCCATGTTTGTCATGAACTTTGACACATCCCTTCTGAAATTATATTCGGTATCCTGTATTGTTTATCTGTGCTACACTCAACAAATTGTATTTCAAACCTTCAACCCAGTATACATCATCACATTTAGCATTGTCAAGAAGTGTTATGGATCCTTTACCTCTTACTGGACATGGTGCATCATTACCGAATCTTACATAACCTCCATCATAATCTTCTAATTTAACAAACTTGTGTTTATCACCTGTCATGTGATGTGAGCATCCACTATCTATGATCCAAGAATCATTTTTATTTATATGAGATATTAGTTCTTTTTCCTCATACCTTTCTTCAACTGATCCATCTTTGATAGCCACATAAACAACTTCCTCTATCTCAGTCTCTTCAGATTTATCATTGTTGGATTCCTCATCAGCTATTAGGTATGTATTTATGTCTCTCCTTTTGAAGTCTCAGTGTCCTCTGTATTGGTTGTCTTTCTGTCTGTCATCTTGGTAGTCTCTCTTTTCACTAGATTCTTTGTCAGGACAGTTAGAAGCCATATGTCCTATTCTATCATAGTTAAAACATTTTAAAGGTAGCTTTCCTTTATACTTACCTTTGCCTCTCGGTAACCTTCTGGCTGATAATGCTTCAAACTCTTATTTCTTTTTGATTTCTTCATATAGTTTGTGTACCTCTTCCATGTTTTTGTGAAATCTTTCACTTGCTCCATTGTGATTTCCTTCAGTATACTTATACATTCTATCATTGTAGTCATCAGATTCACCAATATGAAAAGAACTGAATGCAGATTCAACTTTATTTACCAAAGTCCCACTGTTATCAAAATTACTTAACTCAAATGCATGTAGCTTACCGATAGTAGCATCCAAAGAAACTAGCATGTTTGGTACAGACCTTAATTCATTGATTGCAGAGACTCAAATGGCATATGCAGGTAGAAGTGTTCTAAGAAACTTACTTGTTACATCCTTTTCTTCAATAGTTCCTCCTGCTCCTTTGATTTGATTGACAGTCTCCTTTAACCTTGTACTGTATTGGGTTATGTTCTCACCTTCATTCATTCTCATGGATTCAAGTTGACCTCTTATACTATCTACTTTTTCTCTCTGAACATGTTCATCACCACCATAGATAGATATGAGCTTGGTCCACATTGCTTTGGCATCACTACAACCTTCTAGGTCATTAAACTCTGAGTCGATTAGAGCTGATGTTATTTCAATCATTGCTTGGATATGTTCTTGCTTTTCCTTTATGTCTTCCATTGTCAATGGGTAGGTGCTAGGTCCAATGTAATCATTCTCCAGGTAATATGTTGCATATTCTCCAATTCCTGATAAATATAGTTTCATCCTTTTCTGCCATGTGGAGAAACTTGACTTGTTCAGCTTCGGTACATCCCTCTTGTACATCTTTGGATCTTTTCCTCAAGTACCTTTAAACTTTTCTTTCGGATTCCAAAGCTGTGATACCAATTGTTAATTAAGATGAGAGGAGGGGGGGTGAATCATAAAACTCACAATACAATATATTTATCTGATTCAACCTCGGTAACCTCTACTGATATGCAACTACGACTGTAAATCATTTAAACTCATAAACAAAAATGCATAAGACATCATAACACATTCAACACCAGATTTAACGTGGAAACCAAAATAGGGAAAAACCACTGTGGGATTTTGGACCCACTAAGAAATATACCCTTCTAGAGTATGCTCAGTTAAAAGCTAATCCAGTTATAGATTACAAACACATTGCTAGATGTGACCCAGTTAAGGGATTTCCCTTAGACTTGTTAGAGTCTTGCACTTTGCTAGAAGTGACCTTGTCAAAGGATTTCAAACACTCATTTAGAATGTTACCTTGCTAGAGGGTTTACAAATAAGATTGTTAAGTCCACTCGGTTAAGAGATTTTTTGTCACTTACAAAATAAACAACAGTAATAAAATATATTTGCAACCTCAAATCTGAAATGCTAAAGTAGATTCTATTTACTCAAAACAATCTTGTCATACGACTTATGTTGTCCCTAGTTGGGGTTTCTGGGCCTCTCAGTCTGTTCTTCAATCAGATCTTCAAGCTTCTATGTTCGGTAAATATCTATTTAGCATCACCGTGTTTACATTTTCCCGCTTGCATTGTTCATCAACAATTCCTTATTTATAAATAATTTCTAACTATTTAATCTCCTCGATCACATTTCCCATGATCAATCTTAGCCATCAGATCTTCAAACTTGACCAAGTTCAATGTATCCTTCGATCTGGAAAACGTTTTACCTTGCCTTGGAACTTGTGCTAGGTTATTGCAGTTCAATCTGTGTTGTAGATCTATCTCCTGTATTTTTATTGCCGTGGATCCTTAACAAACTTCATACTCAGCATACCAATCATTTACAAATCTCCAGCTCATTGGCATCCTTCATTTAATAATGCTTTTATTCATTGAATGCGTTCTGTTACTACTTGGCTGGTGCTTGGTAAATACCGAACTTTACTCAGTTAACATTCTGCCTTCTTTAACCGATAGTGATAACCTTAGGGTTTACCGACTAGGTTCTCTTCTTGGTGACATAGTATAGTATTAAACTTGTAATCAACAACATATGTAGGATATCAAAACAATCAAAACAACATGATCTCATCCTTGTCTAACTCGGTAATAGTTGCCCATTGAATAAGTTATTATTCCCCTTTTAACATTATCACATTCTTTCTGTGTCACTTACCGACCTCTTAACTTTCATCAAAACATACTTCTCAATATATGGCAACATCATACTAAGTCAGAAAATCAATTGCTTGACATCAATGACAAAATAATATTATTAAGACAGTAGTCATCCTTCTTCAGTTATATCAATGATCTCCAACAACCTTCTCAATATCCTTATAAAAATGCCATCAATCTCCCTTTGTGAAAAATGCTAACAATGTAGTCGTAAGGGACCACCCATGCTTTAGAACACATGCATGACCCCTTAGAACCATATAAGACCCCTTGTGACACCATTTGGCCTTATGTGGTCCTAATAGGTCCTAAGGGGTGCACATGTGTTGTAAGGGGCATTTTGTTGTCCTAAGGGGTCACCCATGTGTTAGAACACATGTGTGACCCCTTAGGACCAAATAAGACCCCTTTTGACACCATTTGGTCTTATGTTGTTCTAATAAGTCCTAACGGGTGCAGATGTATCATAAGGAGCCTTGTGTGGTCCTAAAGAGTCACCCATGTGTTGAAACACATGCGTGACCCGTTAGGACCCGTTAGGACCACACAAGACCCCTTTCAACACCATTGGGTCTTATGTGGTCGTAATTGGTGCTAAGGGGTGCACATGTATCGTAAGGGGCCTTGTGTGGTCCTGAGGAGTTACCCATGTGTTAGAACACATGCGTGACCCGTTAGGACCACATAAAGCTCCTTTCGACACCATTTGGTCTTATGTTGTCGTAATAGGTCCTAAGGGGTGTACATTTGTCGTAAGCAGCCTTATATAGTCCTAAGGGACCACCCCTGTGTTAGAACAAATGCATGACACCTTAGGGCCACATAAGACCCCTTGTGACAACATTTCGTCTTATGTGGTCCCAATAGGGTCCTATGGGGTCCACATGTGTCGCAAGGGTCCTTGTGTCATCCTGAGGGGTCACCCATGTGTTAGAACACATGTCTGACCCCTTAGGACCACATAAGACCCCTTTTGACACCATTTGGTCTTATGTCATCCTAATAGCTCCTAAGGGGTTCACATGTGTCATAAGGGGCATTGTGTGGTCGTAAGTAGTCACCCATGTGTTAGAACACATGCGTGACCCCTTAGGACCACATAAGACCCACTTTCACACCATTTGGTCTTATGTGGTCCTAATAGGTCCTTAGGGGTGCACATGCATCGTAAGGGGTCACCTATTTTTTAGAACATATGCGTGACCCCTTATGACCACATACGACCAATTTCAAAACCATTTGGTTTTATGTGGTCCTAATAGGTCCTGAGGGGCGCACATGTGTTGTAAGGGTCCTTTTGTGGTCCTAATATGTCCTAAGGAGTGCACATGTGTCGTAAGGGGCCTGGTGTGGTCCTAAGGGGTCACCCATGTGTTAAAACACATGCATGACCCGTTAGGACCATATAAGACCTCTTTCAACACCATTTGGTCTTATGTGGTCCTAATAGGTCCTAAGGGGTCCACATATACCATAAGGGGCCTTGTGTGGTCCTAAGGGGTCATAAAATAAATATATACACCTTAGGATGTATACATACACATACATACATACACCTTAGGATGTATACATACACATACATACATACATACACCTTAGGATGTTAGATCATGTGTGTGACCCCTCTGGACCACACACAACCCCTGAGGTGTATGTATGTCCTAAAGTGTATATAATTATTTTATGTTTATTTATGTATGTATTTATGTATGTGTATGTACATGTAGGTGTGTGTATGTATGTATGTATGTAGACCTTTGTATGTATGTTTGTGTATATATTTTTATGTATGTGTATGTGTATGTCCTAAGGTTTACATATAAATATTTTATATGCATGTATGTATGTAGGTAGGTATGTATGTTTGTGTATGTATATGTATGTATGTATGTATGGAGGTATGTATGTATGTGTATGTATGTAGGTATGTATGTATGTGTATGTATGCGTATGTATGTGTGTATTTATGTACATTTATCTATTTATTTTCTAGTCTTTTAAACTAATATGATACAATAAATACAAAAAAACATACTTTTTTAAAAGTATTTAAAAAAACTTGAAAAAAAACTAATTTCTTATAAAAAACTAATTTTCTACTAAAAACCATTTAAAAAAAACAAAACATAAATTATTATGATACAATAAATACATTTTTAAAAAAATTAAAAAAAGGGACTTACCGCCAAAACACTTCTGACCGGATCTCTGCAATTATTTTCGCCCTCTTGCTCAACTCAGAACCACTCAATGAAAAATGAGGGGCTTGGGTGGACTTCCAAGTTTATATAGCGCAAGGGGTTTCCGATCAGTCCAACCCTTTCGGTCGGAACATTTCTGGCTAGAAAACCCTTGGCATGCGAGCGCTACATAGTTGCCAAATTGGTTCGGCCAGAAGGGTTTTGGCCGGAACAGACATTGTTAGCCTTAAGTGTGACACAAATACATATGATTGAACCCTCTTATCACTTTGAATCATGCGCTTAAATCCTCCAATGAATGGAAGAGCTTCACTATTAGGGTATTCTTGGAACATCCATTGTTGAAAGTTATCAAATTGATTGTTCGATGTGGAAAGTTGATCTATAGAGACCCTAGTTAAAGCCTCTTCTTCATCATGGGATTCATTAATGGGGTGAATAGGCACATGATTTGGATTGGAATAATTAGCACAATCCTCTTTAAATAAGACACCCAAATTAGGCTCCATCTCCTCGGTAATTAAACCTTGGGATGCCTTAATTCAGATGCTTCATCTAATAGGGATAGTATAGGTAGGACTAATAGTGTTGAAACTCATGCACTAGAGGGAAAATTGAAATTTTAAATTTTGAATTTTGAAGTATGGGAACAAAGCTTACAAAATTGGGTAGTACAAAATTTAATAAAATAATGATTACATAATTTGAACTTTGTTGGAAGAAGAGGATGACATAATTTCAAAAAATGAAAGGAAATTGGAATTTTAAAATTAGGGCCAAGGGAATACCTCTTAAATTTTAAATCAAAATTTTTAAAATCAAGGAAGACTATAATTAACATCTTAATTTTAAAAATTTTCTTGAAATTTGAAATTTTGTATTTTGGAGGTATTTTCGATTCCAGAGAGATAAAAATTTGACAAAATCAGCCAATCTTGTGGATTTAGGCTATTAAATACAGTCATAACAGTCTCCCAAAATTTCGGGAAAAAAACCAAGGATCATGGCGAGAATGCACATGGTCTGACCAGTTTTCAAAATTTTTAGGGATGAATATTACGATGATTTCAAACCTAACCCCCAAAAAGTGGCAAATTTTATGATTTCTAGATGGGTGAATTTAATGTTCAAATGTAAAAATAGGACCCTCTTAGGGTTTTGGAGAAAAAGAGGAATTGAATTGAAATTTTGAAAAGGATCAAACCTACTGGATAAGGACACCTTGAAAAATGATTAGAAATCTAAATTGGAATGAAATTGATTTAAATTTGCACAAAATCAAATTAAATTTGAAAATTAGAGTTTTATAACCTAACCACTTAATTTTTAAAATTTGAATTTTGGGAAAAAGGTTGGAAATTGAAAATTTGAAATGTAGGATGGAAGACTAGTCTAAAAACAGTCACAAATCTCAAAATTAAATGAAAATTCATATTTTGCCCAAGTTCAAGATGATTTTTGAAAATTAGGGTTTTAAAAAGTAATCGCTTAATTTTGTAAATTTGATTTGCAAATTGAACAAGACAATGAGGAAATTGAATTTGACAAACAAAACATTTTAATGATATAAGATAACCACAAGCAAATTTTACAAATCACAAGCTCAATTTTAATTTTAAAAACTAGGGTTTTCAATGATTTAACCACTAAGTTTGCATAAATTTGAAACTTGGAAATGAAAAATATGTAGTTTTGTTGAAAGGAAAGCATGCAAGATGTCGAGTTGACCAAAATGTAATGGTGGGTGAAAAATGTGTGAATGAGAGATCAAGAGGAAAACTACCCTTTCCCTCCAAGGAAAGTGAGAGTTTCACTACAAATTTCCCTTCAAACACTTTTCATGCATTACATTGAAAGAGGGGGAAGGAAATTCACTAGATTCAGCCTCCAAAGAAGAAGATAGAATTCTAAATGAAATGGGAATGATATGTTAATCCCCTCTGCTATTTGAAATGGAAAGGAATTGATTGAATTATGTTAAGTGCAAAAGTGACAAAGAATTGATTATAATTTGAGATCGAAGCATGGGATGAAGCTATGCACCTACATCTGGTAGTAATATGTTGAGATGAAGCCGCCTTGTGAATTTAAGGAAAAGTTGCCTGAACCGTGGTAGGAATGTACACGGTCCTCCCAAAAATTTGCGAAACAAAAAAAGGGTTTTTCCACCTCTGCAAATGAAGTCCAAATCCGAAAGTACAGCTATGCACTGATAGCCTACACATAGAAAAGAGAAGAAAATAGTTTGGGATTGGGGGTTTGCCTTCAAGTCAAACCCTAGTTTTGGAATTAACCAAGTAATGAAAGAAAGTAGTTGCAAGTAAATGTAAATGAAAGAATAAAATGTAAATCACCTCAAGGGAGGTTGTGATAGAAATGTTGATAGAAATATTTGTGTGTAATTGAATGTTGGAATCATTCTCCTCTTTAATGGTTGAATCCTTGACTTGAATGCAATACCTAGCCTTGAAGGGAGACTTGAGAATGCTTAATGCTAGAAAAGAATGCTTGAATGCTATTGAATGCTTGATCTCATGTAAACTTCCCACTCATACAACTTATCCCACTTATGCAAATGAGAGGGAGAATGCAACTTTTATACTTGTCAATTAGGGTTAATGAAACTAATTTTCATCACAAGCCGACATTGAGTAAGTTTTCCTAGTCCCTTGAAAACCTTCAATGCAGAGTTATTAAGGGTCCTGCCCTAGAATAGGGTAGGGACATGAGCACCATGCCCCTGTCTTTCCCTTTTCTCTAGGGAAGAGTGTAGATAGGATGGTGCAGAGGGTAAGGGAGAAATAGTTTTTAGGGTTGAGCAATCTTTGGTCTCTGATCAGGATAGGTGATTCAATTTCGCATATGTGAGGACCCTAATGCATTTGAAAATTGCTAGGGTCGCAATTTTATGAAACTAAATTTAGCCCCCACTTTAGCGGGAGTATGAGTGTATGATAATAGTGTTGATAAATTACAAGGAAACAATATTGAAATAATTTTACCATGTCAAGGAGGCAAGATGCGTGAAGCCCCAGTGGACTTAGGATCTTACGAATTCGATTGACAAAGTAAAAGGGAAGATTGAGAAGGGGAGAACCATGAATGCAAGTAGAAAAAGTTCCCTTCACTATGAGTCATGAAAGCAAGGATACCAAAGATTACAAAGAAACAAAGTTCACTAAGTAATTTGAAGTATCAAGATGGAAAATATGAGCGGAGTGTATGGCCCCATGTTAAAGAAATCACGCATACCTTATCGGCAGTGATTTCGTTAAGGTAGGATACACCCAAGAGAGAGAGGGGTCAGTGCAAGAAGATGAGTCCACTTTTTGGCCAAAAAGTGGAAGTGTTTTCCCTGATTTTCAGATTTTCTCTCATTTGAGCTTAAATTTTGAAACACTTAGAGATTGAATCTTGGAAAAAAGTCAGTAATATAAAAGATAGCTCTTTGAGTGTACTTTCCAAATATGTAATTTATTTTAATACCCACATAATAAAAAATAACTTTTTGAACGGAGTTCTGAAAACTATGTTTTAAAAATGCCTGTTTCAGGACCATACCATGCATGTGTACGACCCACACTTTTTGACACAATTAAATTTATTTTCTCAAACCATTTTGGGAAGTGGTTTGTAACACACTGAAGATTGATGAGCATATTTTTCTGTATTTTTTTTCCTAATATATTTTTTTTAATTAATTTTTTAATGGCCGTAATTATCTTTTTAAAAATTTGACGTGTACGACCCACATAATTTGATGTAAACTTAACATTTTTTGATTTTTATTTTTTTTAAATACAAAAGAATTTTGTGTAGATTGATGACATATAATTTTTTTTCCAAAATTCTTTCAAACAAAAAAGTTATTAAATTAACAAAATTAGTTAGTATTTCAAATTTATGGACCCAATTTAGTATAAATTAAATGAAAAATAGTTAAAATAATCAATTTTTAAATAAATTTACATATTTAGAATCTAGACAGTATAATCTGAAATGGGTTTTAATTTCGTATAAAAATTCTCTGATTAGTGGCGCGTAAACTATTTCTGAAGTTCATATTTGTGCTTTCATTCATGGAGATTTGAATTTGCAGGTCCATGTCTCAGGTGTGGCCATCCCAGGCCTATCCCGGGCCTAATCCTGAGCCAAGTGGCGGGTTGTGGAATCAAATTCCACAAAACGGGCCCCCGTTTTCAAACAAGGGTGACTTGTGGAAAAAAAAGGAAAAATACCATTTAGAAATGGGGGCCCGTTTTTAAAAACGGGCCCCCGTTTTGTTTAAAAGCGGGCCCTCGTTTTAGAACAAAACGGGGGCCCTTTTTTTTTCTTTTCTTCGGACCCCCGTTACCTTTCGGCTCGAGCCCTCGTTTTTTGAAAACGGGCCCTCGTTTATAAGAGCACGTTTTCCAATGTGCAGACTTCCGCGAATTTGTGACTCATTACCTTGCACTTGCCCAGAGAGAAGAGAGGGAGCACGTTACCACAAGTATTTATCCCCCAATCAAAGAATAAACCCTAGGATAATGAACACAAAACACAAGGTAGTTTCTCTTTTCTCAGGGTTAGTATGTTGTATGATAAATCATGTATATCATATATGTATGTGCATATATTAATCATCATTCCCCAAAGAAGGTCACTACCCTGGATAAAAGGGAAGATAAGAGTCTTTTGAGTCAACATAAAAGAGACCAAAATAGATCTCAATGCTTTGCATCATCCACAAGTAGACATTAAGGGGATAATAGAAGAACAGGGATACACATAGAAGAATGGTCACAAAAGAGCAAGAAAGGAGAGGGAAAGAGAAGATCTAAAGTGCTAATATTGATAATGTAGCATGACATCCACATCTCGATCTTGCTTATCACTATTTTGGTAAGGTGAGAAACATGCCAGAGGAGAGACATCAAGCACAATAGATGGAGCTATCACAAGATCCAAACAAAGACTATTCTCATCTGGTAAGTCACTTTGTTCATTTCTAGGAGCTAGGATTAGGGCTTTTGAAAATTCAATTGATAAATGTTTAGCAACATCAACATATTTCTAATTACTATCAGAAGCATTAGGAGTTGTATTTTCATCATGAATAACATTTTCACCCATTTCTTCATCAAATTTTAGAGAAAGAGGAGCAAGAGCACGAATAGGAGTAAAGCCATCACATGTTTTGTGCAACTTATAATTTGGAGATGTAGGTTGAACATCTTTCTTAGGAGAAAAGGGAATCATGGAAATTTTTGGAGTCTTAGAAGATTTATTATTTTGAGGGATAGCTTCACGAGCTCGAACATGATGTCTTTGTCGGCTCTCTCTTGCATAATGATTTCATCGAGTCTTAGTGGAAGGCTGAGAAGGAGGTTGAACACTTGAAAAAGTAGGAATGTTGAACTCTCCTTGATTGTTGGAGGTTTAGGTTGAGGTCTTTTAGGTTAAACAAGAGGAGAAGCATGCATCTTCTCTCAATAAGAGGAAGTAGGTGGAACTGCACCATATAAAGAAGGAATATGAGGTGTATGAAGGAGACCAGGTCTATCATGAGGAGGAGGTACATGTCTAACCTTAGGAAGAATATTCTTCTTCTTCTTAGGAGAAGGTATAGTCACATCCATAAGAATAGTTTGATGATCTTCCTTAGGAGGGAGATTAGTTATATCCATGAGGGGAAGAAATTTATCTTCAAGTATGATAGGAATGTCAAGTGTTGGGGATCTAAGTTGACGTAAGGATAAGATCATTTTTCTTCCATTTTTGATAAGATTGAAAAAGAGCATTGCTCCTTGATGGAAGAGATTGAAATTGTTTAGGAAAAAAGAAATCAATAGGAATACTAGGGCTTCTTTCGAATGGACAAAATAAGCTATGGTTCATGGATATGATTTCTCCATTGTGAGGAAGATGAGACTAAAGATGATATGGAGACTGACAGTGAGGAGCTCCAAATCCTTTCTAGCTAGAAGCATAAGGGGAAAAATCTAAGAAATGAGGACGTGGGAGCTAAGAGTCGTTTGCCCTTCTCTACTAGTTCTAAGGAGAAGGGCTTGGCTAGGGAGGACACCTCCATGAAGAAAGCTAAGAGTGAAGATTTGAAGGAGGTGGGTCTGGAGGTGAGCCTGGATCTTGTGGGAGACAAGGCCCAAGATGGCTCCCGTCTAGATATTGACCTATGTTTCAAAAATGGCATGGAAAACTTCAGCAAGGTTTTCCTCTAGGTTCAGAAGGAAATAACAAGCATAAAAGATAAACAAACCCAAGAAGCTAGTGAAATTGAAACTATAGAAGATATTGGCACTGGTAAATTTTTCTCCCTCCCTGATTGTTTAAGTGAGCTTACCAAGGCAATTCTTAATGTTGAGGATATCATTAATGCCCAATGTAATAGGTTCCAAATCTAGGAAAACAGAGTTGGGGCTACTTAAAAAAGATTGGAAGGAGTTGAGAATACACTAAAAAAGATTGGGGAGCAGAGTCATAAGATCTTAAAGGCTGCCTCTAATAGCATGAAGATTCTTATTAGCAAGCTTGAAATTGATCAAGGGGAAAAGGCCCACTGAGGTTAATGAAGACACCCTTGATGATAAGGAGACTGGTCATGGTAGAAGAACTCATGCGAGCACCAGAAAAAAGAAAAGCCAAAGCAGGGAGATTGAGCATATTAAGCAGACTGTTGAGAACATATAGCAACTAGAGCTAGAAGCTGCTGAGCTGCTAAAGAACTTTACCTAGCCTTGGCTTTTTATCTGTAGGTTGTGTTTGTTGTCTATTTCTTGCGTCTTTCTACTGCTGGCTTTTGGTTTGTTGGTCAACTATCTTTTCAATGTTTGTTGTCTCTTGCTTTTTCATTGTTCTTTAATGGCTATCTTTTGATCTAATGCTGTAAAGGGTTTTAGGGGCCCTTCAAAACCCATTTTCCCTTAATCAAAAACAAAAAGTTGACATACATAGATTTAGTATGAACTTCAATAGGAAGGGTGATAGAGCCAATGGTAGGACAAGAGAATTCATCAAATAACTTCACAACCACATTAGAAGCATCATATATTGGTTTATGCAATCATAAAGTGAAAAGATACTCTCCAATTATGACATTAACCATGCAAGAGGGATCAATAAGGTCACCATGACAAGGTATATCCTGAACCTTCGCAACTATGTATAGAGGGCCATCGGGTGCTCTAATGGTCTCACTAGGGTCAAATGTAACACAAGAATCTTTAGGCATATCATTTTTTTCTACCATATTTACCAAGTTCGAAGCCATATAGGTGAATTTCTTAGAAGAGAAATAAGTAGGCATAATATTAATCATGTTAGAGGTATGAGAAGGTAAGGGATTAGTGAAAATATTTAGATTTTGATCATTAGGAGGAGCTACTGATTTATTCCCTTTATCATTCACACCTGTCACACATATAGTATTATTATCAATCAAATCTTGAATCTTATTTTTCAATGTGAAACTGATGTAGAGCATCATGAAAAACCAACGAAGAACCCCAAATCAACCATAGTGTCCCAATCCTAGGTTGCCCCATGACGCAAAATGATAATCAAGCTGCAACCTTGATATGTTTGAGGCATCTATAAAGATTACTATCAACCAACCAATCTAATATCAAATATTTCATATCATTTATAACCCTTTAAACATTATCCAAGACCCAAACAATGCATTATGTTGTCCCAGTTAATCACAGTTTGATAAACCCGTACTCAGTTATTAATAACTTTCAAACCTGAGCACATTTTGAAAATCTCTTCAGTGAGGCTATAGAAAATGAGTTTTCTAAAGCAATACCAAAAATTGAGAAAATTCAAATGGTTAATTTTTGAGTTATGCCCCCCGTACTGAGACCTCTTTTTACTATAATAAACAACTCAAAAATAATCACCATTTAGCCTGGTAGGGCATCAAATATCTCATAAATACTTAACCACTCACATTGAAACTAAATTAATTTGAAATATAATTCAACCCTCTAGAAAACACCAAAGTTACAATAATTTTCAATGGTGCAATCAAAATATTTTAGTGACACTTTGCACAAACCCCAATTTGGAGGGTTTTTTGACAATTTTCACCAAATCTTGCATAACTTACTTCAAAATGATTGAAATTTAATGAAAACAAAGGGAAAATAAAGTTAACGCATGCCATTATCATATACAATACATTTTCAATGGAGACAAATTATTTTTCATCAAGAAAAACATGAATGATCAGACTGTAATACCTAGAAAACAATGTGGAGTGTGTAAAAACTTCAAATGTTATTCATTTCCTTCTTCCAATCTTACACACACCCCTTGGATTAGACCAAATGATGGTTTTTATAACCTCCACATATCCATATGGAAGTTACAACTACCCAAGACAAATTACATCCTTGGTTTGCAACTTTATAATGCAATTAGTGCTTGACAATATTTTTGATACAATTGACAATTTTGACATTTTGATAAATATGACCCCTAATCTTTGGTTGTGCACTTGAAATACGTTTAGATGGACTCAAAAAAAAATTTTACATTATATTTATCCTTCCATGGGCATGTTTTCACAATGTGACCTCCTAGACCATAATAGGACTCAAATACCCATCTTGAGCAAATGTCTTACAATGCTTCACAAAATGACTCAAAATACATTAAAATGACCATATAAACTCAAATATGAGTGAAATGATTAATGGCATGATATTTAACCTCCTAGTGTATGTTTGGGTTAGGTGCTACTCCACCATACTACTGACCTTGAAAACTTTCCAAGTCCCTTGGAAACAACGTGTAGGAAAATTTTGTGTTGTGGACTGAAACTTTGTCTTTGTCTTCATCTTTATCTCTACCTCTTCCTTTCATCATTCTCTCATTATCGTCATGCTACTACTACCACCCTCAAAAAGGTAATAATCCTCTCAAATACTCACATCCATGGAGTATCCAATGACTTCAACTCAAGGTGTTACTCAGGCATCCACACAAACTCACACTTCCTTTGCCTTACCTAGGAGTCTCTTTTTCCTCTCTCCCTAGTCTTTTGGCAACCACAACCAGGTTCTCTCCTCAATTTGTTCCTATACAGTTAGGTGGATCCAAGACCTGCAACCAAACACAACATAAACAACTATCCTAGCCCAGATATTTTGCTAGGATCTGATACAAATTTGATGTAGAGCATCATGAAAAACCAACCAAGAACCCCAAATCAACCATGGAGTCCCAATGCTAGGGTGTTCAATGACCCAAAATAATCATCAATCTGCAACCTTGATATTTTTGAGGCATCTAACAAGATTACTATCAACCAAACAATCTAATATCAAATCTTTTACATCATTTATAACCCTTTAAACATTATTCAAGATCCAAACATGCATTATGCTTTCCCAGTTAATGACAGTCTGATAGACCCGTATTCAGTTATTAATAACTTTCAAAACCGAGCACCTTTTGAAGATTTATTTGGTGAGGCTATAGAAGAATAGGTGTCAAAAGCCATATCCAAAATTGAGAAACATCCAATGGTTCATTTTCAAGATATTCCCCCCATACTGAGACCTATTTTTACTGTCATAAACAACTCTAAAAAATTCACCATTTAGCCTGATAGGGCATCAAATATCTCATAAAATACTTAACCAATCACATTGAAACTAGATTAATTTGAAATATGAATCAAACCTATAGAAAAAACCAAAGCTACAACAATTTTAAATGGTGCAATCAAAATATTTTAGTGACACTCTGCACAAACCCCAATTTGGAGGGTTTTTTGACAGTTTTCACAAATCTTGCATAACTTGCCTCAAAATGATTAAAATTAAATGAAACTAAAGGGAAAACAAAGTTAAATCATGCCATTATCATATCTAATACATTTCCAATGGAGATAAGTTATTTTTCATAAAGAAAAACGTCAATGATCAGACTGCAATACCTAGAAAATAATGTGGAGTGTGTAAAAACTTCAAATGATATCCATTTCCTTCTTCCAATCTTACACACACCCCTTGGATTTGACCAAATAATGGTTTTTATAACCTCCACACATCCATATGGAAGTTAGAACTACCCAAGACCAATTACATCCTTGGTTTGCAACTTTATAATGCAATTTGTGCTTGACAACATTTTTTACACAATTGACAATTTTGACATTTTGATAAATATGACCCCTAATCTTTGGTTGTGCACTTGAAATACATTTAGATGGGCTCAAAAAAAAAATTTACATCCTATTTACCCTTCCATGGGCATATTTGTACAATGTGACATCCTAGACCATATTAGGACACAAATACACATCTTGAGCAAATGTCTTACAATGCTTCACAAAATGACTCAAATACATTAAAATGACCATATAAACTCAAATATGAGTGAAATGATTCATGGAATGATATTTGACCTTGTGGTGTATGTTTGGGTTAGGTGCTCCAACACCAGAAACATTTCTCAGTATCATGACCAGGCTGATGATGAAATTGACAAAATGAATTGTTATTAAAATAAGGGGATGCAAGTTTAGAAGGATCAACTTGTTTTATAGGAGGAAGTTTCATAAAATTTATTTGCAACAACTGAGACATAATACTATACAAAGATTCATTCAAAGGAGTAAACTGTCTTTCTCTTTGGAAAAATTTAGAAATAGGAGGCACACCTATTGTAGCATTCATAGTGTGGTTGTTTATTTTATCATTGAGCTTGATGGAGCTTTTTGTTGGTTTGAACTTTGCAAATAGTTGTTGAACACTCTCCCCCTTATCACTCAAATCCATGGGAGTGGATTGCTGCATTTGACTCACAACTAGTTGATAATTGTGGATTGTTGCGCACAACTACGGAAAGGAAGTAAACTCAGACAAAAGAAGCTTTTCCTTGATATCTTTTTGTAAATTAGAAATAAAAATTATTTGAATATAATTATCCGGTACAGGAAAATAAATTTGAGCACACAAATGATTATCTACCAATGAAATAAGTCACTTTTTCCTTAACACCTTGTTTACAATGCATTCAATCAGTCAAAGTCATTTTAGGACCAATGTTGTTTTGAAATTGTTGGATGAAAGCATTTGCCAGTTGTTGAAAAGAAGTGATAGAATAAGAAGGTAAAGAGCAATACCATTGTAAAGCCTTGTCTCATAGTGTTCTTGTAAACAATTTTGTAAGCAAACTTTGATCATAAGCAAAATCAGTACACAAGGTTTGAAATGTTTTGACATGCATAAGAGGATCACCTTTTCCATTATAGAGTTCTAATTGAGTGACCTCAACATGTTTAGGTGGCTTAACTTTAACAATATCAAGAGAAAGTGGCATTGCAACGTCAAAGGTGGGCACACTAATCTTGGATTGACTCATAGAAGCAATTTGTTGTTGTAAGGAAGACGGGGTTTGAGCAAGATTGTTAGTTGTCTCTTCGATAAAAGAATTGATGTTAGACATAGTTGATTGAGAACGTGGTGTGATGTTATTGAAAGAAGGCATGGAATGAGAATAAGGTGGTGGGATATTATGGTAAGTAGGCATAGGTGATGATTGGGTAGGAAAAGGGACACTTAAAGGAGGTTACATGTTATTGAACGAATTTCCCCCTTATGTCACATTGATTGGTTGAGGGATAACATGAATACTTATGGAAGAAATAGGTAAAGATGGAGGATTAAATGAAGAAGAAGGATTGTTCCCATGACAAATGGTTGTATTAATGAAATTTTGAGATGAAGTAGCCATGATGTTGGAGGTGAAAGTAGGAATAGTAGTCATAAGATTAGTCAAAGGAATTGAAGTATTGACTTGTGTTGAATGTCGTGAATAACCTAGGGTTTCAACACTACTCTTGATAGGCATGACATTAGAATCAACAATATGTGAAATCTCATGCAATATATTAATTCCATTATTATCACTTTGAATCATGCACTTAAGGCCTTCAATTTATGGAAAAGCTTCACTATTAGGGTATTCTTGGGACATCCATTGTTCAAAGTTATCAAATTGATTGTCCAATGTGGAAAGTTGATCTATAAAGACCCTAGTTAAAGCTTCTTCTTCATCATACGATTCATCAATGGGGTGAGTAGGAACATGATTAGGTTTGGAAGAATTACCATGATCCTAGTTAAATAAGTCACCCAAATTAGGCTACATCTCCTCGGTAATTAAACCTTGGGAGGCCTTAATTTAGATGCTTTGTCTAACATGGATAGTATAGGTAGGACTAATAGTGGTGAAACTCATGCACTAGAGGGAAAATTAAAATTTTGAATTTTGAATATTGAAGTATGGGAACAAAGCTTACACAATTGAGTAATGCAAAATCTAAGAAAATAATGATTACACAATTTGAACTTTGTTCGAAGAAGAGGATGACAGAATTTCCAAAAAACGAAAGGAAGTTGGAATTTTAAAATTAGGGCCAAGGGAATACCACTTAATTTTAAAATATATATTTTTTAAATTAGGGCAAACTATAATTAACCTCTTAATTTTAAAATATATATTTTTTAAATGAGGGCAGACTATAATTA
The DNA here is from genome assembly GCF_030272615.1 of Cryptomeria japonica. Classification (NCBI taxonomy): domain Eukaryota; kingdom Viridiplantae; phylum Streptophyta; class Pinopsida; order Cupressales; family Cupressaceae; genus Cryptomeria; species Cryptomeria japonica. The sequence goes on along the minus strand of NC_081407.1, from coordinate 241,740,396 downwards.
ACCTCTTAATTTTAAAAACTTTCTTGAAATTTGAAATGCTGAATTTTGGAGGTAGTTTCGATTCCAGAGAGATCAAAAATCAACAAAATCAGCCAATCTTCTGGATTTAGGCTATTAAATAGAGTCATAACAGTCTCTCGAAATTTTGGGAAAAATGTCGAGGACCGTGGCGAGAGTGCACATGGTTCGACCAACTTTTTTTGAAATTTTCAGGGATGAATATTACTATAATTTCAAAGCTAACCCCCCAAAATTGGTGAATTTTACGATTTCTAGATGGGTGAAATTAAAGTTCAAATGTAAAAATAGGACCCTATTAGGGTTTTGTAGAAAAAGAGGAATTGAATTAAAAATTTGAAAAGGATCAAACCTACTAGATAGGAACACCTTTAAAAATGTCTACAAATCTGAATTGGAATGAAATTGATTGAAATTTGCACAAAATCCAATTAAATTTTAAAATTAGAGTTTTATGACCTAACTACTTAATTTTAAAATTTGAATTTTGGGAAAAGGGAGTGAAATTGAAAATTTGAATTGTAGGACAAAAGACAAGTCTAAAAACAGTCACAAATTTGAAAATTAAATGGAAATTCAATTTTTCCACAAGTTCAAGATGATTTTTAAAAATTAGGGTTTTAACAAGTAACCACTTGATTTTGTAAATTTGATTTGCAAATTGAACAAGACAATGAGGAAATTGAATTTGACAAACAAAACAATTTTTAGATCTAAGATAACGAGAAACAAATTTTACAAATCACAAGTTCAATTTTAATTTAAAAAACTAGGGTTTTTAATGATTCAACCACTAAGTTTGCAGAAATTTGAAAGTTGCAAATGAAAAATATGCAATTTTGTTCAAAGGAAAGCATGCAAGATGTCGGGTTGACCAAAATGTAATGTCACCAAAATGTAATGGTGGGTGAAAAATGTGTGAATGAGAGATCAAGAGGAAAACTACCCTTTCCCTCCAATGAGAGATGAGAGTGTCACTACGGATTTCCCTTCAAACACTTTTCACGCATTACAATGGAAGAGTGGGAAGGAAATTTAGTAGATTCAACCTCTAAAGAAGAAGATAGAGTTCTGAATGAAATGGGAATGATAAGTTAATCCTCTCTTCTATTTGAAATGGAAACGAATTGATTGAATGATGTATAGAGACTAAGTGCAAAAGTGACAAAGCACTTATTATAACTTGAGATTGAAGCATGGGATGAAGTTGTGCACCTGGATCTGGCAGTAATATGTCAAGATGAACCTACTTGCAAATTTTAGGAAAAGTTTCCCAGACCGTTGTGAGAATGTACACGGTCCTCTAAAAAATCCGCAAAACGAAAATGGTTTTCCACCTCTACAAATGAAATCCAAATCCAAAAGTATAGTTGCGCATTTGCAACCTACACACAAAAAAGCAAGGAAAATGGGTTGGGATTGGGAGTTTGCCTTCAGGTCAAACCCCAAACTTGGAATTAACCAAGTAATGAAAGACAATACTTGCAAGTAAATGTAAATGAAAGACTAAACTGTAAATCACCTCAAGGGAGGTTGTGATAGAAATGTTGATAGAAATTCTTTTGTGGAATTGAATGTTGGAATTAATCTCCTCTTCAATGGTTGAATCCTTGAGTTGAATGCAACACCTAGCCTTGAAGGGAGACTTGAGAATGCTCAATGCTGGAAAAGAATGCTCGAATGCTCTTGAATGCTCTTGAATTCTTGATCTCATGTAAAATTTCCACTTATGCAAATATGAGGGAAAATGCAACTTTTATACTTGTCAATTAGGGTTAATGAAACTGATTTTTGTCATAGGCCGACATTGAGGAAGTTTTCCCACTCACTACACAACCTTCAATGCAGACTTAGGAAGGGTCATGCCCCAAAATAGGGCGGGGACAGGGGTTCCACACCCCTCTCCTAGGAGGCCAAGGGTGCCACGCCCTTGTCTTAAGGGGGACATGGGCGCCATGCCCCTATCCTACTCTTTTCCCTATGGCAGAGTACAGACAGGGTGGTGCAAAGGGCAAGGGAGAAGCAGTTTTCAGGGTTGAGCAGTCTTTGGTCTTCGATCAGGCTAGGGGAGTCAATTTTGCATACGTGAGGACCCTAATGTAGTCGAAAATTGCTAGGGACACAATTTTATGACACTACAATAAGTAATATCAATAAAATATTTGTTATAATGATTTATTTTAACATATATTTTATAAAATTGATTGTCAATATATTTCATTCATCAATAAAAACATAAAAAGATTTTCTAAGAATATAAATTAAACATTCTAAATATGTGTTTAATTTATATTATTAATTTTTCTGACATCATAGACAACATTAATTTTTCTAATGTATTATTATATTTCTTCTAAAAATATCATATATATTATAATGATAAAATTTGTACATTTTTGTCATAAAAGTTAAATTTGTGTGGTAGTGATTTCACATTTAGGTTACAACATTAATCACAAATTAGTCCATTTTAAAATATGTGTAGGATAGATTCAAATATAAATTATGAATAGGGAATTTGTGTCATGTGGGATATAAATATATGTCATTTTAGGTTGAATCTACATAGTACCAATAGAAAAAATTTCATAAAGTGGTGATTGCAAATTTCTAATGTTTTATGTTGCATTTTTGTAGCATTGAGTGCAATTTTTTGTTATTTTGTGTAGAATTGGACTTGTGCATTTATGATAGTTTGTGAAGAACAACTATTTACTCTTTTTAAATAGTTCTTACTATAGAACAACTATTTAAAAAAATATTTCTCCAATGACAAGGTCAGAGTCCATATACTTTGGTCCCCTCCAAACCTGGTTGGTTGTGTTGGCTTGATGATGATTGTAATGAATGACTTCAAATGTTGTCATTTATGGAAAATACACACACACATATGTTCACATTGTGTACTGATATTACTTCTAAACATTACTTGTATTGCAACCAGTATTAGAAGTTTAGCTTATGATGGTGTCAAACTGGTACATGGAGTCAACCGGTATATACAGGAGATAACTTGACATCAACCTGAAGATCCAGTGGAGATTATCTAAGAAGTGATGAAGGACAATCGGTTTACATGTTGACAAAGGTTAACTCTAACTAGTATTCACTGATTGTGTAATGAGTTATCACCAGTCGTGATGAGTTATCCTAACCGACATTTTGGCAGTAATTTGTGATGAATTATGTTTGATTGTCCATATACATTGCACCTAGGAAATTGTGATATAATTTCTAAGGCCGACAAGGAATCTAAATGTCTATATAATGACATTATGATGAACTATTCGATGTATGTGACGAGATATGATGAGAGATGATTTGATGTGAAGATAGAAGTGTTAAATCACAGAGTATGTTGGTGATGTAGTTTTGAGTGCGCATAAGAGGATCTATTCAAGAAAGTTGTGCTACTTATAGATACCAACAGTTGTTGTTTTCGAATAATTACAAGAGTCAAATCGCCTCGCCTAACCGGGTAAGCTCTAACAAGCTTCATTGTATAAATCCTTTAACAAGGTGATCCATTAGTTTGGATTCAAAAATCCTCTACCGAGGTTACTCTTAACAAGGTACTACCTTTAACAGGGTATAGCTCCTAACAAAGATTTGGGATCTTTATAGGATTTGCTCCTAGTAGAGAACTTTTGTAGACCTTAACCGGTCAGTTATCTATTACTACAGATAGCTAACGTGCGAGTCTCATCTCACCATGGTTTTTCTCATTTGGGTTTCCACATATAAGAACTTGTGTTATGGTGGATGTTTTTCTTTGTGTGAATGCTTTAATATCATTTTGGATTACATGCATAGTGTTGAGCAAACTTGTTAATTATATCTACCAGTCAGCGTTTAAAGTAGTACTATTTTTTATGTCACTGATTCAATCCCCCTCTCAGTGATTGATAAGTATCAATTAGTATTAGAGCCTAACTTCTTTAAAGCTTAATCACTTGGATGGAAACCTTAAAGGCACCATGAGGGATATGAGCTACTTTGAGATGGCTAGAGTTCTTGAAGCTACCAAGGATGAGCTTGAAACCTTAAGGGTTAGATTCAAAGCTTCACAAGTCAAAAGGAGGGAGTTGACTACACAACTATTGGAAATATCTGATAAAAATTCTTCAGATGAAGCTAACATTGATGCATTAGCTGAAAATTTTGAAAAATTGAATGGTGAAAAGTTAAATCTAAGAAGAGAGTTAGAAGCCCTAACTATCCTCATGAGTGAAAAGCTAGAATCTAGGAGGGTGGATGAAGATCTTGTTAAAGAAAAAGATCATGAGATTGCTAAGATCAAAAAATAGAATTCAACTTTGTATGAGCATCGGCATGCTGAAAAACAAGAAAAAGAGGCTTTGCGGCTAGATCTTGAAATGACATCATCTCAGAGAGAGACCCTTTCAAAACTCAATAAAGATCTAACTAGAGAACTCACTGAGGTTAATGGAAGGCTAGAAAAATTCAATAGAAGTTATACCATGCTAGATGAGCAGTTTCAATCATAGAGGATGAAAGGTGATACATCTAGACTAGGTTTTAACAAATTTGAGAAAGGAGAGTTTTCCGGTAAAAAGAGCAACATTCACAAGGACAAAACTGCTCCTAAGGCTAACAAGCCTATAGGTAAGAAAGTTTTTAAACCTATTTGCTTTGTCTGTCATAAACCTGGACATACTGCAAATGTATGTAGAAGCAAACCCAATTGAAATACAAGATACAATGCAAATACTAGGTATGTATATAAGAGATTTGAAGGTCATTGTTTCACATGCAAGATGTGTGGACATAGATCTATTGAATGCAGATATGGAGAAAATAATTCAGTACCTCACATGAATCCAAGACCTAATGGTAACTGGATGAGAACCTATGATAACTGGGGTAACATGAGCTGACAGAGACCCTATGTCAATCAGTTTAGTCCATTTGAAATGGAAAAAGGTAACTAATTTCATTTGCACCATTTGTAACAATTATGGTCATGTGGCTATGAATTATAGAAGGAGAACTGGAAGAGGCAATGCAGGACCTTGGAGATCATCTAGAATGGCTTGCTATCATTGTCATAAACTCAAACACATGGCAAAGTTCTATAGATCCAGAAAGAACAAACCTGTTAATCATTCTAAAGATCAGAAAGGAAAGTAGAAGGTAAATTTTGAGGAAACTAGAGAAGAGATGAACCAAATCTGGAGAAAGAAGAATGATGATATACTTGTAGAAGAACCTAATCCCTCACCCAATGTAGAGAATCATACACCGGTGAACTGAGCCTTTCAATAGGGCTAAGGGGATCATAACAATAAATCTACTTCTAGACCCCTTGAAAGATGAGTGGTAAGAGATTTTGAATTTTGAGTTGTTATGTGTGAAATATTGATATCTTTTGTCAATCGGTTTTCCAAAAGTTTATCAACCAGTTTTACACTTGTTAATATTGTATTCATCATTAAGTGATGTATTAGTGTTTGTAACTCTAGTGGTTGAGCATTTAATGTAGTAGGTAAAAAGGATAAAATCAAGTTTTACTATGTTATTTTTACCATAAATGCATTCGAAAGAGAATTCTTGAGCACTTGCAAAGTGAAGAGAGAATTGCTAGCTGGCATTAGTTGAACTTGTGTTGTGATTTGCATGATTGAAGCTGATTCGAAGGTTAGGCTAAACTGGTGTGCATTTGAGAGATCAACCGGTAACTGAGGCAATGCATATGAATAAGTAGAGAGGTTAATGATCACATCAGAACCTATGGAGGTTGTGGAGTCAGAATGAATTATGTCTTATAATGCTTTATCTCAAGTTCTTGATGGTATCATTGTAAAAGGTGATTTATCTAGCTACATTGATTGTAAAATTGAAGATTTAGGATCATTGTTAATTTACTCTCAGTTTAAATCCCTTTGCAATGAGAGCGGAAAGATTCAACCCAAGTATATTAGGGTTTATGAGAAAGGTTTTCATAATGTAGCTTATTTTCTTCAGGATTTTGAAGAGGAACATATCCGAATTATTTTGAGTCATGTTCATGGTGAGAATATGTATTTGGAAAGGACACACACTATAACCAAGGAGGCTATTAAAGTTGTGACTGGTTTTAGGTCATCGGTGAAGTTCCCAAGCTAAAGCAAATTTCTAAAAAGACAGTAACCACTTTAACCTCGTCTACCTTTGATGGGCATGCTTTTTCTGTTAATAACATTAATGAACAAATAGTTAAATTGAATACTATGGTTATAGGCTACCGAATATTCTATTCCAGTAGAATGAAAAGTGTACCATCTGCAGTAGTGCATATGCCTATATAATGATTATTGAGAATGCAGATTATGACCTTTGTGAGGCCATAAGGAGTTAATTGATGTTGAATCTCCAATCAATCAAGAATGACAGTAGTCAAAAGTTCAAATTTGGTTAGTTATTGATTGGTTTACTCTTTTACTTTTAGAATTTCCTAGTAGGAATTAGTGATCTTGAATGGTCTAAAGACCTATAGGTAACTGCTCAAATCAAGAACAACATCAAGGTTGTTAAGATCACTTTCTATGCTGCAATGAAAAAATATTTCAATGAATTCTAGAAGAAAATGAGTATGAGGGTAAGGCTACCTGAAGATGTGTTGAAAAACTTTGCTAAGTACATCATTTTCACAATCACCATTGATTTTTGTCTGATGGAAGCTATTGAACCTAAAAAAGATGAAATGGAAGACATGAGCTATGAAGTCAATTATGACTTATTGATTGGTTATACCAATAACCTATTGGCATCTCTAGTGAACAAGAAGAAGAAAAGACTAGATACTGTTGAGGAGCAAACTGCAAAAGCTGAAACTAGTAGTGCTCCAACCAGTAGTGGTAAAGGAAAGAAGAAGAAAGATGAGAAAGTGCCTCCAGTGTCAAAAAGTACGAGAGTGACATGAAGTGTCCAAACTAAAAAGGAACTGGCACTCAAGGTATACATAAAGAAGAAGGCTGCAACACAGAAAAGAGGTAGGCAACTAATTCTTCAAGTAGAATCTGATGATACTGATACCGAGGAAGAACCAAAGAAGGTAAAGGCAACTGACAAGAAGTCCAGACCAGTTGAAGTCACCTCTCAACAAACTATTCCCATTAATGCTTTGTCTTACAAGCCTATGACTAATTTTAAGAGAATGGTAAAGACATTGGGAAGAAATAGATTTGATAATGTCAAAGAATATTTTGATTCATTTGATGAAGATCAGAAGGAACAAATTGTTCAATAGGTAATCAACTATTTGTGTCATTACAATTAATTACTTGCTGACCTTGAGAAGGATATTTATGATTCTTCATATACTATTCATTTGAATAAATGGGAAGAAGCTATGCAGGAAGAAAAATAAATTATTGATAATGTGTTTTTGTAATATTTTCCTAAATTGTCAAAAGATGAGTTAATTGCATTGCTTGACAATCACAAAGCTCAGTTCTCGTATAAGTCAAGGAGATTGAAGGTACTTAGTGGGGAGACACAACCTATTAAATTTGATACTCATTAGATAGCAAAGGAAATTCAGAATATGTGTAAACTTATAAAGTCCTAATAGGATAATGAGAAAGATATTGTGGATATATCAGAAATGGATGAGGAAGAAATAGTGCAAGATGATATTGTCTATCTTATCAAGAAGAAGGATGTCACTACTTCCCAACCGGTAATTTTTATTGATGATATTTAGGATATAATAGATCTATCTGGAAACATCATTGCACTAGATATGCATCCACTAGAAATTATTGTTTCATAGGTTAATACACTGGAGGTACCGACAACTGAACCAAGTGTGGATATTTCACCCCCACCAGTAAATGATCATCTAGTGAAAACCCAACTCCCACTAGTTTCACAAGATACTCAGGAGGAACCTGCTGAAAAAGTTGCTAAATAGACCTCTGAACAGGAGAAGGAAAAAGAACAAAAGGAAGAGAAAAATGAGAAGGAGAAATCTGTTGAACTAGAAAAGGCATTAGTCAAACAACAAAATGATGATGATGATGACTCATTTGACATCAAAGGGCCTATAAATTTTGATAGTATGAGTGCATCGAAATTATTGGAGTTTGCAAATGTGATGAAATCAAGAGCTCAGAAGAAAAGGCTTAAGGAACAGAGAATGGAAGTTGAAAACATTCAAAATGTCATAGATATTCTGTCAAGCCTTCTACCGGAAATTGCTACAGGGAACTTTTCAACTCCCATTGGCAAGCTTGGCCAGTTGGTTGCTGATGCCTCTGACCAACTTAAGTCCCTTGAGGAAGTAGCATAGACCTATGTAGAGAAGAGCTACAGGAAGAAGCAAGGAGAACAGATCATGAAGGATATTGATACAAGGAGAATTTCCCTATCACTGAATAAAGACCTGTTAAGAAAAGCTATTGAAATAGATGGGAAAATTCTTTCATTTACATCTAATGTTTCATTCTTTTATATTGATATCAATTATAGGTGAATAGTGACCGAGCAAGAACTGGAGAAGATATGTAGTGCCTACATACCTTTACAAGACTCAATCGTAGCTTTTGGAAAATATGTGGATGATTTGAAGAATCAGTTAGATGTCTATGACTATGAATAGGCAAAAAGACTCAGATCCCTAAAGGATTTGAAGAATTTACTCAGACCAAAAGTGGACATGTTACAAAAAGCATACAAGAATGTAGAAGCAATTTTGGCTACTCTAGAGACGTGTACACTTGATGCCATGGAAGAATTTTGTACACAAGTCATGACTATAATAGAGATCACTTATACCTTGTTGGAGACATGGGATAATGATTTTTCTCAACTGAAGCGTCATTTTAGTGACATTTTTCTGAGAATTGCAATGAATAATCCTTGATTCAAATTTTCAAGTTTTTGTATATGTAAACTTTTTATGTAAATTTTTGCTATATATGTATATATTTTACTTTTCAATTTGGCATTGTTGTCAAAGGGGGAGTAGTAATATGTATGTGTGTTGTGAAAATTTTGTACATATTAAGGGGGAGCATGTATTGTGATATGTGTGGTATACATTTTTTTGTAAGTACACTTAGTTACATAGCTGTAAAATTTCCTAAGCGTTGCCATCAATGCCAAAGGGGGAGATTGTTGGCTTGATGATGATTGTAATGAATGACTTCATATGCTGTCATTGATGGAAGATACACACACACACATCTTCACATTGTCTATTGGTATTACTTCTAAAGATTACTTGTATTGCAACCGATATTAGAAGTTTAGCTTATGATGGTGTCAAACCGGTACATGGAGTCAACCAGTATATGCAAGAGATAACTTGACATCAACCTGAAGATCCAACGAAGATTATCTAAGAAGTGATGAAGGATAATCTGTTTACATGTTGATAGAGGTTAACTCCAATTGGTATCCATGTTCCAACTGGTATTCACTAATTGTGTGATGAGTTATCACCGGTTGTGATGAGTTATCTCAGCCGATATTTTGGTGGTAATTTGTGATGAGTTATGTTTGATTGTCCAGATACACTGCACCTAGGAAATTGTGATATAATTTCTAAGGCCAACATAAAATCTAAATGTCTATATAATGACATTATGATGAACTATTCTATGTATGTGATGAGATATGATGAGAGATGATTTTTTGCGAAGATAGAAGTGTTAAATCGCAGAGTATGTTGGTGATGCAATTTTGAGTACAAACAAGAGGAGCTATTCAAGCAAGTTGTGCTAGATCACACCACATTTTGTTATCTAATCATTACAACAGTCAAATCCCCTAACCGGGTAAGCTCTAACAAGCTTTGCTGTATAAATCCATTAACATGGTGCTGCATTAGTTTGGATTCAAAAATCCTCTATCGAGGTTACTCCTAATAGGGTACTACCTTTAATAGGGTATAGCTCCTAACAGAGCTTTGGGATCTTTAACAAGATTTGCTCCTAGTAGAGCACTTTGGTAGACCTTAACTGGTCAATTATGTATTACTGCAGATAGTTAATTTGTGAGTCTCATCTCACCATGGTTTTTCCCATTTGGGTTTTCCACGTATAAACACTTGTGTTATGGTGGATTTTTTTCTTTGTGTGGATGCTTTAATATCATTTTTTATTGCATGCATAGTGTTGAGAAAAATTGTTAAGTATATCTATGGGTCATTGTTTAAAGTAGTATTGTTTTTGGTGTCACTAATTCACCCCCCCCCCCCCCCTCAGTGCATTATGAGTCTATCAGGTTGAATTTAAATTTTAATGGATCCTCTAAAGGGAACTCGAGTTGTGCAGAGGTGGTGGTGTGATTTAAAATTTGGATGGCAAAGTGGTGGTAGCCTATGTGGTTAATATTAGTACCCAAACCTCCAGCATGGCAGAGGTAATGGTGGCTTTTAATGGCATCTCTATTGCCAAAAATAAAGGATGAAAGTTAGTCATAGAAGGTGATTCCAAGAATGTTATTATGATGTCACAAGGCATAGCCAAACCAGGCTAGTAGGTAGAAGACATCATTTCAAGATGCTAAGGTGTCACCATTACATTCGACCATATGATATTTCAACACATCCTTAGAGAAGGCAATATGATTGCGGATAGGTTAGCCAACCTTGGTCCTTTCTCCAAGGGGATTAAAATCTGGACAAATTAACACAAACTGCCCATAGATATTCATGCCATGATTAATGAGGATAATAAAATCTATGAGTCTTAAATATTTCAAAATCACCTTTTTGATTTGTCTAATGTTCATGTACTTCAATCATATCATTAATTGGAAATTATTTTTAAAGGGAACATTTATAGTACCGCCCTTAATTGTTCTTTTTCTAATCGTAATTTGTGTAATCCAGTCTCATCCCCTTGCTTTGGTTTTACTATAGTAACTATGGAAGGTTATTTTATTCAAACAAATCTTGATAGTTGCAAAATATTCAAATAGAATGAGGCTCTTTAGGAAAAAGTGGAGAATAATCTTTCTAACTATGTGGAAGACATGAAGGGCTTTGATCCTTTGTTATTAGAACCATTTTCCAATACCTAGGAGAATGGTGATGTTTAGGTGGGAAAGGTGAAGTTTTCAATGTCAATAGAGACTATTAGTGTCACCATTTGGTTTGTTGTGGAAGGAACGTCCTTCCCAAAAATGCCTAAAGGAAACTACAAGGAGGATTTCAAAATATTTTTGGTCCTAGGCATTAATGTGGCCCATCTCCAAAGTAGTTTCAAAAGGGATGACCAACCGAATATCTAGAAAGAGGTAGCATTGCTCTTGATTAAGTTTCTCACCCTAGATGAGTTCTTTAAGAATTTTCATTCCTAACTCTTCTTGATGCTCAATAATTTAACGTATGGAGTTAAGATAAAATTTTCCTTTTGTATTTTCTCCTCCATATCCCAATGTATTGTTATAACCAATTCTAAAGGTGCCCTCCTTGTGCACGAAGGTCTCATTATATACCATTATAATTTCCATCTGGGTCTAACGCCAACAAGTGGCTCTACCATGAAACCTTCTAGCTTGAGCCTCCATGTTGAGTTACCAGTCAACCTAGTTGATTTTAATGCTTCCCCTAAGCCACAGAAGAATCCCACCTAGGTTAACCCTTCTCGGAGTGTTAAATAACAAAAACTCATCTCTCCTATTGGTGAACAATTTATTAAAAAGATGGTTATTATTGAGAAAGTTTTAGAGGAAACAACTTCTTCTTGGTCAATTGGGTTGGATTGGACCCCTAATAACTCAGTGATAAATGTTTCTACCCCTCCCTCCCCTAGCTCGCCTTATTCCTCTACTCAGAGTTTTATGTTTGATGAGGAATCTCCCCTTTTTGCAACCAAAGTGAATGAACTCTACGAGGGGTTTAATAATCATGAACCTACAATCCAATGTCATCCAGGATGAATTGAGGTGATAAGAAAGAAAATCAATAAACTTGAAGCCCTTGCTAAAGTGGACACTAGAGCCTCAAGTTGGGATATGGACGACAAGGAATGAGGTGGTTGGATGGTGGTGGATAAATTTTATACTATGGCTGATAAGTGGGAAGGGTTGGAAAAGTTTGTGAAGGAGCTTAGTGATAAATTTAACCATATAAATGACACAAAGTATTTGGAAAACGTGGTGGAGGCATTGCATGACAATCAAGACTCCCTGAAGAGGAAAAAGGAGAATATGTTTGCACAAGAAACAGAGATAACAAAAGAATTTTGCTACTCTCTAGGATATACAAGATGAAGTTGTGAGGAGGTGTGATAAGAAGAGGCTCCATTCAAATTCCTTCACTACTACAAAGCCAGAGGCATTTATGACTATGGTATCTTCTAGGCTACACCAAACTTCCCAGCTATCTCCTTCAGGAAGTTCAAATGGAAACCTCTCCTTTTCAGAGAAAAGTAAAGAAATGTGCCAATATAGAAATTTGGCATTTTCCCCAACAAGTAGGCCATTAGTTCATTCTTTTGGTGGGGGAGTGTTCTATTTTTGTTTTGATTTATTGCATCTATTTTTTTCTGATTTCTAGGTTTTGTTCCCTTTTGCCATTGGGATTTCTAGTCTTGGGCTCCTAGCCTTTTTGAGCCCTTGGTTTTTGTTACTCGTTGGTTTTGTGGTCATGTGAAGATTAATGTGTTTCCTAGTTTAATATATTTATAACAATCCATATACTTTTTTCTCTAGAGATGTCTCCCACTTGGTCCTCCTCATTGCATTTTCAAATTCTACTTTCTTGCCCTTCCCTAGGATGTTGTCCTTTACGATAGAGCTACCTCAGATTGATTTGGTGGTGAAACTTTTGTTTCCTACTAGGCTTTCTCTCGGCATGATGTTGGTGATGTGGTGGTTATGGTTGGGGCCCTATTTGTAGGGGGGCCTAGGCTAGATGCTATAGCTTTGCATCCTTTTTCCTCTCAAGCAATGTTGGGTATTGTAGCTCCTTCTTGGTCCTTCGGTTAGGGTACTTGAAATGCAAATATTCTTTGCTAATTCTAGTGCCATTTTTGCTAATTATAGGAAAATGAAGGGATTTCTTAAGGTGATAGTACCTTGTGCTATTTTTGGTACCATGATTCCTTTGGCGAGAGTAGTGCTAGATTGTGAGGACTATTTTGCCAAGCATACCTTAATTTGAAAGTTTCTTCATTTTGGCCTTCTCTTCCTAATTTACACCATTGGGTTAAGGAGGTTTGGTCTCCTCTAGTTGAGGGTAAAAAAGAGTTGTACCCTTCTATGAGAGTATTTCTTATGGTGTGCCTTGGTTTAGAGAATGATTTGTGAGTCATGTTTTTTAGTGGGCCTAGGCAGTGAGATTATGATCTGCTCTCTATGTGCCCATGATATTTTCTTTCAACCCTTGGAAATATTAATTTCATATTCTCTCTATAGGGGTACAATTGTTTTATCTTGCAATTAAATTTTAGTGTGATGAAGTCTTGAAGGATATTGGTAATACATTAGGTAGATTATTGAAGGTGGACATTGTGATGAAAGTCCTTAATCACACTTAATTTTCTTCCATTTTAGTTGAAGTAGATATTTCAAAAGCTTTACCTTGACAAGTGATTCTATAGGTTAATTATAGATCTTGGTGTTAGCTAGTGGACTATGAAGGAATTTTCTTTTTTTGTAGGCACTATTTGTCTATCATGCATATGGCTTCTAATATCTCCCATAGTTCTCATAGGCAGTCTTTATTAACTTGGTAAAATAATGTAATTCATGACCATCTTACTCTTTTTCCTTCTACTTCTTCTAATGATGAAATTGTTTTAAAGGATTCTAAACCACCCCCTCTTGTTTCTTCTCCTCTTAGTTATGCAGAGCTGACTTTGGACCTAGTAAAATCTCCTAGTCTTTTTTCTTTTTCTCCTCTCCATCTTTCTATTAATTTTTTTGTTATTGTTGGCTATGAATCCAATCTTCTTCTGGTGATAAAATTAGTGGTGTTGGGTCTATTGTCCTTCCAAATAATGTTTTCAAAGACTCTACTATTTCTTCTATGGATTCTAAGTTCTTATTTTCTTGATTTATCAATTGGTATATGTGGAAACTATCATTTGTATGTCTACAAGTTTGCATTCATTTGGTATCAGGTCCATGGTTATGGTGTTATAACCCTAGGAAATGAATTTATGGAATGCATGATAAAATAAAAGGCATGGTAATATATGTGGGTTTTGTAGGTCGTTTATTATAGATTTGATGGTTTTGGGTTTTCTATTATGATGGATTGTTGGAAGACTTGGGGTTAGCAAAATTATGGGACAAATGGTTGTCCTTTGGATATGCATTTAAATGACAGTTTTGGGGGGAGTTTGTTGAAACAATCTCCTGCCCGAAAAAACAAAAACTCACCATTCGATCTAGGTTGGTCGAGAAAAAAAGATTGATATAAAATTTGCTTATATTTAGGAAAAAAAGAAAACTTAAATTTTATTTTAGCCCTAGCCCAACCATAAGACCAACCCAGGGTGTAAAATTTTTCCAAGTGGCCAAGAAAATACAAAATAATATTGTTATTGGTATGAAAAAGAAAATACGTACAATAAAGTTAAAAATAACAATAAAGTTTCTAGGGAAAATTAAAAATGTTTTAATTTTAAAAATAGTAATACAAAAATGATGTGTGGAGGGTCTGCAAGCCCCCAAACCACATAACCCCCCCTTGACAAAGGTGGTATGACTTTTTGTACCACACTTGTCAATGGTTACTAGCAGGCCAATACGAGACACAATCTTGGCCAGCTCTGATAGCTCGTTGGCAAGTTGGTATCACCCCCTTCTAAGTCCACCACCATCATTATTGAACGTTTGGTAATATTAAAAACAAAATTTATATTTCCACCATTTTTTATGAACCTTTTTTCTTATATATATATATATATATATTTTTAATATATTTGAAAATATTTCCATCGAGTTCAAAATTTAATATTCCCAAGTTAATATGTAGTTGAGTATATGGGAGGGGGCCCAACCCCAAAATAAATTATATCTTTTAAAAAAAAAAATTAAAAGAATTGGGCATATTCCAGAAATGTTTTGGGGTCCATATTTGCAAATGTAGGCTAAGAGTGGAAGTTTTTGCACAGTTCATAACTTGGGTGTATCGTGTCCAATTTTTAACTTGTTATCATCATTAGAAAGGTGACTTAGAGAACTATGCAATGGTGTGATGAATTTTTCCAAATTTTGTTGTTTGGATAATAAAATTTTAGCTATAATTTATGGGTATCTTTATAATTTTTATTGGTCATAACTTGAACAAATAGAGTCATATTTTAGACTTCTAATATTTGACTGAAAGGTCATTTAGAGAACTACACAATGGATCAAGGTTGGATTTATTTTGGTATAGTTTATTTGTTGATATTTTTATCTAAACTTTTTAAGGGTTCTTTTGATTACCATGACATTATAAGTTTACGGTATGATAATTCTTGGAGAAATGGAGTTTATGCCATTGTATATGTTCTTTTATCTTAGATTTCTCTCATGTTAACATGGTTAATGGTATTTATTCTAGGTATGTAAGTTTCATTATTGGGTCTATAAGTTGTGTAGTGTTGTAGGTGTTCAATACTTCTAGGTTACATATATGGCTTGGATATGGGTTGTCTATTCCCATAGACCTTTCATTGATGATGCATATTTAGATTGGTAGCTTAGTTTAGTCACTTGTTTTTCTAATTTTGTTGTATGTTGTTGGTTATGTGATGCTTATAGGCGTTACACATTGAGAGTTAGTCTCTTTTATCATGGTGTCATGGATGCTCCTTGTGTTAAGCGACTTTGGCATGATATTATTATAATTTCATGTGCTTTGGTTGGTGATAATTTGATTGGATTATTGATTGGTTATGGTGGTGTACATTCTTGTTTGAGGATCATGGTTACTTTACATTTTGGGAGTTCATTATATGTATCATTGAGTTCTTTGATTGTATGAGGGCCCTCATTTTTTCTCATCTAGAAGATGCTTTTATCATGATGGCATGGATAGCTTGTTCATACACTTTTAGTGGAAGCTTTTGAAAATGATGATGTGGTTGTGTAAGATAGGTTCATGATTGCTTGTTGGTAGTTTTGTATCTTCTTGGCTTGGATATCCTAGTTTACTTGATGTTATTGAAATTTCAATTTTATGTGTGTTGACCTAGATGACATTTATTTAGGAAATGGTTATCACGATTTCATGGAGAGCTTGGTATCACAGTTTAGTGGGATCTTGTGATAGTGATCTGGATTCACCATTGGATGGTGAGTGATCTTCTTTAGTGTTGCAGATGTTTAGAGGATGCCTTAGATCCTATTGTTGTCAAAGAGTCTTTCACATTAGCATGTTTACTTGTAGGAAATTGTGATCTTCATGATATTTGTGGATATAAAATCTTGGAGGATTCACAGAGTCCTTCCTTGATTGAGGTGGGGTTTATACTTTCATTTTACATGTTATCCTTGTTTAATAGGATGGCTGATATTATGTCATGGTGCACTCTTGAGTCTAGATTAGAGTTTTGGCATGATATGGTTATTTGATATGTTCATATGGATCATGTTATGTCTTAGGAGGAGATGGTTAGACCATGTTGTCATGTTCCTAAGTTTGTGGGTGGAGATCTGATATTGATCTTGGTAGTTATATGTGTATTAAGTACATGATCAATTGCTTGATTACTTCATGATTGTTCTTTGTTACGTTTTGAGTTTGGTATGGTTTCATTGGTTATAGGTGGTCATGGATACAAGTGGAGACATAGGTGATGTTGGTATTCTCTTGTGGTTAGACACATGTTTCAAGACGGTTGATTATTTTAGTAGGAAGACTAAGGTGCATTCAACTAATATGGACTTGAGATGAGATTGTTCTTAGTGTGAGTCATAATAAATTGGATAGATTGATGATCATTCTGATTCTCCACTCTTGGCCTACTCATCAGTTTACTACTTGAGAGGTATTGTCCATTTTTCCTTTTAGGTGCATTATATTTATCCTCATCTTTCATAGATATGGATCTTTTGGGATATGGATAGATGGTTAGTTATATAGGATTTGGTTTGGGTGATATTTGACATTTTTTATGTCCCTTTGCAAATTTTATTACTATGTTGATTTTAGGATATGGTTTATTGGGCTTATTCCCTAGGATTGGGAATGATATTAGTTTGATCTTCTTGGTTATGAGAACCTTGCATCCATGTTTATTACATGATATATATGTTTGTTTATTATAAGATATTGGATGGGTTTGGATGTTTCTATGGATTTTCATTTGGGGTTTTAGGGAGGAGATCATACTTGACACAGTCAGTATTTAGAGGTGTATGTAGAAGGACATGCTATAGGGTTTGATTTGTAGTGTTTCTCGTTGGTCTTGTTTATCTTACTGGATGCTCAATTTCAAATTACTTTCGATTTGATGTTGTTTGGAGCTATCCAATCACTAGTGTGGATGTAAAAAATAATATATTTGGAATCTTATGGGAGAAGATCTAGGTTTATTTCATCATCCTAAATAGAGTACCTAAAAAACACACATGCATGATCTAAAACTACTCCATTGTACTTCTACCAACCAAGATCTTGTGTTCAAAACTAATTCTGTCAGAAGCACACACACAAGAAGCTATGGTGAACGAAGATTTGAAATATGATGGATGCAAAATAAGAATTCTAGAATGGAAAAAGTATGCTCCACTGCTAGATTGCTTATTAGGATCACAAAGATGAAATAATCCTCTTATATAACTAAGACCTTGAAAATGGAGGGATAGGATTAAGAGGTGAAAATAGAAATGGTCAGCTATGATTAAAGGGCAGGTATAGAAAATGATAAAATAATAAGAGGGTAGTTAGGAAAAATAATAAAATAATGAAGGGGGTAGGTAGAGGAAAATTAAGAGATAAATTACATGTGTCATAGAGTCAAAAAGATAATGAATTAATTAAATAAAGATAGATTTATTCAATTAATAGAGGAAGTGGGGCCAATTAAATTAAATAAAATATTTATTTAATTTATGAAAAAAGATAATTTAAAAAAATAAAAATATTTATTTAAATAGGGAAATGGTAATTTAAATAAATAAAAAATATTTATTTAAATAGGGAAAGGCTAGAAGAGGATAAATGAATTAACTAAATAAATAAATCACTATTTAATTAATAGAAAAATTAGGACAAAGTAATTAAATAAGTAAAATATTTATTTAATTATGCAAGACAATTTTTCGGTGTCTACATTTTGCCCCTCTTTGAGACAATCCAGCTTGTCACATTCTTTCAAAGAAAATGATCAACTTATAAATGTCCTATAGATATCCTTGTAAGGGTGATGGTATATTAATTATGCCCCCTCAAGAGATCGATCGAAAATATTGATGGAGATTGATCTCTCTATAAATTATAGGAGAAAATATTGGATGATTGGTATTGCACAAGTGATTAAGTTGAGATGCACATTTGATGGAAATGCACAGTTGATGAGGCATAATTGAACAATTGATGAAAATGATTAGAATAGCTAGGGTGATAAGCTAATTATGCTGATTGAGTTGATGAAGCTGATACGAATTGATTTGATTTGATTTGATAAAGTGATTAAAGATTCACATACATGCATTAGTTGGATAAAGCATTTGATTGAGCACACTGCTATGGGAATAATAAATAAGATGATGAAATAAATGATGAAAGATAGAGATGAAAGGGGTGATGAAATGAAAAAAGTGATGAGAAGAAGAATGATGAAAAAAAGGATGTGAAAAATGATAAGAATTCTTTTTCTTTTTATGTTCTTATATCATCGTCGAGCTGATTATACCAAAAGGATAGAACTCATCTAGATATGAATAAGACTGAAATGACTCATGATACCAATTGCATAAAAGAAAACTTATTAGACAAAAAAGGATTGCCTCAATTTGCATCAGATAGTTATGTCCTCGATGATCTTAGATGATCATATCCTAAGATGAGTCATCATATTATGAAGGAACAATTCCCAAGAAGAAAACATATGAACATGTGCCATCAACACCTTTCTAGTCAAAGACATCCTGGAGATAAAATCTCTAGTCAAATACATCTCAGAAAAACTAAAAGATATGTCACCTAAGATAAAATCAAAACAATAAGAACACATAATCAAACAAACAGACAAGCATTATGCTTCATCCCAAAGTGATTCGCTTTCACACTTAATGTGTTTGGTTTTTTCATAAGTCAATAGGGTATTTTATATTTGCTCAATTATAATCTCATCATGTCATGATTTCGATGAAGTTCAAAGTTGCATGCTCATCACAAGTGTTTTTGTCTTTGCAACATTTATTGCATGTTTTTGGACTTTTATAATTTTTAGGGTTTTTTTATTTTAGGAATTTTTGTTATTTTTAGGAATTTTTTCAAAAGATTTTTATAATTTTTTCAAGATATTTTATGATTTTTATGTTTTTTTAGGATTTTTTTTTATTTTTAGGATTATTTAATGTTTGCACCAAGTATCTAGCAAAGGAAAAGGGATTTTGAGTGCATGAATGAACAAATGGGATAGGAATGGATAAGTGAATGATTTTCAAGGACTATCTATCTCACAATAGGATAACATGTTAATCCAAGAAAAGTGACTAGATATAGCAATATAAGGCAATGAGACAGTGTAATGAATGCCATATGGTCCAAAGAAATGGCCATGTCAAGAGGTTTTTGTAAAATATGTTTTTCATATTTTGCCTTAGTTTTGATCAAGATCGAGGGATAGATTTGGATAGGAGGAAGATAGGATAAGAAAGATCAAAAGTGGTAATGAATTATGGAAGGAAGAAATGGACAAAATAATGGATAGGAGCTCAAGGGTGTGGATCAAGTGCACTAGATAGGAAACATGAGGCATACAAAGGTTCTTAACATTGTCAAGATCAAAGGTGGAAAAGGGATATGTATGGATATAAACTAAACGTGGGATAATGGAAGATGGAGGATAATAGAGGATGAGGGATAACAGATTGATGTAGTGGATAAGATAGCTTGGATGGAACTTGCCCCTAGTGTAAAGTGAAAAAAGGTAATGGATTATGCATGATTCTTGTTTGTCAAGTTGTATTCATGGTACTTGCCAAAGGCATCTATTTGCCATGTTTTCACCAGTGGAAAAAATTATTTTTCTTTATGTTTTTTTTTTCACTCTTTATTTTGTGTCATAAGGTGCCTATTTGCCAAGTTTTCACCAAAGCGATGATTTTATCAGGTCTTTATCTCTTTTTTTGTATTTTTAATTCTTTTTTAATCTTTTTTTAATCTTTTTTTACCATTTTTTTGAAAGATAATGGACGCATGATAGAATATGGAAGAAGGAATCAAGCATCTTGCTTCTTTGGAAGGTACCCTTTAAATAACTATTGCAATAGATCATGACTATGAAGGTATACTCAAAGACATTGATAGGGTAATGGTGAAGGGGCATGCAACGGATGATTGGATGGAGCTAGGGTAAGGATTTATGCAAAGGATTGGACAAGAGGGATGGAAGGATGGAAAATAGGTGTTGGATAATAGATGGGATATTCAAAGATTAGTGCATGAGTGAGTGAAAATGCAGGTGAGATCAACATTGGCACACACGTTGAAGGGTGGTTGAGTGATGGACAAAAAGTGTATTTTGAATCTTGAGATTTTTATCAAGGAATGGAAATGGATTTTGGAACATGAGGACCCAAAATGAATTTGAAAGGTTGCAAAGGTGTTGAAATAGGGATAGAAATCTTGGATGACAAATTTGAGTTTTTCTTAGGATGTTGTGCTTCAAGGAGTCACTTAGGAATCCATATGGCTTTTGATTTTTATTTCTTTTGGAGTTCCTTGAAAGACATTGCTTCTACAAGAACCTTAGGAACCCATATGGTTTTTGACTTTTCTATTTAAATGGGCCTTTGTGGTCTTTTAAATGCTTCTTTTTCTTTTGGACCACGTTTTCATTTGTTTTTACATGTCGATTAGATGGGACAAGTTGATCCTTAAGTGTATGTGAATTAAGGGTGGATAGGGATTATATGGAGGGTTGATGGATGGAGTGATGTAGGTAGATAGTGGGATGGTTCTAAAAAATGTGTGCCTTTATCGATCCTAAATAATGATTAGAGGGGTATAAGCACCTAAGATGGATGGAATGCATGAAGGGATAGGCGTATATTTGGACTTAGATGGAGGAATGTGGGATTTAGCAAGGATACCAATATCTTGAAATTCATCTTTGTTGTTGGGACCATGACCATTAGGATTTTCTTTGATATGAACCTGGATTCTGATGTACCTTGTTCAAGGAGGCTTGCCTAGTTGCCTTCATTAATCCTTCGACTAATGGGATACTCGTTGCTTTTGGAAGAAGATGCGAGTCCATTTTTAGATGGAGATGGAATGGAAGAAATGACAGGGTCATAAGGTAGACTAGATGCAATGGAAGTAGAGGAACCCAGTTGACCTGTAAAAGGTTCATTATCAACTTGTACATAGATTTGGAGTCATGAGGGGGACTAAGGGAAATGATGGCATCTTTAGGTGGATAGGGAGTTACGATAGGAAATTTAAGAGAAATACGAGGAATGATAGGCTTATCTTGAGAGATGGGATCTTGAGGAGGTCATGGATGATTATGATAGGTTAATAAAGGGATACTTTAATCTTGACATGGAAGTGGACCATTGGATAGAGTGGATAGGGTGTTTGGCTCTTCAATTTTTAGAGGATCATGATATTTCATAGGTGGATTAGAAATAGGTTCTAGAAAGATTATTAGCTCTTCAAATGGAAAGACATCATCTTGGAAGAAATGGAAAGGTATAAGAGGATCATCATGGGATTCTAGGGAGATAGGGTCTTGGTCAACCATTGGATGGGATTTGGGAGCTTTGGTTTCTTGATCTTGATTTATGATAGAACTTGTTTCTTCATTCTTCAAATTATCCTCTTGACATGAAGACACTTCTAAGGAAGGCATAGGATTTTCCATAGACATGGGGGATTCTTGGAAGGTCTCCATATTTTGGCCTAATGGGGAAGCATTTTGGATGCGACTCTCTAGAGTGGTTCTATTTGGAATTTGATTCCATGATGGCATAGGATCTAGGATTTTTAAATCATTAGAGGAACATCTATCAACATTGGGATTAGCTTGGATTTCCATAGGAGATAGTCCTTGAAGGTCAACATGAAAATTGTCATCATTAGGTTCATTGTTTGAGAGAGATGCTATGGATTGTTGATAATAAGATTTAGGAGATGAAGGCATGGTGGAATATATGGAGGCCACATGTGGACCCTTTCTAGACATAGGTTCATAATTTTGATCATTCTTAGGAGTAGCATCTTGTTTCTCTTTAGGTGAGTCATTAGAATCTTCAATTTTGTTGACACCATTATCAAGGAGGTCTTGAATCTTATTCTTTAATTTCATGCAATCTGAAGTCTTCTATTTGTTTTGTCTATGATACGCACAATATTTACTCAAAAAATTACATCCTTGTGGGGTTGTGTTAGTTAATGTGATAAGATTGTGCTCAAGAAGCTATTTCAAAGATGACTAAATAGATTTTCCTAAATTTGTAAATTATTCTGATGGATATTTGAAAAAAATGTATTTTTTTCATGGTGAAGGAACCATGTGATCGTTCTTGAGATTTGGATTTTTATTTTCAATTACTTATTGTTCCACCTTATATAGTCATTTTAGGACTCCTTGAAGTTTTTCACTCTTGATATTATGAATTTGTCTCTCAAAAGGGGTCATTGATTCATTTTATTAGACTTGAATGTCATATATTTGTCTCTGGATATCTTTAATTTGTTGAGCTAAGGTAGCCATAGGAATATGTGATAGTTACGATCATTGACCTAGGACAATGTATGAAACTCTAGATGAAATATAAACCCTAAAAATTTAGACTCAACTATATGATAGGATACTTATGATATGAGGCTCTAAATGAGGTACTGACGACCAACAGTAAACCTAGTATGATAAAATGCAAGGATTCAAGGCAACTCTAGGTCTAAAGGAAATTTTGAGGCAAGATGACACGTGTGCTATGATGGATAGATACAAGGACAAGTGATCAAGAGAGATTGTGGTAAGTAGGAGATGATGAACTCCAAATGACTACCCAACTCAAAGATGCTAAAATGTTCCCTAACTCAAGGATGATGTGCCTCACATGATATGAGAAGATTGATAACCAATGTTTATTTCAAGACCTTTTGAGAGTGACCTAAATGAAAGGGTAAGAAGTGTTTGACCAATGAATGAGTTCAAGGACTAAAAACTCAATGTGATGAAGGGATCTAAAGGATGGCAAGACTAAAAATGTGATGCAAGGATTGAATATATGATTGAATAGGATGATCTAAAACATGTAAAGGAATAGGCATGACTATGTGAGATATGAAAGGATGAAAGGTGTGACTAGGTGGAGACTATTAAAGGACATAAAAGATAAGGCAAGCTAGAATGATGTGACTATGCAAGGACCTAAAAAGATTATAACTTAGAAGATGATTCTCCAAGAATATATAGTCTCATGTCGGAGCGCTAGGAACATATTGGATGTGTAAGTCGAGGTTATTTCTTAAAGGGTGGTCATAAAAATCTATCAATAATATGTCTCATTTATGGTAGTTCCTCAATATGTTTTTTCCAAGGAACCTCAGACTATGATGTCTATGTTTAAAAATGTTAGGATTCCCACAATACTAAGAAGGGGGGGGGACTGAATAAGTATTGTACCAGTTAGATAAATTTCATAACTTTAGAACATGTAGAACATATAATTACTATGTACCGGTGAACAAAAAATAATGCAATAACCAAAGATAACGACAACCACATGAAAAGAACACCATAACACAATATTTTAATGAGGAAACCTAGTGTGGGAAAAACCTCAATGGGATTTGTGACCCACAATATTCACTTACTGGCCAATAAGAGAATATTACTGCTACAATAGGGGCCTGCACATGCAGGAAGGCCAAGTACCTAGAGCTCACTGCTCAAATACAAAATAGGAAGTCTCACTAACTTAAAAAATAGATTATATAAATCCAGTGTCTTGTACTGCTTCAAAATAGCATCTACTATGCCAGATCCAGTACCAGTTTCTGCTCTGCTTCTTACATAAACCCTTAACCTATAATTCGCATAATAGGTCTACCTTATTTTGCCTAATTAAATTCTTACATCCATACCTAATTGTTCTACAATGATCTCTTATATATGAGTCATTTTACAATTTGCCAAGTCGGCTTATAATGATTTTACAATAATTAAAAAAATATACATCAACAAAATCCCTATTGGCCTCTATGCTGGTGTGCTTCTTTTTCACTACCGGTGCCTGTGGTCTGAGTGCCGGTGTAGAGTCTGATCTTGCTAGTGCTGGTGGAATGCCTTGCTGGTGTCATAGGATTGTAAGGTTGCCATCAATGACAAAACCTTCAATCACCTATAATGTCTCATTGGAGTGTGCATTTGCCAACAATCTCCACCTTTGGCATTGATGGCAAGACTCATGAGAAAAATTCAAAAAGTGTAACCAAAAATTGAAGTCCAAAAATGTTACCAAAAGAATGTGTACTCCCCCTAAGTTGATGAGTCTTTTGCTAATTATTTTTCTCATCCACTACTCCCCCTTTGGCATCAATGACAAAGGCTGTCAAAGTGTCAATAGAGTGTGGTTTCCTACTTTACCCTTGTAGCTGGTTAGTTATTATTTGAAACAGATCTGCCAAAACCAAATTTAGGCTTTCAAGAAACATTTTACTATCTTTTATTGCTGCCTATGTTATTTGAACTATATCGGTGAGGTGCTGCATTTTCTCTGCCGATGTTTTCTGTCCTTGTACTAATGCATCAGATATTTTTTTCCTTAAACATGCAAGGTAGTCCAACTTTGGACTTAATCTCCATTTTAGATCTTTAGCCTTGGTTTTTATTTTCTCCTTTTCTCTTTCTAGCTTTAGTAACTCTTCCTCAAAACTTGTTATCTTTTGCTCAAAAATTGATAATGAATCAGGTGAATTAATAAAATTGTCAGCTAGCTTAGTAATTTCCTCCTATATCTTGCTCATTTTCTTGTTTATCTCAACTGTCAAAAATTTTGTCTTGCAAGTGTCTCTGTACAAAATTTTGAATTCCTTAAGTGTGCTGCACAGTTCTGGTAGAAGTGTGTCAAACTGCCTTGTACACTTCTTTATTTCAACCTCAAAGAATTTTTCTTTTTCTTTTTCTAACTTCTCCTTGAATGCTTCCTCCTATATTTGTTCAACTGTCACTGTGTTGTCAGTAATATACTTAGACAAATTGTCAAGTTGACTCAAAGAATCTTTATGATCTACATTGCATTTTGGAGCTCTCATCTTCAAAATTGGTTTTGTATCATCTATAGCTTTATATGCCTGTGAACTACAATCTATTATTTTCTTTAGATAGTCCAAAAGAACTTCAGTTACATTTGTTGTCTTGAATCCTGCAGTTGAAGAGACAACACTCTAAATTCCACAAGTGGGAGCAATATCCTTGCTTGTAGTGACCTCTGGTAGGTCAGTCTGTGTTTCCATTTCCTTAAGAAAAGCTTTTTGTTGCTGTCCTGTTTCCCGTGGCACTATTTCTATATTAACCTATTGCTGTGATGGAGCTTGTTATTTTTCTTGTTGCTCTGTTTGTGTTTCTGTTTGAGTGTCTGCCTGTTGCCCTATGTTCTCCTTTGCCAGTTTACCTTTATCTGTTACCGATGGCTCACTACCCATATCTGTCTTACCGGTTGTGTCCTTGTTTACCACAATGTTGACTTTCTGAGTATCAACATCAACTATGTATAATACCTTATAATTAGGATTGGTGTCCTCTTCTGGTATATCCATACTCTCATTTGCCGGTTTATTTCTAGTTGTTGCTATCGGCGGAGTAACTAGAGGTGGTGGAGGTAGATTATTAGTTATTTTTAAGTTAAGTGGTCCACCAAACTTTCTTTTTCCCTTATCCCTCTCTTTCTAGTATACCTTGAATGTTTTTGGTTTTAGATATTCTTCTTGTTTTTTTTTTCTACAAGGAATATATCCCATGCGTCTATTATTTCCTCTGTTACTTGATTTACTCTTCCTGCCATAAGTGCTAAATGTCAGTGTGCAGTTGAAAATACTAACCAGTTAGCCTTAGAGATCAGATCATCTATTTCTTTAGTAGAGTTTACCAGATGTACAACAAGTAGTTTTTCAATTTTTATTTTCTTATCAAGGTCAATGACAGCTTGCCTTCTAGCTTCAAATATTTTGTACAATTCTGTCAGTATTTCATCCACAATTTGCATCAAAAATTTCTTATAGATATCCAAGTGTAGAATTACACTGTTTCCAACTTAGTCTTTGTAATCAACTGATAATGTATCATATAATTTTTTGATGTTTTTCAATATACCATCCTCTGTGATTTCATTTACAAGTTCATCAACTGAAAAAATGGTTTGTTGAGCTTTCTTTTTGGGTGTTAACTTCTTCTTTGGAGTTAATTTCTTGGTCGGGGGCCTCACTGCCTATTGTTTTTGCTTGGTTCTTCTAGGTGAAGGTGTGGATACTAGTGAAGGTTTCCTTTTCCTTTCAACTCTTTTAAATGGTACAGGCATGTCACTCTCTGAAGAAGTAGCTACTGGTGAAAGGTGAGTTTCAGGTTCAGGAGGTTCTAACTCACTTTCATTTATACCAGTTTGTTTTAACACATCATCTTTTAATTCTTTTGCCTGTCGGGTACCTCTTCTCATAGTTGGTTCAACCTTTTTGAGCTTTTTCTTTGATTGGATTTGACTCTCTTTTGTTTCAGCATTTCCAAATACCTCTTCTTTAGGTTCCTTGGGTGATTACAGAAGGGCTTTTGCATATGTTTCAATGATGTGGTCATCGGTCTCATAACCCATTTCAGTAACCCAAATTGTTCTTGGGATAACTGCTTACATCCAGATCTCATCCTTTTTTATGACAAAATAGATTTCCTTTTTGTACTTGTTCACAATTTCTTGTGACAATCTGACTCTTGTCTTCATCTGGGCCTTCAATGCTAGAAAATACTCATTGATGTTCTTCTCTTTGTTTTCACCCATATTGTTCAATAAGTCAGATAACTGGTTCCCTACTAGTATGTCAAATCCAAGGTTCTTGTTACCTATACCGGGCACCTATTTTGTTATATGTAGCATTAGACATACAAGTAAATTCCCAAATCTAAATGTCCCTTATCCTTCTTAATCTTTCCCAGATTGTCAATAAGTTCATCCTTTAACCACTTACATACATCAATTTTCACATTATCTTTAACCATATCATGAGCACTTTTAATGCATAAGCTAGAAATTGAATTTAGTCTATTTGCATGAGTTGTTTTGTAACCTAGAATCATGCTAATGAATCTAAAATTTATGTCAGTTACATCATTCACTCTTAAGGACCTTTTGTTGGATGTTGCAGCTGTTAGGTTCATTTCCAGGTCATTTGAGACCTTCTTTGTCTTGTCAGGTCTATTACCAGTGGAGGGTAACCCTGTTACAACTTTCACAACTTCCTTGGTAATTTTATGAACCGAATCTAGCCAAAAGAATTTACCATGTACCCTGCTCAATGCTATCCTAATAACTTCCTTGGGAAAATCCGGAATACTGAGGATTTTAGTGAATCCTAGAGTTTCAATGATTTTATGTTTAGGTTTCACATTACTGGAATCATCACATATGACAGTTTTGTACATGTTCTTGATTTCTTCATCACCTAGCTCTTCTATGTGGCAATGGATATACATGCTAGGGTCTTCTACAAAAACTACTCCTTTGGGAATTTGGGAGAATGCACCAATATTATCATCCTTCTTTGCTATCTCGGGAACTAACTAAAATACAGGCCTAGGGTGCTTGATTAATTCCACTACAGTAAGGTTTTCTATGAATTCAGGTATAGAGGAGGATGCCATGATTATAAATACCTTTTTCTGCCTTAGGAATGATTGCTTGATGAGTTTCTTTACTTCTTTTCTCGAAATGCCTTAGCTCTGGAAATTCACTCTCTTCGAAGATTTGAATGCTCGGTGAAATGAAAATGGATCCAAAAACATTGTTTTATAATGTTGAATTTGCCAACTACGACATTTAATGCTTTCCAGTTAAGTAGTCACTTAACTTTATTTACCGGTATAGAAGTAATTTCTACTTCTCTCCATCAACTGACAGAATAATAGCATATTTCACATTTGATTGCCAAACCCTCAAAGAAATTTTCTTCAATTAGATGAAGAACTTCCTGCCGGTGGGGTGCTACGTTATTCTGCCAGTCAAGTGTTGCTTGGTTCTACCGGTGGAGGAGTATTCCCAACACCATCTAACTTTCTAATCCACTATTTTGATAATTCTTTCTTAACTTCTTGAACTTTTTCTTTTCCTTTTGTAAAGCGGAAAAATCGAACCCTAGTTGTTCTCCCCTCCCCAACTCCAAGGAGAGAGAAGGGAGGTCACTAGGGTTGATGGTTTTCACTTAGGAGGGACTTTAAATTCAAAAGAGGGGTTGCAACCCACAAGATCTAATCCCACACAATGCAGGATTGGATTCTAAATGAGTTTCAAGGGTTAAGACATCAAGGATACCCTCTTTTGTAAAGAATATAGATAGGATGATTGAACTAGGAATGTATGTAGAAGCAAGAAAGATTCACTTGTAAACAGAGATAGGGATATGGGATGAAGCTGCGGACCTGGAATTAGCAGTAAAATGTCGAGACAATGCTATTCTGCAAGTTTGAGTGAAATTTGTCGAGACGATGGCACCCAGAGTGCACAAGGTCCTCCGAAAAATCCGCGAAACGAAGGGGGATCTGTTCGTCTCTGCACAAGGATTCTAGATCTTCAATTACAGCCGCATACCTGCAACCTACACACAGAAAAGAGAGGACGATTGGGAGGTTAGGGATTAGGGGTTTGCCTTTAGGTCAAACCCCGGTTTTGGAATTAACCAAGAAATGAGAATGCTGTAAATGTAAATGTTTGTAATGTAAACAAGTACTGATACCTTGTTGTAAGAATGTTTGTATTCTTACATGCAAAGGTGTAATGTATGTTGTATGTTGTATGTTGTATGTGATCTCCTCTTCAATGGTTGAATACTTGTCTTGAATGCAACACCTAGCCTTGAATGGAGACTTAGATTGCTCAATTGCTTGAAGGAATGCTTGAATGCTTGAATGTTTGAATGTTTGAATATCGCTTCAACGTCTTGCTCTTGCTTATTTTCTTCCTCCCTTTCCAGGAGAGGAAAAGTAGTTTATATACTTGTCAATTAGGGTTGATAGATGTATTTTCCCAACCTTAGGCCGACCAGGAAACATTATTTCCCGAATTGCAAACTTCAAGACCCGATGCCCAAAAGGAGACCGGGCCCAAAATAGCGCCAGGGACTTGGGCGCTGGCCGCCATGGTCCTGGGGGACTAGGGTGCTAGGCGCCCTAGTCTTGATGGACCAGGGCGCTGGGCGCCATGGTCCCACCTCCCGGGACAGCAGGGTGCAAGGAGGGATCATGCCAAGGTGCAGAAAAATGTAGTTTTTTGGTGTCACAAGCAGGTTTCGGGGTCTCCATTCAGGTTCAACATTGCGCCACCATTGTGAAGACCCAAATGCAGTTGAAATTGCAAGTGTCACAATTTTAGGATGCTACATTTAGCCCCCACTTTAGCGGGAGTATAAGCATACGCTCATACTTCCGATAAAGTACAAGGAAACAACATTGAAAAACTTTCACCACGTCAAGGAGGCAAGATACACCAAGCCCCCAGTGGACTAAGGATCTTACGACTTCAATTGACAAAGTAAAAGGGAAGATCATGAGGGAGAACCATGACTGTCAGTAGTAAGGTTCCCTCACTATGAGTCATGGAAGAAAGATATCAAAAATTTTCAAGGCAAAGCTAAATTTGTCAAGAAATTTTCAAGTATCTTGAAAAGATATGAATGGGATGTATGCCCCCCTACGTTAAAGCGATCACACACGCCTCATTGGGGGTGATTGCTTTAAGGTAGCGATACATATAAGAAATGAGAAAGGAGCACGTTATCACAAGGATTTAGCCCCCAAGTGTGAGATAAGCCCAAGGATAATAGACACAAAACACAAAGCACGAGGTGACTTCGCTTTCCTCGGGGTCAGTATGCTGTATGATATTTCATGTATATCATATGTATGTATGCATAATTGTTCTTCATTCCCCAATCAAGGAAGGTCACCTAGAAGAAGGGAACACATGTGTCTTTTGAGTCAACATGAGAGAGACCAAAAGAGATCTCAATGCTTTGCATCATCCTCAAGTAGACAACACTAAGGACAACAAATAGAAGAATAATAATAACACATAGAAGAAGTAACAAAAGAGATCAAGAGAGGAGGAGAGAGTCTGCTATGCTAATGAAACTAGTCTAGCACATCATCTACCCCCCGATCTTGGTGATCAATATTTCGGGAAGGTAGGAAACATGCTAGAGGAGGAACATCCAACACAGCAGATGGAGCTATCACAAGATCCAAACAAGGGCTATGTTCATGTTCCGAGCCACGTTGTTCTTGTCTAGGAGCTAGGATAAGTGCTTTAGAAAATTTGTTAGATAAATGGTTATCAACATCAACATATTCATATTCACTATCAGAATGAACAGGAGTAACATTTTCATCATGAATAAGATTTTCATCTATATCATCATCAAGATTTATAAAAATAGGATCTTTAACTCGCACAGGATCAAGACCATCATGCATCTTATGTTTAGGAGATTTCGGCTCAATCTCCGGCTGAGGAGAAAATGGAATAATACTAGCTGAAGGTGTTTTTGGGGATTGTAAAGTTTGAGAAGCAGCTGCATGAGCTCTAAGACGACACTTTCATCTGCGTTCACGTGCAGAACGATTTCATCTAGTCTTAGTAGGAAGTTGAGAAGATTGAGGAGGAGGAATGTTCTCATCCTTATCACTTGGGTGTTTAGGTTGTGGTCTCTTAGGTTGAACAATAAGAGAAGAGGAAGGTCTCTTCTCTCCATAAGAGGAAGGAGGAGGAACTGCTCCATATAAGGGAGGAATATTTGGTTTAGGAAGGAGACCAAGTCCATCATGACGAGGAGGTATAGGTCTACTTTTAGGAAGTTTATTAGTCATAGGCATAGTCACATTCATAGGGATGGGTTGGGAATCTTCTTGAGGAAAGACATTAGTTTTATCTTTCAAAGGAAGAACTTCCTTCTCAAGAATGATAGGAATATCAAGTTTGGGTGTTCTAGGTTCACTTAGAGATAGGATCATATCTTTTTTCCACTTTTGATAAGATTTGAAAAGATGATCACTTCGCAATGGAAGAGATTGGAATTGTTTAGGCCAAAAATAATCAATAGGAATGCTAGAAGTTCTTTTAGCTGGTTTAAAGAGACTATGATTGACAGTAACAACTTCACCATTATGGGGAAATTTCAAACACTTGTGAATAGGAGAAGCAATAGCTTTCATGGAAGATAACCAAGGATAGCCTAGCTTCACACGAAATTGTTCGGATGATGGAATAATAGCAAAGCTCACATCAAGGGATTTGTTATGGACCTCAATAGGTAATGTAATAGAACCAATTGCAGGAGAAGAAAATGCCTCAAATAATTTCACAACCACATTTGTTTCGTCATAGATCACTTGATTCAATTGCAAAGTAAAAAGAAATTCTTCAGCAATGATATTAACCATACAAGAAGGATCAATAAGCACTCCACGACAAGGTGTATTCTTGACTTTTGCAACTATATATAAAGGACCATCAGGTGCCCTGATAGTTTCACTAGAATCAAAGGTGATGGAAGGTTCTTTAGGGATTTTCTGCTGTTCCACAAAGTTAATCACATTCGGAGTCATAAACACAAGATCATCAGGTGAGACAGAGGAATCATTAGTATCAATCGCATTAGAGGTATGAGAAGGAAATGGATCAGTGAAAATCTTAAGATTTTGGTTAGGAGGAGCTACAGATGTGTTGCCTTTATCATTCACTCCAGAAACAGAAATAGTATTATTATCAATCAAATCTTGAATTTTACCCTTTAAAGCAAAACATTTTTCAATATCATGCCCAGGATGACGATGAAATTGACAAAAAGATTTGTTATCAAAATAGGGTGAATTAATATTTGCAGGATCTATTTGCTTTATAGGAGGAAGAGTAAGCACATTTTGTTCCAATAACTTATCCATAATACTATGCAATGATTCATTCAAAGGAGTAAACTTTCTTTCTTTCTTGAAAAACTTAGAAATAGGAGGCACACCTGATGCTGCATTCACATTGTTGTTGATGATGTTTTCATTGAATTTAATGGACTCTCTATTCGGTGTAAACTTCCCAAATGGTTGTTGACTACTATCACCCTTATCACTCGAAGCCATAGGATTTGCTTGTTCCATTTGACTCACAGTCAATTGATAATTGTGAAGAGTTGCCCACAACTGTTGGAAAGAAGTAAACTCAGAAAATAGAAGTTTTTCTCTAATATCTTTTTGTAAATTAGAAATAAAGATTCTTTGAATATCATTGTCAGGTACTGGAAAAGAAATTTGAGCATACAAATGCTTATATCTACCAATGAAATCAGTCACTTTTTCTTCAACACCTTGTTTACAATGCATTAAATCAATCAAAGTAACTTTAGGACTTATATTGTTTTGAAATTGTTGAATAAAAGCATTTGCAAGTTGTTCAAAAGAAGTAATAGAATAGGAAGGCAACGAGAAATACCATTGTAGGGCTTTATCTCTTAATGTTCTAGTAAATAGTTTTGTAAGCAACCTTTGGTCATAAGCAAAATCAGTACATATTGTTTGAAAGGTCTTAACATGTGTTAGAGGGTCACCCTTACCATTATAAAGCTCCAAATGTGGGATTTCAACATGTTTAGGGGGGATAGCTCGAACAATGTCAAGAGCAAGTGGGCTCGCAACATCAAATGTGGGCACACTAAGCTTAGATTGATTCACAGAGGCAATTTGTTGCTGCAAAGAAGAGACAGTTTGTACAAGATTGTTAATGGTCTCTTCAGTCGAAGAGTTCATATGAGATGTGTTAGATTGTGATGGAGGTATTATGCTATTGAAAGAAGGTATTGATTGAGAGTAAGGTGGTGGGACACTATGATAGTTAGTCATAGGAGATGATTGGAAAGGAGGAACACTACAAGGAGGAATGGAATGGTTAAATGAATTGCCCCCTTGCGTCATGTTTATTTGTGGAGATGAAATAGGGACACTCATTGAAGGAATGAATGAAGAAGTTGGATTGAATGAAGGAAGAGGGTTGATTGAAGAAGAAGGATTGCCCCCATGACTAGTGATCATAGGAGGAATGTCTTGTATTGAAGTAATCATTATGTTTGATGTAAAAGTAGGTATACTAGCAATAGGAGTTGTCAAAGGAATAGAATGATTAACTTGAGTAGGAGGTTGTGTATAACCCAAAGTTTCGGCACAACTCTTCATAGGCATCACATTTGAATCCACAATGTGTGCAATACCATGCAAAATATCAATTCCATTCTTATCAATTTGAACCATACATTTTAGACCCTCAATTAATGAAAGAGCTTCACTATCAGGGTATTCTTGAGACATCCATTGTCGAAAATCATCAAATTGGTTATCCAATTTTGAAAGTTTTTTTACAGAAACCTCATGGAGAGCTTCTTCATCATTAAGAGGATTAGAGGAATTACCCATGTCCTTGTTAAAAAGGCCATTCAAATTAGGTTCCATCTCCTCAGTAATTAAACCTTGGAAAGACTTAATTCTAAGGCTTTGTCTAATGGGAATAGTGTAAGTAGGGCTTATTGTTGTAAAACTCATGCACTAAAGAGAGAGAGAGAAGATTTTGAATTTTAGAGGTAGAAAATTTCAATAAAATCAGCCAATCTCCTAGATTTAAGCTCTTAAATGCAATCAGGACAATCTCCTGAAATTTCGGAAAAAATGTCAGGGACCGTGGCGAACGGAGTGCACACAGTCCTCGCAACTTTTTTCAAAATTTTCAGGGATGAAAGTTATGATGATTTTAAAGCTAATCTGAAAAAATTGAGTGATTTTATGATCTATAGATAGGCCAAATTAAAGTTGCAATCTCAAAATTGAACTCTACCAAGATTGTTGAAAATGTAAAATTTAAATCTTGAAAAAGAGGGGGAAACTGAAATTTTGAATTTTATGATTTTAGAGGGAATACTAAAAGCAATGCATGTTTTGAAATTTTAAGAATTGACTCAATTTCACACAAAATTCAATTTTGAAAATGGAAATCAAGGTTGTTACAATTAAACACTTAATTTCAGAAGTCACAAATTGCAAAAATTTGAATAAAGCACTGAAATTTCGAATGAATGCCAACACACTTTTCAGATTTAGGACTATAAGAAACACAATTTTGATATGAATTTCAATTTCAACAATTTTTGAATGATTAGAAGCCTCAATCCAAGCAATCACTAGACCAACTTTGACTTTAATTTTGAAGGTGTTAAAATTGATAAAATCAGCCAAAATTCTGGATTTTAGCAGAAAAATATAGTAAGATCTAGCTCCCGAAATTTCGAAAAAAATGTCGGGGACGATGGCGCTCGGGGTGCACATGGTCCTCGCAACTTTTTTCCAAATTTTTAGGGATGAAAGATATTGTGATTTTATTGCGGAATCCAAAGTTACAGCCGATTTGGAGGTGTTTTGATCAGTGAAATTATCAGCCAAAGGTTGAATCAAGAAGGTTTTAAAAATTAGGGTTTTGACGCTGAACCACTTAATTTTCAGAATTAAAGCACAAATATGAATTGACAATTTGCAATAGAAGGGTAGATCTAAAACAAGCATTAACAATTAAACATTTCACAAGCTTAATTACTAAAAAGAAAATTTTAGGGTTTTTATGCAATCAACCTCTAAAATTTGCAAAAGATCAAACATGGAAATGTAATTAAGGAAGCAAATTTTTCAGATCTAACCATGAATAATCAGAATGATGATGCTCACGTCGGGTTCACCAAAATGTAAAGTAGAAAAATCAAACCCTAGTTGTTCTCCCCTCCACAACTCCAAGGAGAGAGAAGGGAGGTCACTAGGGTTGATGGTTTTCACTTAGGAGGGACTTTACATTCAAAAGAGGGGTTGAAACCCACAAGATCCAATCCCACACAATGCAGGATTGGATTCTAAATGAGTTTCAAGGGTTAAGACATCAAGGATACCCTCTTTTGTAAAGAATATAGATAGGATGATTGAACTAGGAATGTATGTAGAAGCAAGAAAGATTCACTTGTAAACAGAGATAGGGATATGGGATGAAGCTGCAGACCTGGAATTAGTTGTAAAATGTCAAGACAATGTTTTTCTGCAAGTTTGAGCGAAAGTTGTCAGGACGATGGTGCCCGGAGTGCACACGGTCCTCCGAAAAATCCGCGAAACGAAGCGGGATCTGTTCGTCTCTGCACAAGGATTCCAGATCTTCAATTACAGTCGTGTACCTGCAACCTACACACAGAAAAGAGAGGATGATTGGGGGGTTAGGGATTAGGGGTTTGCCTTTAGGTCAAACCCCGGTTTTGGAATTAACCAAGAAATGAGAATGTTGTAAATGTAAATGTTTGTAATGTAAACAAGTACTGATACCTTGTTGTAAGAATGTTTGTATTCTTACATGCGAAGGTGTAATGTATGTTGTATGTTGTATGTTGTATGTGATCTCCTCTTCAATGGTTGAATCCTTGTCTTGAATGCAACACCTAGCCTTGAATGGAGACTTAGAATGCTCAATTGCTTGAAGGAATGCTTGAATGCTTGAATGTTTGAATGTTTGAATATCGCTTCCACGTCTTGCTCTTGCTTATTTTCTTCCTCCCTTTCTAGGAGAGGAAAATTAGTTTATATACTTGTCAATTAGGGTTGATAGACATATTTTCCGGACCTTAGGCCGACCAGGAAACATTATTTCCCGAACTGCAAACTTCAAGACCCGATGCCCAAAAGGAGACTGGGCCCAAAATAGGGCCAGGGACCGGGGTGCTGGGTGCTATGGTCCTAGGGGACCAGGGCGCTAGGCGCCCTAGTCCTAAAGGACCAAGGCACTGGGCACCATGGTCCCACCTCCCGGGATAGCAGGGTGCAAGGAGGGATCATGCCAAGGTGCAAAAAAATGCAGTTTTTGGTGTCACAAGCAGGTTTCGGGGTCTCCATTCAGGTTCAACATTGCACCGCCATCGTGAAGACCCAAATGCAGTTTAAATTGCAAGTGTCACAATTTTAGGATGCTACACCTTTCAAACTAGAACCTTTGTTGTCTGCCGGTGATGCTTTACTTTTGCAAAATTTTGCAATATGTCCAATCTTGTTATAAGCATAACAAGTCACATTATTTTTTTGAATAGCCTTTCCATATCCTATGCCAGTTTGTGCTCTACATTGATTTGATAGATGTCCAAATCTTCCAGAAATATAAAATCTCACATTCATTCTGCAGTTTTTTAGAATTATGACCAACTTTGTTGCATTTTGAATATTGACTAGTGGCTGTATTGGTATCCTAATAATTTCTAGATCTACATTGATTTTCTCTATGACCATACTTGTTACAGTTAAAGCATTTGCCATTGAATTTATAAGCATTTGGTTGTCTTACCAGTTTTCTATGATCCTGTGTGTTTGCAGTACCGAAGCTTTCACCAACTTCAAAGCTAAAACCATTACTGTCACCATTTGGTTTCTAATTCTTCATCATGTCACTAAGTTCTTCTGAGCTTTTCTTGAATTTATCCTTATGTTGATTTGCAGCAGCCAATTCTCTTTCCAAGATTTCTTTCTGTCTCATGAGTTCATTTGAGTCATTTTGTGTATGCATCAGATTTGTTTTTAACAAATCATTTTCATAACTAAGTCTTGTATTTGTATTTTCAGCATC
Organism: Cryptomeria japonica; assembly: GCF_030272615.1. Lineage (NCBI taxonomy): Eukaryota > Viridiplantae > Streptophyta > Pinopsida > Cupressales > Cupressaceae > Cryptomeria > Cryptomeria japonica. The sequence continues at coordinate 241,703,370 of NC_081407.1, read as the reverse complement.
ATTCAGTCTTCTAGTCAATTCCTCTTCTTTCTTCTTCCTATCCTCAATTTCTTTACAAAATCTCATAGTCATATCCTGCATTTCATTCTTTGTTGCCATGTTCTCTTGTTTCAGCTTCCGTGTCAGATCACTAAGAGTTTCTTTTTCATCATTCTCATTCTGCATCTTTTCACAAAGTTCTCTTCTCTTGTTTCTTGCAATGGTAAGATTTTCTTGAAGTGCTTGAATAATATCCTGAGCTGCCTTTAGATCATCTTCAAGTTTGATATTTTTCAATTTTTTTGTATCATAGTCTGAGAGAGCTCCTTCTAGTTGCTTCATCAAGTTTTCCATCTCTACCGGTGTCAAGATCCTCCTCAAGCTGTTAGGCTTCTAAAAATAGAGGACCAAGCTCTCATACCAATTGTTAGGATTCCCACAATACTGAGAGGGGGGGGTGAATCAGTATTGTACCGGTTAGATAAATTTCTTAACTTTAGAACATGCAGAACATATAATTACTATGTACTGGGGAACAGAAAATAATGCAATAACCAGAGATAACAACAACAACATGAAAAGCACACCATAACACAATATTTTAATGATGAAACCCGGTGTGGGGAAAACCTTAGCGGGATTTGTGACTCACAATATTCACTTACTAGCCAATAAGAGAATATTACTGCTACAATAGGGGCCTGCACATGCAGGAAGGCCAAGTGCTTAGAGCTCGCTGCTCAAATATAAAATAGGAAGTCTCACTGACTTACAAAATGGATTATATAAATCTAGTGTCTTGTACTACTTCAAAATAGCATCTACTATGCTAGATCCAGTACTGGTTTCTGCTCTGCTTCTTACATAAACCCTTAACCTATAATTCGCATAATAGGTCTACCTTATTTCACCTAATTACATTCTTCCATTGATACCTAATTGTTCTACAGTGATCTCTTATATATATGAGTCATTTTACAATTTGCCAAGTCATCTTACAATGATTTTACAATAATTAACAAAATATACATCAACAAAATTCTTGTCGGCCTCTGTGCCGATATGCTTCTTTTTCACTGTCGGTGCTTGTGGTTTGAGTGCCAATGTAGAGTCTAATCTTGCTAGTGCCAGTGGAATGCCTTGCCGGTGTCATAGGATTGTAAGGTTTCCATCAATGACAAAACCTTCAATCACCTACAATGTCTCATTGGATTGTGCATTTGCCCACAAAAAAATCAAAATGTAGGTCTTCGCCTAGGGATTTTAGTCTTTAAAGGAATCATGCGGATGTTTGGATTGTTTGACTATTGGAAAAAAATTGAGGTTTGCAAAGTGTAGTTTCAATGTTACTAGTTTTACCTGTGGTGTTGATTTGTTGATGTGTTCTTTTTTGTTTTGAACTCACATAGAAAACACGGTAGACAAAATGTTTTGTTTGATTTTGCAATAAAATAAAAGAACATGCATGCACAATCCTAAGGTTGGCCAAGACAATAGTTGTTGAATCCCCTTGCAATAAAATAACACATTCAATTGGATATATAGAATCTTGATAGAACTCACTCCCCCTTACATGAGACTCACTTCTTGGGTATACGAAGCTTCAAATTTCTAAAGACTCAAAGATATCAAGAAATTTTCTCTCTCAAGTTGAAGGGGATATGAGGGGTTTTTCAGTATGCACATATCACAATGCCCGAGTCAAGAACTAGAAGGTTTTTGGTTGCTAAAACAATGAGTTTCTAATAAGAGCATCCATTCGGGTTGCCATACATGTGGCATTTAGCTTAAATTAATGAGGTGGGTTTTTACACATAACACAGATGCTGATTGAGATATATGTCGATATGAAACATTGACACCTATTGCCTGCAAGTTTCCTCACATATACATTTATTTATAGTGACTTGCATGGGCTTGGCCTTAGCCTTGTTACAACTTGGGTCGTTCCCCCTCACCGATCCTTAAGGGCTTCTTGGGAGGGAGGCCGTATAAAAGGTAAAACAAAAAGAGAATATTGCTCAAGACACAAAATCCACTGGTTAATTTTTAGAGCATCAATTGAAGAATTTTAGAATACTAGGAGACAATCGGTTTAAAAATTAAGTCTTTGTCAAATGTCCTACACCAAATTTCATGAGTATTTTTAAGATATTGTCTTTGACACACGAGAATAGATGCCCTGCACAAGACAAAAAGTCAAAAGATTAGCCTCATGAGATTTTGAAACAAGCTCAACAAACAAAACAAACCTTATAGCTATCAAAAAAGTTTAAACTAATAAAAGAAAAACCTAGGCTAAAACAAACTTTCTAACCTAGAAATAACATGAAAATAGACGTAAAAACAAATCTATCTAATACATCAACTGGCTATTTTTAGTCAAAATTAGTCTAATTTTAGCTAATTAACGAAAAATTTAAAGTAAAAGTATAACTAACAAAAATAAAAATTGGTTGATCTAATTAACAAATTAAAAATCTAAGTTTAATCTAGAATTAAAATCTAATCTAAATTTTAAATTGAAAACTAATCTAATTAATTAAAACCTAATCTAAAAAAATAATTTAATTAATAAAAATTAAAATATAAATAACAAATTAAAAATCTAATTCCAATTACAAAACTAAATAACAAGTTTTATGAAATCTAATTCTAATTAAAACACAGGTGGATGGGCTGGCTATTAAACATCATTTCCTCCATCTCAAAGGCATCTTTCCCTCACAAGATAAACTCATTACATGCACAACACATGTTTTTAAGAGAGAAAAAAACAAAAAAAACAATAGAATAGGGCTCGCTGGCTTCAACAAAAGTAAGATTGCAGATGGACACTACTTGCACAACCTGTCGTAGAGAGCACACGTAGTATATGCCATGCAACTACAGAGTCTTCTTAGTAGTGGAAGAGTGGGAGAGAACCTTCATAGAGCACATCACAGACATATTTATGGGATAAGTCTTCCACATTCAATCGTACTAGATCAGGAGGAGCATCAAGTGGGTGATTGGTGAACAAATCTTGTTTCCTCAAGAAAGACGGGCCATTTTCCCTTCACAAATTATCTCTATTTTCTTGTCAAATGTGTTTGATTTGATTCAATCCCTGTCAATATTTGAGTTAATTGCTGCCAAAGTTGTCTAGAATGAATTTCTGCTTGGCAATAAACTTGTGCTTGTAGTCCAAAGATATGATTTATGGGAGGGTAACGCTCACATTGGGGGCATTTTCCCACAGAATTTCCTTCTATCTAGGCATGTCTGGGTGTGAATTTATGACAACATAAAACACACACTGGAGATGCAGAACTTTTCATATATCCAAAGTGCTTTGGATAGGTATTGTAGGAAAATTGGGCAGGAAATGGTTACTTTGATCAAGAAAAAGATGGATGCCTTGTTGATTTTGTTGATTGCAAAATGCCCCATGGTGAATCCATACCCGCAACCATTAGTGTCGGATTTAAATGTTGCCTTAGGGCTCGTGTTATCGTAGGGCTCCAATGAAGCTGCAGGATCAATTCAAACTCCACATACGATTGACAGGGGCACAGTGCAAGAACAACAAGATGAAAATGTCTAGTCAATGGATGAGTAAAGGAGGGGGTAAAATTTCATTATCTGTTGTGTTGAGTATACATATGGATGACTGATGGCTCTTCATTTCGAAACTTGCCGAGGATTGCCAGGTTGCGAACTTATAAGCTTATATGCAGTATTAACTATTATTCAAGTTAATATTTTTGGATTGTAGTGAGATCTAGACAGAAATGTTGTCCTGAAGCCAATTGCAAAAATTGGTAAACTTGGTTTTGTAAAAATAATATTTATATCATATGATTAGTTTAGTTCCATTAGGTTAGCTTTAGTTATCTAGGGGATTTTTGTTAGGAATAAGGTGTCTCAACCTTGGATAATTCCTATTCTTATTATTTGTTTTGTAAAATGTATTTCTTGCAAATAATGTAATTAAGTGTGAGTGTACATGTCTAGTTGGCATGTTGATGTGTCACTCCACTTGATGTGTCAGCATCTTGAATTGTGTGTAAGGAGATCATGGCTGAAATAGTTATGACGGATTCCTATGGCACGTAAGAGCTATTTCTAGGAGATTTCAATGATGGGTGAAGACATGCAAGACATGTGGCAACTGATAAAGTTGAGTACTGTACACTCTTCCTCAATCGTGGAATGGTAAAACCCTAATACGGCTATCTTTGGAAGTTGCCCTAAAAAGGAAAGCGCATAAGCATTTTTTAGGGTTACAGAGTATGATACAAAAAGAGTGTATTGTTAGTATGATATCGTGCTACTGGATTTGTCTTTAAGTGTCGATTGTCTCCTGAAAGAACTTGCATTGCAAGTGTGTTGTAACCGTTGTGTTGAAGATAATACATTGTGCAGGTTTTGGAGTGCTGGGGTTTTTTACCGAAAGGTTTTCCCCAGGGTAAATCATTGTGTCATTCTCTATTTTCTGTATGCATGGTATATGGCTGCAATATCTTTGTTAAAGTAGTTAACGAATCTGAAATTGTAAGGATTTAAAAGAATTTGCACAATTCTTTTCTCTAGAGATTAGTGTAGGAAGCTGTTTCAGCACCTGAGTTTCCTTACAATTTTGATTATAATTGAATCTATAACCAGAGGTTTTCTTTTTTCTATTTCCTTCCTACTGGTATGCTTGTCAAACTAGATTTTGTATCTTATTACTATATTAATATATATGTGGCTTGCCACCTTACCCAAAAAATAAAAATAAAAATAAAAACTAAATACTAATTAAAAACTAAACTAAAAAAAATAGTCAAAAACTAAATACTAATCTAAAACTAAACTAACAAAAATAATTAAAAACTAAAACAAAATTCTAAACTTAAAAAAATGATTAAAAACTAAAACTAAATTTTAAACTAAAATTTCATACTAACCATAAACTAAAGGTGAAACTAAAGGAAAAAAGTTATATGTGAGAAATTTTTTAGGAAAAGCTTAGAACTTTAAAAAATAAAAAATAAAACGCTAAAACCTCACATAGAAGCCCTAAAAGGCTCAAGCACGTTGTAATAATGTATGGCAGGGAGGCATGGGTTGTCTGAAAAATGATGTGAGTTCTCTATGAAGACCTCAAGAACACCATCCACAAATATTTTCACCCATTCAACAAGGCTCCAACATAAACTAAGCATTGGTTAACATAAACTCGACCAAATAAGGTGGTACATATGCTAAAATAATGATGAATAGTCGATCTGATCAAAACAAATCTAATACAAATCCAGTAGAGAGTTGATCTACCAAATAGTGAATATGCCTGGTACTGTTAATCAACCAAAGAAAGGGCTGGAAAATAACTGATCTGCTAACCAAGGATGGTGATAGTGAAACTTGCAAAGAAAGGAATCTACGACTGATCACACAGGATTGTCGATCCTAAATGATTATAGATCTCTATTTTGCTTAGATATGCAAGTGGTCTAGCAAGAAAATTAATGTTCTTGCAAATCATCTGGATCCACAGACAAAGAAAAAAAAACAATCTTGTTAATGAGTGAAAAGTCAAAAAAAATGGAAACAACCAGTATGTGATACCTGCAAGGAACAATAACGATCCAGGTAGAAATATCAAGATGATCGAAATGCAAATTACACCAAAAGTTTAGAATAAATTCCAATTCAAAAGGAATGGTAGGATAATAAGGTGGAATGAATGAATGACAATGATTATGGCCAAAGATAATAGTGAACCAAATGATAATCAAAAGCTCAAAACGTGGCAGGCAAAAGCGTGATTGAAAATATATTTCCTACAAGCAACCTGTAAACAAAGCCATGTAAATTTGTGACAAAACACGTCCGTTAAAACCTCTTTCAAACAAAATGAAGACAATAAAAGGACATGGGAAATGTCCAACCGTGCGTGTCAAATGTGGATGGAAAAAATATATCTAAAATCTTATGGGACAAGATCAATATTTATTTCATCATTCTCAATACACTACTTGCGAAATGCACACAATGCAAACCAAAATTTAAATTAAAACCACACATACATGCTCAAAAAATACTCCATTGCACTTCTATCAGCCAAGATCTTGTATTAAAAAATGATGCTCTTAAAAGAACACACAAGAAGCCATGGTGAATGAAGATTTGAAATATGATGGATGCAAAATAAGAATGCTAGAATGCAAAATGTATGTTGCAAGGCTAGATTGTCAGTTGCTAGATTGCTTATAAGGATCATAAAGATGAAAGAATCCTCTTATATAAAGAAGACCATAAAAATGGAGGGATATAATTAAGAGGTGAAAAGATAAATGATCAGCTAGGATTAAAGGGTAGGTATAGAAAATGATAAAATAATAAGAGGGTAGTTAAAAATAATAATGAAATAATGAAGGAGGTAGGTACATGAAAATTAAGAGATAAATGACATGTGTCATAGAGTGAAAAATCTAATGAATTTAATTAAATAAATAAAGATTTATTCAATTAATAGATGAAGTGGGACCAATTAAATAAATAAAATATTTATTTAATTTAGGGAAAAAATAATTTAAATAAATAAAAAATATTTATTTTAATAGGAAAAGACTAGAAGAGGATAAATTAATTAATTAAATAAATAAAAATCTATTTAATTAATAGAAAGTTTAGGATAAAGTAATTAAATAAATAAAATTGTTATTTAATCATGCAAGACAATTTTAGGTGTCTACAACTAGATTGTGTTCATGTATTGTCACGTGGGAGTTGACATGGAGGTTCCTTTATCTCTTTACATTATTGGTTTTGAAGAACATGGAAGATTTTGGAGACTTATGAGATTTGTAATTATAGGTTATTAGCTTATATAGGTTATACATATTATTATGGATGTTTCTTGATGCTACATTGTTATGGTTACACTTGCTATATGATGGTATTAGTGGTTTGATTTCAGATTTGACATTACCTATATGTAGTTAGAGTTTCTAGGTATGTGTATGTGACCGGTATGGTACTTGGAGCTTATGATTGCATGCTATACATTGTGTATGTTTATGATATGAGACTCAATTGATATTTTTTATATACCTTGGAGGTATGGATAGTTGGATGTGTTAACACTTCTCGTCGGTGTTATTTTAGCTATGGATATGATTTCTTGACAACTACCAATGCATTTTATACCTCTGGATTAAGTGTTTGTGTTTTAAATATTAGTTAAAGTAGTAATTATATTTTGTTGTGATAGATTGTGTGGCTTTCTTTTTGGATGGCTTCTTATTTATGTCCAATGGTAGTGGCATGGTGGAGGATGAGAGGATTCATATTTGAGATAGTGGTCACATTGTTTCTTGTTGTAGGTATCTTGATGGAGCACATGGAGCACATGGACTCTATAGTGGTATATGTGGCTAGAGGGATTGCTCCCTTGTTTATGTCTATGGTTACTTATTGCCTATTATGCAATGTATACAATAAGTGAGAGAACGTTGGAAAAATAGGTGTTGTATACCTTACATAATGATGTTTATAATTGTAATAAATTATTTTTATCATGTGAGTTACATATTTAGGTGTAACATGTAGAGATTCATTTAGAATATTGTTAAGTCCACTTGATGAGTTGTATTGTAACATTGTAATATTATATTATATTGTGCTTATTTATTACTGGCAAAAGTAAATTAATAAAGTACCCAATAGTAGATGTGGGGTAATGGGTAGTAGCCCATATTTTTAGTCATATGGTTCTAGCACATGATTTTGATGTAATACCACTTGGTGGTTTTGTACGAGCTTTAATCTATAAAAGAAACCACAAGGTAGTATTTTAAGGTTAGTAAGTTGGCTAGGTTAGCATTTGTAGAGGTTTGAAGCATGGCATTGGATGTGTGGTTACATGAATATTCACATGGATTGCTTGCTGGTGGCTTGTGGTTCAAAGGCTTTCATGGATGTATTATAATGTTGTATTGTAAATTAATACATGGTGGGTGGCTTCTTTTGGAGGTTTTATTTTTCTCCTTGATGTTTTTTCCAAGGTATATATTGTGCCATTCTTTTATGGGTATGTTGTTTGTTCTTTACATATAAATTCTATGCTCTTATTTGTTTGATTTCTCAATCGGGTTATGTAGAAATTTTCATTCATATGGTTAAAAGTTTCCTTTTAATATTTACATGTAGAGACCTTCTCGAGACAAAAGTCCACTAGAGAAACAAGAAAAATATATTATTAATATTTAAAAGAAAGAATACAACAGTAATACACTCCACTTCATTTCTCAAAATGATCCAAAAAATACTTGTAAACCTCCTAGAGAATGAATAGCCAATAGACATAATAAAATAATTTAATTAGTCAAGTGACTCCTCTTTGGGTGTCAAACCCAAAGCCACTTAGACTTTGGACATTCTGAGTGCTCTACAACTCTTGGTGAGTATTCAAATCCCCAAATGGACACCTTTTCTCTTCTCAATCTTAGTATCTTTATGCATGGCCCTTCATTACTCAATATGGACATGGTAAAGAGTCTTTTTTATTTTCCATTTTGATTTATCTTTATCAGCTCTATATGTTCACTTCTTGAAAAATTGCAATTACAAATAACTATAGAGTACAAATTTTTAAATTTTTTTTCAATATCCTAGGGAACACTTTTAAAGGAGCACAAGACATAAAAATGGCTTAAGATTGCAATGTTAATGTCACCTTATCCTAACAAAATAGTGATTTCTTGGTGCAGGGGCACCAAGTGATTGATGCGTGTGATCTTGTCTCATCAATTATGTAATAAAGGTCGTAAGATCCATTTCAGTGTTGTCTTGTGTGTAAGGCTTTATAGCCATTTTGTTCATTCAATCATGCAGTTATGTAAGGTGATTTTGCAATAGGCTCTAGGAGGTCAGCCTTGGTCACACTTGTGCAAAAGGACTAAAATGAGTCATGATGGGTGTCATGTGTCTTGTATAAACCCCATTGCCTCATTTTTAATGATTTTGAGTTGTTTTGGTAGGATATAAGGCCAAATGTGGAAAATTGCCAAAAGTTGTCAAATTGTCATGACAACTCTTGACTTAGTTGGTCTCCAACGGTCCATTGGTTCAAAATTAATTTAATAACATTGGGAGAAGTTGGGGGATACATATAAAATTCTCCTAGATCAATTTTGTAATGTCACTAATGGATTTTTGAAAGAAGGCAATCTTTGTTGTAAGAAATTGTGTCTCAGTCCATGAAGATTTTGTTGTTCACTATAATAATCTTATTGGTGAATGCATTGAATGTACTTAGAAGGTTGAAAAAATGTCTTATATAAAATTTACAAGAATTTCCAGGGCGTGAAATAGTGGTTTGAATAGATTGTTTGATTTTTGTTCTGTCTTAGGTATGAGAAAACCCTACCTAGGGTTCCACAAACAATGGTTGGTTCTCAACATTCACAAGAGTAAAAAATACTCAAACTTGGGGTAATTTTTGGCCAACAGGTGTACCATAGTGTGATGAGTTTAATGGAGATTTCCATGTGTGGAGGAGAGAGTAAAGTGCACTGAAGTACTTGGCATTAGGGTAATGGCAAGCAATTCGAGAAGGTTAATTGATTTGGAAAATTTCCAAAAAATTCAGATGTAAAAATTTGGTTAAATTTTTTGTTTTGACACTAGTCCTAAGTGTCCAAGTGGTTGTGGAGTTTTTGTGAGCCGATTTAAGAGATTTTTCTTTGTAAAATAAGCCTAATTGGAGTTGTTGCCTAATTAGGAAAGGTGGTGTTCCATAGAATTAGTCCAAAGGACTCATATCTATTTTTGACATATGTCATAGAGGGCCTAAAAGGGTATCCTAAACCATCATTTTTTTGTGTAGTGCTTTGGGAAGTTTGAGAGTTACTACCCAAAAATTGAAAAATATAGGGCTACTGGGGTTTTGAAGGCTTTGTGAAGAAAAAGTATATTAGGAAGTTTGCAAATCACTTCCAATGAGTGAAAAATGTCTAATAGGATATAATAATGTGTGGTGAATGGGTGGTTTGGGTCTCTATTGTCTTTTCCATGTTTTTCCTTTGTAAGGGTGTGCATAGCCTATTGAGGATTAGGGCTATTGAGAGGGTATGTTGCATGAAGATTGTGTGTTATCAATAAATGACTTGTTGAGTCATTTGTGAGTTGCAAGTGGTGTATTTTAAACCTCTTGAAGGGTGTGTGAGTAGGTGTCTTGTTGTTTGGCATAGTGGAGCAAGTTGAGTTAGTGATGGGATTGGGTATCTACCTAGTTTTCCTATGGCTCTTCATCAGGTCTCTTCTAGATATGATACTATTTCTTCTTAGTTTATGGGTTCTCTTGACCCCAATGTCACATAATAACCCCTTCCCCTTTCCCCCTTAAAGAGCACTCGGCAAATCCAGTAGAGGTTGTTAGGCCCAATATGGAAAGCTAATCTACTGAGAGGGGAGGGGTGAATCAGTACTTCAAAAATTTTCTTCAACAATAATATTATTGTTAAGCATAAACTGAATATTGTTGTAACATAATATAATCCTAAAACAAATAAATAACAATCATACATGATTCACTCCATAACACATATATTTTGGTTACGCAAAAACTCTTGGTTAGAGAGAAAAACTGTGGTGGGGATGACACCCACAACTTCACTACTACAATAATAAAGGTTGCTCAGTTAGAGCTACATGTTTAGCTATTTCTGATAGCTTACCCTGTTACGAGTATCAAGATCTGTTAGATCTACCTTTCTAAAGGATTTTACAACACTTATTCTAAATATTGCACCTAGTTAAAGGCTTTACAATTTATAGACTTAGTTAGACTCTTTTACCCTATTAGAGGTTTCTCTTACAACTCAAAATATTACAATCAAATCTTACAAAGTATCTGCAACTTTACATTTGGAATGTTATAGCAGATTCTATGTGCTCAAAATGATATTACCTTTCTTATAGCATACCTTGGTAATCCATATATTAACTTTTTACTCTGTTCCTTGACTGTTCTATGAAATCCTTCTCGGTGACCTCTGTGTTTCTCTGTCAACTGTAACAGTCATAATACTCTGTAATTTCTCATGATTTTCCTTTTTCTTACAAGCCTTGCTTCATAAACACATGCACACACACATCTAATCCTAAATTCATGCTACATAAATAGATCCCTTATGTCGGTGATCTGATTCATGCTTCAATCTTACAAACATGATTTATCAAATTAATAACCATGAAAAATATTTCATTTGGTTAGATGACCTCAAAATCATACACAATATTTAAGTGCAATTTGCAATGTGATAATGGTTACTTGTTCCTCGATCTTTGTAACACATTTCCCATATATGTCTAGGTTCAATGAATTTGGTAACACATTTCACTTGGTTTATATCAACTCGGTGTATCATCTTTGTTGCTCGGTAGTCATAGAATATTACTTGGTAGAGTGTTCGGTGTATACTACTCTCTGAGACTACTTTCTTCTATAATCGACTGCACTGTGCTTACCGATTGAATGATTCGGTAGTAGTAACCGACTAGAGTAACTTTGAACATAAGACTAATGGCAATTTTAGTAAGTAGTAACAATCTCCCCTTTTGACATTAGTTGAGATGTTTGACAAAAACTACTTTCAAATTTATAACTCAAAAATCTATATACTTGCAAAATTTTACTAATTTGACAGTATATACATTTGTCAATGAAATAGTATATTCAGATATACTCCCCTTATCAATATACTGTACATAACTCTGATTTTTGCATGCTCGGTGATCAATGTTTTGTGTGTTGCATGTGTTCTTTGCTCTTTGATTACTGCTCTATTCACTGCTCGGTTCTGTTCACTACTCGGTTTACTCCCCCTGTATACTACACTCCCCCTGTGATAGTTGTATACTATACTCCCCCTTTTTGACAAACATCAAAATTTAGTTACCATTTTGATGCAGAGGGTCATGGGGTTTTAGGTGATTTCAAGAAAATATGCTTTTAAATGCTTCACACTCCTTGCAGTTACCTAGTGTTTCCAAGGCACCTTAATGGTTTTAAAAGGGAAAATCTCAATCCACTCTCCACAATGACTCCTAAGTCTGTTAAACACCTATTCCAACCCAATCCAACAAGATTCAACTAGTTTCAAAGGTTCAAGTCTTCACCATGCTCTTAAACCCCACTATGTCTGCTACTAGCCCTAGAGCCTCAATTAGGCCACCTGAGGCTGAAATAAATTGTTTTCTCCAACTTTTCCCAAATAACTCCAAAAAAAAAAAAAATTTCAGACACCCTTTTCGGCTTACTACAACATATCAAAGATTGAGGGTAGGTTGTTTTGGACTGTGCCTTTGCTGTCCTAAGATTGGGACAAATTTGCTTGCCAAAAACCCAAGTTTTACAAAGCAAGTGTAAGAAATAATTCCTCCCCAATATTGAAACTCTCAAAAGTGTTTATTTATGCCTCAAAACTAAGTAATATCCAATAAAATTGGTTCTATGTGCTCTTTTAATGTGCAAACCCCAAAACCCTCACCATTACGCTCCAAAACTAAGGATTTTCTAATTAAGACCTTTCCAATCACTTCCAGGGCTCATTCAAAGTCCCTTCACCATCTCCTTGGTCATATTAACCAACTTAAATCATCAAACTACCCTCTCCAAGAGGTAGATCTTCTGCTGCTATAAGTTTGCTATGCTTCCTACTCACTTCTCCCTCATCAAACTCATGGTGTACACCTGTTAAAACACACTTCCTGCAAATGTTTTGGTTAGGATCATAATTTACATGTTAGATAGAGCCTCCTCTATGAGAAACAGGACCTTACATCCATAGAAGGGCTCCAAATTGCATTTTGGGCCTTCAATGCCAATGACACAACTCAGAAAATTTTAGGACAGTCAGCACAAATGACAAAATCTGAGAAAAACCTGCTACAAAATCATTCCAAATCAATTATTACAATGTTTAATGAATTCCCAAGACTTATACCATGAAATATCAATCACTTTCAAGCAACAAAACACAAGAAATTGCAAGAAAATGAAGGTTTTATTCACTTTTTCTGTTAAATCCGTACAACATCCGTACTGTAGCATCCAACCACACCAAAATGGAATTCCAAGGTTTTATAATACCTTCCCCTAACTTCCCAAACCGAAATCCATCAGTTATTCATGATTAAAATGCTTAACAAACAAGTTTTTAGCTTTTCCCCCCAAAATGACACTAGCCACTATTTTCAAATTTTTGAATTTGAAACTCTTATGAAATGGACTTCTACCCCAACCTAATGACTTCTAAAGGATCAAAATGATTTATCAAATATTTATAAACACCTTTGAGACCCTTACCAATTCTATACCCATGAAATCCTATATTTGGTCCCTATGGCCTTATTAGGTCCATTAGGACAATTAATCATTACATTAGGATCATTACAATAAAATGCTATAATTGGCTTCAAGACATCATAATTGATTCTATTAGACCCATACACCTCCTTTTCATGCTTCCATGGTGTCCTCCAAGTTGTCTTCATGCCTAGTGCCCTTGCACCACATTTGGTGGAGGGAACTGGTCAAAAATGGATTTATACTTTGTCCTTGCATTGGTGAGTGCAACAGAGAGTGCATCCTTGACACTGTCCACTAAAGAATTTTGTGCTTAAATGTCAGCCAATAGGGAAATAAATCATCTAATGTGCTTCCCTCTTGTGTCGTAGATAAATATGTGGCTTGGTTGATCTATTCTTGGATGAAGGACAAGTGTGGAATGAATAAGGTTTGCAGAGTCATAATGTCCATCCTTATTTTGTGCTCTTCATTCCCGAGTTCCAATTGTTGAGCCATGAGCTTTTGTAACTTTGTATAAAAATTATGAACAAAAATTGGCTTGGTGGTCAACTTATTTGAGAGATCCGTTATCTCTTTCTCAATTGCTTCTGTTTTATTTTTGATATCTTTAATGAATAAAGAGAATGTACAGTTTCTAAAATAAATAAAGAATGTGCTTGAGTTGAGGGGACAACTCAGTAATAAATTTGACAAGTTTAACTTTTCCAATAGTAATAGCTCTCTGTACCTCTTCAATTATTTTTGCAGTGAGCTCTTTGTCCTTTAACTTGCTCAAATATTCAGATGCATCGACTCCAAATGTCTCTATCTGATTGAGGAATTCATCTAGTTGAACATGGATGGTTGCATCTGTTGACATTGTAGTTGTGGATAGCATATCTAATAATAGTGTCTTCACCTTCTGAAGTACTTTATTTTTATTTTGTATGGCCATTTGTTTTTCCTATTCGGCCTTTGCTTTGCATAGTTCACTGAACTCAATGAGTGCTTGCCCTTTTAATTTTGATATATCTACATTTGGCAACACTATTGGTTTCGATAAATCTACCTTGAAACTATGCTTTTTCATTTTCTTTTCTTTAGATTTTGCTGGTTGAACCAATACAATAGTTTGGGAGGCTTGTGGATCCTCGGTAGGTTGCTCGATGGAGGCAACACTTTTGTCGGCTTGTTTAGCTTCTGCTGAGTCCTTCGGTGGTTCAGTGCTTGGGGTCTCAGTTGTAACATTTTCAGTGTTAGGAAGATCCTGAAAGGTCTATTCCTTGGTGGCCTGAGGAGTAGCTTCTCCTTCTATAGACTTGTGATCCTCTGCATCTTGTTCAGTATCTTGAGGGGCCTCGGTTGCAGTAGACTGAGTGATCGGAGGATAGGGCTGAACTTGTTCCAAAACTAACTCACTAGATACCAGTTTTGCATATGCATTGCCTTCTATCATTTCGTGTCTAGGTGCCTCGGTGTCCATGATATCTTCATCAATTTGTATAGTGTCAGCAAGGTCTTGCTCGGTGATATCAGGATCTTGCTTGGTGACATCAACTATTTCAACTTCACCTTGCTCACCAGTAGTCTGGATTCGAAAGATTTCCTGTCACTTTTCTTTTGTCTCATTCTCCACTTCAATATACAAGCCATTCATCAATTTTAAGGCTCTTTGTTTGACTAGCAAATTTGTGTGGTAGGTTTTCAGATGTTCTTTTATTTCATCTACTGATATGTCTGGAAAGGGATGTAGTAGACTTCTTTCTCTAATCTGTTTCTCCGAGTCCATTGCATATTTCCACCTATTATCAACATGCAAATATAATTCTGTTGGAAGAGAATTAGATACTTCCAATGGGACCAATCAAAATTTTAGAAGTGTGTAGATGACAGCTTCTTCTATTTGTCTCTTTTTATCATCAGATCTAGATTCATACTTGATAAATCTGAATGATCCAATTCCACCATATTGCTTTAGATTGGCACAAAAATTTTCAACACTATGTACATTTTCCTTTGTACTCTTAACAATCTGAAATTTTTTAGCATCTTCAGACTTTGTGTCACTGGACTCTTTAGTCAAAATGAGTCTCCGAGTATATTTCTTATAAGTTTTTGTTACATTTGGAATAGCAACAGTCTTTGGTTTCTTACTCGGTGACAATACAGATGATCTTGTGATTGGGCGCTTTACTGAGGGAGTCCGTGATGCCTTTGATGTGTCTTGTTTCTTCCTCTTCAGAAATTTCCCTTTAGGCAACTCGGTGCTTAATGTAATAGCAGCCTCTTGGGCTTTTGATTCCTCCTTGGTGATGACTAGAGTGCCCTTGACAGGTGTGGAGGAAGAACCTTCTCCAAATTTCTCTAATAATGCCTTGATCATTTTTGTTGCTTTTCTTGTAGCTTTTGGTACTACAATGCTTATCTTTACTATCTCTTTCACTTCTTCATATGTCCCATATCTTAGCTCGGTAGCATGCCTTGGTAATGTAAGAAAAGCATCTATCTACTATTATCTGATGTCAAAATCAATCTCATAACCCATAGGTGGCGAATATTGAGTTCTTAGTTCCACAACGTTCACATAGTAGTAGTCGGTGTCTACTTCAAAACATATGTCATCCTTGTATTTCACCACTAGCTGGGGTGGAATTCTATACCTGTTATGCATCTTCTCTTGAAACTTGCTGAAATAATCATCCATAATATCATTGAAGTTGTCACCTAGACATTTGATGAAGTCATTGATTTGATGGGTGATTGGTTGGTGTGGCTCCCAAACTACTTTATCGACTGTTGGAAAGAACTTCTCAAAGTAGAAAAACATGCATACCAGAAGTGATCCAAACTTCAATGTATTGGCCAAGTTGTTCTTCTTCGGCTTCCTGATGGTGTTTAGATTCTCAAATAGGTTTTTCAGCAATAATTCACAAAGATCAATTTTCATTCCCTTTTTCACAATTTTGTATGCTAAGTCGATTGCTGCATAGGGTACACTATTTTGCCTTGCCGATTGGAAGAAACAATAACCTATTACTCTAATAGAAAAATTTAGCTCTGCATCAACTGCATTGTTTAGCTTCAATCCTCTACAATTAGATTCCACTCTGGTTAAGGTTATCAATTCCTTTTGTGATATCATCTTCTGAGCTTGGGCAAGATAAAAAATAGGGTAACCGGTGATTAGATGAATGATTTCCTTCGTGATTTTGAATGGTTGCTCCTCTAACCACATGAAATCATCGTGAACTCTGCTTAGAACAAACTTGACCCACTGGGGTTTGAAGACACGGGGATAGGTTAGGGCTTTGGTCAATCCCTTGACTTTAATGTGCTCATACTTGCTATCCAATTTCCCATCGGTACACAGATCATCATAGGTGTCCTTGATTTCAACATGATCGATTTCTTCAACATGACATTTGGTGAAGAACCTAACATCCTCAACTAGTAAAACTCTATCCAGAATGAGTGAAAATGCAATTTTGTCATCCGGTTCTGATGCTACTTTGAGAGTTAGAGAGTATTTCAGTGAGGGCTTTTCAACATTCTTAACAACAACGGGATCTTGGATCTTAGGTGCCATTATAGATTTCAGATAGATACTAACAAAAGATCCTTAGGGTTTGAAGACTTTCAAATGGTAGACACTTTTCCTCTTAGCAAATATGAAACAAAAATTCTAAACTGATATGATTGGTAAACCAACTTAACAATGCATTGAGATTTATGTAAATACCTTGAATTTTGCTTGCAACGAGGTTTGATCGCCTTTGAATCGCTTTGCTCTTCTCTCTTGAAAACTTGTTAAGTGTAAAATGACCGCGTAAATGCTTTAAGTACACAACATACCTTATCGGGCTCCGTGTAGGTTAGGTCAAAAAGATTAAATGCACTCAGTTCCACTAAATTGATTTACTTTCCTTTTTGCACTTTAATCTAGTAGCCAAACTTCCTTCATTTATCAGCTTGACAGGTTTCCTGTAGTTACCAACTTGACAAGTTTCCTGTATAGTGCTCCAAAAGACTTTGATAGAATTTCAAACTTACTAATACATCTTAGCTATGCGGATTTTGAATTAAGTACATAACAAAATAGGAACTATTTAAGATTGAACCTTGAGAGAATGGAGTCCCTTCATACCTTTATTGATTAATTTGGAATAGGTGCACCTAACCTAGTACGTAAGGTGCTTTCTTAATTTGACACAATTTCCTTCTTTCTCCAAATCATCTGTAATTTGCCTTTTATTTCTTTAGTGTTTCCTCTAGGTTTATCTCTACAATCTTAAGCCAAGTGTCCAACTTTGTGACAATGAAAACATGCCATACCAAGATTTCTCCATGATCTTCGATTTTTCATTCCAAACCTTATAAAGCAGTTGGCACTTATATGTCCATATCTTTTGCAGTTTTTACAAAACCCTTTGAATTTTGCCTTCCGATAATTGTTAACAGACTTTGTCCTACATTGGTTAGATGTGTGACCATATTTATTACAATTGTAACAATAACCATTAGACTTAGTGACATTCGGTTGTTTACCTTTTCTGATTTGGCACATGTTGGCAGTATGACCTTGATTTCCATAGTAGTTGCAAATAGGCTTCTTTCCTTTGATGTTCTTCTTGATTCCAGCTTGCTTTGATGATTCTCCTCTTTGGGTAGTGCAGATTCCCTTCTCGGTAGAGTCTTTTCCTTTGTAACTGAGTCCTGCATCTTTGTTGGGTCTTCTTGTATTCAGTTGCTCATCCAACATCTTTGATGCTTCATAACTCTTCTTCAATGTTTCTTTGGATTTCTTCTCTATTTCAAGTTCATTGGTTAACCTTGATACTTCAAGTTTCCATGCTTGATTCTCATCATCTTTCAGATTTGCTTCATGATGTGCATAACCTAATTGATCTGACAGATTTTGTTGAATACTAGTTAACCTTGTGATTTCATCATTCTTTTCAGATACTAATGCTTCAAGCTGTTGTTTTTCACTTTCTAGATCTCTTACTTTATCCTCGGCTGTCCTCAATGCATCAAGATTTTTCAGTCATCTGTGTGCTGAAATGTTCATGTTCTCTTTTCATTGCCTTTATTTGATCAGTCAGTGATTTGTTCTTTTCTTTCAATACTTCAATCATTTCTTCATTCTCTTCAGACATACTGTTCTCAGATGATGTCTCAATCTATTCCATGAGCTCTTGAGAGTCCTGCAAATCATCAGACAATCTTCTTCTAACTTTTAGAGATTTTTGCATTTGTCTTTGCATGTCTGTAATCACTTGACTAGCATGATCCAACTCTTCTTGCAGATACACAATTCTCTGAGATTGTTTATAGCCTTCCATTGATAAGATCTTTTTCTTTAGGCAGTTAAACCCTTTTCCAAGATTCAAGCTCTGATACCAATTGTTAGGCCCAATATGGAAAGCTAATGTACTTAGAGGGGAGGGGAGAATCAGTACTTCAAAACTTTTCTTCAACAATAATATTACTGTTAAGCATAAACTGAATATTGTTGTAACATAATATAATGTTAAAACAAATAAATAACAATCATACATGATTCACTCCATAACACATATATTTTGGTTAGGCAGAAACTCTTGGTTAGAGAGAAAAACTGGGGTGAGGATGACACCGACAACTTCACTACTGCAATAATAAAGGTTGCTCGGTTAGAGCTACATGTTTAGCTATTTCTGATAGCTTACCCTATTAGGAGTATCAAGATCTGTTAGATCTACCTTGCTAAAGGATTTTTACAACACTTATTCTAAATGTTGCACCTGGTTAAAGGCTTTACAATTTATAGACTTAGTTAGAGTCTTTTACCCTATTAGAGGTTTCTCTTACAACTCAAAATATTACAATCAAATCTTACAAAATATCTGCAACTTTATATTTGGAATGTTATAGCAGATTCTATGTGTGCAAAATGATATTACCTTGCTTATAGCATACCTCAGTAATCCATATATTAACTCGGTAAACCCTTCTGTTTACTTTGTTCCTTGACTGTTCTGTGAAATCCTTCTTGGTGACCTTTGTGTTTCTCTATCAACTGTAACAGTCATAATACTCTATAATTTCTCATGATTTTCCTTTTTCTTACAAGCCTTGCTTCATACACACATGCACACACACATCTAATCCTAAATTCATGTTGTATAAATAGATATCTTATGTCAGTGATCTAGTTCATGCTTCGATCTTACAAACATGATTTATCGAATGAATAACCATGCAAAATATTTCATTGGTTAGATGACCTCAAAATCATACACAATCTTTAAGTGCAATTTCCAATGTGATAACGGTTACTTGTTCCTCGATCTTTGTAACACGTTTCCCATATATGTCCAGGTTCAATGAATCTGGTAACATGTTTCACTCGATGTATATCAACTTGGTGTATCATCTTTTCTGCTCGATAGTCATAGAATATTACTCGGTAGAGTGTTCGGTGTATACTACGCTCTGAGACTACTTTCTTCTATAACCGACTACACTGTGCTTACCAACTGAATGATTCGGTAGTAGTAACCGACTAGAATAACTTTGAACATAAGACTAATGGAAATCTTAGTAAGTACTAATAGAGGTAACCATTTTTAAACACTCCCAAACATAATGCATTTAATGGATTAATCTAAAACAAAAAAATATATATATGTAGGTCCTTGAAAACCCATATGGAACTTTTGGAGTGGTAAATGGCTTAAATTCTCTAGGCCAAATATAAAATTTAGGTTTTGGATAAATTAGTCTTTGAGAAAGCGTAGGAGTTACCTAATTAAAAAATTGACAACAAGACTTGGGATCAAGTAAGGATCATAGTTGAGACCTTCAAAAGTTAGAGGATTATTGCAAAAATAAATCCAAATTATTAAACAAGAGGCCAATAACCCTCAGTTGGAGGCCAATGTTGCAAAACTGAAATAAAATCAAGAGTTCCCCATGAATAACATTAGGGATCTTATGGATTACTATAGGGATTTATTTAAGAAAATGACCCTTATGATTAGATTTTTGTAATAAGAACTAGAGCGTTATAAGGACAAGAAAAGAAGGGTCTGCAAAGAGATGCTTGTAACTCATAGAAGCCTCCCAATCCAAGGACCAAGAATACAAAACCACTTTATTGAATTTCCTAATTATCCCACCCAAGTTAAATAATTCATTGTGCAATCAAGCTCTAAATATGCATCTTTCAAAGAATGGTTGGATTTAGTGCAAAAAGAATGACAAGTAGAAAAAGGACTAAAGTCCCTTACTTAAAATAGTTAGTTTATTGGTCCCTTACTAGTTATATATTTTTTGTCTTTTTGTCTAGTTCATTTTAAACAGTTTCAGTATTTTGGTATTTGATCAATCTCACTGCTTGTGAGATTAGTTTCATTTTCCTTAATGGTGGCTTTGTAATGGGTCTAGACACTTTCCCATGTTAATATAATAAAAGATAGTTATTTATATATTCTTAATGATCATCCCATAGCATTTATATGTATTTTAATTATTTTAAAAACTTTTTTTCTCTTAATTTTTTTTCTCTAAAAGTTGTACAATACTTGTATATTTTAAAATTTGTCGAGAGATATATTTCTTGAAGTGCCTATTCAACTTTAATGTGAAGTTTGTTAAAATTGTTCATCTCCTATGGAATGAAAGTCTATTGACATTTAAAATATAACTTGTTTGAAATTTTCATAAATACAATTCAGCTTATCTCATATTTTGATATTCCATCCAATGAACAATAATCATTAAAATTTAAATTAAAGGATTTTTGAATTTGATAGCATAGATCAACCCCTTTTAATGATCACTTTAAAAACTATACAAATGTTAGCAAACAATAAGAAATCATTAAAATGTCTTAAGATATATAGATATATTACTTTAAGTGATTCAATTACAATGTCCTTATAATGAGTGCTCCTAGGAATTGAGTTTTTAATAGTACCACTTAGTAGAAATAATCATGCACAGTGGTACCAAGTCAATTCATTGTGGGAATGAAAAGGGCACAATTGACAAATTTTCAATTGATTTTTTTGAATGTGCATGGCACCCCATAATTAAACCAAAGCAAAGAATACAACCTAGATACAATAAAGATGACATAATAAGATACAATTAACTATATAAAATAAGTGTGAATAAATATGAATATTATTTTTATGTTTAGAGATTAGGGATAGAATTCAAAACTGAAATTTCTTTCCTATTATATTTTCCCTCTAAAAGAGATTTTTTTCTTTTAACTGTCAAGATATGTTTCTCAAAGTGAACTTCAAAACTAAATATTATCTATTATTGATTTATTTACTTTCATGGAACATTTCATCTTAAGTTAGTTTCTAACAACTAGACTTTCAAATTTTAAAACAAATGTTTCTATTATGAATTCTTCAAAAACTAAAGTTTCTTTCTATTATTATTACCATATTTTGTCTTTAAAAAGAATTTTTTTTATTATGAAGATATGTTTCTATTATTAATTAAAAATATCAACTTGAAAACTTATTATAATTTATTGATTTATTTACTTTATATTTTTCATTTAAATTTTTTAAATCACACTTTCTAATTTTAAAACAAAATTCTATTAATATTTATTATTATTTTATTTTTTATTTTTAATATTTAATTAAAAAATTTATATAAAATAAAACTTACCATATGTATAACAAAATTGATAAAAAGTAGATGCTTAATGACATATATTATTTTTATCTATGATTTATAAAGTCAATTTTACAGTTATTATTTCAATTGGAACTCTTACTAAAATCATAATTCAATTTTTCCCATATAAACATAAAGATTACATTAGCCTCATTGGCTAAGGATAGTGTAAGTGCATTCCAAGATATGGGGAATGAATCAAGATCTTACATGGGTCGGTAACTTCTTTGGTGAAAATGAAAGGCTTTTTATTCGATTCTCCTCACATACAATAAAACATAAAACAATACGAGATTGATGTTGATTGTAGAAGCGAAGCAATGGCTAATTTCACAGGAAGGTAGGCAAATGTTAAGTGAAACCTCCATAAGCTTTATTGCTACACAAATAATGATTTCATCAAAATAACAGCAAAAGAAAATTGAACCTCGACAATACAAATTAAAAAAACTAATATGTGATTTTCAAACAACGAGTTTAACATAATCCTCATAATTTTAACAAATATGGTTGATACAACATCCAAGGGTAACTATGAAAACTTATAAGCCCCTAGAAAACCATGCGTTACTCCATCTTAAACCATCTTATCTAATCTCATTGAGATGCAAAAAAAAAAATGAAAAAACAAAAACATAAGAGCACATTGTGTGTAAAGAAAAAGTTGGGACATGCAAAGAAAATAGTCTCTAAATTAAAAAATGTTTCAAAGAGGAACATTTTCAATGCACAAGAAATATCCTATTCTCCACATGAAAGAATGATCTCCACAAAGGTACCGAAAGCTCCCATTCACGTCAAAGAAATTAGTGTGGGCCAAAGTCACACCTCCACCTCCTTAAGTTGCACAAATTACACTATAAAAGAGATAATATATCTACAAAAACTATACCTTTCATACCTTTCACGCTTCTAACAAAAGAAAATCGTGGCATGCAAGATACACCGCTCACTTTAATAGAATGTCCATAATCAATACAATAAAAAATACAAACAAACTGCTTGGTATTTTGTAAATGTCGAAATAAGAATGTCTCATGCTACTTTATCTGCTGCTGCGGATGCTACTAGTTTTTCTAGAGGGATCGGGGGCGAGGTGGAATATGGTAGAGAGCTCCCTCCGGGGCATTCGTTCCAAATTGTTACGTATAGAATCGAGAGACGGCTTAGGCTAGCTCCCCGGCATTAATGGGAGATTCCAATACATTGATTCCATTGGGAGTGGTGACAGTGATGCTGCAAGAGTGGGTCCCCACAAACAAAAGCTGTTAAAGTACGGGCGCCCGTGGACGATAAAGGAATAGTGAAGCGAATGACCTAGGAGGCTACTCGCGGGGAGAAGCAAAGTGCTACCCCTGGGAAGGGGCGAGTAACTTTCGGGTCTCTCCCTATAAAAAGAGAGAGGCTACTCGCGGGGAGAAGCAGAGTGCTACCCCCGGGAAGGGGCGAGTAACTTTCGGGTCTCTCCCTATAAAAAGAGATCGACCGATCGCGCTCGACTGGGCTCGGGTATGGAAGTAGGGCCGCCAACCTTCCTCGACTTTTTACCTTCTCCTCCTGCCATAGAATAGTAGGGGCCCACCCCGAGAAAGTAGTTGTTTTCGGCAGGAGGCCCTTTGCATAAAGCCCTTCGTCCCAAAGCGTGGAGAGTCATGAGTAACAAGAATATACCTCGTCAATTAATCAGGTGACAAATTCCCTAACTTGAGTTCCATTTACACCTGCCCCTGTAAGTCTTGGAGGATATGATTCGGGGCAGCAGGACAAACGCACGGGCATCGGGAGGAACATATTGGTCGGTTTTGGAGCTATTTGATACTTACCCTTTCTAATTCTATGGGCCCCTACTATTCGTTGGGGTGCTCTTGTAATAAGCATACTTATAGCTTGCTTCCGAGGGCGAGGGAAATCAGCTTGATTCTTGCCTTTCAATAGTAGGGGGATCAGTAAGCCTATCCGTGCAAGTGGGCGGCCATTTAGTTCGCTATTATTGTTCCCACTAGTCGCCGGAGGAAGATGGGGCCTCGATTAGAGCTACTCACCGACCTCTAGGCACCGGATTATCCATCTTCTCTTCCCATGCGAACTTCCTTCCGATTCGAAAGCATGCTAATGACTAAACAACCTCTATAATCGAAGCTCTAGGTGCTCTATTAGCTCTTTGTGCTGCTTTCTCTGTTCCTGGTGGATATAGATGAGGAGCTCCCGAGCAGGGGCCTAGGTACCGATATGTCCACCTATAGGTGGGTAGGAGCGGCCGAGTTCAATGGACAAGCAACCCATAGAATTGTAGGGGCCGCTGTTGTGTAAATGCCATCTAACCCGACTAGCCTTGCGCGATATATAATTTATTAGTGAAATTGCGATAAAATCTTGCAACTCAATCAACTGAATCAACCGTCTCTACCTAATGGGTTCTAAAGGTTTGGCACATCAATTGGATTCTTTGGCACATCGATCGGCCGATTCATTGGCCGGGGCTTCCCTTATTGACCTCCGGCTTGCTTTCAAGCCCGGTGGCTACCGAAATGCATCAATGCCCCCCCCTTGTAGGGAGGGTAAAACCCATGAGAATAAGTAAACTCCTGGCTTTGGAAGATTCCACAAGAAAAACACATTCACATCGACTTTATAGTGAAATGACTCTACATTGGTTCCATGGAACATTCTCGGATTAGCATGCAATGATAAAGACTAATTGTTTCATGGTATATGCCTCAGTAGCCGACAAAAAAAATAAAATAAAAGACCAAAAAAAAAAATTATAATGCAGACTTTGGAGCTGGGTGAGGAGCTAGGGTATTACGTGAGCGACGCATTTGATCTATTGAAGATGAATCAATCCATCGTTATTTTATGCACTTCACTCGATGCATGAGCTATATGTATGAGTTATAATTCTTCTAGAATTATGCTCATTCATTACTTTCCACGTGAAAAATGTAGGTGCAAATTCTTATAGGTTAATCCCACAATAGCGTTCACTTTTGTCAAAATAGTCCATAAAAAATAATACATGATCAAAGGTTAAGTTACCAACATTAGTCCAAAGGAGAAAATAGTAGTCTATATGCATTAATGGAAAGAATAGGATACCCTCCGTACACATGGATCACATATATTACACTTATCTAGATATATATCTTTAATACAACATTTAAATTCCTATATCTAAATCTTGGATAGAAATACAAGAAGATCTAAACTCATAATAAGGAAAACAAGATGTGGAGTCTATTTAGAGTAATATGAATTCTTATAATACGCTTCGGTATTATATTCTCATTAGTAAAGAGATCATCAAAATCCTTTGGAAGTGTATTGCAAAGTTTTTATAACTCTATGGTTTCTATGTAAAATTGCATGTAAAGGCTCATAAAATAAGAAGTAGAAACTACTCCTCACAGGCTAGAAAATCAAATGAAGCTTGTTATAAGATAAAATAATCAGAATTTCATAAGTATTAGAAGTAATAGTGAATTTATGAAATAAAATAATAAAATTTAGAAGATAAAATAATTGAAATTCTCTAAGTATTAGAAGTAATAGTGACTATGAAATAAAACAGTAACACTTAGAAGATAAATCAAAGTATTATTGTCATAAAATTTTGAAGAATAAATAAGGCATTATTGTATATGATAGTTGAGAGTCAATGAGATAACTGATTATTTGGATGTCAACATATTTCATCAATTTTCAAATGCTTCTATAGCACAAGCACATAGAGGCCAACAAACAATAGTCTAAATGTATTAATGTAAGATAGTACAAAGCAATGTGATCATGCAAATTAATTGTGAGGAATTCATAATTTTGACTAATCCAAGAGCTTTCAAAATCATCATAATGATGTGAAAAGAAGATAAGTATTTAGAATGGTAAATGTAAATAGTATCACTCATATTCCTTATAAGAAATTGTTTTGTTATAATTGATTATGAATTAATGAAAATCAAGTAAATATTTCTAAATAAGAGAACTATTTATAAACAAGCATCAAATAAATGTCTCTTCAACTAATCAATTAATTACATTGTAAAATAGACCAAAAAAATCTATGAAATATTAAAAACTATGCTTTTAACACAGCATAGTATATTATAGGAACCTCGCACTATATTTGGCATTTGCATGTTAACGTTCCTTTTAAGGCTAATCGTGTGGAGTAACGCCTAGAGTACTTATCCAAAATTGGGACAATCAATGAATTAATGCTACTCATAATTTACAATGAATCTAATGAGAACTAGAGCACGAAACAAAAATGAAAAGAAAATAGTTAAGAAGATGACGATCAGAGCCAGGAGATTTGCTAGATTAAATGCAGATAGCTAAGATAATCTAAAATAATGGTGAGTAGGACGGAGTGACAGGAGAAACCAAAGCATTATATTGTGTATTTGAAAATGATTTTGAAAAATCTCAGCTTCTTTTCTAGTTCCATTACATCGCCTCGCTTACCTTTTAAACATTTTACTAATTGGCACTCATTTTAGCATCCTATTGTATTGGATCTATCCTCTCTTTGCACTAGCAATACACACACTAGTTATGTTTGTATTGAGGCAATTGCAAACCTATAGTGAGTTAGCAAATCCAAAAATATTAAAAAGGAAATTGATCAAACTTTGAATGCACTATCACAAACTATTACAAAATTCACAAACACTTTCAATGCACTATTACAAACTTCACAAACTCATGAATTGATCATTGAAAATTTGTTAAAGAGATATATATATTTTTGAGAAACTTACAAAATCATGAACAAGTTCAAGTATAGAAGTGAAGATTTTTTATCATTTTTAATAAAAACTTCATAGACACTCTTATGGTAAAATATATATAATTCTAAGCTTCTAGAGGTTATTGGAAATGGGTACTCAATTTAGGGAAAGGCGGAAAGTTTTACTATGCAATATTTAGTGTCTTTTTAAAATATAAGGTATGTGATCTTGGGAAGTAGAGATAAAGGGGAAAGGGTATGAAGGGAGGGATGGATGAAGATGTTTGAAAGTTTAATGTATGAAAAGAAATTATAATTTTAATATATCTATAGGTTTTAGGGCTTGGGAATGATAAATAATTGGTATTCAAGCATAAGAAATTATAGAACTCTATAAAATAACTATTAGAAACAATTTAAACAAAGAATTCTAGTAAGACATAAATATATAGAACACTCTAAGTGTCTAGAAAACTAACTAAAACAACATGAACACAATTATATTGGACATCTCCAAATATTGATGTACCTATTATGAGAGTATGAGTCACACCAGCACTTTAAAAATCTAACATATGAAAACATTTAAACATAATATTAATATTCTTAGGATTATAATAACCAAAGACTAAGAATTTTAATTCACTTTTCAAGGTCAAAAATAGGAATAAACACATAATAAGAACATTAGCATTTGATAATAGCTCCAACATATTCTTCATCAACAAAAATTAAAGCTAGTTAAATGCTAGATATTGTGATGATATTTGTATGGATAAAAGGAGAGAAAACATCATAAGATATATATGATTAGATTCAATAGTTACAATCTAAGGATTATCCATAAGTAAGATATGTGTGTTCTTAATGAACATTTGTAACGTTAGGATTTCCCAAAATTTCCTAAGGTTTTATAGTGATATATGATTCAAGTTTATTCCACCACCTTCTATAATACCTCTACCTAATATACCACGAATGTTGTAGAATCTTGTTGGGTTATTCTTGCATATATATTGCTCTAAGAATCTTCTATATGCAAGAGAGTTTGCAAGTCATTGGGACCACTTCCTTTACTATAATTCAAGTTGCATTATGTTTAATAGACTAACCTACTAGATAAAATATTGTGGTGAACCCTAGGTCCATTAATGTATCAATACACTCATCAAGTTCAAAAGAAAAAAAAGAAGTGGTTATATTATAAATTTATTTATTTTCATCTCTTGTAGTAGGATATATAATATTATAAATTAAAGTGTTCTCTTTTGTAGGTAATTTTTGGTTGTCATATGAATATTATTAAACATTCTAAAATTTGGTGAAATGAAAACTAGTAGATATTTTAATATCCCATGCTTAGATGATTTTATTCTTTATTGAGCTAATCTAGGACTTTTACAAGGCCCAACATTGTTACAGAGAAAGGAGGTTACAAAAGGGGTAGCCAACCCAAGAAAAAATGACCAAAATAGTGAAACCAACAAACTAAAAGAACAAAATAGAATAGAAAAACCAAACAACAAAAATAGTAGAACTAATTCACTAATAGGACAAGAGTTATGTAAAGAGAGAAAATTAATAATAATAATAAAATAATAAAATATAAACTTAGTTATTATCAAAATTGGTGCCCAAGTTCAATCATAATGTAGTTATTTGAGGGAGGAGACATTAAGAACTAGTTTTATGTTTTTAATGAACAATTAAATTGAAGAAACATCATCGTTACAAGTGATACCATTTTTAGAAAAGAGGAAGAACCTATAGAACAATAGATGAAGTCGCACCCTAATGAGCACATGGTTTTGAGAGAGAGACATCACAAAATAGAGACTGAGTATGAGGGACTGACAAAAAGAGAGGAGAGAAATCCAAGTCCTCATATGTAAGAACAATAGTAATGAATCAGTTAAGTGTACTAGGCAAAGCATTAGGTGATGGAGGCAGTGAATTAATAGAGTTCTCAAATTCAACATCCAAATAAGTAAGGCAAACCTTGAGATAGTGATGGTTATTGTTCTTCTACTAGATGGAGAAAAAATACAAATGGTACCGACAAGAGAAAATCGATTTCAAATGTCCTATTTTGAAATAGTCTCTATAGTAGAATAAAATGTCTCCATAGTCAACCATCTAAGTGCAAGTTCGGTCTCTCACATATAGAATAATCTACCCTTGTGGTATGTTTGAAAGATTAATGTGAACTGAGATGCAACCAAATGATGTATAGGAGAATTTACTATTTTCTAGGTCCACCTTCACAAAGCAATACAATATTATACCAATAAATCATATCTTGATTTCCACCAATAATAAAGGAAAGCTATGAAATTTGAAATCAAATAGGGGATAGATATGTAGATTATTTTATCAAGTTGTAGGAGAGTGACCAAGGCCAACAAAAGATGATAGATGGTTTGTTTCTAGTCACCAATAACCTACAAAATATCCTAGTTTCTAGAGGAGGCAAAAAAGACAACAAAGAAATTGTAGGAACAAGGGTAAATCTCAAACTTACCCATAAGGGAAATGTTTCAATGTTGAGAGATCCATTTATTCAAAGCATGTAGTGAGGACTAAAAATAAATGAACTTGTAGATCAGGCCTTTCCTCTCAATAAAAGATATACACTCAAGCACCTCCTTACCTATATTTGCTTAAAAATATTTCCAACCAGTTCAAAATGTCATATGCCAAAGTTTAGTCATATTCAGATTAGTGTCTTAGTTTAGTCTTTAGGTTTTATAATTTTGTTCTCATGTTAAGGAGGACAGATGATTTTACCAAGTATAGTCATGATGGAGGACATATGTTGTTCACTATGTGATTTTTAGAGGTGTGACACATTGAGAGTTAGTTATTTGTTCCAGTGGACATGATCATGGTTTCATGGATGTTCTTTGTTTTTAGGTAATTTGACATAATATGATTGGATTTTTAGGTTCTTTGATAGGCGATTGGATTTCTCATTGGTTATGGTAGTTTATCTTCTTGATTGAGTATCATGGTTACATTAGATTTTGGGAGCTCATTATATGCATTATTGACTTCTTTGAGTATGTGAGATCCCTAGTTGATTCTCATGTAGAGGATGATTTTATAATGATATCATGAATAGCTTATTTATACAGTTTCAAAGGGATCTTTTGACAATGATGATGTGGTAGTGCAAGATTAGTTCCTAATTTTTTTGGTTTTTTTTTATCTTCTTGGCTTGGGATCTTGGTTTAATTGATGTTATTTAAAATTAAATTTTATACATATGTAGACCTAGATGACCTTCATTTAGAAGATGGTTATTACAATGACATGGAGGTCTTGGTATCACAGTTCAGTGAGAGCTTTTGGCAGTGATGTGGATTCACCATTCGATGGTGGGTGATCCTCTTTAGTATCGTAGATGTTTGGAGGATGCCTTAGATCTTGTCATTGTAGAAGGGTATTTCACATTTTTAGGTTCAATTGTGGGAGATGGTAATGTTCTTTATATTTGAGGATTTGAATATCTGGGAGGATTCATGAATTCGTTGATTGAGGTGGTTTACATTTTCATTTGACATATTGTCCTTGTTTGTTAGGATGAATGATATAATGTCATGTTGCACTCTTGATTATATATTAGAGTTTTGGTATGATATGTTTATTTGATATGTTCACATGGAGCATGTTATCTTCTAGGAGGAGATGCTTAGATCATGTTATCATATTTATGTTCTTGATTGTATGGTTGGAGCTCTGATACTGGCCTTGGTAGTTCTCTTTGTATTGAGTACATGATCATTTAATTGGTCACTTCATGATAGTGCTTTGTTACATTTGGAGTTTGTCATGGATTTATTTTTTAGAAGTGGTCATGGATACTTAGAGACATATGTGATGCTCATATTCTCTTGTGATTAGAGACATGTGTTGACATGTATTCTTTTGTTCTTAGTGTGAGTCAAGATGACTTGGATAGCTTGATGAGCATTGATATTCCCCACTCTTGGTCTACTCAGAAGTTTACTACTTCAGAGATATTTTCCATTGTTCCTTTTAGGTACATTATGTCTATGCTTATCTTTTATAGATATGGATCTTGAGCTATGGGTAATGGTTATTTATAGAGGATTCATTTTGAGAGATGTTTGGCATTGATTATCTCCTTATGCATATTTTATTATCATGATGACATACATAGATGTTGATATTAGCAGATAGTTTATTGGGATTATTCCCTAGGATTAGGAATGGTATTGGTTTGATCTTCTTGGTTATAAGAGGCTTACATCCATGTTGATTGAATGATATATGTTTGTTTGGTCTAAGAGATAAATGGGATTGGGTCTTGTTATGGATTTTCATTTAGGATTTTATGGAGGAGATCATAGTTGACATAGTTGGCATTTAGACATTTATGTAGAAGGACATGCTACAATTTTAAATTTTTAGTTCTTCTCTTTGGCCTTGGTTATCTTCTTGTATGTTATTTTTTACATAAATTTGTATTTGAGGTTGTTTGAATCTATGCAATCACTAGTTTTTGTTCATGTGTTGTCATGTGGGAGATGACATGGAGGTTCCTTTATCATTTTTTATTATTGGATATGGTTAACATGGAAGAGTTTGGAGACTTATTGTGAGAGTTGTACTTGTAGGTTATTGGTGTACAAGTAACACAGATTATTGTGGATGTTCCTTGATACTACATGGTTTTGATTAAAATTTATATATGATTATATTAGTGAATTTATTTGAGATTTGAAATTCCTACATAGTGAGAGTTTCTAGGTGTTTATCCAATGCATATCACACTTGGAGCTTATGATTGTATGTTATGAGTTGTATAAATTGATGATATGCGATTCACTTGATATTTTTTATATACCTTGGAGGTATGGATAGTTGGATGTGTTAGCACTTATTCTAGGTGCTATTTTAGCTACAGATATGGTTTCTTGATAGCTATCAATGCATTTCATACATTTACATTGAATGTTTATGCTTAATATATTAGTTGGGATCAGACTTATATTTTGTTGTGATAGGTTGTGTATCTTTCTCTTTGGATAGCCTCTTAAATCTATGACGTGATATTTTAATAGCGGAGAGTGAGAGCATTCATGTTTGAGATGGTGGTAACTTTGATACTTGTTTTAGGTATCTCGATAGAGCATGTGGTGCAATTGATGGTATCTATGGCTAGAGGGATTTTCCCTTGTTCATGTTTGTAGCTACTTACTACCCCTTATATAATTTATACAACATGTAGGAGAGTGTTGAGAAAATAGGTCTCGTACACCTGGCATAATAGTGTTTATTATTTTAATATTTTATTTATTATTTGAGTTAGACATGTACCTATAACATGTAGAGATTCCTCTAGAATATTCCTAGGGCCACAAGATGAGTCATATTGTAGCATTGTAATATTATATTATAGTTTTAATATTGGAGAAAGTAAATAAATAAATTACCCAATATTAGACATGGGGTCAATAGGTAGGTATCCCATGATTTTAGTACATGGTTTTGATGTAACACCACTTCATGGTTTTGTGGAAGCTTGACTCTATAAAACCAACTGCAAGGTATTTTTAAACATTAGCAGGATGGCCAAGTTAGCATTTCTGGAAGTTAGAAGGATCATATGGGATGTGTGGTTACATGCTAATTCACATGGATTTCTTTATTAGGATTTGGGAAGATCTAGAGAAAATACAAATTAACAATTATAAGCAGATACAAATACAAAAGATGAAGAAAAATGCATAACACAGATAACACAAAGATTTAACGTGGTTCACCCAAGATGGGCGACATCCATAGAACACAGTTGTCCAACCTTTTCTTATTATCCAGTAAATCAATACAACACCATTACAATGCCTTTTTACATTCCAATGACTTATAACAAGAAATTTTTTAGGGCAACACTCAAAGTCAGTTATTTTTTAGGGATTTTTCATTGGTTGTTTTTCAACAAAAATGACAAACAAAAATTTATTTGAGGGTTGTGCCCTCAAATGCCCACTTTCTCAGGGTCTGGGCCCCCAAACCCCTGCTCATGGGGGTTGCTGCCCCCAAACCCAGACGATGATACATCATGAGTGTACAATAATTGCATGATCATTTGCCACATATCAACAATCTCCCACTTGGAGACTAATCCGGCTCCACACCAAACAATCTCCCAATTGGAGATTGATCCTTTACGACATTGTTGAACTTGCAGCTTCCACTAGATAAAACTCCTAGACAAGGTTGTTCCTTAATTCCATGATTTTTAGTCAAGAAGGCCAAGAGAAACTGAGGAGGAAATTAGATTCTCCCATGGGACTACCTTCATGAACATGTCTACAAGATTGTCACTTGTGTGAATCTTCTTAAGACATAATTGGCTATCCTCCAAAATAGACTGTAAGAAGTGGTACCTAAGATTAATGTGTTTTTTCCTTGAATGAAGAGAAAAATTATTAGAAATTTTTTTCTCCTGTAGCTGGCTATCCTCCTGCGTCTGGCCCAATTCCTCCATAAAATGTTGTAACCAAATGATCTTCTTTCTATCTTTAATAGAAGCTACATACTCAACCTTAGTGGTTGAAAGCATAACAACCTTCTGTAGTCTAGAAATCCAACTAACTGCAGTTCCCCCTACAATTAAAATATACCTTGTAGTACTCCTCCTTGTATCAATATAACTTGCCAGATCAGAGTCAACATATCCTCATAGAGTAGCATTTGATCCTTTGAAACATAATGCCTTACAAGAAGTACCTCTCAAATACCTAAGAATCGATTTGAAAACATTCCAATGTTTCATTCTTGGATTTCTCATGTACCTGCTCACAACTCCCACTGCATGTGCAATATTTGGCCTTGTGCATACCATTGCATGCATCAGACTACCAACAATTGATGAATATAGGATGTTAGACATTTTATTTACCTCTCCATGTGTCTTTGGATATACATCTCCTTAGTCAATTTGAAATAAATAGCCAAAGGTGTACCAACTTCTTTTGCATTTTGCATGTTAAATATTTTCAACACCTTCTTTATATAATCACTTTGAGACAAAGTTAATGTTCTATTTTTTATTTCTCATGAAATCCTCATGCCAAGGATTTTCTTAGCTTCACCCAAATCCTTCATAGCAAATGAATTTTCTAATTTCTATTTAAGTTAGACCCAAGGATTTATATGTTGCATGTTAGACCCAACAACAAGCATGCCATCAACATAAAGTAACAAGATAATATAACTACCATTATCCAATATCTTAAAATAAACACAATGGTCAAAATTACATCTATGGTGACCTTGTTCAGCAATGAAACTACCAAATTTTCAATACCATTATCGAGGTGCTTGCTTTAGGCCATAAAACTCTTCTTCAGCCTACACACCAACTCCTTACATTTGACCTCATATCCTTGTCGTTGATGCATGTAGATTTCTTCCTCCAAATCGCCATGGGGAAAAGTTGTTTTAACATCTAGTTGTTCAAGTTACAAGTCTTCTGGAGCCACAAGATGTAGAACAATTCTAATTGAAGTCATTTTTACAACTAGAGAAAATATTTCATCCAAATTTATACCCTTTTTCTATACAAAATCATTAACCACGAGTCTGGCCTTATATCTTTTATGTCCTCCATCCTCCTCCTTCATCCTATAAACCCATTTATTTGGAAAGGGCCTTTTTCCTACAGATAATGGGACTAAGTCCCAAGTCTGATTCTTCATCAAGGAATCCATTTCCTCTTTCATTCCTAGCTCCCAATATTGTTTTGCATCCACCTACATTGCTTCTTCATATCCTTCTAGTTCACTAGAATTAGTTAATAAAATAAAATACAAAGAAGGAAAAAATCTTTTAGGAGGCCTACTTAACCTCATAGAACATCTAACACTTGCAGTATTTTGTGGGATATTTTTTTGTTGTTGATCATTAGGTACCAATGACATTTTATTTTCAAGAATCTCATCCACCACCACATATTCCTTCTTGACTTGTTCATGCTTCTTTTCTTGCATTTGTTCTTTATAAATGACCTTCTCATTGAATATAACATCTCTACTTCTAATTATTTTCAGATTTTCAAAATCACATAACCGATAACCAAAGTTATCCATTCCATATCCAATGAAGGTACATTTTTGAGATTTAGCATCAAGCTTGTTTTTTTTTTCTTTATCAACATGGACAAAATCTTTACAATCAGAGGTTTTAGAAAAGAATAGTTTACCTTTTTACCATTCCATGCATCCTCTAGAATGCCACTATCCAAAGGATTTAAAGGTTCTTTATTTATCAAATAAACTATAGTATGTACAACATCTGCCCAAAATTGTAGGGGCAGCCCAACATTCAATCTAATGCTCCTTGCACGCTCCATGATGGTCCTATTCGTTCTCTAAGACACACCATTTTATTGTGGGGTTCTTAGAACTATATTTGCCTTTAGATTCCATTGAAACAATAATATTCTTCAAATGCTTTGCTACAATACTCACTTCCATTATCAGATATGAGACACTTGAACTTTTTTCATGTCGCATTCTCAACCAAAGCTTTCCATTTTTGAAATTTTTTAAAAACATCTAATTTTTATTTTAGGAAATATACCCATGTTTTCCTGGTAGTATCATCTACACAAATAACATAATAAAAAGAGCCAGCAAGAGATGATACCTTAGTCAGTACCCATACATCTAAATGCACAAGCTCTAATTTCTCTCTTCTTCTCTTTCCCAACCTTGAGAAATCTGACTCTTTTTTGTTTACCATAAACACAATTTTCA
This sequence comes from Cryptomeria japonica, assembly GCF_030272615.1. NCBI lineage: Eukaryota > Viridiplantae > Streptophyta > Pinopsida > Cupressales > Cupressaceae > Cryptomeria > Cryptomeria japonica. The sequence continues at coordinate 241,667,867 of NC_081407.1, read as the reverse complement.
TAGAATTCTAAATCAATCTTATTTAATCTTGGCAACAAATTTTTAGATTGAAGTATTTTCATCCCTTTCTCACTCATGTGCCCAGGTCTATGGTGCCACAGTTTTGAATCTGTCCTTCCAACATCTATTGTAGTTGTCCCTGTAATAACTTTTTTTGTAGTAGTTAAGGTAGAATAAGTATTACCAATACACAAATACAATGTGACTACCTATGCACCTTTAGCTACTATTAATGCACCTTTAGTGACCTTCCAAACATTGTTTGTAAAGGTAACTATGCAGCCTTCACTACCTAGTAGTCCTGCTGAAATTATTTTTTTTCTTAAATTAGGAACATGCCTTACCTCCTGCAACAACCAGTCATTTCCATTCTGCAACTTGATCTTTATCTTTCCTTTTTGAACAATTTAACAGGACTCATCATCACCCAAAGATACCTGCCCAAAATCACCTTGAACATAATCTAGAAAATATTTTCTATGGGGTGTAGCATGAAATAAAGCCCCTGAATCTATTACCCAAATATAATTAACATTATCTAAAAACATAATCAAGGCATCTTGTAAAGTATTACTTGCAACATTAGCTTCCTTAATGTCGTCTTCATTTCCATTTCCTTGTTTGTTTTTTTGAGACCAAAAATGTTTCTTTAAATGTCCTAGCTTTCCGGAATTCTAGCAATCCTTTCTTCCTCTTGATTAAGAGCGTTCTTTCTTTGACTTCCCTCACGACTTCTCATGCCAAGGTCCTTTTCCTTGTTCCTTTGATCTTCCCCTATTCTCTATATTCAAAACAATACCTAATGATGTTGAAGTCTCACTTGTTCTTTTCCGTCACATTTCCTCGCTTAGGATAACATCAACAACACTGTCAAATTTAAAAGTGTTTGTACCAGAGACAATGTTACTTATAGCTATAACCAAGCTATTCCAACCTTTTGGCAAAGAACATAAAATTAAGAGAGCCCTCACCTCTTCATCAAAGTTAACTTTTACAAAAGACAATTGGCTGGTTGCTTTATTAAATTCATTTAAATGATCTACTATAGATCCTCCATCACTTATTTTCATATTAAACAAATGATTCATAAGAAATACCTTATTCAAAGTTGAGACTTTCTCATATTGTTTAACTAGTGCCAAAATTAAATCTATAGTCATTGTTCCTTTTGATAAATTGAATGCTATAGACAGTGCAAGACAAAACCAAATGGTTCCTAGTGCCTTTCTATCTAGAGTATCCCAATCTTCATCTAACATCGTGGTCAGTTTCTTTGTCTTTCCTTCCAATGGCCGCCATAAATCCTTTTGATATAGGTAATCCTCCATCTACATTTTCCATAACTGAAAATTCTGGCCATTGAACTTCTCGACCATGAATTTGGTTTCTTCCATTGCTCCCACTCAAATATGAAAGTCCCTACTAATTTATAGAAATACATGGCTCTAATACCAATTGTTAGGATTTAGGAAGATCTGGAGCAAATTCAAATTAATAATTATATACAAATACAAACACAAAAGATGAACAAAAATGCATAACACAAATAACATAGAGATTTAACGTGTTTAACCAAAGATGGGGTACATCTATAGAACACAGTCGTCCAATGTTTTAAATTATCCAATAAATCAATACAACCCCATTACAATGTCTTTTTACATTCTAGATGCTTATAACAAGCAATTTTTAGGGTAACACTCAAAGTCAGTTATTTTTAGGGTTTTTTTCCAATGTCCATTTTTCGACAAAAAATGGCAAAAAAAAATTGTATAGTACTTGCATGATTAGTCACAACATATCAACATGCTTGATGGTGGGTTGTGGTTCAAAGGCTCCCATGAATGTATTGTAATTTTGTATTACTGACTAATATATGGTGAACAAATGCTTTTGGAGGATGGATATTTCCCTCATGAAGGTTTCCCAAGTTATATCTCATGTTACTCTTTGCATGGTATGTTGCTTATTCTTTAATTATGGCTTATAAATGCTTATTTTCTTGATTTCTCTGTTGGGTTATTTGTAAATTGTCATTTTTATAGATAAAAGTTTCCTTTCAATACTTACTTGGAAAAATTGTTTTGAGAAAAAACTCTAGCAAAGAATGAGGGCAAATTTATTATTAATATTTAAAGGACAGACTACAACAATAATACACTTCACTTCACTTCTCTAAATGATTCCAAAACTACTTGGAAAAATCATGGAGAATGAACATCCAATAGGTATAATAAAATAATAAAACTATTCAAGCGACTCCTCTTTGGGTGGCAAAACCAAAGCCACTTAGACTTTACACATTCTAAGTGCTCTATAACTCTTAGTGTCTATTCAGACCCCAAATGGACAACATTTCTCTTACCAATCTTTGGTCTCTTTATGTATGACCCTTCATATCTCAATATGGACATGGTAAAGAGTGTATTTTCTTCATTTTGATTTATCTTTATCACCTCTTCAGGTTCACCTCTTGAAAATTTGCAATTATAAATAGCCACAATGTACAAATATTTAATATTTTTCTCATATGTCCTAGGGAACACTTTGAAAGGAACATGGAGACATATCAATAGCTTAGGATTGTAATGTTAATATCACCTTATCCTAACCATTATACAGAGGATAGAATAACCTACATAGGGCTAAACATGGTGACCAAGGATGGCTTTAGACGGGTCTGGTTGGAAAGTAACTCGCTTAACATTGTGAAATACATCAGGGGTAGTATGGAGCCAAGCTGGACTATTTCGAACCTGGTCAAGGATTGCCTTGGAGTGATTGTCGGCCTTGAGGAGTTTAAGATTTCACACATTTTTTGGAAAGGAAATAAACTAGTCGATCATGCTACCAGCTTGGTTGTTGATAATGTGGCAGTTAAATGGTGGAGCAGAAAGGAAACCTTCCTAAAAACTCTATGTAACTTGGAAAGAAATGATATCGATATCTTTGGACTTATAAATGACTTTAATGCTGGAAGATTATTATGGGATGGGAGCCATTTGGATGGTAATTAAAATTATTACCACTTTGAGAAACTCTAGAAATTTTAGCTCACGCTATTTCTGGCTTTGCTTTTTCCTATTTTTGCATCTGGAGAGTAGTTGTCTAGTTTGCCTGAGTAACAGAATGGGTGGTGAGAAGAATAGGTATGAACCCATGACCTATGATTAGTGGCAAAAGAATAAGGACGTCTGGGAGGAAATATCTAAGGGTGGGATGGTCCCCTATCTAGAGAGACTTCATGGAAACTCTTCCTTGGTTACTGAAAGCTTTGTCAAAGGTTGGAACAAGGGTGTGTTAGCCGTTTTAGGGGCAGAATTCCATGTTGATGAAACCTTAGTTGCCCCTGTTACTAGACTTGCTATGGAGGGAAAGAAATTTTATAGAGAGAGGAAATTGGGTGTGGAGGCCATTGCTACTTTTATTGACAAGGAAAAGGAATGACAAAGGGTTTCTAAAATGGCAGATGGTGGTTACAACAGGAAAGAACTAAATTCCCTTTGGGCAGACATGGTGGAATTCATCATGAGGTACATCACTCTTGATGGTAGATATGCTAGTATTTTCTCGTATCATTTTACAATCTTAAACCATTTTAGGCATGGTAAAATTATTTCCATCCCCTTCTACCTAGTTTCATCCTTGGAAAATAGTTTAGTAAAACATGTTGAGAACTCGGATAATCTAGTCCTTCATGAGGGTATTATCATTTTAATCATGAAGTATGCTAAATCTCATGAACTCAAACCCTCCCCCATGGATCAAACCTGCATTTCCTCTTGTAAACTTGAGGTGCAGTTTGTTTCTGACATGGAGATGGAAGAGGATGATAGTTGCACTTCCATGGATTGGTGTGATATCAAGGATTCAGAGGAACCTGAGTATAGACCAAAGAAAGAAGGGGAGGCTATGGTGACTCCAAAAACTAACAGTAGTAGAAAAACCAATCCTCCAAGGTGGGCAGCAAGCAAATTTAAATCCAGTAGCAGGAAAATGCAAGACCTGGAGACCCCCATCAGGAAGAAAATGAAATTGACCAAATCAAGTGGGTCCAAAGATAAGGACCACAAGATTAGGTCAGACATTGCCATAAATGTGGATAACAAGAAATAGGGGATGATTTAATAGGAGAATGAAAGTGATAAAAAGGGGGAGAAGGTATTGGAAGACCTAATTTTGGAGGTCACTAAGGGCTAGGAGAACTGCTAGAAGTGGGTGGATAAGGAAATTGGAACCCTAAAAGATGGGATTAAGGGAATTATTGAAACTTTCACAGAGTCCCCTAGGCAAAGTAAAACTAAGAAGATCATGAACACGATTTAGAAGATATCTCAAGATGTTGAAACTATGAAGATCTTCGATGAGCATATAATTGATATGTTGGAAGAGTATGTGAATGAAATCAAAGACAACCTGAATAATGTTGTGGAAATTAGCAGTTAGGCGATGAGTAAAAGTGTTGGAGGCTTGGAGAAAATCAACGCCATGATGGCCGACTATAGAACCAGACCCATAGCTAGCAATCCTCCCTTGGGGGAAAAACAGAAAAATAATGCTTCAGAGGGTGGCTAGAGTGTTGCTAGAGGGAAGATTAGTTTGGGTCCCTATACTAGGATCAGGAGCCAGATCCATGACTAGGGTACCTCCATATTCATCATGGAGGATCTAGAGAAAATCAACAAGAAGATTATTCAAAAGAATACTGAATTGGTGCACTCACTCAGTTTGAGGTCCTTTTCTTGTCCTTTTTGGAGACTTTTCATTTTTTTTTGGTGTTGGGTCTTTGTGGGGTTTATCCCTTGTTTCACTTATGATTAATGTCTTTTTGGCTGTTGGCCTTCATTTGTAAAACTTTGGATTTCAGGTCCCTGTAAAACCTATTGATCTCTATCAAAAACAAATATAGTGATGAATCTTCTAGCTATGATACTATTTGTTCTTAGTGTTTTTCTCTTCCAACCCTAATATCCCATGACAGCCCATTCCTCTTTCCCCCTAAAGAGGACTCCATAGAGCCCAAGGAGTTTAGTATTTTCAAACCCACCCAAACATAATGCATTTAATGCATCAACTTGAAAAAAAATCATAAGTGATATGTAGGGCCTTGGATATCCATATGGCATTTTTGAAGTGGTAAATGGCTTAAATTCACCAAGCCAAACACACAATTTAGTTTTTGGAGAAATTGGTCTTTAAGAAAACCTAGGAATGGCCTAGTGAAAATTTTGACAATAGAGACTAGTAGAAAATAAGGATAATGGTTGAGACTTTCTAAACTTGGAGGGTTATTGTAAAAAAATTCCAAATTATTAAACAAGAGTCCAAGAACTCTCAATTGGAGGCCAAGGATGTTAGATTGAAAGAAAATAAGGAGGTCCTTGTGAAGAATATTCAGGATATTATGGGTTATGATAGGGATTAGTTAATAAAATGACCCTCACCATTCACATTCTACAATAGGAGATCATATTTTGTAAGGAGAAGAAAATTACAAATGAAGGGGCATTCGCAACTGAACGTAGCCTACCCCACCAAGGTCAAAAATTACATAAGTACTTAATTGAATTTTGTAATGCTCCCACCTAGGTTGAAGAGGTCATTGCACAATCAGGGTCTAAACATGTATCATTCAAAGAGAAATTGGATTTAGTGCCAAACGAATGACAAGTAACAAAAGGATTGAAGTCCCTTATTGAAAATAGTTAGTTTATTGGCCCCTTGCTAGTTATCTATTTTTTATCTTTTTGTCTACTTTATTTTAAATAATTTTAGTATTTTGGTTTTTAATCAATCTTAGTACTTGTGAGATTAGTTTCATTTTCCTTCATGCCATCTTTGTAATCAATTTGGGCCCTTTCTATTGCTAATATAATAAAAATAGTTATTTATTTATGTTTAGCATCTCATAACATTTATATGAATTTTAATTATTCTAAAAAAAATATTTTCTTAAATTTTTAACTCTAAAAGAAATATAATACTTGTATTTTTTATATTATAAAAATGATTAGATATATCACCATTTCTTAAGGATAGTTATGCATTTAATGTCCATTTACTATTAGAATACGCTCACTTGACTTATTAAAATTCATAATAGATAACCATAGAAATATTGCTCATCATGAAAAAGATGCATCTCCCTATCTAAATTAATATCTATTTCCATACCTTACAAATCTTATTATATTTGAATGGTAAACAAAACAAAAAATTTAAACCTTCATAACAAAATATATTAAATACAAGAATATTTTAATGTCATTCATATATTCAAAACACTTCAACTAATTTAACAAATACCCATAAATTGTACCCTAGGTTGTCGGTTCAGGTTTGGGTTCAAAGAACTAGTATGCCGGTACGACAAAATTTTGAAAAGGGGTTTGGGTTCATTTGGGTTTGTTAGTACAAAAACATGTAAATTATATATATATATAAATGAATTAAGATTAGCATGTCACATAGAATCATATAAACAACAAAGCCAACATAAACTTGTAATCATAGCATCATGATCATACCATAACAGCATCATATACATCAAGTTTAATATCAAAATGATAAAATTTTCAAGTATCATTGTTTCAACTTTTAACAATTTAAAGTTTGATCATCAAATGGATTCTCTAATTTGTCATCGTCATTCTCCTCCTCCTCATCATTGAAATTGATATTAGATGAATCAATGCCAATGCCAATGACACTTGCACTTGCACTTTAAATTTTCTTGCTATCTAAGTCATCAAGTGCAACAAGCTAAGAAGTGAATTTATCCAAATCAGTATATTTTGGCTCCATATCCCACATCTTCATTTCCCCTTTCTTGTAGTCATGTTGCTTGTCTGAAATGAGTCAAGCTAATGTTTTAAAACTTACTTTTAGGGTCATTTTAATATTTTATGTGGTGGAATTCAAAAAAATAAAATTTTGCAAAAAAAAAAATCTATTTTTGGGTTGTTAGACCCTTGGGTTCGACTTGGGTCCTCTTAGGTTTGACCTGGGTCCTCTTGGGTTCGACCCTAGTTCCTCTTGGGTTCGACCTTGGGTGCTCTTGGGTTTGCCCTAGTTCGAACCAGGCTTGTGAACCATGAACCCTGTCCGAACCACAAGCAAACCGGACCCGAACCTCGAACCCCGAACCAGGACTGTACCAGACTAGTACTAGGGGTCTAGGGGGCTGAACCTGGTAACTCATATTGTACCCATAAAACATAGCTTTAAATCAAAGAAAGTGTAACAATAATTGAAATTGAGAACTTAATGAAAATATTATACAATATTTTTTGAGCATTGAAAATAATCACAATATTGACAAAACAATAATTATACCAATATTGACCATTCTTCAAAAAGAATATTTTTCTAACAATACCATATTCTCAGTTAGTGCAGTTTTGAATCTTCTATTCATATGAAAACTAAGGTAACATCAATAAACTCACAAAATTGTGATGGTAAACTAATTAAATAGTTATAGTTAAACTCTAATTTTATGTATAACATCCCAAAAAACAAATCTCTTTTCATAATACTTTTATGGATGCACATACATTGTTCGAATACTCACATGTTCATAGAAGTTGGTACTATACTCACAAAAAGAGAAACATCTTTTTTTCAATATGGAAGGTAGAATTAGTATCTTGGTTTTGAAACAAGTAGGTAATTAAGATATTAATAATTTTTCAAAGTAAATTATTAATATGTTTAATATATTTGTAATCATTAATAAAAAAAGAAAAAAATGGTGATTAAAGATTTCTATAGAAGGTTGTCATTTCTAAATATATGAAAATTGAGTCAAAAAGATTTATGAAAAGAGAAAGAAAATTGTATACATATGATTCATGGAAGATGAATTAATAATCCATCTTCATTTTATGCATGCAAAAAATGTCGATGAAAATAAATAACAAGATACCCTTCCTATGCATGCATCACATATACTACACTTATATAGATCATGAAAAGCCTTTGAGAGTGTCTTGCATAAGTTTTATAGCTTGATGGTTGCTATGTAAAATTGGATGTAAAGGGTCATAAAATAAGTGGTAGAAAGATCTTCATTTAGTCTACTCTTATCAAGTTAGAAGTATTAGAAGCAATAGTGATTATGAAATAGATAGCTAACATATAGAACATAGAATTTTGGGAAGCATGCTCTCTATTTGTTTGACATTATAGAATTTTCTTTTTTTAATCCTATTTTTTGTTTTAATATAATTGGTCCCGCCCTCCAACTATTTAATGATTAAAAAAATTGATTATGAAATAAGATAAGGAAAAATAGAAGATAAATCAAAACATTATTGTCACAAAAAATTGAAGAATGGATAAGACATTATTCTAGAGGATAGTTGAAAGTCAATGAGACAATTGATTATTTGGATGTAAATATATTTCAACAATCATCAAATACTTCCATAGCACAAGTACATAGAGGCCAACAAACAATAGTCCAATATTAATGTAAGATAGTAGAAATTAATGTGATGACTCATATTAATTGTGAGGTATTCGTAATTTTGACTAATCCAAGAGCTCTTAAAATGATCATAATTATTTTAAAAGAATCTAATTATTTAGAATGATAAATGTATATATGATCACTCATATTATAAGAAATCAATTTCTTATAATTGATTATCTATTTATGAGAGCTAAATGAATATTTCTAAATATGAATAACATTTATAAAAAAAAATCAAGTAAAAGATTAATTAGATTCAAAAAATATATACTTTAAAAATCTATAAAATATAAAATAATTACTTTTAACACATAATATATATTAATCTAATTTTACTAAAACATAGCAATCAATAACGATTGATAATACTAAAGATAAATTGATTGCCAACCAAGAAAAGTATATAATAATTTAAAGAAACCAAAAAAAGTGTCAAGTTGACTCAAAGAATCTTTATGATCTACATTGCATTTTGGAGCTATCATCTTCAAAATTGGAATTGTATCATCTATAGCTTTATATGCCTGTGAACTACAATCTGTTATTTTCTTTAGAGAAACCAAAAGAACTTTAGTTACATTTGTTGTCTTGAATCCTGCAGTTGAAGAGCCAACACTTTGAATTCCGCCAGTGGGAGCAATATCCTTGCTTGCAGTGACCTCTGGTAGGTCAATCTGTGTTTCCATTTCCTTAAGCAAAGGTTTTTGTTGCTGTCCTATTGCCAGTGGTACTATTTTTGTATTAACCTATTGCTATGATGGAGCTTGTTGTTCTTCTTGTTGCTCTGTTTGTGTTTCTGTTTGAGTCTCTGCTTGTTGCCCTGTGTTATCATCTTTTGGTTTACCTTTATCTGTTACTGGTGGCTCACTACCCATATCTATCTTACCGGTTGTGTCCTTGTTTACCACAATGTTGACTTTCTGAGTATCAACATCAACTGTGTATAATACCTCAGAATTAGGATTGGTGTCCTCTTTTGGTATATTCATACTCTCATTTGCCGGTTGATTTTCAGTTGTTGCTACCAGTGGAGTAACTAGAGGCAGTGGAGGTAGATTATCAGTTATTTTTAAGTTAAGTGGTCCTCCAACCTTGCTTTTTCCCTTATCCCTTTCTTTCTGGTATACCTTGAATGTTTTTGGTTTCAGATATTCTTCCCGTTTTTCCTTTTCTACAAGGAATATATCCCATGCATCTGTTGTTTCCTCTGTTACTTGATTTAGTCTTCCTGCCATAAGTGCTACATGTCGGTGTGCAGTTGAAAATACTAATCGGTTAGCCTTAGAGATCAGATCATCTATTTCTTTAGTAGAGTTTACCAAATGTACAACAAGTAGTTTTTCAATTTTTATTTTCTTGTCAAGGTCAATGATAGCCTACCTTCGAGCTTCAAGTCTTTTGTACAATTCTGCCGGTATTTCATCCACAATTTGCATCAAAAATTTCTTATAGATATCCAAGTGTAGAATTACACTGTTTTCAACTTTCTCTTTGTCATCAACTGATAATGTATCATATAATTTGTTGATGTTTTTCAATATACCATCCTCTGTGATTTCATTTACAAGTTCATCAACCGAAACAATGGTTTGTTGAGTTTTCTTTTTGGGTGTTACCTTCTTCTTTAGAGTTAATTTCTTGGTTGGGGGCCTCATTACCTATTGTTTTTGCCTGGTTCTTCTAGGTGAAGGTGTGGATACCAGTGAAGGTTTCCTTTTCCTTTCAACTCTTTTAAATTCTACAAGCATGTCACTCTCTGAAGAAGTAGATACCGGTGAAAGGTGAGTTTCAGGTTGAGGACGTTCTAACTCACTTTCACTTATACTAGTTTGTTTTAACACATCATCTTTTAATGCTTTTTCCTGCTAGGTACCTCTTCTCACGGTTCAGTAATATACTTAGACAAAGTGTCATAGGTTTAGACATATCATTTACAAGTGTCATATATTTCAAGAAATATTGCAATGTAGGTGTCTTTGAGAGTAAAAGTGGTTGGAGTTATACATTAGAGAGAACATATATTAGAATCAAATATATTAGTTGTGTATGTAGAATTGCTTGATAGAATTGATGTTTTTGTACATGATGACATTGATGTGGTTGGATTTTTTATAGCATTGATATATTTGTACATGATGACATTGATGTAGTTGTATTGATGATATACGATGTAATCATACATGAGGACATGGGTAAGCATAAGGAAATGAGATGGTTTATGCCTATTTAGAGGTCAAATTTTGTACAAAAATTAAATTTTGAGATGATTTTTTTGTGAAAACAATGTATAATTATGCTTGTTCATGATGGTCACCTCTATGTATAATGATGATTTGATTATGTTAGACATGATATAGTTTTAGTTATAAATAATATAGACACATTAGACTACAAAGCTGCCCGATTAGACATGTTGGCATCAACGTTTCACACCCATGATGAAAAAAATGAGAATTAGGCTCTATTGCAACATTTCATTGAATGCCTCGGATGGTTTTTGTGTCAATTGAAAAATTGTTTCCCTAAGAAAATCACTTTGAATGTTAAAGATTTGAGACAAGTCATTATAGAGGGGCCTCACCTGACCCTATAGGTTTAGACATATCATTTACAAGTGTCATATATTTCAAGAAATATCCTATCAAAATTTCACATTTTTTGCAATTAGGGAACTTAAGGGACAATGCCACTAGGGTATGACACTGAGCATTCAGGCAAGTTGGGAGGAAAAATAGGAGTATATGCAAGGTAAAAATACCTAACCAACATGGTGGCATTGATGATTTATGACCATGATGAACCAAATGAGAATTAGGCTCCATTACAACATTTCATTGAATGCCTTTGATGATTTTTGTGTCAACAGAAAAATCAATGCCCTAGGAAAAATACTTTGAATATTAAAAAAAACTGTGACAGGTTATTATAGATGGGTTTCACATGACCTTGTAGGTTTAGATGGAGCATTTACAAGTATCATGGATTTTGAGAAATAGCTTGTCAAAGTTTGACATTTTTTTGCACTTAGGGCACTTAAGAGATAGTGCTACTAGGATATGGCACTGAGGGTTCAGGTGAGTTGGGAAGAAAAAAAAAAATATCCCTAGGGTAAAACCATCTAACTAAACATGTTGGTACTGATGGTTTGTACCCACAATGAACAAAATAAGAATTAGGCTCCATTGCAACTTTTCATTGAATGTTGTGGACACCTAAAGTTGCACAATGAACTAAGTGAATTTTATTATTCTTAATTCTTCTAAATTTTTAAATTAAGATTTAATTAATATCCCTATTCTTCTAATCTCCTATTAATAAAATTAAGATTTAATTAATATACCCTTCTTCTATCTAAGCCATTTAATTAAATCCCTCTTCTAGCCCATTTAATTAAATCCCCCCACTTGTAAAATCCTAGAAATACAAGTTGAAACCACAATTGAAATAAATTAATTTTATTTTAATTAAATTCTATTTTCCCCACCCACTAGCAAAACCCTACATCTCCCACTTGCCTACTTAACCCCCTTTCTAAATTCTTCTAGAACCCATCTAATCCTAATCAATTAGCCTAAACCCTTCAATCATTTCTTTTCCCTAAATTTGAGGATGTCACATCTCAAATTTGGAGGAAAGTCTTCCAAAAGCATTAAAGCTTTTATGTCTTCAACAAGCTAACTTGTTGAGTTCCCCCAAATTTGGAAGGAATCTTACAAATTTCTCCCCAAAGTCTTCCAAACCATTAATGGTTAACTCACCCTTTTGGCATGGTTAGAGACTTTTTGCCTAACTCAACCTTCATCTAACCCAAGGATCTTATTAGACACTCATGGATTTACCCTTGTTTATCTCCTTAACCTTGCACAAGAGTTTACCCCTTGGGTAAAAGCTTTATCCAATGGGTAATCTTAACCTAACCTTAACTCTTAGCTTCTAAGGTAACCATGAGGTCTTCTCAAGCATTTAATGCTTCTTACATCTCCTCCCAAGTAGTATCTTGTTGACAATTATCACAATTTCATTGGTGAGAATTGTAAACATGGATTGATAACTTTAAATCCTGACCCTTGATAGGATCATCCAATCTTGACCCTTCATTACCCTATTTTTCCTATTAATAGAGCCCATTCCTTCTTCAAAACAATAAAGTCTTTGTGCATCAAACTTATAGTCTCATAACATTAAGCATATTATCTCTCTTTGATAGAATATCATTTTAGATCATTTTGATAGCATTATAATCTTAGATGTATCATGTTAATCTCATATCATGTTAGCTTCATCTTAGTATCATTTTCATAGTAGTTCAATCTTCATATCAATATCTTGCATCTTATCATCATCTAGTTTTATATCTAAATCATCATTAGGATCTTGGTTGTGTTCCATTTAGATCTTAGAATCATTTAAATCTCATTCTTTAGGTTGTCATCTTAAAGAATCAAGTGCTCTTCCATGTTGAGAGCCACTTTGAATCTTGAAGATCCTTGGTGATAGAGGAACATGGAACGATTTTAAAGAGTTTAGATTCATTTAACTTGCTTTGTTTGGATTTACAACCTCTAATGCAATGTTTCATGTGTGTGTTTGAATTGTTTTCTCCTCTTACAGGTTGACACCACATTTCCAACATACATTTCTGGCCCCCACCGTTGGGCATGTCCCCAAAAATAACATCATTTTTCATGCAGGTAGAAGACAAGAATCACGCTAGAATACTAGAATAGCGCATGCAGAACTTTCTATATCATGTCTATGCTTAACTTTAGCACATCCATGACACATATTAGCGCATAGAAACCATCTTTCAGTGCATCTGATCTTCTTTTTAACTCATACCCTTTTTTGCTTGTCAAACACATAATAGCATTGTTTTAGTGCATATAGGCCTCATAATAGTGCATCCAGTTCATTTTCTAGTGCATAGACATCATTTCTTAGCGCATTGGTTCTATAGTTTAGTGCATAGAGTTGACAAAGGGAAAAATTGGTAACAGAGGTAAAAAAAAATTAGGCTTGTGGAAGGATAAATATATGGAATATAGCATTGAAGTATAAGTATTGTCAGGATGTTTGATAGGGGTTTCAAACCTCTAGGAGTTATAATGCAAAATCTAGTTTTTGGAAGATCCTCCAAATTTTAGACTTAGTCAAATTTCAGGGCATTTTAGGATTAGAATTGTAAAATTTGTAACCAAGATTAGAATTTAGGCTTGTGTAAGCCCACACTAACATTTGATCACTGATTGTGTGCAAGTTCTAATCTTTTTTGTGTAGGGGAAGGAGTTAGTTTAGAGGCTTTAAGTTTGTTTTTTTACTTTCTATCAACAAAAGTTGGTTAAAAAGAATTCACTCTCCTTTCTTGTACAAGTTAAAATAAATATAACATTTTATTTTGGAGTACATAAAATGAACCTCAAACTTCTTTTTGGTGCTCAAAATAAAATTCATCTTCCTTTATTGCAAGGTAAAAAGAAAAACAACTTCATATTTTGTTTCTTGCAAGATTAGAGGAAGAACACTTCATTTTGGAAGCTATAGAAAGAACCAAACAAACTTACTTTCTGCAAAGCTTAAAATGAACCTCATCTTCCTTTGGTGTTTTAAAGGATACACTTCATTTTTGCACAATTAAAAGAACTTCACTTTCGAATTCTAGACAAAGCAAAGAGGGAAAACTTTCTCCTATCGACTTTAATTTTGTTGACCAAAATCACGATTTACTTTGTTGACCAGGCTTATTTTTCAAAGGTTTTTGGAAATACATACTTTTCTATGAATGGTTAAAACGAACACCATGCTTTTTGGAGCAACATCTCCAAATAAAAGTTAGCAAATAATTGTCTTGAAGGATAAAAGAATCTTGTTTTCCTTGTCTCGAAAGTGGAAGGTATATGCTCTCCCCTTAATTAAGTGAGCAAAAAGCCAAATAACTCTTAAGTCTTTCTTTACTTAAAGCATTTTAAGTCCTTTAGCAGGCCTGCCCTCTCGAGTTTCTCTTAGAGGGCCATTTAAATGGTCAGTGAGAGGGGAATGACCTAAGTGGGAAATGGCTTTATCACCAAGTGTTCCAACCCACTATAATCAAAAGTGGAGCTTGACAAAAGTCCCTTCAATAGTTTTGCTCAGAGATTAGCCTTCCCCTAGTATCATTAAGATACATAAAGCCTTTGTTCTAAAATTTGGGAAGCCTTCTAAGGGAGTTTATCACTGAAGACCGAATGAAAGCCTGATTATGAACCTTAGCATTAGAAACTTTGAGCTGAGTCAGTTGCCAAACATTAGCAATATCATAGTGCAAGGGTGGGGAAGAATTCGCCCCCAAGATTACTCACCATATATCTCCCACGATAACTACTCAATTGTGAAGCAATCCACTTTGACTTAATTTCTAGCAAAAGGCAAAAAAATGGGTGCCCCCTAGGGGGTGACAAGGCTGTTTGAGTTGACGGAGTATTGAGACTAGTTGGCTATGATATTGTCAATGACCTTTGAATAAAGATTCTATCTGATGTGTCTTTTATTGTAAATCAAACCAATGATAAGATCAGGGATTTGAACACATCCTTAAAAGAACATACACTCAATGTTTAGCATTAGGATGACCATTGTCTTCATGTGTGCTATGTATTCTTGTCACAAATGTTAAAATATCTTGCAAAGTATCCAACAATCAAACTCAAAAGTCAATTCAAACAAGGAAAAATCATAAAGTGGAAAAGATTTCCAAATCCAACAAAGCATCTTTTGGGATGGTTATCAACATTTCAACTATCTTTAGGAAAGACTTTCATCCAACAAGATTAGGGGAATATCAAACCAAGTGATCAAGAGTTTATCTATTTGACTTAGTAAGCTTGAGTATCCAAAACAAAATCATCCATCAAAATCACAAGTGTTAAAATTCAAAAATAGCAAAAATGAAGAAATCAAGACAATTAGCGCATAGGACCAACAATCTAGTGCATCTCAAACATTCAGTAGTGCATTCACACCAAAACCTAGCGCATAACCAGTATCATACTGGTGAAATATCCAGTAGTGCTTTCCATCATCAGTTTACCGCATTTAAACATCAGCGTAGCATATTCGAGACATATTATAGAGCTTTCAGTCCAAACAACAGCGCATAATTAGAACATATTAGCCTGTAATCCATCCAGACCAGTCAAAATCAAACAGTCCAAGTTAGCGAATAGAAAAGGCAGCTTAGTGCATCAGGGTCTTCTTGTAGTGCATTTGGATCATTCTTTAGTGCATGTAGTCTCTGGCTTAGCACATGGTCAAAACTCAGAAAATCAGAGAGCAAAACAAGCCTTTCTAGAATTTTTTGTCAAACTTCTTGAGTATCCTTTCAAGTCCAATATCGAACATGGTCATAAGAAATCAAATCAGAAACACCAGAGAAATCATTTCCAAATCAAACAAGTCAGTCTTAGAACAAAAGTTGTCAAATCCAAAACTATCTAGAGGTAAGACTTCATCCAACCAAAATCATGTAGTACCATCACATTGATCAAAAGATTCACCATCTAAATGGATTCTATCAAACAAACAACATACCAAGTTTAAACCTTAAGTTGTCAAATCAAGTTTCCATATCGGGAGACTTTATCCATATCATTTCACACACTTTGTCATGGGGAAGAATCTAAACCTTTGCTTGATAAAGTAAATTTGATTTTTTCAAATGAAGTATCTCAATCCAAACATCGAAGGAAACCATTGATCATTCGTGTATGACCACTCCTCATATTTTTGAGAAGAACAAGTCTTCATCACAAAACTAAGTTAAAGAAGAGACAACCTAGTCCTAGGGCCCTTATCAAAAGGAGTAAATTTCTCTATCTCAACCTATTAAAAACATCAACTTTGATCATTCATATGACCATTCATTATCAAACCAAGAAAAAGGAAACCCAGTCAAAGGAAATGACTCCTAACCAAAATAAAGATCAAGATATCACGACTCTCCAATCTAATCCTAATTTTTATCAAGACCCCACCTATCAAGAATCTTATGATGATTCCCTAATCTTTTTGTATTTCATCCATGATGATCCCCTTTCATCTCATTAGCAGAGTCCCATTCAACATCCATCTCCTAAGAAAGAGCATGATATCCCTTCCATCCCCTCCACTAATCTAATTCTGAATCAAGAGGAAAGCAAAAACTCAAATGATCCTACTCCAAGTCAAGATCAAGATCAAGGAATCTCTTCATCCTCCAAATCCATTTTATATCCTTTCATTTCAAATTCAATCTCTTCATCCTCCAAATCTATCTTAGGTCCTTTCATTCCAAATTCAAACTCTTCATCTTCTAAATCCATCTTAGGTCCTTCATTCCAAAGTCAAAATCTGCATCTTCCAAATCTATCTTAGGTCCTTTCATTTCACAATCAAACTCTCCACCCCTTCCATCCATCTTGGATCCTTACCTTAATCCATCCACCAATCCATCACCTCAAATGATCCATAAGAAAGATCAACAAAGGAACCCATCTTTGAACTTCTTGCAACCATTTATCTAAACATATTTCCACGAGTATTGTTACATCATTTCCTCTATCTATTTTGGGTCCTTATGTCCCAAAATTCAATTTTCCTCCATCTCTTCATCATTTCTCAAGTTGTGTACTAACACTCATCTTGAATACATTTCCATCTATCCTCGCACAAATCTTCAAACATTCTATCTTTTATCCAACACCTCTTTTCTATCCTTCCATCCCTTTCATTCAATCCTTTGCATAAATCTTTCATCTGTGAGATAGGTGTTTGTGTCATTTTGTCACATACTTGCCCATGCTCAAATCTAATGTTCAGTCATTCTCTTAGATATCTATTCATGAAATGTTTCAAAATCTGAGGTTGTTCCTCTTTAACATTTTCTTTTTCTTGGGATACACACTCAATCCAAAAAAGAAGCACTTATCGTATCTTGGTACTGACCATATTTTGATTACTATATCTCATACACAATATATTTCTCTAAATCATTGAAATCTCTTAAATTAAAGACATCGCTAGTGAAAAATCTAAAATCTTTCTTCAGCACCACTGTAATTATCAGACCCATGTAAGTTTCATCACTTACAAGCCAATGCAAGAAAAATAAAGAGCAAAAAGAAATATCAAAAGCATGAGCAAGAAAATGAATATCAAGGAAAGAAAAATGCAATGAAATGCAATATCAAAATGATTGGCTATGGGAATATGCAAGTAAATCCATTGGGGCTATGGACGCTTGGCTAGCAACAAAGCAATATTTGTGAGATTACAGCGATAACCTTGTTGGGGCTATGGATGCTTGCTTGCAGCAAGACTCTATCTAGGATGTTTTTGATGTCAGGGTAACTCATGTAGCTAGCCATGGTGGATTCTGAAGATTACAATGATCTATTGAGCGAGAATGAACCCACTTGCACACACATGGGTAATAAAAGACTAAGTACCTTGATCCAATTTGGGATTCTTCTTCCCTTTTTGGTCTACTTCCCAGTTGCTAGAAATGTTTAGTTGAATTTTCCGGAGGTCCCAAGCATGGGTTGGTTCTCTATCTTTTAAAAGTTCAAGAACACTTATTCATATGGTGCTAAATGTTGTGACAATCTTACATATCACCTCTTTGCAAATGGAAACCTCTATACTTGGGGGCAAAGTTCATCCACTATATTCTTCCTACCATATCTCTCATTATCCTTCCTCCAATATCCATTACCCTATCTAACTTCATTATCTACAATCTTACTTCACCTCATCCATATCCTCTAATCCATATCCCTTACCCTATATATTCATTGCTTCTATCATCCAGTGCTATCTATGATCTTGCTTCGATCTAATCTATATCCCTTATCTTATCTATTCATTGCTTCTATTATCTAGTGCTATCTACAATCTTGCTTCGCTTTATCCATACCATATATCCTATTTATTTGTTACTTCTATCATCCAGTGCTATCTATAATCTTGCTTCACCTCATCCATATCCTCTAATCCATATCCCTTATCCTATCTATTAATTGCTTCTATCATCTAGTGCTATCTATGATCTTGCTTCACTTTATCCATACCATCTATCATATCTATTCATTGCTTCTATCCTCTAGTGCTATCTATGATCTTGCTTCACTTTATCAATATCATCTAATCCATATCCCTTATCCTATCTATTCATTTCTTTTATCATCCAATGTTATCTACGATCTTGCTTCGCTTTATCCATACCATCTATCCTATCTATTCATTGCTTCTATCCTCCAGTGCTATCTACGATCTTGCTTCACTTTATCAATATCCTCTAATCCATATCCCTTATCCTATCTATTCATTGCTTCTATCATCCAGTGCTGTCTACGATCTTGCTTCACTTTATCAATATCCTCTAATCCATATCCCTTATCCTATCTATTCATTTCTTCTATCATCCAATGTTATCTACGATCTTGCTTCACTTTATCCATACCATCTATCATATCTATTCATTGCTTCTATCCTCCAGTGCTATCTACAATCTTGCTTCACTTTATCAATATCCTCTAATCCATATCCCTTATCCTATCTATTCATTGCTTCTATCATCCAGTGCTATCTATGATCTTGCTTCACTTTATCAATATCCTCTAATCCATATCCCTTATCCTATCTATTCATTGCTTCCATCATCTATCACTATCTATGATCTTGTTTCTCCTATCCATGTCCTATCTCTATCCATATCCCCTTTTCCATCCTTAATCTTGATCAAAACTAGGGACAAAAAAAAATTGATTTTCACCTCAACTATTCAGTCATCCATTCCTTGTCTTTCTATACATTGGGGCAACCAAATACATCTTTCTTCTAATCCAAAAAGCTAAAATAAATAAATTAAAAAAATCAAAATATCCAAAAAAAATAAAATTGACAAAATCAAATAAAAGTCTGCAATCAATTCAATAACAAAAAAAACTCTTAAAGTCTGCAATCAAACTGATCACATGTCTTGTTAATCAATTCATTACTTGAAATCAACATCAATATCAAACATGTCTTATACAGGGATAGGTACACTCGAAACCAGACAGATCGGTCCTATATGGGGTACTCACTCTTGTAATCCAGACATTCCTATCAATCATCGAGTCTTGATAATCAATTCATTTATCAACATCAGAATCAACATGTCTTATACAGGGATAGGTACACTCAAAACTAGACATATCGGTCTTATATGGGGTACTCCCTCTTTGAAACTAGACATTCTTATCAATCATCGAACAAATCAAAACAATGACATAGATCAGTATGAATGCTGGAATTTATTCTCGTTATCCTTATCTTTATCAATTTATGGAAGTACATGTTTCACAAATCATATTGTACATATCATATCCACCCATCTAAGATATCACCTGAAATTCACAAATGCTTATCAATCCTGGACATACTTAGCGTAGTCGCTATCCTTGGTTTATCTGAATCGGTTATCTAAATCATATTCCACCATGGCTAAGTGATCAATGTACATATCCATATCGAATTAGTATCAATAGCAAGGGGCAAAATCCTAGCCTCGCTAGTGGAATTTTGCCTTCAGGGTTTTCAACATTAGACCAAACACGTAGCAAGACAACAAGGATTAGAACAACCAGCAAATGATAAATGACAATGCAAGAAGGCTAGACATCATAGACTTGAATTGATTTCAATTGAACAAAGATCTATTTGCAAGATGTTTTACTTGACAAGAGTAGATTCCAAACAGAATGCATGCTTACTTATGGTTGTAAATTCTTTCTTATCATATCTCCTAAGTAACTCAAGGATGTCTCAATGACTAGAGAAGCAAGGAGGGAATGTCATGTTTTCTTTGTTTGTTGTTTGGGAGTGAGGACTTCTATTGTGTAAATTTTTCTTACAACATGATCAGGTAACATATCACTGAAGACATTTCGGATTTGTATGGGACAAACATTCACTCTTGTCTGTTTACGCAAGCAAAACTCAAATAATCTTGGTTTAATTATACCTCGACGTTTGTGTCATCTTGCAATATCAAAATCCATGTAAGTTATACTCAGGTCATTATGGTTCAATTATACCATGATGCTTGTATCAAATTTCAACAAATCAAGGCTCGATAATGAAAACAAAGGAGGCACTGGCACTTTGATCACAATAGATGGCAACATTGAGAACGAGAATGCATAATAAGCTTTGCATTAGGTGCACATCATTATCATCTTAATCTTGCTTCATTTTTAATCTTTCATTTAGTTGCAAATCATTATCATTATCATACATCTCATTTTCAAGATACATCTCACATCTCATAAATCAAAGCAATGCATCATCACATTTTCTCTTATCAAAATAATGAGTCATACATTCACATCATAATCAAAATCAAGATTATTATTATCTAAGCATCACATCATCCTCATAGAATCTCATATCGAAACATAATGCATATAATTCATCATTGCATCCATCACATGCATATCTATCATATCATCATGGAATCTTTCTTCACTTTCATATCTTCATCATTCTTCCAAACTATCTTCTATCATGTCTTATACAAGATGTATCTTTCCTAAAACTAGATGTTTTTATCTTCTCTTATAGTGGATATATTGTTCCTGAAACTAGGCATTTTGATCATCTCTTATACGAGATATATCATTCCTAAAACCAGATGCTTGATCATCCATGTCTTATACAGGCGGTATCATTCCTGAAACCATATGCTTGATCATCCATGTCTTATACAGGAGGTGTCATACTTGAAACTAGACTTGATCTCAATCCAATCAATCTAATCAATCTTATTAAACCCATGCATGTCATCACTATCCACTCTTATATCTTTCAAATAGCATTCTTCTTCTTTTGAGAGATCGTTCATGCCTTTTGTGTATGAATGATCTATCGAGGGGGCATTATCATATCAAATCTCGACATCAATTTCATATCAATTTCATATCGACATCAGTTTCATATCAAATTTTCATATCAAATCAATTCTTCATATCAGGGGCATAATCAATATCGATCATCAAATCTGGGGCACCATATCGACTTTTCATATCAAATCAATTTTTCATATCCATGGTATCATATCGATCAAATTTTGAAATCATATCGAACAAATTTTCTTTGAATCAACATGTGGTCACACATTAACTCAAAGAGGGGCAAAATGTAGACACCTAAAAGTTGCACAATGAATTAACCGAATTTTATTCATTTAATTATTCTTAATTCATCCAATTAATTAAATTAAGATTTAATTAATATCCCTATTCTTCTAATCGCCTATTAATTAAATTAAAATTTTATTAATATACCCTTCTTCTATCTAAGCCATTTAATTAAATTTACATTTAATTAAATCCCCCCTTCCAAAATCCTACAAATGCAAATTGCAACCACAATTGAAATAAATTAAATTTATTTTAATTAAATTCTATTTTCCCCACCCACTTGCAAAATCCTACATCTCCCACTTTCCTCCAAAACCCACTTTCTAAATTCTTCTATAACCCATCTAATCCCAATCAATTAGCCTAAACCCTTCAATCATTCCTTTTCCCTAAATTTGAGGATGTCACTTCTCAAATTTGGACGAAATTCTTCTAAAAGCATTAAAGCTTTTCTATCTTCAACAAGCTAACTTGTTGAGTTCCCCCAAATTTAGAAGGACTCTTACAAATTTGTCCCCAAAGTCTTCCAAACCATTAATGGTTAACTCACCCTTTTGGCATGGTTAGAGACTTTTTGGCTAACTCAACCTTCATCTAACCCAGGGGTCTGATCAGGCACTCATGGCTTTACCCTTGGTTATCTCCTTAACCCTTGCACAAGATTTTACCCCTTGGGTAAAAGCTTTATCCAATGGGTAGTCTGAACCTAACCTTAACTCTTACTTTCTAAGGTAACCATGAGGTCTTCTCATGCATTTAATGCTTCTTACATCTCCTCCCAAGCAGTATCTTGTTGACAATTATCACCATTTCATTGGTGAGAATTGTAAACATGGATTGATAAATTTCAATCCCGACCCTTGATAGGATAATCCAATCTTGACCCTTCATTTCCCTATTCTTCCTATAAATAGAGCCCATTCCTTCTTCAAAACAATCAAGTATTTGTGCATCAAACGTATAGTCTCGTAATATTAAGCATATTATCTCTCTTTGATAGAATATCATTTTAGATCATTTTGATAGCATTATAATCTTAGATATATCATGTTAATCTCATAACATGTTACGTTCATCTTAGTATCATTTTCATACTAGTTCAAGCTTCATATCAATATATTGCATCCTATCATCATCTACTTTCATATCTAAATCATCATTAGGATCTTCGTTGCATTCCATTTAAATCTCGTTCTCTAGGTTGTCATCTTAAAGAATCAAGTTCTCTTCCAAGTTGAGAACCACCTTGAATCTTGAAGATCCTTGGAGATAGAGGAACATGGAATTATTTTAAAGAATTTAGATTCATTTAACTTGCTTTGTTTGGATTTCTAACCTCTAATGCAATGTTTCATGTGTGTGTTTGAATTGTTTTCTCCTCCTACAGGTTGACACCACATTTATAGCATACAAATGTTTTTGATTATTCTTTTGTCGAGAGAAAAATTATTTCCATAGAAAAACAACTTTGAATATTCAAAATTAGAGATAGGTTATTATAGGGGGCCCTCACATGAGCTTGTAGGTTTGGATGGATAATTCACAAGTTCCATGGATTCTAAGAGATAACTTGTCAAAGGTTGACCAAATTTTTGCACTTAGGGCACTTAAGGGATAATGCTACTAGGGTATAACACTGAGCATCCAAGTGAGTTGGGATGAAAAAGAGGAGTATTTCTACAGTAAAAACTCTTAACCATATATGTTGGCACCAACATTTTGCACCCACAATGATTAGAATGAGAATTAGGCTCTGTTGCAACTTTTCACTAAATGGCTTTGACAATTTATGTGTCAATAAAAATATCGTTGCCCTAGGAAAACCACTCTGAATATTGAAAATATAATATAGGTTATTGCAAAGGCACCTCATGTGACCCTATAGACTCATAAATATCATTTGCAAGCACCAGGGAATCTGAGAAATATCCTGTCAAAGTTTGACAATGTTTTGCACTTAGGGAGCTTAAGGGACACCATTGCTAGGGTATGGCACTGTGTCTGGGTGAATTGGGAGACAAAGAAGGAGTATCCCTAGGGTAAAATTGCATACCCAAATGTGTTTGCACTGACAGTTTGTGCCCTTGATGAATAAAATGATAATTAGGCTATGTTGCAACTTTTCATTAAATACCTTTGACAATTTTTGTGTCAATAGAAAAATCGCTAGCCTAGAAAAACCGCTCTCAATATTGAAAATATGAGATAGGTTACTGTAGAGAGGCCTCACATGACCATTTTTGATGGATCATTAACATGTGCTACATATTTTGAGGAACATCCTATCAAAGATTGACAGTTTTTTGCACTTAGGATACCTAAGGGACAATGCTACTATGGTATGGCACTGAGCATTTGGGCGAGTTCAAAGGAAAAATATGAGTATCCCTAGGGTAAAATGGCCTAACCAGATATGTTTGTACTAATGGTTCACCTCCATGATGAACAAAGTGAGAATTGGGCTCCATTACAACTTTTAATTAAATGCCTTTGACAATTTTTGTGTGAATAGAAAAATTGTTGCCCTAGGAAAACCACTAGAAATCTTAAAAATTCTAGATAGTTTATTGTATAAGGGCCTCACGTGACCTTGTAGGCTCAGAAAGATCATTCACACGTTCCATAAATTTTGAGAAACAACCTATGAAACTTCGATAATTTTTTACACTTAGGGCACTTATGGGACAATGTTGCTAGGGTATGACACTAAGCGCTCGAGCGAGTTGGGAGAAAAAACATGAGTAATCCTAGGGTAAAAACACCTAACCAAACATTTTGGCACTGATGGTTTGCACCCATGATGACTTGTAATTTCACAATGACTTGTCCTCTATCAAAATTGTGTAATGAATTTTTTTGCTCAAATATGTCAAAGTGCATATGAGGTAGAACATGATATCAAACCAATTTTTGTTTACATGTCATTTTTCATTACTAAGCATCTATGTTATGATTAATAACAATACCAATATGGTCATTAAATTTGGTGAAGTTTCCCAACCCAACCAAATTTAACACTTAAGATTTAGATGGAACAAATTATATCAAATCTCAAGATTATATAATATAACATGCCATTGTTCATTATTTAACCATTATTCATTATTACATTCATGATTAAAGTTTCAAAGAATAAAGACATGCACATGAGGAAAAAATTATATCAAATCTCAACTTCTATATATATCAAATATTTGAGTAATTGTGTATGTCCATATACAAAAAATGGTATAAATACCAACTTAAACAAAGTTTTACAAAATGTGGCTTATGTCATCTTAAAATATATACAAAATATGCATGCCAAATAGCCATGTTTGAATCCAAAATTATCTCTATCGCATCCTAAACTATTGATGGATCATCAAAATCGATCCTTTTTGAAGCACTATTTATCTCTGAAGGTTCTTGCACAAGAAAATTCAAACCACAATTGAGATTAGGTATATTATATAATTTAGAATAAAAAAATAAACATCAAAATCACTATACACTAAACTATAATTGAACTCTAAAATTGAATTCTTTATTATCTAAAGTCTACATCTTCTCCTAGGATGTTCAGGAATCCTAGTATATGTCTATGGCAGAGAAGGGATGTCATTGATATTTTCAAAGACAACCTATATATGTTCACAAATATAAAATTGATACAAGTTATCATATAATTGTCTATGATAGTAACATATTTACTAAACACATACTTGAGGCATCTCATTTGCATCTTCTTCAGGTATTATGGAAGCAATCAACAAGGACATGAAACTAACAATTCCGTATAAATAAAAGTAAAAATTATGTGAAACTATCAATCCATGTAGACATGTATAATCATTATAAGTTATTTAATCTCTTAATTAAACTAAATTTGCATTCAATTACCTTTCCCTTCTCCATCATTTCAATTCTAGAGTATGGATAGAGCTACACCTCACTCGCACTAGGTGTGTCCTAAAAGAGTAAAATAAAATAAACATGTAGGTTAATAAATATTTTAATTAATCACAGTTTAAATGAAAAGCATGTATACGATTAAAAATGTAAACGAATAAGTACAAAAATATATACCATGTAGTTGTGAAGGCCAAATGAAATGGTTGAGAGGTTTGCATCCTGGATCTGTGTCATGTCCACCTCAAAAATAAACTATAAAGTAGACCATGTATATAAACACTAGTACTTAATACTAGATCTCTTATAAATATTCATTTAAAATAAAATTCACTATGGTATTACAAGTTAAGCCTTAACATTATATTGTTAATGTACAATCCATGAACCTCCTCATCTCTAGCATGTAAGGACTCCCTAGGGTATGTTGCAGTCCTTTTTGTTTCATCTAGTGTACTAGCCATATCATCAACCTTTTAATTAAATGTGTTAATGGAATTATCAACGAGTTGTCCAAGAGAACCTAAGCATATGTGTTGACATAGTGAAAATATGTGACATGGAAATATGTGGACCTAAGGAGGATGTTGCAGTGCCACCAATACACCACTAACATTAAGGTCACATGGCTGAGCTAGTGCCACAGTATAAGAAACCAAAAGGTCAGTGAAAGAGGGAATAGTCAATATAGTCTATGGTGTTTCCTCTAAAATAATATTTGGAGGTTTTAATAGAGGTGGGAGAGGAATGTGAGGAGCTATAACATATCGGCTTTGTACTACTCGAACTACCTCAGGTCTACCCTAGGGCATACCTCAAACCCCACATAGGAAATGTTTATGTGAAAGTAGTTGACATACTTATCTAGCACAAACTCGGTATATAATTTCTTAATGAAATAAAATGGCATATCGAGATTGTTGCTATGCGGTCTATCAAAAACCATCCACCAATGATCCCATAAGTTATTTCAAATATCATCATCCGCACACCATTTTATGGAAAGTTTTGGTTTCTTAACATCAATAGGTTGTCTAGTGTGGGGATTAACAAATAGGGTGGCTATTTCAATTTTTTATATTTTGAGGTTCTTCACGTTTTAATAGGACAACCCATCCGTATATTGTTCCCTCATGCCATCTCACCACAAAAAAACAACATTGTGCCTGGTTGTGAGGGTTTCCTACATTAGAGATTATTGATCGTAATGTGGAGCCTATAATAAAGGATAAATGAGGGATCCTAATATACACATCATAAATTATCCTCAATTGGTCCAAATTTTGAGCAATTAAATCATGAATTGAGGGGGTATTTGGAGGCAGAGAGTTAGGCAATTATGGTGGAAGTGGGGTTTCATTGTTGTCACCCATATTAGCCAATTGAAGTTAAAAATTTATATAATTAACATATTTTAAATAATAGTGTATTTTAAAGAAAAACCCTAATTTATAAATAAAAATAGAAAAATAAATAAAAAAATATAAATGAAAGATAAAAAATGAAGGAATGTGAAATAAATTCATGTCTGATGCTCATAACTAATGAAATTTTGATGTAGCAATCCAATTTCTAATTATTTTAGATGTTGGATTGCTAGAAAATCCAAACCCATTCTCGCCATGGGTGAAAATGACCCATGACGGAAAAGTTTGGTTTTAAAATACCCATAACTATCCAATATCTGATACCTTTTTTTATTTTTTTGTCTTATTATATATTAGATATTATAAAATTATCTATAGGATGCAAAGCAAGAGTAGGGGAGGATCTACCAAGTTTTTGACTATTGTAGGAGAGGCAGATGAAAATGAAGACCTAAATGGAGATGTGTTTCTTCCTTTCAAGACAGACAAGTTGTAACATCTACGTGGTACCCTTTTCCCCTTGTGGGCTGCCTTATTTTTTTTTATTTCATTTGGCTGGTGGTACAAATGTGCTCCCTATTCTCTCTCATGCGGCTTGTGATGTTTGGGTCTTTCAAATCGATTGTTGATAATCCCCTTTCTACTTGAACAGAGTCTTATCCCCTTGTTTATTTTGTTTCCCCATTGTCTCTCATGGTGGCCATAAGCTATTTTCCTATTTTCTATGGGTTGTGCCCTGATATTGTCATTTGTTTATGTGGTGGGGGTTGAATTTGGGATTTTGACCTTATGTGTTATGGAAAGAGCTAGTTTGGTGGCTTTTGTTGCTAATTTTTGGCTTTCTTTGTGGGCTCCAATTGAGATTAATACAATTTGGATTTGGTGTGTTAGGGCCTTTGTCATCCTTCTTCCAAATTCCTTGACCAAGGTTACTGAGCTTACTTCTTATGAAGGCATGGTGGAGCCTCCTTTCCTTTTTTGTTGGTATGATACTGTTATACATGTCTCTATTGATATTCAAGGTTTTCTATTTCCTACTTTGGTTGAAGAGGCTCTTTAGTGGGAGTCCATTAGAGCCTCTTTCAATATTTTTTTCCTTTCGAGAGTGATATGAGGAGTTAACCTTGTGAATTTTTTTGGTTTGCTTGTTCATTCTTGTTGTCTAAAGCTTCCATGGGTCTAGTATCATCTTAACATTTAGTTTCCTAGAGGTGAGCCCTACTACTTGTTTCCCTATTCTTTGGTATTGCATGTCTTATGATAGTGCACTCTTAAGAGGTTCATGTTTCTATTGATATAATAGAGAAGGCTTCAATGGTAGAGTTTGTAGGAGATTCTACCTATAAATTATTGTGTTTGAATCGGAGTTAATCTCTAATTAAAGTTTAGCATGTGATGGCTTCTTGGCTTTTGTTTCTAACTATCTTCCTCCTCCTCTTGGTTTGGTTGGCTACTTCCCAATTTTGATACTATCCTATTATATATTTCCTTTCTTTTATAGTATTTTGATACTTCAATATTTTCCCATTCTCTGTCTAATAATGTCTTAGTTGATGATGTACCTATTGAAAAAAGGTTATGCGATGTCTTTGAAATTACACTAGCTTCAAATGTGATGGATTCAAGTTTAGGATTGGAACCCTTTTTTCTATTCAATTCATTGCTTCATTTGAAAGCTTAATTTTTTTTTAAATGAGTATAGTTTGTTTTTGTTTATTGGTAGTCCCACTTCTTGTTAAATATGCCCCTCCTCTGTCTAATGACTAATATGTAAATGATTTTGGAACCTATATCCCAATTTACCTAATCAAACTACATAATGTATGATCTATTTACAAATATTTTTATTGATTCACGGATTAAGGGCATTATCTATATTTTATGTGGTAGGATAGGTTTATGATAGATGCACTATTCTTAAAGAGCGTAACATCTCCTATAATTACAATGGAAATCTAGATTGAATTGATAGGTTCCATATTGAATAAAAAAATTCATATTGTTAAGAATTGCTTAAAAAAAGTTATATAAACTTCCCAAAATAATGAATAATGAATAGTTTTTTACCCTTATAAATTTGAAACTAATTAATGATAATTTACGTAAATTCTAAAAATAATTAGATAGCCCAATATTTATCTGGGTAGGAAATAATAAATTGAAAAGATGTTTATGAAAAGTAATAGACCTTCAAATAATAAAATGACAAGGATTGTAAACTAAATAATGATATTTTATGTTTCTTAATAAATTTGTAAAATATTTATTTAAGTAAGCAATAAAAAATTAAAAAGATGTTTATGAAAAGTGTTAGGAATTGAATGCGGGAAATATCAATTATATGCAGACACAAGAATGAAAAGAGAAAAAATAATAACAGCGAAGAGAAAATATTTAACATGGCTCACCCAATATCGGGCTACATCCACAAAATAGAGAGTCCAATACTATTATCCAGTAAACCAAAAACTGATTACAACCAACAATCCCCTTGCAACTCAATATCATTGCAAAATGCTACAAAATTCTCTACTGAAAACCCTAACTCTTAACCTTCTTATCAAGACTTATGTTGGTTACAAAATTAGGGTTATAACATGTCAGGAAATAGAAAAATAACACTTGACGCCTTTACAAAATAATAAGTATTTTTGGCATCTTGGGGGTGTTGCCCCAAAACCCCCATCGAATAATATGGGGAAAAACCGCTCTGATAGAAGTAGAGAAACTTTAACCTTCGAGTTCAATTAGGCTCCACATAATAAAAAAAATTACTACACCTTCAAATAATAAAATGGAAAGAATCGTGATATAAATCATGATTTAAAACCTTCAAATTAAAACTTAGATAAAGCGTTTTCCTTTTAGAATAGTTGAAAAAATAAATAATTTTGAATGTTATAGTGTCTTGAGAATGTTAGGGGATGGACACAAGAACGTAGATGAAAGTACATCCCCCATTTATGGGATTCTTAGTATTTATCCTATATCTTATCTAAGAGAAAATACATTTGGGTTCCCTTGTAGGGTGATTGGGTTAAGGTGATCTTTGATTGGGCTACCCAAGTGAACTCAAGGCCCTCACCTATTGCATTCTAAGATATTAGGAATAAATAATTTGGTAGTTATAGAGGGGAAACCAGAAAATGGAATGAATAACGAGGTTAAATTAAGTGTCTTGGATATGATTCTAGTTGTGAGAATAGATGGTTATAAGAATGCATATAGGAGGGGATTCATTGATCATGTTTAATTTGAATCTCCACAAAGATATTCTAAATACAAAACTAAGAAAAAATATCACAAGAATATGCAATTTTTTCATTGAGCTAGAGGTTGTCAAAACTTATTACATGTATTGAGAGGGAAATCATGTCATAAATTTGCTGGAAAAATGGTCATTGACATAATGGCAACTTAATCATTTGAGTTTAATATGATAGATATCTCATAGGATCTAGATACCTAAACAAACAAGACAAAATAATTGTGAAAAGGTGCAGCCATTAATTTTTGGCAAATTCGCATATGTTATGAGTTTTTTCTATTTCTTCCCTTATACATTTGTTACAACCCATATTTAACAATGGATAATACTGAGAACCCAGGATGGATATGTTAGTCCCAACTGATGCTGAGAGGGGAGGGGTGAATCGACACTTAATCAAATTTTCATAATTAAATTTTATTTTAAATCTTCATTCATCTAAGATCGAACAATATACTTAAACACTAAAGTAAAATATGCAAGCATGAAAAGTTGAGAGTGACACCAAGGAGTTATCTCGTGGAAACCCAATAGGGAGAAAACCACGGTGTGATTAGGAACTCACAAAATTTTCACTCTTTTGGAGTACGCCTGGTTAAGAGCCATCCATGTGAGGAGATTACAACAACACTTTTAGGTGCTACACGGTTAAGGGATTTTTGGTCAAGGCCAATTAGTGCCTTTACCATGTTAAAGGTAGCCTGGTTAGAGGACTTAGAACATTAGTTAAGATGTTACTCGGTTAAGGGATTTTATACAATAAGACCTATTAAATTCCACCCAGTTAAGGGATTTATGTTGGAGTTGTTAGAAAGAAACAGTTGGATGATCTATAGAGTTAGCTACTCATAGATTGATCAAATCTCAAAATTCATCCCTCTCAATACACATTGGTTGTGACTTCTCTGCACAACATCAGTTTCTTTGGCTATTCACTTTTCCAGTCACCTATCCCTCAGCACTGCACTTTGTTGGTCTTCTGACCTTCGGCTCTGCACTCTGTCGATCCTCTGTTCTTTGGCTCTACCCTCAGCCCATTCATTGTTCTTCAGCTCTTCTCTCAGTCGAGTGTCTGTCTTTTGGCTCTGCACTCAGCTGGTTCTCTATCTGTCGACTCTACACCTAGCCGATTTGCTTCACATACACACTCAACTATGCTAACACCTCTTAGCACTTCCTCTCACTCTATTCTTCACCTTTGATCACCTTCAACAAGATATCTTTGTTTCAAATTTCATGATCAAAACTTTCAGAAATAGCTCCAGAACTCTTTATACATTTTCTGTCAACACCTTCTGGCATATCCTCAATTAGATCAATCAAGGATTTTGAAAGATTTTAATTTCAAAATCTCCTGCTCTTTCTCTGTGCACCTTACAATAATTCTACCAAGTGTTCAATCAATTATGCCACTGCATCTCCTAGACATAGAAACTTCCAAGACATGTTCAGTCAAATAAATGCGAACTAGAGAATCCACATGTAATCATGCTTGACTGCATGATAACTGAAAGTTAACTTTACCAACAAATGATTTGGCCTAGACACAAGCTTACCAAGTCATCCTTTTCCACTGCAACTAAATGGCGAATCACTGCTTAGAGATTTATGGTAATTGTTTGTCTTCCTTTTGTCATACTAGTGTACCGATATGTAACTGCACTTTTTTCATTATTGGTTCATTCTTTGATTGTCATTTTGTTGTGCTAGCATCAAGTCTCTCCCTTGTTTTCCAGTGAGCTACTGGTTGGTTGGACAAAACAAGTTTTCTTCCCTAAGTCACCTTTTGTAACTTTACCATCACCAAAGTGACTAATCTTCCTGAATGATAGATCGGTTGACTTAATTTATCTTACCTTGAGAATACCAATATTATTTCCATTCACTATTGCTTACTGAAAAGAAATGCCACTCTACCTTATACCACTTCACTGATTAGTCTTCATGGGTAAGTGTTGGACATCAATGACAAACCTTAGTACATAAACCGGTTTTCTAGGTTGATCGGTTTTGTCAATGCCAACAATCCAAAAATCTCCCCCTTTGGCATTGATGGAAAACACTTTAAACTCTGGCCAATTAGATGCATGGTTCTTCATCCCTGTAACATTCTAGACGTTCTACTCTAAGTGATGAATATCTCTCCCTGTCACTGATATCTACCAATGCTCAAACACTCTAAACATATCTCCCCCTTTGACAACAATGCCAAAGAGTCCTTGTTGAATATTTATAAGATTGCTCCCCCTAACCAGAGTAGTCCACACTCATCAATCTAGTTGTTTGTAAGAAAAAAAACTTTGAAAATCATACCAAATTGATGTAGAACCTTGTTTGCTTACTTTACTGAATGGAGGGGCATAACCCCCACTTACCTCTGAGATAGTAAAAGGTGTCCTTTTGTAGTGGTTTAGCTATTATATCAACGACCTGCTCTTTTGTTGGTATTTACTCCAACATCACTTCCTTTTCTTGAACGTGTTCCCTTAGATAGTGATATTTGATGGCTATATGCTTTGTTTTGGAGTGCATCACCGGGTTCTTAGATATGTTAGTGGCACTAGTGTTGTCATAATGAATTACTACTAGTCCAACCAATTTTGTGGAATTCCTTCCAGCAGTTGTTTGAGCCAAACTATCTATGTGCAGTTAATTTCAGCAGCTACATACTCAGCCTTAGTTGTAGATTGAGATATGCAGTTTTGTTTCTTACTTCTCCAGGATACAATCCTTTCTACAAGAAAGAATGCTCCTCCACTAGTGCTCTTCTTGTCATCAATTTTTCTGACCCAATCTGAATTAGTGAAGACACTTAGACTAAAGTCTCCTTTGTGTGGATACCAGAGACCATACTCATCAGTCCTTTTTAGGTATCTGGATATTCTTTTGACTGCCATCATGTGAGTTTCTTTTGGATTTGCAGAAAATCTGGCAGCCAAGCCAACAACTTGTGCTATGTCTGGTCTGCTATGTACAACATACTGTAGTTTACTGATCATGGACCGTTAAAGTGTCTCATTCACTTCTTCAGCCTCATCATATTTAGATAGCTTGAAACCTATAAGCATTGGAGTTCCAACAGGTTTGAAATCTTCAATTCCAAAAGTCTTAAGACTTTCTCTTATATACTTAGTCTAACTGATAAAGATGAAATTATTTAACTAGGAGATTCATAGGCCAATAAAAAACTTAATCTCACCAATCATGGACATCTCAAATTCTTGTTGCATTTGTCCTGCAAAGCTTCTACATATCTCATCATCTCCCACAAAGATGATGTCATCCACAAAGATCTCAACAATTAGGTGTTTTCCTTCAGTTCCACTCTTCAGATACAGGTTACTATTATCACTAGTTCTTTTGAACCCAATGCTTAGCAAATATGAGTGTAACCTCTCATACCAAGCTCCCGGTGCATGTTTCAGCCCATACAGAGCCTTCTGCAACCTGCATACCATATTTCTCCCATCTTCAGATGAAAACACTTCCGGTTGTTCTATGTATACCTCTTCCTCTAACACCCCATTTAAGAATGTCGATTTGACATCCATTTGGTATACTTAAAACATTTTATAAGAAGCATAGGCTAGGAAAATTTTGACCCCTCCAAGTCTAGCTACCAGTGCAAAGGTTTCTCCATAGTCTAAGCCCTCTTCTTGAGCATAGCCCTTGTAGACCAATCATTCCTTGTCTCTTATTACCTTTCCAGTTTCATCCATCTTATTTCTGAACACTCATTTGGTGCCTATTACATTTTTATTTTTCGGTGTGGGCACTAGAGTCCATGTACCATTTTTCTCTATTTGCTCTGGTTCTTCTTCCATTTCTCTGACCCAGTCATCATCTTTCAAAGCCTTCTTTTCTATTTTGGGCTCACAAATAGAGAGAATACAGTCATTCTCTCTTGCTCTTCTTCTGGTTAGAACTCTTGCATCCTTGTCACCAATGATGTCTTCTGCAGAGTGATTCTTACTGACATATTTAGCCAGTATTGGTTCATTCCTTGGAGCTTCTTCTACCAGTTGTGCAGGTTCTATTTCATTGACTTCTTCATTTTCTGCTTCGATAGGATCTTCTTCTGGAGGTTCCACCGGTACATTGTACTCGAACCCTTTATAGTCCTCTAATTCACTTTTACTGTCTTGTTCATTTTTCTTAGAGTACTCATCTAATCTGACATTTGCACTTTCCACAATCTTAGTGGTCCTTTTGTTTAGACACCAGTATGCCTTGCTCTTTGTTGAGTAACCTAGGAAGATTCCCTCACCACTCTTGGGGTAAAATTTTCTAGTGTACTCGTCCCTATTTATATAGTACCTGCTTCCAAATACTTTAAAATAACAAACACTAGGTGAATAACCACTCCATTACTCATAAGGAGTTTTGTTTGTCCCTTTCTTTAAATGTATCTGGTTCAGAGTGTATACAATAGTGCTTATGGCTTCTCTCTAGAAGGTATATGGGATATCCTTCTGTATCATATAAGAGTTTTGTTTCTTCTTTCAGCAACTCCATTCTGCTGAGGTGTTTTGGGTGCAAACATTTGTCTCATGATTCCCTATTCCTTGCAGTAGTTCATGAACTCTTGAGAGGTGAACTCTCCTCCTCTATGTGATCTTAGACACTTTAAATTATTAGTGGTTCCTCTTTCTACTCGAGCCTTAAAAACCTTGAACATGTGAAAAGCTTCTGATTTTTCCTTTAAGAATACAACTCACATCATTCTTGAGAATTCGTCCACAAATAACATAAAATATTGGTCTCCATAGAAACTCTTGGTTCTCATGGGACCACATAGGTTTGTGTGAACTAAGTCTAGCACACTTTTCGATGAGAAATTTTTACTGCTGAAACTAGACTTGGTCAACTTTCCTAGTTGATACTCTTTGCACATAGCATTTTCAAGTCTTAGTATGTCAGGCATACCTCTAATAGATTTTGGCTTACTGACTTTAGCTATGCTATCAAAATTAACATGACACAATCTCTTGTTCCACAACCAACTATCTTCTATCTTAGCCACTAGACAGTTACCTATGGTGGTGTTAAACAAATTGCCTCTTGACTATTTACTAGTGGCAATTAGACTTCTAGATTTGTCATTTATTTTAGATATCCTTTATTGTAAAGTTGTTCAACACTTAACAAGCTATACTTTAACCCTTCTACCCAAAAGACATCATCACAATTTGTCTTATCATTTAAGGCTATAGACCCCTTACCTTTTACTACACATGGGGCATCATTTCCGAACTTCACTATTCCTCCATTGCAATCCTCCATGTTGAGGAATTTGCTTCTGTCACCGGTCATGTGGTGAGTGCAGCCATTGTCTATCACCCATTCTCCACACCAATTTGTGCTAGAAATAAATGCCATATCTCCTTCCTCTATGTTGTCCTCTTTGACTACCACAAAAGAAATGCCATCATCATCAGATCTCTCTGATTCTTCATTAGTGACTTCTTCTTCTACAAGATAACATTCCTTATTGCTCTTGTCCCTGTAATTTCTGAAATTGTCCTTTCTATCTTTATCATTGTCAGGGCATCTTGAAGCAATATGACCTATCTTATCATAGGAGAAGAACTTTTAAGGGTAACTTACCTTTGTATTTACCTTTACCTCTTGGCAATCTTCTTGCCAGTAGAGCTTCAATCTCATCTTGCTCCTATTCCTTAGAGAGGAGATTGTCATTCTCATGGGAATGATTGGTTTTGGTAGTAGATCTACTACCCATTTCTTTTCTTCACCTTGTGGGTGTATACATCATGGATGCTTTGAAGTTGGCATCAATATTTGGTACGCAATTATCATAATTACTCAACTCAAAAGCGGTCAACTTACCAATCAGTTAGTCAAGAGTTACACTGACTCTTTCCAAGGATCTAAGTTCTAGGATAGAAAAGACCCTTATTATATATTGTGGTAGCAGAGTTCTCAGGATTTTTCTAACCACATCCTCCTTGAGTTTTCCTCTTACATTCTTGATAAAGTTTACTATATCCTTTATCCTCTTACTGTACTGCTGTATGTTTACACTTTCCTGCATTCTCATCTCATCATACTTTCCTCTCAGGCTATCTACTTTGGCCTTTCAAACATGAGGATCTCCCCCATAGACTGCCTCCAGCTTATTCCATAGCTAAAAATCTATTTTCAAATCTTGTACCTCAGCAAATTCATTATCTGAAAGAGTACTAACAATTAGATCCATAGTAGCAGTATTATCTTGCATTTCCTTTATCTAGTTTGGAGTGAGAATCCTTGAAGGTTCATTGTATTCTTTGATTAGATGGTTCCAGTAGTGTTAACCTAAGGATCTTAGATAAAGTATCATTCTTCCTCACCATAAGATGTCGTTCTCCTTAGAGAACATGGGGCCCTCCTTATGCATCATATTGGATCACTCCCTAAGATGGTTAAGCTTCTTCTAATTCTAGGGACCTATGCTCTGATACCAACTGTTAGTCCCAATCGGTAGCGATAGGGGAGGGGTGAATCAACACTTAATCAAATTTTCACAATTTAAATTTTATCTTAAATCTTCATTCATCTAAGATCAAACAATATACTTAAACACTGAAGTAAAATATGCAAACATGAAAAGTTGATAGTGACACCAAGGAGTTATCTCGTAGAAACCCAATAGGGAGAAAACCATGGTGTGAGTAGGAACTCACAAAATTTGCACTCTTCTGGAGTACACCCAGTTAAGAGCCATCACTATTAGGAGATTACAAAGACACTGTTAGGTGCCACCCGCTTAAGGGATTTTTTATCAAGGCTGGTTAGTGCATTTACCCTTTTAAAGGTAGCCTAGTTAGAGGACATAGAACATCAGTTAAGATATTACATGTTTAAGGGATTTTATACAATGGGACTTGTTAAAGTCCACCTAGTTAAGGTATTTATGTTGAAGGTGTTAGAAAGAAAAAGTTGGATGATCTGTAGAGTTAGCTACTCATAGCTTGATCAGATCTCAAAATGCATCCCACTCAATACACACCAGTTGTGACTTCTATGCACAAAACCGGTTCCTTCAGCTATTCACTTTTTTGTTCACCTATCCCTCGGCACTCCACTCTATCAGTATTATGACCTTTGGCTGTGCACTCTATCGATCCTATGTTCTTTGGCTCTAACCTCCACTGGTTCACTATTCTTCGGCTCTACTCTCAGCCGCTTGTTTGTCCTTTGGCTCTACACTCAGCTGGTTCTCTATCTATCGACTCTGGACTTAGTCTATTTTCTTCACATACACACTCAACTATGCGAACACCTCTTCGCAATTCCTCTCACTATATTCTTCACCTTGGATCGCCTTCAACAAGATTTATTTATTTCAGATTTCATGACCAAAACTTTCAGAAAGAGCTCCAGAACTCTTTATACATTTTCTGTCAACACCTTCAGGCATATCCTCAATTAGATCAATCAGGGATTTCGAAAGATTTCAATTACAAAATCTCCCGCTCTTTCTTTGCACGTCTTACAACAATTCCACCAAGTGTTTAATCAATTCTGCCATTGCATCTCCTAGAGATAGAAACTTCTCAAATATGTTTAGTCAAATAAATTTGAACCAGAGAATCGACATGTAATCATGCTTAACTGCATGATAACTAAAAGTTAACTTTACTAGTGTTGGTGTAAATAAATATTCATTTTGGATATTATTACACTTACTTAAGTTAACTTAGGATAATGCATCTCTTCGTAGTTTGGATTTGAGACACTTAGGGAAGTGTGCACATAGGGATAGAGCTTGTAGGAGAAATTCCACCTTTTGTGGTCTTATTTTGTTGTTACATTCCACATTCGGTGGGTCATCCACCTCTTGTGGAATATTATATTATTTCTCCTACCTACCCTTAGTATTTCTTACCTACACTTATTTCTCATTGAGCCACATGTCATATTTGTGTGCTCATACATCCATATGGCCTTGCCTATATAAGCAGGCCTATATTCATTGTATTGGTTAATCCAGTTGATCATTTGCATATTGATGAGAATACAGTATGTTCTTGTCATTCTATTGTCTCTTTTATGCTTTTCGTTGTGCCCTTGATCTTGGCAAAATCCTACATGGTATCAGAGCTATTGGGACTTCATTGATTGGTTTTTGGAGACATCGTGGAAGGCTTCTATTTTTGGATTTAGGGATCTTCATTTTTTGGGGGCGTCATACAGTGATTTGGACATCACCGTTTAATTCGGGAGGCCGTTTCCATAAATTTCGACTATAAAGTCAACCTATTTTGGTGAGAAAGTTTTTTTTCCCCATTTTGGCTATTATCGTACAGATTTCGAAATTTTTTTTTAAAATTTTTTTTTCAAAAAAAAAAAATTCGAAAATCTGAAAAATAGCGGAAATTTTTTTTAAAAAAAATCAAAAAACAAAAATTCTTTTTGGATTTGGGGGTCTACAGACTCCTCGTACTCTGCAGTACCCTGCAGGTTGCAAGTCCTGCCGCTGACACATACCTGTTGTGTATGCCGCCAGCGCCGCCCGTACCTCCCAGTCTCTACGCCCGCTCTGGCCGTGTACCCTTCGGAGCCCGCCGCCGCCACCAGCAGTCCCATCCTCCCGGCTTCCACCATGCCCCACTTGCTGTCGTCGCTTCTGCTAGCCGCCTCGCTAACACCGTTGGCTTCCCTCGGCTCCCGGCCGCTGGTCTCCGACCCTCCAGCGCCTCGGCTCCCGGCTACCGAAAACCTCCGACGACGCCTTCTCTCCTCCGGCACTACAAACAAGGCAAAAACCACGTCCACCACGTGGTAGACGGCCACTGGCCCGTGGCCAAAACCATACACCTGCACAGTGCCACGTCAGATCCGTACGCCCTATCAGTCGTACTGCACAGTCACCTGCCTAGTCAGCAGTCCGTATAGTACGGACGTCCAGTTAGCAGGGAGGAGAAATTTTCATGACGGTCATACAGCTGTCAAATTTAACATAGTGAATTGCTAACGTCAGCGCCACATTAGTAGTTTTTTGAAATTTTTTTGACCCCTCTCCATTGAGCTTTTCAGTTTTGCAGTCCAACTTTGAAAGGCCATATCTTTCTCATTTTTGCTCCTTTTTTGGTGCAATTTTTTTTGAAATGGGCTAAAATTCCATGATCTTCACTGTGGTGTGGTTATTTTCTAATTTTGGTGCATAGGTTTTTCAGAATTTCTGGATTCTCTCAGCTGTACCTATCCAATCCTCAATTCTGCAACTTCAAAGGCCTCGTTTGAGCTCATACGACCTCCTTTTCAGGTGTCATTTTTTTTGAAAGTGCTTATTTTTTCGTCTAATTTCATAATCTATGATCAGATTTCAAATATTTTGAGTGGGAATTGTACTTTCAGATATTGGTCTTATTTGGCCTATTAGGTACTTGTAAATTGCTTGGATCTTAGTTAGATCTCTTGCATTATTAGTTTGAGACTCTTTTGACCTTATAGAGGTAGTTGTAAAATTGTAAATCAGAAGTCCACTTTGCCATTTTTTGCAAGTGGCCCATTGTATACACACTACTTATAAAGTGCCAAATCATCACTTTTGGGGGGGGTTCTTTGATTGAGTGAATTTGGGGGGGTGTCTTGTGTGATTGTGCCTCTCTTTGTGCTCTTTCCATTTTTGTTGCAATGAGTCCTAATAAATTTCCACCTTTAACTCCACATAATTATGCATCATGGAAAATTAAAGTATGGAGTAAATTAATGGAAAAGGGTCTCACACATTACATAGATGGAACAATAACAACACAACCTGATCCTAAGGCTGATCCAAATGCTCAATTAGAGTGGCCCACAAAGAATTGCATGGCTCTTGGAACCTTGCGCAAGTATGTATCAGATGACCTCATTTTTCACATTGAGAAGTG
This sequence comes from Cryptomeria japonica, assembly GCF_030272615.1. Lineage (NCBI taxonomy): Eukaryota > Viridiplantae > Streptophyta > Pinopsida > Cupressales > Cupressaceae > Cryptomeria > Cryptomeria japonica. Next base: position 241,627,794 of record NC_081407.1, on the reverse strand, counting down.
TAAAACAATCAAAGAGGCTTGGGATATGTTTCAGAAATTGTATGGTCAAGTTGATGAAATCAGAGGCTATCAGATTGACAATGAGCTCACCAACTTGGATCCCAAGAGTTTTGATACAATCCAAGATTATGTCACCAAAGGAAATGAGCCAAGAGCAAAGCTTAAGGATTGTGGAATTGACAAAAAGGATGCTCAGTTGATATTCAATGTGTTGGACAAGCTTGCACCAGAATATGCAGCATTTGTGTCTAGCTTCCAAACTCATCATTTGACAGTGGGGAGTTCTTATGTTATGCCTTCATTTGATGCTTTCACAGAAATGTTGATATTGGAACAATCTATGTTTTTGAACATGAGGTTTCTCAAGTCTTCAAAGTCCAAGGCTTTGGTGGCTAATCAAGGGAATCAAGGAAGTCAAGGCAAAGATTCCAAGAAAAAGAAGAAGCAATCTAAGTCTAAGCCACACCAAGAAAAAGGACAATCATCCTCTCCATCACAAGGCAATTTTTCATCCTCTTCCAAGAAGGGGACACCACCTAAGAAGGATAAACCAACTTGTGGATATTGCAAGAAGTATGGTCATGATGAGCATTGATGCCACGCAAAGCAAGTTGATGAGTTAACCAATCTTCTTAAGAAAAACAACATCAACTTGCCATCCACCTACACAAAGAAGGATTCATCTCCTTTCTCTTCCTCACAGTCTAAGGGAAAAGGGCAAGCATTTGTGGCTACAACAGGTTCTTCACAGCAATGGATACTTGACTCGGGTGCCTCATATCACATGGGTTCTACAAAGGAGCAGTTTTCTTCATTGGGGCCATCTAAGGTACCTCACATTTACATAGGTGATGACACACAAGTAGAGGTTGAATGGAAGGTTTAATTGACATGGATGATGGAACATTTGAGAATGTTATCTATGTTCCTAACTTGTCTGCCAACCTTCTCTCCATCTACCAAATCACTCACTATGGGAATGGGAAAAAGGTTGAGTTTACACCAGATTTAGTTGTGGTAAAGGAACTTGATGATGATGCCTTGGTAGCATTGGGACAAGTCAATGACAACTCAAGGCTTTATTCATTCTCCCACTTTGTGCCAAGTTCACCTTCTAGAGCCTTTCTTACTCATTCAAATTCAGAAAGTAAGCTATGGCATGACCGGTTTGGTCACCTCAACTACCGCTATCTTCAGCAGCTCAACACTAAAGACATGGTCACGAGTCTACCTTGAATCAGTTTTTCAAAGGGTGTATGTTCAGGTTGTTCCATGGGCAAGCATCCCAAAGAGAAGTTTGATAAAGGGAAAGCTTGGAGAGCTTTGGAAGTTCTTCAACTTGTTCACAGCGATGTAGCAGGTCCATTTCCAGCACCTTCATTTAGTAAGGCCCGCTATGTTCTTACCTTCATTGATGACTACTCCCGCTTCACTTGGGTCTACTTTCTCATTCATAAGAGTGAAGTATTTGACAGATTTCAGGACTTCAAGACTCGTGTGGAGAAGCAATAAGGGAAAGTGGTCAAGATTCTTCGCACAGATAATGGAAGGGAATACGTGAACAAAAGACTTGATGATTTTTGTACATTTGAGGGGATTGATCTTCAACATTCTGTCGCATACACTCTAAAGTAGAATGGGGTTGTAGAGTACAAGAATAGAACTCTCAAAGAAATGGCTAGCTGTATGATACATGCATGTTCTCTTGATCCCACCTTTTGGGCAGAGGCTATCAGTTGTGCCACACACATCTAGAATTGGGTTCCTCACAAAGCTTTGCAAGGTGTTACTCCTTTTGAGGCTTGGGCTGGTAGGAAACTAATTGTGAGACATTTCAGAGTCTTTGGGCGTCCAGCATGGGCTTGCATACCTCTGCAGAAATGCAAGGCATTGGCACCTCAGAGTCGGCCTTGCATATTTGTTGGATATCTTGAGGGTGTTAAGGCATACAGATTGATGGATCTAGAGACACATGAGGTGTTCATTGAGAGGAGTGTTCACTTTGAGGAAAGCTCTCCTAGCTTAGCCTCTCTACCTCCTCCACCTTCCTCCATTGTGGATAGTGATGTTAGTGATTCAGATGATGAGACTCCTTCAACTCTGACTCACAGGGTTACACCTCCGCAGGGTCCACTTGCAGTTGAGGAGCCTCATTCTCCACCTCCACCTAGACCTTGTTGGGCTCGACAGACACTTGAGTCCGCAGGTTCTCTTGTTGGGGATCCTTCAGATACCCGGAGAACTCGATCACAACATCAGGATCTTCCACATGCATTCATTGCTACCGCTTCCGATCCACAGACATTTAGAGAAGCATCAAGGGTTCCTGAGTGGGACCAAGCTATGGAGGAAGAGTATAGTTCCTTGATGAGGAACAACACATGGGATTTAGTCCATCTCCCTAAGGGGAGAAAGATGGTTCGATGTAAGTGGATCTATTGGACCAAGTTTGCAACGGATGGTAGTGTGGATAAGTATAAGGCTCTGCTTGTTGCAAAAGGTTTCTCTCAGGTTGCAGGTGTTGACTATACTGAGACCTTTGCACCTGTAGCCAAGATGAACTCCATTCGTTTGACACTTGCTATTGCTACAGCTCATGGTTGGGTTGTACATCAGATGGATGTGAAGAGTGCTTTTCTTCATGGTGATCTTGATGAGGAGATTTATATGAAGCAGCCACAGCCACAAGGTTTCATCCAGGATACTTCCTTGGTTTGCATACTAAGGAAATCTCTCTATGGCCTTAAGCAGGCTCCCAGGGCTTGGTATGCCAAGATGGATTCCTTTCTTCTCTCCACAGGGTTCACCAGGTGTCATTCTGATCCGAATGTCTACATTTTGTGATAGGATGACTCTCACTTGATACTTGTGCTCTATGTGGATGACTTGATCATTACAAGGAGTACTTCATCCATCATTAGTAGGGTCAAATCTGCTTTGCACGACAGATTTGCTAAGACTGACTTGGGTATTTTGCACTACTTTCTTGGGATAGAGATTTCACAATCACCTTCCGGGATTACACTATCACAACCCAAGTATGCTCTTGATCTACTTGCACGCTTTCATATGGCTGATTGTAAGCCTGCACTGACTCCCTTTCTTTCAGGAGTCAAGCTTGAGGCGCAGTGTTCTTCTCCACCAGTTGATGCCACTTTATATCGTCATCTTGTGGCTAGTCTCATCTACTTGACTCATACACGCCATGATATTTCATTTGCAGTTGGCATGGTTTCCCGCTTCATGTAGGAACCACATGAGCTTCATTGAAAAGCCACCAAATGCATCCTTAATTACATCCAGGGTACACATCACTATGGGATTCACTATGTAGCAGGCACAGGACTTTGCTTGGCTGGTTACACAGACTCTGATTGGGCTGGCGACCTTGATGATCATAAGTCTACTTCTGGTTACAGTTTTTACCTTGGTTCAGGCCCCATTTGTTGGCAGAGCAGGAAGCAACATGCTATTGCTCTATCTTCAACTGAGGCTGAGTATCGAGGCGCTGTTAATGCAGTGACTAAGACCATTTGGCTCCAGTAGATCCTCACAGAGTTTGGATTCACCACTCCACAGCCGACAGTTCTACATTGCGACAATCAGAGTGCTATTGCAATCTCGAAGAACCTAGTCTAGCACCAGCAGAACAAACACATCGAGATCTATATGCACTATATCCGAGAGCTCATCCAGGAGTAGGTCATTGATTTGCAGTATTGTCCTACAGTAGAGCAAGTTGCTTACATCTTCACCAAACCTTTCACCGAGAGTAAGTTCCAGCAGTTGCGAGCTCTGTTGGGGGTGCAAGATGTGTCATTAGGGGGGTCAGCTGACTTCTCCTTCCTCTCTTATGGGGGGGACTTTTTTCTCTTTGAGGTTTTGTCCTTCTTCTTTGAGAGTCTTTTGTACATTCATCTCTCTTTTGGGGGCGAGTTTTTTCCCACTGGGTTTTCTTCCTTTCTCTGTTTGTGAGAGATTGCATTGCATAATTTTTCTTACATTTGCATATTGAACATGGGTACCTATCATGGCCTCGTAGCTGGGACCCATCTTGCATTGTTGACTTAAGTCTTCATTCCCCTGAGTTGCACTTAAGGGGGGGTGTTGGTGTAAATAAATATTCATTTTGGATATTATTACACTTACTTAAGTTAACTTAGGCTAACGCATCTATTCGTAGTTTGGATTTGAGACACTTAGGGAAGTGTGCACATAGGGATAGAGCTTGTAGGAGAAATTCTACCTTTTGTGGTCTTATTTTGCTGTTACACTCCACATTTGGTGGGTCATCCACCTCTTCTGGAATATTATATTATTTCTCCTACCTACCCTTAGTATTTCTTACCTACCCTTGTTTCTCTTTGTGCCACATGTCATATTTGTGTGCTCATACATCCATATGGCCTTGCCTATATAAGCAGGCCTATATTCATTGTATTGGTTAATCCAGTTGATCATTTGCATATTGATGATAATACAGTTTGTTCTTGTCATTCTATTGTCTCTTTTATGCTTTTCATTGTGCCCTTGATCTTGGCAAAATCCTACAACTAGCAAATGATTTGGCATAGACACAAGCTTACCAACTCATTCTTTGCCACCACAACTGGATGGCCAATCACTACTCTGAGATTTATGGTGATTGCCTCTTTTCCTTATGTCATAACGGTGTACCGGTATGTAACTACACTTCTTACATTATTGGTTCATCCTTTGATTTCTGGTTTGTTGTGTTAGCATCAAGTCTCTCCTCTATTTGCCAGTGAGCTACTCATTGGTTTGAGAAAACAAGTTTTCTTTCTTGAGTCACCTTTTGTAACTTTACCATCACCAGAGTGATCGATCTTCCTAAATGATAGATCGGTTGACTTAATTTATCTTACCTTGAGCTGAAGTAACCTTTGATCATTCAATACCAATGTTTCCATTCACTATTTCTTACTGAAAAGCAATACCACTATACCTTATACCACTTCACCGGTTAGTGTCTTCACTGATAAGTGTTGGACATCAATGATAAACCTTAGTATATAAACTAGTTTTCTAGATTGAGTAGTTTTGTCAATGCCAACAATACAACAGGATAAATGGCACTTAGGGAAAGGGTGATGAAGAGAAGATTGCATAAAAATTATAACATTACTAATCTAAAGGTGTTGGAGGTGATTAATATTATCCTAGGGGATGTTTTTCTAAACATAATAAGTACAAATAATGAGTTAATAATTATTTTGCCTCCACGTCCATGGTATGGATATTTGTGGATAGGGAGGAGAAGACATTGGTGTAGGTCTTAATGATGAATTTATTCAAGGCTCACTACTAGATTGACATATAGTAGATATTGGAATAAATGGTTATAGGCATTGGCTCACTAAATAGTTCATGTAGCCATGTCTAACAATTTTGTACAATGGTTCATAGATCTCATCCATCATTTGGATAACTACACTAGACATCCATGATGTCAAGCAACATGAGAAAAGAAATACAGTTTTTAAAATTAGTGAAAAGAAACAATGACATAATGGATATACATAATTAATAACAACAGGATACCCATCATACAAATAGTTCAGATTTATGAAATCTACAAAGACAAACCCATTGATAAAACAAATTTTAAACCCCTACATATAAAATATGTGCAAAATTAAAAGGATAGTTGACAACAATAATTGCTACAATGGAGATATATATTTTTTGCATGGGAGAGGATAGCAAAATAGTGGTAGAGGCTATGAAGGAAAGTAAGATGAATCAAGAAATTCAAGTGTAAGAACAGAATAAGGTAAAGAAATAGGAGAGTTTCCTATAGGAATAAGAGACTACTCTTGTGGAAGATGATCATTTGAAACATGTATCTAGGATGAAACTTCAATGGTAAATATTTTTAATATTGGGAAATAATACATCATGCATTTTAATGTTAACTAATCTAGCATGGTAGAGTTAGAGGAAATGGCTGAAAGAGTATATGTAGAACAAGCTTTAAATAAAAATGAGACCACCACTAATAATGGAGAAGATCCTTAAGATGGAGAATCATTGATGTTGTAAAGAGTTTTATTAAATCCAAAAAAGGATAAATTAAGGCCAATTCAAAGACAAAATTTATTTTGAACAGGGTGTAAGATGAGTGATAAATGTTACAAATTCATTTATGAACAATGGTAGCATCAATAACATTGTGTTTGAAAAATGGTGAAAAAACTAAAATTAAAAAACAAAACTAAGCATCCCAACCCAGATAGAGTTTCGTGGTTACAAAAGGAGCATCATAAATAGTGGATGAGCAACGTTTGGAGATTTTTCAGATTCCAAACTAGAAGGATGGATTCATGTGTGATAAAATTCTAATTGATGTTTGTCATGTATTCTCTTGGTTAGACCATGCCAATTTTATATATAGGCTATTCATGATGGCCAATTGAATACATATGCAATTAACAACAATGAAAAAGAGTACATCTTGAATCCACTAAATAATAGTGAAGAGGAGAATGAAGAAAAACCAAAAGTATGTTTGATTTCTCGATAGCAATTTTTTAAAGAATTCAAAAGAGAGAATTGATTATTATCTATAGTTCCCAGGTTTACAGTATTTGGTACATTGAATAAAGAGGATGAGATAATAAAAGAATATTAAGAGATATTGGAGGACTATGTTAAATTTTTGATGGAGATTCATAATGGATTGCCATCTGTGAGAGGTATTATTCATTATATGAATTTGATTCCTCATGCAAGATTTCCATATAAGGAACCATATATGTCGTCAAAAGAGAATGAAGAGATAAATAGGCAAGTGCAAGATTTTCATGGTAAGTTGATGTTAGAGAAAGCTTGAGCTTGTGTGTTGTTTCAATAGTTTTGGCACAAAAGAAGGATGTATATTGGTGAATGTCTATAAATTATTTAGAAATAAATAGGATAACCATCACATATTGGTTTTTATTACTAAGAATGAATAACAAGATGAATTGCTTGATTGCAGCCAAATTATTCTCTAAGATTGATATGAAAAGTGTACAATCAAATATGGATAAGAGAGGCTGATGAATGGAGGACCATGATCAAGGCGAGTGATGGATTGTATGAATGGCTAGTCATACTACTTTCATGAGATTGTTGCATGAGGTTTTGAAGTCATATCTTGGTAAGTCTTTTATTGTGTATTTAGAAGAAATTTTGATATTTAGTAAAATAAAAAAAGAGCACTTGTAACATGTTAGTGTATTCATGTAGAGGTTGAAATAAGATAAGTCAATGCTGATTTTGAAAAAGTGTAGTTTCATGAAGAAAGGGTTGGTATATTTGGGTTTTGTGGTTTATAGTAGTGGTTTTAAAATGGACCTAAAAAAGTGATTTTCTTTTTTATTAACCTTTACTAAAGAGTGTATAAAAAGTGAGAAGCTTTCATGGATTAGAAATCTTATATGGGATGTAATTAATAAAAAATAGTGGGATTTGTGCAGAAATTATAGAGACAATGAAGACTAATACAACTCCAATAAGAGGAGTTTTAATTTCTGGATGGAAAAGATGATGGAGAAGCCCATGTTAGCACCTCCAAATTTTTGAAAAGTGTTGAATATTGATTGTGATGCAAGTGGGGAAACGATTGGGGGAGTTCTAGATCAAGAGAGAAAACCAATAGCTTACTTTAACAACCTAAATGAGTTAAAAAGAAAATAATCCATGTATGATCAATAGATCTATGCAATTGTACAATCAGTCAAGAAGTAGAGACAATACTCACCATTGAATGATTTTTTGTTGTACATCAATCATCATGCATTTCAATTCATCAAAAATAGCCAAGGTAAATTGAGTAAAAAACATGTAAAATGGGTATAATTTTCTTCAATCTATTTTTTTGTATTCAAGCATAAAAGTGGCCAATCAAATAGAGTTATTAACGCAATAAGTAGGAGATATTTTTTATTGAATGAGTTGATAGTAGGTCTTGTTGGTTTTGATTCTATGGGAGAGTTGTATGAAGAACATGTGGATTTTAAAGAAGCTTGAGCAACGTGTAAGAATCCAATTGGGACATATATAACTCCACGGTGGATTATATTATTCAAGAGAATTTGTTTTTTATTATGTTAGCAGGGAGAAGGCGAACAAAAAAATTAGAGAGCATCAACATAAGATCTAGTGTCATACAGCCAGAAAAGGAAACACCACCAACTACTCTCAGAAATAATAAAAAATCATCATGTCTTTGTAACTAAACATATTGCTCTTAACTAACCACCATCTACCTAACATATTTTAGGTAATAAGACAATATAAAGAGGTAACTATAATAAGAGTTTGATTCATATGGCACACAGGCCTCTTCCTATCAAAATACTTATAATATTTACTACTAACTATAGTAGAGATCATAAAAAAACACAGACAAAAACTAAAGTTCTTAATCATTCTTAATCATATTCTAGTTATGCTCCAGTTTGTTCTTTTGGTTAATCCATATCTCCACCAGGGTGGTCTCTTTCTCCTCATTCTCATCATAAAGTTTTGCTTCCTTCAACAACTTTCTTGCCTTCTTTTTCATTTAAATATGCCCAGAAAAAAACCCCATCAAAGACTTTCTCATAATGTCATCACTGATGAAACACAACAACCAAAATGAGTCTCTCATTTGATCAAAACATTGCCTATAATCTTCAATTTTTGCTTCCAAGTAGAAGACCCTTTAGCTTTGTAAGTTATTGTTATTGTCCTTATTTGAAGGAAAATCCTAAGAATAGAGAACCATGTCAATATCATCCTAGGAGTTAAAAGGTATAGAGGCTAGATCAAAATCCTCCATGTCTTCTAAAGAATCACTCCCAGCTTCCATCTCCTTCTTGTAATGTTTCTCTTGTTCTTATTCTTCAACGTAAAACTCCTGATCCTCCATATCCTCATTTCAGGATTCGTCCACATCCTCTAGGTTAAATTCTTTCACCAAATCAAAGGTACTCACTTTAGGTTCAATTTGAACCTCCTTATCCTTATCCAAGAGCTGAGAAGACCTTTTTTACCAAAAATACTCTCCTTATTCTCCCTTTTATTCATCCTTTACTCATCTTTTTCCAAGTCCTGGAAGTCAAGGTCAACGGTGATGCTTTTCATAGTAGATTCTTTCTTAGTATTCTTGGCTTTAATAGGGCTATTTTTGGGGGTTTATTTTCCTCCTATCAGGGTTAATTTTGAGAAAGGAAACCTCAAGCGATTCCATTTCTTATTTAGCTCAAGTTTTCTTTCTCTTAGATTTGGTCGGAGGAGTCCTATCAAGCGAATGTAGGGGTTTGTTTCAATTAACTCAATTTTGATAAACAACCCATAAATTTCATCTTTAGGGTCAACAATTCTAGGCAAGGAGAGAAAATAGCTATGATTAGGGTAGTGTCAAAATCATACTTGCATATAACATAGATTAATCCTTGATGAAGTAGAGGATTAGCTCCATTAGTAATTCTAGACTCTAGGGACTTGTAAAAAGAAACTAGGGTAAATTAATCCTATCACCATGGCTAATATAATTTAGAATGGGGAAATGATAACCAAGGACTGAGGTATAATGACCCTCTAGAGTGAAATGTTTCATAACAAAGTAGCTAACTATACGATAGGGCTTAGGGAGAACGGAATGGCCATACCCATTTTGAACCATCACTTGGCTCTCTCCTTTCTCGAAGAACTTCTTCATGTAGTGTTTATAGTCTCCAAATCTTCTTCTTTACACTTTTTCCCCTTCATTATACAACTCACTCACCTTGGATATAAGCTTCAGCTACACTATAAAATATATATGACCAATAGACAATTCACCATTCTACCAAGAATTGAAGAACCTCATAGATAAGGTCATAGTGTAACCTTTCATGGCCATAAAGAGGAAGTCATGCCTGCTCTGCAAAAGAGGTCCCACACCTCTTCATTCTTTTGGAGTTATATGAAACTCTTCGGCTCAATTCTCTTCAAAGTGTCCTCTATATCAATATGATTCTTCATAGTGCAGAAATATTAAGTATGAAAGAAACTTAAAAACAAACTATAACTTTTAGAAGTTGTCTTGTTTGTTAAAAGATATTCATTTAAAAGGCTATTTTTGACTTGATAGATTTTAGTATCCACACATGTGAGCATCCCATTTACATTATGGGAAATTAAGCCGCCTCAAAAAACAAGTCTACCACCTTTCCATCGAATGATTTTTCCATTCTTATTTATTAAAGAAAGGCAAGAGGGAAAAGGTAGCCTACATCTAGCTATACTCTTTTAGTTAATAATATCCGCGTCACTCATTTTCCTACTAGGCATCCAACACATTATAAAAATCATCCAACCTATCAGCATCCTAGTCACCTTCTTATAATTCATCAAAAATAAATATGAATTTGAAAATTCTTGGTACCCATTAAATGAATTAGGAAGGGAGCAACGAGAGCATCATTAGATCCTCAAATAATTGACCGAGTCACTATGGAAGGGTTTTACCCTTTCCATAGTTGAGATTTTTTTTAATCCAACTAATCTCTCATTATAATTAAAGTGACACCAATCCTTTTTGATTAATCGCTGATTCCTACCTTCATCCACCATGCAATTACCTGATGAATACTAAGAGGGCGGGGATGAATTAGTATGCCAAAAATCTTTGCACTTAAACACTTTGCAAGACTAATAGTAAACCGGTAAAACAGTTTAGCAGACAAATCGGTTAACACACATGCAAATCAAATAGCTAATATTGCATTCACCCACAAAAGCAAAAACACCATAACACAAGAGAATTTGATGTGGAAACCCAAATTGGAAAAACCATGGTGAGATCGAACTCACAAGTAACTATCTGCAAAATAGGAACCAGACCAGTTAAGGTCAGATCGATTAAGGTCTTACAATGTTCTTTACCAGAATAGATCCTATTAGGAATCCGAATCTCTGTTAGGAGATAAGTCCGATTAAAGACTACCTTGCTAGAGGATTTTAGATCCACAGATGTGACCCATCTTGTTAGAGGATTTACAAAAGGCTTTTGGGCCTACCTTGTTAAGGGCTATAGACTTGTCAAAGATGTGAGTAATCAACAAGTGTTTGATCTACCTAGTAGCATAGACTGCTCGGTTAGATCCTTGATAGCTCGTTCCTAATGCACTCCAGCATTACTTCAATCTTCTACACATTCATATTCTCTCGAACTCCTCAACCACCTAAAACCCTAGCAACAACATAAACTTTTGTTACAACCACATCAACAACCTAAAACCCTAGACATGATGTCCTTATAAAGGAATCTGATTTCATGTCGATCCAATAGGATTACATAACAATTTCCTAGGTTCAATGAACCTAGACATACTTGGTACCATGACACAAAAAGCACCATTTAGGTGTCGGCACCGTCAAACAATTGGTGGATGGTAACTCATCACAAAATGCCAGTTGGTAACTCATCACAAAGTATTATCGGTTCATACAAAATGAAGACTGGTAAAAATGTGTTATGCTGCTTTACTCCCTCATACCGTTTGGGATCCACGAACCACTTGGGGTCAACATGCCGCTTTAGACCGGGAAACACATTCTACAAAACAACAATAGTCTAAAGACTATAATACAACATACCGGTTGGAACAAATACCGGTTGTGCTCTAACTCATACATATAAAGGAGATCTCAATGCAAGTGTGTGTCCATCAATGACAATCACAACATAAACATAAAAAGTGCCAACAATCTCCCCCTTTGGCATTGATGGCAGCACTTAGGAAAATAAAAATTTTACATCTAAGTGTTTTACAACAAAATCATGCCATTAGCAAAATTGCTCCCCCTAAGCATATACACTATCCCTTTAAGAAGACAATGTATAACACTTTTGCTTATAAAGCATAAACATTGAGATATTCAAAGCATATATCAAAATTTTGATTACCAGATACTTCTCCCAAATATAGTTCTTCTCCCCCTTTGCCAACAATGACAAAGTATAGCTGAACAACCTTGTTTTCATTTGATATTTTTAAAATAATAAAAGTTTATGACAATAAGGAATAATACTTGTCAAAAATAGATTTAAAGTCCTACAAGAATTGTTTCATCGACAAAGACCAGGACTCAAGTAGGGAGGTGGCCACTTCTTTTTCTGTCTGCATCTGGGAGACCTGTTCTTCCATGGTATCAGTTGTGCTCATCTCCTATGTAACTGTTAAGGCATCCAGGTTCAGATAGCACTTCTGAAGAATTTACAATTGTGGGAGTAGAACCAGTTGTAGCTCCTACAAATCTCTAGACCGGGTGTTGATCTCTTGCTCCATTTTTGCTGACTTGATGTGAAATCGGTGAATGGTTTGCCCATAAGTTGTAAAGGAATCATAAGGTGGCTTGAATGTGCTCATGTAGGCATGCAAGTCTGTTTGAAGCTTTTTCTTCTGAGCTAGCACATCATCATAGAACAGATGGGTTTGGCAGTTCTTGCTGAGTAGCATATTCCCCTCATCTAGAGCATCCCTTATATCCTTTTGTTCTTTCTTCAGTTCAGACCAGAGCTCATTCAACTTCTTCACTAGAGCTATATTAAGAGATTTTTGATGCTCCTTCTTGACATTTGCCTTTGCTGCCTCTTCTAGGCTCTGCACTTGATCATCCACTAGTGTGCATAGGAGCTTAAGTTTAGCTAGTGATGAATCGGTGTTGGGAAGATTTGTACCGGGTATCAAACCGGTAAGAGTGTCCACAGCCACTTTAATTACATCATGCTCCTTCTTCCTTCGAATAATTTCAAGGTGCTCTTAAGCAACCTTGATGCTCTGCATTAGCTCTGTTTCACTTGTAGATTGGAGATTGATAGGACTGGTGAGATCAACAGGTTTGGGTTGATTCCTAGTTGCCTTTAGAGTCTCCATCTGGGTGCTCTTCTCTGCTTCTCCTGCCTTGTCCTCTTCCACTCTCTTCTTCTTCGCTTTTCTCCTCTTCTCTGCTTCCTTATCCCCCTCTGCTTTATTCTTCTCTGCTTCTTTCCTTTTCTCCTCTTCTTTGTCCTCCTCTTCCTTCTTCCTTTTCTTTGCTTCTCTCCTCTTCTCCTCTTCTTTTTCTTCCTCTTCCTTATTCTTCTTCTCTGCTTCCTTCTTCTTTTCCTCTTTCTTGTCTTCCCCTTCTTTCTTTTTCTTTTCATCTTCTTGCTTCTTTTTCTCTTCTTCATCCTTCTTCTTCTTCTCCTCTTCATCTTTCTTCTTCTTCTTTTCTTCATCCTTTTTCCACTTCTCTTCTTCATCTTTTTTCCTCTGCTCAGCCTCTTCCTTTGCCGCTTCCTGTCTGTCCTCGGCTTGCTTATCAACTTGTTTAGCCTGTTGCTCCTGTCTTATTGTCTGAGATGGTGTTTCCTGAGTAACATCTTCTATTTCTAGGGCATCGACATCAATAGTGTCGACCGGTTCATCAACCGGGTTTCCTTCATCATCAAATGCTTCATCCGGTTTTGTTATAACCGGTTCTTTCTTAGCTTGCCGATTGGATTTAGCCACTCGATGCATCTTTAGAGCTTGTAGAGAACAAGTGTGTGTATCTTTGAGTACTTCCTTACCCTTCCCTTCTAGTAGCAAGAGTCTTCTTCTTCTCATGAAGAAAAGACCTTTGTATTTGTTCAATACATTGAACAGTTCTGAATTTGATACATTAGGAAAATGTTCAGCAAAAACTTTTTCTCTCATTTCCCGTTCCTACTCTATGGAAATGCACCATTTATTGTCTAAGGACTTATACAAAGAATCCAGTGTTTCAAATCTAATTTCTGAAGGTGACTGGTCATTAACACATAAATACTGAATTATCTCCTTTTCAACTGCTTCCTTTTCATCATCATTAAAGTCATCAAAATACTCAATTAAATCATGTAGCAATTTTCTCCTAATATTCTTTATTGTTCTTTGACAATGTGTCAAAGGTTTATAGGAGGAGATATCAATATTTACCGATGCAGATGATGCCAGTTCATTCTTTGTCTTCTTTCTTGTCTGTCTCGCCTTCTTGGGCTGCTCCTCAGACACAGTTTCCTCTAAGTTCAGTGTAGTGCTTTTTGTCTTCCTTTTCCTCTTGAACACTTTAGTCAATGCTACTTACAGTTTCTTCTTGGCCGGTGACCATTTGGTCACTTTTGGACTTGTTGTTGTAACCGGTGCTGATGTTGCAGGCACTGACTTTGCCTTCTTCATTGCAGGTTCTTTTCCTTTCTTTGTAGTGGGTTCCTCGACCAGTGTAACCCTTTCTAGATAGGTTCTGCTCCTCTTTGCATTAGGATCAAGTGGCAAGGCAATAAGGGTAGAGGCATACCCTTCCAGCATATCATTCATCACCTCATAGCCCATTGGCTCCACTTCTTCCATTCTAGGCTCACCAGCCTCCATTATGCATTGATCCACTTTGATGGTGAAACAGATATCATCCTCATATTTCTTGACGATGTCACCTGATATTCTCATTCTTTGGCTCATTTTCTATCTGAACTCATCAAAATACTTGTTTAGAACATCCGAGTAACTGGTTCCAATTGCTTGAATGCTTTCCTTAATTTTCTTTGTCATCGGTTGGTCAGCAGACAACTAGACATCTCCTACTCCTAGAAAGTAGCCTTGGAAATAGAAGAACAACCCAATCGGTAGTTGTCCAAACTTGAACCTTAGTGCATTATCCTATTTGATCAACTTACGATTCAATAGGAGTTGTCTCTGCATACCGGTGCACAGGTCAAATGATGCATCCTCCATTATCATCCGATAATTGGCATTTATCACTGCAGTAGATACAGAGTTAATTATGCTAGCAGAGAATGTCTCGTAGCCTATCACCATGTACGCATACTTAACCAGATCATCCTTGATAGAATTGACTATCATGCCTCGTGAGTCACTCACTGAACTGGTGAGCTTGGACATTTTAGTTTTGCTTACCATCCTTAGGGTTGGCACTTCCCCTGTGTTGTAGAAACCGGTGAATGCATGAATTGCCTACAGCGTGATATCATGTGTTCTCTCCAGGTACATCTTGTTACCATGGACTCTTCTTAGAATGATCCTTATATGATCCTCTATGAAATCCTCCAGGAAGTAAACAACATTGTGCAGCTTCTTCTTCTTCAAAATATCATACTCCGATTTGATGTTCTTATCCTTTCCACAAAATAAACCTAACTGGGAGTGGATGGCTAGAGACCCTAGGTCTTCAATCTTGCAATCTATGTAGTCAAAAATTCCCTCTTCTACTATCACACCAGCCGGGACTTGTGATAGGGCATTATACTTAGACTTTCGTTGAATAAAACTTGCAAACTCAACAGATGCACTAGAACTAGTATGAGATGCAGAAGCCATGATATAAATTTTAAGAACTCAAGAAATACCTTTTGAAACACATGAATTTAGGGCTTGTAGATTCTCCTTCACTTCACACTCTGTCGGTTGTTGAATCACCACTTTGTGTTCTCCACTTGACCGTTTGCAGTTTGAATTTGAATCTCCTTTGTGGTTTCTCAATTTCTCAAAATCTCAGCTCAAATTGCCTTTTCATCACTCTGCTCTTTGAAAAAAATTTCTTTGCTCGACAACTGATAGTGAACAATGATTTGAAAAATTCTTTTAAGCATATTTCTCACCTACCATAATTAATGCTCCTCTATTAGGGTGTAAACCCTAATTTCCATTTTTACCATTTTCGGTCTTTTGTCAAATGACAGGTATCACATACTGGTTAAGGTCTTTTACCGGTGTAAAACAGGGCTTCGAAACATTTTGCCATTTGCTCCCCCTAAGCTTTTCTGAAGCTTAGTTTGCGGGTTCTGTGATTTCCACACTAGGTGTAGAAACCAGTTCCTCTTGTAACACTGGTGGTTTCTTCTTCCAAGTTTTGTTCATGTCCGCTTGAACAGTGTCAACATCAATGTCTCCTTCTAGAGTGACTAGTATATCATCAAATATGTTCTTTCTTGATCTATAGAATCTGGCAATATGACCCGATTTGTTGCAGTGATAGTAGACCAATCCAGGTGCTCTCGAAGGTCCATTGTTCATGTTTCCATTCTTCCTTCTGCATGTTGCAGTAGTGTGACCATGACCATGATAGACCATACAGTTTTCTCTCCATCTAGTTGCCGCTTGATAGCCACCACTTCTTTGCTGATGATTGAAGGTATTAAACCAGTTGTGATTCTGGTTCACAAAAGGTTTAGGACCAGCTCCTTGGGTCCTCTAAGGTTATCTATCAATGTTGTTCATAACTGACCTGCATTCAGATGCTCTATGCCCATACTTGTTGCATGCATAACAATTACCATTGAATCTATAGGATCTAGGCTTATCATTTAGGAAATAAGGAAAATTGTTGTAAGCCTTACTCCTACACACATTTGCAATATGTCACTCTTTAGGACAGTTGAAGCATACAAGTTTAAACTTTTGCTTACCTTTATCCTTTTATGTTGGTTGTTTCTTTGATGTTCCAACATTTGTACCAGAGGTCAAACCTTCCTCATGACCGGAATAACCAAGTCCATTGGTATTCTTGACCGGTTTGGTAGATTCAAGCTTTTGCTCTAGATTGACTGTACTCTTGTTGAACTTAGCAAGTATTTTGTTTGACTCGGAGAGTTCTTTGGAAATAGCAGCATTTGTTTCCAATAGGTTTTCATTCTCAAAGATGGCAATGTTCAGTTCTCCTTGCATGTCTTCCTATTCCACTTTGCTTGCATGGAATTGAGAAGTTAGGGCACTGATCTCATGTTTCAGCTTGGAGACCTCACGATCTCTTTCTTTCACCAGATCTTCAACTTTCCTCTAGTTCTCAAGCTCTTGATGCATCCGGATAGTCAGTTCTTCCAACTCCTTTCTTAGGTTGGAGTTTGATTCATTCAACTTATTTACTTCTACAATTAGAGCTTCCATGTCTGCTTCATTTGAAGAACTATTTTCAGATAGCTCCATTAGCTTTTTATCATGTTCTCTCCTTTTTGCTTGAGATGCCTTGTATTTGACCATAAGATCATCATAGGCTTGCTCAGACTGACTGAGCCGATGTGTAAGTTCCCTTATAAAGTATTCCCCCATATCTCTTTCCAAGTGGTTAAACTTATAGAAAGGTTGGCTTTGATACCAATTGATGAATACTAAGAGGGGGGGGGGGTGAATTAGTATGCCAAAAATCTCTACACTTAAACACTTTGCAAGACTAACAGTAAACCGGTAAAACAGTTTAGCAGACAAACTGGTTAACACACATGCAAATGAAATAGCTAATAATGCATTCACCCACAGAAGCAAAAACACCATAACATAAGATATTTTGATGTGGAAACCCAAATGGGAAAAACCATGGTGAGATGGAACTCACAAGTAACTATCTGTTGAATAGGAACCAGACCGGTTAAGGTCTTACATTGTTCTTTACCAGAACAGATCTTGTTAGGAATCTCAATCTCTGTTAGGAGATAAGTCCAATTAAAGACTACCTTGCTAGAGGATTTTAGATCCACAGATGTGAAACACCTTGTTAGAGGATTTACAAAAGGCTTTTGGGCCTACCCAATTGTTGGCATTATAACAGACAATAAGAGATTGTTGGCATTTCAATTCGAATATTGAGAAGGTTGTTGATAATTATGGATATAACTGATTAAGGATGTTTATTGTCTTCACAATATTATTTTGTCATTGATGTCAAGAAATTGATTTTATGATTTAGTATGATGTTTCCATATCTTAAGAAGTATGTTTTGAAGAGAATTAAGATGTCGGTAAAAGACATACAAAGAATGTGATGAATAAGGGGAGGAATAAGTTATTCAATGGGCAACTATTACCAAGTTAGACACTAATGAGATCATGTTGTTTAGATTGTTTTGATATCCTACATATGTTATTGTTTGTAAGGTTAATACTCTACTATGTTACCGAGCAAGGAACCTAGTCGGTAAACCCTAAGGAAACTAGTCGATAAACCCTAAGGAACCTAGCCGATAAACCCTAAGGTTATCGCTATCGGTTAATGAAGGAGGAATGTCTACCGAGTGAAGTTTAGTATTTACCGAGTTGCAACTAAGTAATAACAAAATGCATTGGATGAATACATGCGTTATTTAATGATGGAAGCTAATAAGCTAGTTATGATTAAATGATTGATACAACATGTATGAAGTTTGTTAAGGATCTATGGCAATGGAAGATTGGCAGGAAGATCTACAGCTTAGATTGAACCGCAATACCTTAGCACAAGTTCCAAGAAATGTATGAAAGTTCCAAGGCGAGGTAAAACATTTTCCGATCGAAGGATACATTGAACCTAGTCAAGATTGAAGATCTGATGGCTATGATTGATCATGGGAAATGTGATCAAGAGATTAAGCAGTTAGCAAATTGTTTATAAATAAGGAACTGTTGATAAATAATGTATGCGGGCAAGTGTAAGCATAGGGATGCTACATAGTGATTACCGAGCATAGAAGCTTGAAGACCTATTTGAATAACAGAATAAGGAGCCCAATAGAGGGACAAGATAAGTCCTGTGATTAGATTGTATTAAGCAAATAAGAATCTCCTTTAGCATTTTAGATGCAAAGTTGCAGACATACTCATTACTGTTATTTATTTGTAAGTGACAAAAAATCTCTTAATCGAGTAGACTTAACAGTCTTATTTGTAAATCCTCTAGCAAGGTGACATTCTGATTGAGTATTTGAAACCCTTTAACAAGGTCACCTCTAACAAGGTGAAGATCCTAACAGATATGAGGGAAATCCCTTAACCGGGTCACATCTAGCAATGTGTTTGTAATCTTTAACAGGATTTGCTTTTAACCGAGCATACTCTAGAAGAGTATATTTCTTAGTGGGTCCAAAATCCCATAGTGGTTTTTCCCTATTTGGGTTTCCACGTTAAATCTGGTGTTATAAGTGTTGTTATGATTATGTGTTCTTAAGCTTGTATGTTTTACAGTTTTGGTTACATATATCTGTTAAAGCTACCGAGGTTGAATCTGTTGAATATATTGAAGATTAAATTTGTACGATTCAACCCCCCCCCTCTCTCATCTTATTAACTATTGGCATCAGAACTAACATGTTAAGGGCTACAGACTTATCAAAGATGTGAGTAATCAACAAGTGTTTGATCTAGCTAGTAGCACAGACTGCTCAGTTAGATCCTTGATAGCTTGCTCCTAATGCACTCCAGCATTACTTCAGTCTTCTACACATTCATATTCTCTCCAACTCCTCAACCACCTTAAATCCTAGCAATAACATAAACTTTTACTACAACCACATCAACAACCTAAAACCCTAGACATGATGTCCTTATAAAGCAATCTAATTTCATGTCGGTCCAATAGGATTACATAACAATTTCCTAGGTTCAATGAACCTGGACTTACTTGGTACCACGACACAAAAAGCACCATTTAGGTGTTGGCACCATCAAACAATCGGTGGATGGTAACTCATCACAAAATGTTGGTTGGTAACTCATCACAGAGTATTACCAGTTCATACAAAATGAAGACTGGTAAAAATGTGTTATGCCGCTTTAATCCCTCATACCGTTTGGGATCCACGAACCACTTGGGGTCAACATGCCGCTTTAGACCGGGAAACACATTCTACAAAACAGCAATAGTCTAAAGACTATAATACAACATACCGGTTGGAACAAATACCGGTTGTGCTCTAACTCATACATATAAAGGAGATCTCAATGCAAGTGTGTGTCCATCAATGACAATCACAACATAAACATAAAAAATGCCAACAATAATTCATAGCTATACTATTTTAGTTAATAATATCTTCATCACTCATTTTCCTACTAGGCATCTAACATATCATAAAAATCATCCAACCTATCAGCATCCTAGTCACCTTCTTATAATTCATCAAAAATAAATATGAATTTGAAAATTCTTGGTCCACATTAAATGAATTAGGAAGGGAGCACCCAGAGCATCATTACATCCTCAAATAATTGACTGAGTCACTATGGAAGGGTTTTACCCACTCCATAGTTGAGATTTTTTATAATCCAACTAATCTCTCATTATAATTAAAGTGACACCAATCCTTTTTGGTTAATCCCTGATTCGTAGCTTCATCCACCATGCAATTACCTTCCCTGTAAGTATGTTGGATTTTAATACTACTAAAGATGCCCAATAGCCTTTTATACTTTCCAATAATGTCTTTTATCTCCCATGGAATATTCGTAGTAACATCTAGGCAATTCACCGCAAGTTTAGAATCTCCTTCGAAAACCACAGTTTTGCCTTTATGATGATGGAGGCATGAGAGACCTTGCCAAGCAACCAATACTTCAGCCTTATTGTTCGATCCTTTTCCTTGATTTGCACACTAACCTTCTATCATATAGCCTTTGTTGTCTCTTAAAATGCCACCCACCCTAGATAAACTTGGGTTCCATTTCGAATAGCCATCAAAATTGCACTTTAGCCAACCTTCCTCGGGAGCGATCCAGGTGCAATTCTTCATTACGATCATATTGTGCCAATTCATTCTGAGAAAACTATGCTTAACTCCCCATCTCTATTTTAATCTCAGCTCCATTAAGCTTGGAATTAACTTGGACTTCTGTGGCTCAGTTGCATTAATGTTTTGTTTAACTTGCTACTTTATGATATGGAATAACACATTATTGCTTTGGGCATCGTTCCCAAATACCTTTTTGTTTCTTTGCTTCCATCTATTACAGGCCATGAAAGGAGGAATTTGAAGCCATATATTTCAAATAACTAGGTGGGTTTAAGGGCTAAGAAACCATTATTCAATTAGGCCTTTCACATTCTCTGGAAGGGTCTAGCAGATACCTAGATCTACAAGCAGCTCATCCCAAATTTCCTTAGCAAATTGACAACGTTGAGACAAATGGTTAATACTTTCAAGGTCTTTAAAGCATAAGACATACCTGTTAACCAAAGAGAACCCTCTTCTATTCAGATTATCAATCATCACAATTCTTCCACAAGCAGTAGCCCACCAGAAATATTTGACCTTAGGTAAGAGGCCTCTAATTCAAAGAAAAATTTCAGTAGAAGTTATCCTTTGGGTCTTCAAGAATGTCATGATAGGCTGACTTCCAAGAATTCACCAGTGGAATTTAACCACCAAATCCATTCATCTTCCATATGATGAGAGAAAAAGGAGCAATCACCTTAATAGGTATATAGAGACTAAAGCTCTTTCACCAATTGAGCATAAAGGTCGGCTAGGATATCCCCATTTCCAAGCACCATATCTTCTTATATTTTTCAATTAACTTTGTCCCCTTGCCATATAATAGAATCATGAAAAAATTTACCACAATTATTGATGATAAACTGCTTAATTTTTCTTAATTGAGGTAATTCTAAGAGGGCAAAGTCCTTAATCCACACATCATCCCGAAATCTAGTGCTCTTCCCATTCCCAACTAGCCTTTTTCCACCTTTCTTGAGAATAGACTTAATTTTAGATGTATTATTCCAAATAAATGATCTCATGGGTAATTCAATCTCATTGAGGAAACAACATCTTCTAGCATTACTGAGGTATTTATCACTAATGATACTTGTCTAGTGTTTTTTCCCTTCTATTAGCTACCAACGGATTTTGGAGATTAAGGCTCGATTAAAGGATTTGATTTTTCTTATGCCAAGTCCACCAGCTTTAATTGAGTAGCAAACTCTTTCTCAAGCCACTAGGGAGAGTTTGTTTTTTTCATTAGTTCACATCCATAGGAAACATTTTTGAATTTTTCCTATCCTATCGGCAACCCCATTCAAAGAAAAATGGTTATGTTTACCTCAAGGTTCAATGAGGGAGACAAGAAATTAGCACAACTACATGAGAGTAACTATCGGTCGTGGATGAGCACAAAAGTAAAAAAAGGGTGAAAGGTTGCCAGATATGTCAACATGCAAAGAAGTGAGGAAAAACATTAGATTATACTAATCATTTCCAATATTAGAACGTTAGCATGAATTTTATTTTGGGGTTGCCATGAATACAAAGAGGTAACTATTCTTTTTTTTTTGTAGTATATAGATTTTTAAAAAATGGCTCATTATATACCATAACACAAGTGTAGTGATGCTTCCCATATATAGCATTATTTTTCAAAGAGTTAGTTAAATGACTTGCAAAAAAGTATTGTTATATAGCATTATCGAAGCTTGGGAAATTTGTTCAGATGTTTGGTTGGGTATAAACCAAATCAGTGGGATATAATACTGGTAAAATAAGAATTTGCATATAATAACACCATAAATGAAATTGAACTATAGCAAAGATTCCATTCCAAGTTGTATATGCGTACAACCCTAGGGGTGTTGATGAGTTGACGACTAGTGTAGATTTTGGTAGATAGAGTGTTGTAGCGGAGAATTTTATAGAATACATCCATGTTTTAAACAAAGAAGTCAAAATAAATTTAGAAAAGAGTGCCATAAAATATAAGGAATGTGCCGATGTTCATAAGTAGTGCAAGAATTTCAGGTTGATATTGTTGTGATGGCACAGCTGCTGAAAGAAAAGTTTTCACAAGGAACCTACATCAAGTTGAAGCAGAAAAAGATTTACCTATTCAAGGTTTTATGGAAGTTCTCGTCAAATGCATATGAAATTTAGCTTCCAATTGGCATTGATATTTCTCCAATATTTAATATTATAGATTTGTATGAATATCATGAATATAAATCAAGTGGACAAAAGAGTACACTTTCAGATTTGTTGGTTGCACCACAATGGGTACACCAACTGTAGAAGGAGATTGACAGTAATCTGAAGTCATATATAATCAGAATAATTTTAAATATAACAACTCCTCACTAAATCATATTTTGAAGTTTTAAGTGAAAATAGCTAGTATTTGACCAAAAATATCAATGCATTTCCGCACTTTCCTTGTAATCTATCTAAATCGCATCTATAGTCTTCCTCTAACAAACAGCAAAATTTCATTATAGTTTAAGATAGTAGAAAGTAACATGAATTTTGGGAGGGATAAAATAAATAAATCTTCTCAATAAATAAATTAACTACATGATAAAATATAATTACGAAATATATAAAATATAGAAGATGTGTTTTTAGTGCATAATATCTATTGCTTTTCTAAATTTAATCTAATTATATTAGTACCAAGGCAATGAATTTTTATCAATAACATTTAAAAAAAAAAATTGAAAAAGAACAAAAATATTATAATTTCTTATTAATTTATTATTAAGAAATAAAAAAAACACTATAATCCACAAATAAAAACCACAAAACAAACATAAATCAAAGATCATGACTAATCACTACAATTTCTCTTAATTATTCTCTTGATGTTCTTCACCTTCCTTCATTTCAGGATGTCCGAAACTCTTTTCTGTACTCTCGTTCTTAACAGGACCTTTCTTTTTCTTTTTTCCCTCTTCTATTTCTCCCTCTTCTTTTTCTCCCTCTTCCTCGTCACTATCCTGCACATATATGATATAAAGATGCCAACATTATATTCATATAGTTTCATAGTTTTGAACTCTTTTATATTTAAAAATATAATCAATTTGAAAAAGAAGGGTAATAAGATTATTAGAAGCTACGGAGGAAGAAGAAGAGCTGCTTGTGAGATGGAGTTCTTTAAGCAAAGCCCTGTAACGTGCTTTCCTTTCAATATCACTGGACTGTTTGGGCTCCACCACAGCTGCAGGGTGAACAGGGTTGACATGCTGTTCGTTTGTTTCCTCTGCATTTTCCTTCCCAGGCAAACTAAAGACATCACGATCCTTCTGCTCTGCTTCATTTGTCTCTAGTGTTACTTCACACAGAGGAATATTTTTCATCAGACCCCCTTGCTGTGTGTTTCCTTCAGTTTCACTTGAGTGTTTGGGCTCCTCCATAGGATTCACAGGAAATGCATCCTCCTGCTGCAGCTCGTTTGTTTTCTCTTCATTTTTCTTTCCAGATAAACCAGAGATCTCACCATCTTGTTGCTCTGTTGCATTTGTTTCCGCCATTACTTCACACAAGGGAAGAACTTAACAACACAAAGAGAAAAATGTAATTGAAAGAGTTTGAGAAAGTGGCTGGAGGTAAAGGTAGATTTCTAGGCTTGGGCAGGCATGGAGGACGTGCTTGCGACGGTTAATCTCCTGGCAGATGATTGATAGTATTGTCAGTTATACAAATCCAGGATGTTATATATAACTCGCACTAAATTTGGCCGTCGAAAATAATTTTAGTATTGCATGGCGACGTTGCTTTTAAGTAACGCTCAAGCATCCAAAATTGGGGCAAACCAATAGATTAATGCCACTCATAAATTACAATGATTCTGAAGAGTCTCCTCCATAGCCAACGAGTATGGAAAGAAAATGGTTAAGAAGAATCTTAAGAGTCTCCTCCATAGGCTTGTTGTAGTTATGTTTATAATTTTTAGTTTCTGTAGGGAGGCAGGAATATTATTATTTTTGGTTGGTAAACGGTAGAGTCAGAGGATTATATTAATATTTATAAACATATATATATTCTGTTTAAACAAAAATAAATAAGATAGGGCATGTAGTCCCAATTGTCCAAATTCCTCCTTAAGAGAAGAATTTCAAAGTTTTAAACTGAAAAAAGCTAGCATTCAGCCTTGAAAACCTAGAGCTGATTCCATTAGGACAAAAAATTATAGAGTCCAGATGAGTCTACGATCATAAATAGAGAGATTTTTAAAACAAAAATCATATCTGTAATGCTTGGAGTTCAAGCAGTCCTAAACTGGAACCTCCACCTGAGCATGACCCCTACCTCTTGGATGGCCACGACCCTTGTTCTGCATTGGATGATTTTCATGGCCATGACCCCTTGCATTCACAGCTCCTCGACCATCAACAACCCTCCCATTTTGTTCAAATTTTGGAGGGATAAGGTCATTAAGCCAGGCAAAGTCAAGGAATTCATCCTCTGTCACTAGTACATTTGGGTCAAGATTTCGACGGCCAATCGTCGGATTTCTGACCACATTTCGTCGCACTACCGACAAAAATGGCCATCGAAAACTTTGCGTCAGAAGTTCTGACTATCCTCGTGGTCGTCACAATTTCGACATTACCACAACCTTTCTGACGGCCACCATGCATGCTCATTCCGCAAATGAATACCGTCGCCATCTCAGGCTGTCGTCGGAATTCCGATACCAAAGTATAAAATTCCGACAGAGGAGTGCCGTGGGATGCAAAGCATCCTTGTCAGGCGTTTCAGTAGTGGGCGTCGGAATTCCGACGACGAGAGATGATGTGGGTCGAACGGCTTTGCCATCGGTGCGTGAAAGCACTGAACGAGTTCTACTTTTAAAAATTACATGAAACATTTTTAATTTATTTGATTCAGTGTTATTTGCAAAAAATGATTATCAATGATGTTTCCTTTCTCCAAAAATTGTCTACAACCTTTCCGTCAGATAATATGTAACATCGAATGACTAAATTTTTTCTTTACAATTGCTTATTTGATTTAAGTATTATCTTAGTGTGAATTAAAATTTATATCTGTACGGAAGCAGAACATACAAGTTGAAGAGTCTCTTGCATGCAAATTTCCTAAAAGAAAGCAAGCAGACATTATAATGCAGCTGATGAGCTTGTTTCTATGTCATTCAAGATAATGCCTGCATGCTTTCTTTTAGGAAATTTGCTTGCACATGACTCTTGGACTTGTATGTTCTGCTTCCATACAGATATAAATTTTAATTCATGCTAAGATAATAATTAAATAAAATAAGCATTTGTAATGAAAATATTTAGTCATTCGATGTTACATATTATCTGAGAGAAAGGTCATAGACAATTCTTGGAGAAAGGAAACATCATTGATAATCATTTTTTGCAAATAACACTAAATCAAATAAATTAAAAATGTTTCATGTAATTTTTAAAAGTAGAACTCGTTCAATGCTTTCATGCACTCACGGCAAAGCCATCTGACCCACACCATTATGCATAATAAAACAAATCAATATAATAGGCTATTATAAAGAATATATACAAAAATATGAAAGAACATTAAATTACCATTACAAACCCATAAACCATTAAATAGTGAAAATAGATATAACTTTGTAAATGTCTCCCTATAAACACCACAACCATGACCAAAACAAAAAAAATTCTTACCCGCAAAAACTTAGCTGGTGAGTTGCAAGTCTACAACATCTCTCAAATGATCAAACCGTTTCTTAATTTTGTTCTTCTGGTTAGTCAATGGATTTAGTTGCATGTTCAAGTTTACTATTTGAAGCCTTTTGTTTCACTATATTTGAGACATAATAAAATTCTTTTGAGTAGGAAATTGATTCAGGAGTTACATGTGAAGAATTTGGCAAAGTAAATGATGACAATCAAACTCAAATTTTATTTGTCTTGATTAAAGACTTTTATCCTTATGGCATTAAATTAAAGTTCTTTCTCTATTTTTTGGTGATCTCTAGAGAAGAGGTTACTTTGCATCGACCTGGGATATATTTAACTTGTGTTGTATCTACGGAAATATGTATCCTAGGACGATGCAATGCAACCTCTGCTCCACCAATACCAAATAGAAGAGAAAGTACTTTAATTTAAAGCCATCACAATAAAATGCTTTCAAGACATATATTAGGTATAAAAGGAAGCCTACCTTGTCATTTGAAGGGGTTTACCTACAATTCAAGTGATCTCTTAATTATAAAATCTTCCAAGTGAACGTGCAATCAAGCATTCATCAAGAATTGAAGGAGAAATCAAGTTAATAAAGATATTTAATAAAGATATCATCTTTTAAATTAAGAAATGGGTAGGAGATTAAGAATACAAACCTTCCATATTGCACAGTTCAAGGTATATTAAAATTAGTTTAAAGTGTATTCATTTAGGGACCTTTCATAAAATATTCTCAACTTACATATCATAAAAGGATCTGCTCCACCAATACTAGATAGAAGAGAAAGTACTTTAATTTAAAGCCATCGGGATAAAATGCTTTCAAGACATATAAAATCAAGTGATCTCTTAGTTATAAAATCAATTCAATTCCAAGTGAATAGGCAATCAAGCATTGAAGGAGAATTCAAGTTGGTGCAGGTGAATTTGGAAGACAAAAGGACTCAATGAAGCCAGTAAAGACTTTTGAAGGTCTTAGGAGTGAAGAGCCAATCAATTATGCACACAATGAAGCCAATAAAGACAATCACCGTTAGCATAGATTGCAGGATATGCACAAGATGTGTTTGAAATGGATTTAGAAAGTTCCAACCAAATTTGATTAGTGAGTATAGATGTTGTAGTGCAACTACCCAGGTACACATGCATGCAAAATATGTAAGCTTAGATAAGGCAAATGAACTATTTGACATAATGCCTCAAAGATCACCCAATATCCAATGATGGATGGGAGAAAGAAAACATCAATTTTTTCATAATCTTAAAGATTTCTTTATTCATCACTATAAATCTATTATGAATATAGTGTCAATATTGCAGAAATTTATTCTATTATGAATGCAAGATTTAGGGATGTAATCTTTATATTTTTTTTCTAATTAGGAAAAGGCCCTAATACAATCCCCAACTAATTAATCTACAGAAAGATATCACTAAAGAAATAAATTCAATCCTCACCACTATGGTCTTGAAGGCTTTTAAGACACTTGGATTCCTATTTTGGCCCGCTTTTCCTTGACCCTATGTTAAGATAGTAAACTAGTTTGAGAGAATCCATTGGGTGGGAAATTGTGTATGGTTGCAATTATTTTCATGCATGGAAAGTGATTTAAAGTTTGGACCAATAGAGGATAAGTATTTCTTGAACCTTCAAGGACATGTGTAGAGCACCGCATGGATGTTTCTCCATTATTGAACTCTTTGAATATGTAAGTAAATTATTTTTGGTTGATGACACAGTAAGTGTGGTATTTGTCTTTTTGATATGTTGTGGATAATATTAATCAAATATGGAATTTTTTTGATGCTATATACACTATGTTTTGGATTGAATCTAGGTAAGCGAAGAGGTAATGGAAGAATAAAAGAGGTACACAAAGGAAGAAGAGTGAAATAGGTGGTTTGGGATAGAGGTTACAAGTATATATGATAATTCGTATGGATAATTTGTTGTCTATAAAGAGGCAAATATGCTATCACAACTTCAACATGAATGAATGCCTCATCTACAGAAGTAAAAGGTACCTCTAATGGTTTCAAAATTTGTCAAAATAGTTATGATATACCAAATAATCAAGTGGAATATCCTTTAGGTAACTAATATTATCTTCAAACTATTTATTTTGATTTTCATCATATCCTTTCCATGTGAATTTCCCTTGGTTTTAGTCCCATTTTTTCTTTATTTTATATATATTCAAAACAAAATTTATAGATGCATGCCTCTAATTGTCTCACCACTCATTAATTGTTTGGGATTTTCATTTCATTCACCAAGGTTGGCATCTATTCTAAGACTTTGTGTCATGGCCAAGCTAAATTATTTGCCTCTAGTTTCTCTCCAATCTAGTCACCTAGTAGCATGTGAAATCTATCTCTTCCTAATTATTATTCTCTCCATCTTGTTAATGACCATTTCATTAATGAATCCTTCCTCAAGATTCTTTCCCGAGTAATAATCTTGCATATTGGAAAATAAATTACGCTTCTATTTTTCCAAGCTACTCTTCGTTATAATGTTTAGATTTATTCTAAAGTGCTCATTGTGACTCATGTTTACTACTCTTCCTATTAGTCTCATTCCAATATCTCCTACAAAAATATGGAATGATTACATTTATATTTTATTTGTGTCTCCTAAATATCCACAAAATTTGGAACAATAATACAATTTTTCAATAATATTTAATTGTAAAAGAAAGGATTAAAATGGAACTAAACACTCTAAATAAATTAATCAGGGTTAAAGGGATAAACTAGGATCCATCTTCTTATAGTCTAGGCCTTAGAATAGATTTTATTAACACTTCACCTTTTGCCCTTTTTTCAATTCAAGTTAGTTTAGGACAAAAAGCATCACGAGATTGAAATATCAGATGATCAAGTTCCAGCTATTCAAGCATTCGACAATTCAACGTAAGTCCCCTTATGATACCAGCAATCACATCAACCAACTATGTTTATCCACACGTCATGACCCGACATACCAGAACCTTTGAGTTGTCTCAAGTGATCCTTAAGCAAATCTCCAGCATTTGAGAAACTTTGTTCAAGAGAGGATAAGATACTTTTGGGTATTTTATTCTACGTTCGCATGTGCATAAAAAACACATCAACACCTCCCACTTGTTAGTGGATAAGCTAAATTTTCTCTATAATGAATGGTTTATAAGGCACACCACTTGATGAAGGTTTTGCAAATGGGGTGGCAAGTTGAATGGGTTTCATCTTGGGACAATCTACATGGTTAAACATGCTTGATTTAGAGTAGTATTAGTATGGGTGACCTCCTAGGAATCCCTAATGCTTCACCGCTATGAGCATCACTTTGATGAAATGAGTACTAAGGGATCCATTCTTATGAGGGGTTCATGTAAACTACTCATGAGAATGGGTCAGCTTGACTCTAAAACTATGCAAGTGAATTTTGATATAAATATCATAGTATGAAAGTCTTGTGAAAACACTCATTCTTCTAGCATTGAAAGTTGTGAGAGAGTTATTAAGGGGATTCTCATGTGTATAGATTCAATTTATAAGTTCAAGATAGATATTGAGGTGATATTTCTTTCCTTTTGGTACATCAATCTTTAAATTGGATGTTCATTTGCCTTCATGGTAGGGAGTAAGTAATTTTTATGTGGGTTACCATTTTCATTATTGGATTATTAAGGAAAACATAGTTTGTGAAGAGGAGGTTTTGCTTGTTATCTTATAAAAGAATTGGGTATTAGCTATTATAATAAATGATAGACAAAACAATGTCCTCTAAGGCTGTTGAAAAGAAATATCTATATGATGGATTCTCTTCCCAATTTATCTTAAAAGTTATTTAGTAAATATTTGGGAAACCAAAATAGGGTATGTTGATTTGCAAAGGAAGAACTAAATACAAAAATTCTCAAAAGAAGATGTGTTAGCTAATTATTTTTACAAAGTGATTATTGTACTACCTTACTTTGTTTTGTCTTAGCTTGAAAAAAAAAGTCTAGTTTAGATTATTTTCCTATAAAGCAAAATGGTCTAACAATATTGTTATCAAATGCAAATATTTAGAAGCTATTCCATATGATATCCTTGATAAAACCATTTATTTTATAGAATCTAGAAAGGTAAATATTTTAAGATTTGACTATGGAGATGGCCACCCAAGATCTAGAGGTCTAATGGAAAGCACAACAAAATGAGAAGATCAATATGACACGAATAAACTATATTCCTAGCAATGAATTCAAGTTTACAATATGAATGAATGAGATTATAAATAGAACCCCTTGATTATATAGGTTATGTAGGACAATAATAATTTGAAATAAATGTCCACCACACATCTGATCTCCTTCAAGATAAGCATTAAAATATGAAGTACACAACCTATCTTCCCTACAATGAGGAAAATACAAATTATCTAACACCAGAAGACGCAATCAACTTCACTCCAATGGCTTCCTGAAAACCAAAGCATGATCTATCTAGCCATAGTTGGAAATTTTTCATACCATTTAAAATAATGTCTCCCATTACCAACAACTGATTGATCAATGTCAGCCCCGGTTCCCCAATGTGGCCGTGGCATATGAAGATATGATTACCATATTGATGTGTAAGCTACCGGTAGAGTCTCCCACACCTGGAGGGAAGTTGATCAGCCATCAAATCAGTGACCACTTTTCTTAATGGCTTACACCGAAACAATCTTATCACTTTTAGTTTGTCTGGAAGCAAACAAATTAATGATACCAAGGTGATGCGTGTTATGTTCCACTCAACGCAAAAAGAATAAAATATTTCTGGGATCTTAACTTTGGTGACAGTTAATTTTTTTAACATGTTATCTATATTGAAGATTATTGGATAATTTTTCTAATTCTTGCTATTTTTGGATAAGTTTGAAGGGAGGAGATAAAGGGTTAGAACATTTAGAGAATGAATGAAGAAGAAGCCAATTCCATAGATAAAAATTATAATTATCATGGGGAGGGACATTAAAATGATATGCTTCCAGTGGGGAGGTGCATTAAAATGATATGATATGCTTCGAGTGGGAAACTCCTTATGGGAAGTGACATGGATAACGAGACCTCCTATAATTGTGTGTGGAATTTAGGTTGAGTCAAGGGAAAATAATCTTTGATTGAGTAGGTATTAAAGAAAAGAAGCTTTGATTCAACAAAATCATTATCATTTGTTTTTTTTCTGAGTTATTGGACTGCTAGTGATTCAGTTATGTTTATTAGCTATTTATGTAGCTTCAATTTTGTAATATTTAATTGTTTTATTCGATCTAAAAATAATAATAATTGATATTTACAAAATGCTATTGGTCAATAAAAAATAGATAATATGATTCTTAAACTTCCCTTAGTGGGACGATAAACTAACAAAAAAATGATACATTTTCAGATCCACTTTGACATACTATGTTAGTGGCCCTTAAATCACCAAAGATATAAAAAAGAAATGATAAAATGGAATCCTCCCTTTATTGGCTTTAAAGCTGAACTTTGATGGGGTGGCTAGGTATAAACCTAAGATTTTTTATAATGAAGAGATTTTGTGAGCTATTTCAATTTTTTTTAATCTATTGGTCCAGAATATGAGGCTAAGTTTTAAGCCTTCTTGAATAGTTTGAATCTCTACAAAGAGAAGAATCTTGCTAATATAGATGTGAAGTGGATTCTCGAATTTAAATAAATGCAATTAGCACACATAAATTTGTAAATTAGAAAGTTCAAAATATTACATGCTCCATTTGAAATTTTCTAGATAGCTTACATGATGTACGAGCGACTGCCAACTATACCTATGAACAATACATTTTGGAGGTCATTTTGAATGACAAAAAGCATTGGGAGAATCTATAGTTTGGATTTCATTCATATTGTATTCCCTCGGATTGGCCAAGGAGATCCCAAGGTAGGTTTCGGTTAATTATCTTTTCACACTCATGTGGCTGTCATAAGTGTCCATGGCCTTTCTTTTACTCCTGCTAAGTTTCCAAGGATGGACGATGATGTAAAAACTTAAACCAAGTGATTTTTGTAATGGATGGTGTTGTAAAGGCCATACGATAGGTCACTAATCTTTAATGTTTTCAAGGTAAACATTTACATGGAGGTATAGTGTATGAAGAATTTCTTATAACTTTCATTCTTATTCTCATAAAAAAGCATTGTGTAGTTGGCAAACGCCTTCATCAAGGAGATGAAAGAGGTAGTTCACAATGAGAAGCCAAAAGGCTGGGTTTCTTGG
The DNA here is from genome assembly GCF_030272615.1 of Cryptomeria japonica. NCBI lineage: Eukaryota > Viridiplantae > Streptophyta > Pinopsida > Cupressales > Cupressaceae > Cryptomeria > Cryptomeria japonica. The sequence goes on along the minus strand of NC_081407.1, from coordinate 241,595,343 downwards.
TGGATATTCGATGTTAATTTTATGTCTTAACCAAGCCACCTTCTAACCATGATTAAAGATAAATATAAAAGGTTAAAACAAGACAAATATGATGAGCCCAATCTCATACAAAATTATGCGATTTATATATATACACATTAAGACATTCCCTTAAAAGGATGAAAAAAGCAAATGAAAAAGAAATCATTTATAGAAATTTCACCATTACAGAATCAATAAACCAAATGAATCTAAATCACCACATATCCTCCTAGTTTCTCCTCCGCACCACAAAAAATCTAATAAACTAAAGAAGTGACGGCCTAATATTTCAGTCAAGAAGCTATTTCTTTATCTGGTGAAGAAACTTACTGTAGTTGTTGAATGAGGATCCTCCTTCCTTCACCACATCTCTACTACTTCTCATCAATTTGGTGACGTGCTTCCTTATCTCTGTGCCATCTTCTCCCACCAGCAACCTGTCAACGGCTCTAACAATCTCCCCCTTCTCTATTATTCTATCCTTATTCGATTCCAGAGGCATGGAGGGAATATACCTTACTTTCTTCTCTTCTTTGGGAGCTCCTTCAATAACACCAAAAACAACCAGTCTAACCAAAATGCAAGAAGGAAAAGAAAAAAATTATGAAGAAGCGTGACTCTGTCTTACCATCCTGAGCAAGGGTCCCAAGAGAGACGAGCCTCGGAATGAAGTAGTAGATGGCACAGTTGGCGACGAGCGATGCGTGGAAAGAAAAGAGAGGAATCTTATAGAAATCGGCTACCACCTTTAACCCAAAACATGTCATTGCGTCTACTATTATACCAGTGATCTTGTGCTCTTCTTCCCTCTCGTTGATCTCCTCAATAAGGCTCTTAATTACGGAAGGTGTCATGTTGTTATCTAATGCTTGCAATAGATTTGGAATGTTGGTGCGTTTGTCATCGGGCAGCAAGCTTGTCACACCAATATTGATCTTCCCCGCCACGATTAAACCCACAGGTTCGCTACAAAGGCAGGATTTTGTAAAGAGGCGGGATTTATGAAATGACTTGGTCTTTTCTTTTTTTTTTAAGTAATGCACGCTATCGTCGGAATTTCGACGAACGTGGGCACTTTTTCTAAAAAACCCTAAATTTCATTGCATTATCATCGGGATTCCGATGAAATCGGGCATTTTTTCAAAAAAAAAAACAAGTTTTATCACAATTTACCTTCTCCTTCGGCAACCTCCATCGGAATTTTAGGCTGAATGTATTAGTGTGTCAGAATTGTCTGGTTCATCCCCCAGAAATCTCCATTCTAAAAACTTGGTTGTCATTGTCGTGTATGCCCTATGGCACCCAAGAGCGGGGTTTTTTAAGTCCAATAAAAAGGGTTAATAGTTAATGGTCTCACTCGAGACCGAAAATAATATCAAGTCACCCTGGCAAAGCATTCCTATGCCAATAATGGCACGGTTAAGAATAGTATCCAAACCCTCTAAAACATTCTGATAAAAAGATACGTGGTTAGCATCTCCACCTTCTCCTTGGAATATTGGTAATCTAACAGAGAGGCAACAAATCTTGAGGATATATTAGAATTATCCCTATGAAACACTACCCTGCTCAGAAAACTAGAACCTAAGATTAGCTTCACCACCAAAATGAAAAATAATTCCAAATAGCCTTTTGAGCCTAAGGTCTGAAATCCCACGGAAGGAGACTTGGCAGCAGTTGAAGGAAAGAGAGATGGATGTATCTGCCCCAAAACAGTAAATTGGCTTAGGATGCTTGCTAATAATGAAACCAAACGAGGCTTCCTCCATTCTGTGACCACCCTGAGAAAGACTTCTCTGCAATTTTGAGCAGAAAAACTTCAACCTACTAAATAGAGTAGCAACAATACGAGGATAAGACTTAGTTTTCTTTTTTTTAATATTCTTCTGACATTTCACACACTTCTAGGCTCATAAATGCAAAGTGCCTAGAGTTATTAAGCCCAAAGAAGAGGTGGCGAAAGAGATAGCTTCCAACTATATAGTATTAATTAACCAAACTTTAGACCATTACCAACACATCACCTCAATCATCGGCCCACGAAAGTGGTGTACTTTTCCACCTCCCTAAAGATTTGATGGATATGCTGACCTCATCTGTCTTTCTAAGCATGGTGCAAAAAATGAAAATAATTATTACTCAACTACTACTCCCCAAACAAGAAATGGTCATTTATGACATGACATGACTTGAAGTTTGAAGGCATCTAGATCGACTGCCTTAGTGGAGTCTGGAGTTATGTAGTCATATTCATCATACAGTAGGATGGAGGGCCCACAAGCTTAAAATCTCTAATGCTTAGAAAAATTACTTGGCAGGAGAAAAAAAGACCATTGACAATTAAACGATGCTTTCCATTTGAATTCAAATGTGGTCCCACTAGGAAAATCCCCTAATTCTAAATGGGTTTTTTAGAAGTTCAAATTGCCTAAGTTCGACCATGCTCTTCCTGATTCCTTGAGGAATTAAAGCTGAGTTCAGGCACCCACTAGCTTAGGGAAGTACCAGCCGACACCAACTTGGACAAATCATCTATATATGTGTTTTCCTCTCTGAATAGGTGATTGCAGATGTAGTTGTCAAAAGAAGGAAGCAACAAAAAAACCATTCAAAATTAGGGGATTTTCCTAGTGGGGCCACATTTGAATTCAAATGGAAAACAATGTTTAATTATCAATGGTCTTATTTTCTCTCGCCAAGTCAAGTTTACTAAGAATTAGAGATTTTGAGTTTGTTGGCCCTCCATCCTATTGTATGATGAATATAACTACATAACCGTAGACTCTACTAAGAAAGCCGAGTTGGAAGCCTTCAAGCTTCAAGTCATGATACGCCATGAATGATTGTTTCTTGTTTGGGGACCAGTAGTTGAGTAATATTTTTTTTCATTTTTTGCGCCATGCTTAGAAAGGCAGATGATTTAGCATATGCATCAAATCTTCAGGGAGGTGGAAAAATCAACTAAGGAAGCTGATCTGGAAGCCTCCAATCTTTAAGTCATGCCACGTCATAAACGACCATTTCTTGTTTGGGGAGTAGCAGTTGAGTAATAATTTTTTTCATTTTTCTATGTCATGCTTAGAAAGGCAGATGAGGTCAGCCTACTTGTCAAATCTTCAAGGAGGTGGAAAGGTAGACCACTTTCATGGGCTGATGCTTGAGATGATGCATTGGCAATGCTCTAAACTTTGGTTGAATATTACTATATAGTTGGAAGCTATCTCTTTCGTCATCTCTTATCTGGGCTTAATAACTTTAGGCACTTTGCATTTATGAGCCTAGAAATATGCGAGAATGTCAGAAGAATATTAAAAGAAAGAAAGTCAAGTCTTGTCCTTGCATTCTCTACTGTATCTTGTAGGTTGAAGGTTTTATACTCAAAATTGTAGAGAACTCTTTCCTGGGTTGGCTAGAGAATGGAGGAAGCCCCATTTGGTTTCATTATTAGAAAGAATCCTGAGCTAGTTTACTATTAGTTTAGATTATTTTTTTGTTTTAAAGCGAGATGATCTCACAAAGCAACAGTTAGTTGTGAGCCTTCTATATGGAAGGTCTTGGGTTAGAGTCTACTCAAGACTCATGTGTCCCACACACAGTAATGGAGAGATAAGATTGATGCCTACTGCTTCTATTGTGATTGATCCAAAAAGAAAAACTTTTGAACAAGATTTAATTGTTTATATTAAATTTTGTATTTAAATAAGTATATTATTTATTTGTGTTTCTATCGATTGATATTAAAAATATTTAATTTAAAAATTTTGTTTTCTATTTTTATTTAAATTAGATGCCTTAAAATATTTAATTTATTGAATCAAATGTCAACTATACTAATGGCTTAAATGACATGAGTACTATTGTATACATCATAGATTTTGACATTATTGTGTATTCTTTGATTGGTTTTCTATTAATGACCACAATACTATATATCATGATATTTAAAAGACATATAAAACTAAAAATGTGTGCAAATTTATATATTCAAATATGTCACCCAACAAATCCAATCAATTTTCATTTCATTATAAATATATATAAAACATTATATTAAACAAAATCTAAAAAAAATCTGGTGATGTAGCTTCACAAAGAAATTAACAATTGTTTTCAAATAATATAAAATAATTTTTTGTTTGTAGTGTTCTTTGTAAATCAAAATTTTAAAAAATGCATATCTATAGAATTCTATTTTTTTGGGATTTTAATTCTAGAAAATATGGAACTTAAAAATTAAAAAGCTCCTAATCTTCACACAATGTAAAAGCATAATATTTCTTTACAATTCTATTAACCAGTAAAGAAATCCCGATGTGGACTCTTACCACAGGTGACCAAGTTGCAGATATTTTAACAAAGCCCCGATCAAAAGAGGAGATGCACCTCCTAATGATAGATTTTGCGTACATATACTTGGGATCATTTTATTATTACCATGAAATATTTATTGTTTTACTGTTGATATTTGATCAAGACTATTCAACGGATCCACATGTATGTATTCAAATGAAGGCTACATTCAAAATAGTCTGGGGGATATTATTTTTGACTAATTATTAAATAACATTAAGCTACCAACTTCATACATGACTTAATTTTAATATTTTAGATTATGATGTGCTTTGCATGTTGAAGAAACATGACCACATAACTTATAAATGTTCTTATTGATGAATGTGTGAGAATTTGCCAAGATCTAGAGGCAATGGAAAGCGCAAACAAGAGAGAACAAAATATATGACAAGAAAAAACTATATTCCTATCAATGATGCAAAATATGATCAAATGGATCATCAAAATTGTTGTTGTTGTTACATACAATGTAGGATAAGCTTTCTTATAAAGACAAGGCTAAGAGACAAGAGAGCACACAATGGTGACATGTGGCTCAATGAGATGCAAGGGTAGGTAGGGGTACATAGGAGAAATAGTAAAATATTCCACATCAGGTGGATCACCCATGGAAGGTGGAATGGAACAACAGGATCACACCATAAAAGGTGGAAATTCTCCTACATACACACTCCCAATGTAGCACATCTCCCTAAGTGTCTCATATGAAAACTACAATGTGGTGCATGTACCTAAGTAAACTTATGTAAAGTGTAATTATATCCAAGATGAATAAATAATTACACCAACAGAATGGACTATTATCACGACAATGGAAGCAATTAGAAGCAAAATGCATGGAAATGTCATATTGTAATTTATTTTGTCTTCAAATATTGGAGATTGATACATATTTGTTTGTATATAATTATGCTAAAGATACTTGATGATGTCTTTTATGTGGCTAGCTTTCGACAATGTTTTCTTTATAGTATGATGTATAAATTAACTTATTATCTATGAAGAAATGTTCATATGATGGATTATCATAGGTACCTATTTTATGCATGTGATAATTATTGAATACAATTTAATAGGGAATGAGAAGACTTGGAAATGTTATTTAGATATGATTTGTGTTATTTATGCTTGTTAAAGTCCCTTTTCTTTAGCTATAAAGTTTTCATCATGGACTAATGTTTGAAATTGAGTATGTAGGTACTCGAGGTTAATGAAATGGGTAGGTATCATAGTGATATTTGAGCTCAGCTAGTTAAGCTAACATAGCCTATTTGGACAGGCTAAGGTCTTCTATTATGCCTTTATATTGTTATGTAAAAGAATTTAGGTGTGGTAAAATTTGCACGTGATGTTTAGTATGAGATGTGTTTTAAGGTTATGTTAATGTGATTTTTTAAGTGAGTGAAATAGTAAATCTGACATTAAATTTTTTTTGTGAAACCAATGTTTATTTCATGTTTGAATGAGTTTATTGAGTTTTTTTTTATTATAGTATGTGTTTCTTAATCCTAGGCCAAAGTGCTATCAGGTAAGATCCTTTTGGAAATCTTAAAGTTGGTTATATGTGAGTTTTGATCCCTCTTATATAATAATTTTTAAATGTGATGGGTTTTGACCAGATACAAAAACTGGGAAATAAAGCATAAGAGAATGGAGTACATTTGGCCCTTGAAATTAAGGTGGTGGGTTCAGAGGACGTTTAGAGGGATTGGAGAATTTTGATTTTTCCTTGTCCACGGGTTTCGATTGCTTGTCAATTAATTTTCTTGAGAAGGCCACCTTCTTGCCTCCTTTGGGTCCCCCTCCCCATAGGCTTGATTTCTTTGTTGTAACAGATAAGGTCAATTTTTTGTGTGAGGCCTACAACAAACAAGATGTTGTCATTTGCTATCTCCTCTCCTAGTTGAATGTAGCTAAGAAAAATATTAACAAGTTGGAGATAGTTGTTGAGATGGAGGCACAAAGTACCAGTTGGGATATGGAAGAGAAGGACAAGAGGGTTTTGTTCGTAGGCAATGACATTGTGAGAAAACTTAAAAAATGGAAAGTAGAGGAGAAAAGTAAAGAAATCAATGCAAAGATCAATCAAAGGGATAAGAGGAAGGATATTAAAGAACTTAAGAAAAACTATAAGACTCTGAAATAAAAAGTAGACGAGATGAGTACCCTTAGCAAAGATTTGAATATGAAGAACTTTTCCTATCTTCACGTCATTCATGAAGAGATTGAAACAAGGAATTATACAAGGAATTGATATCTGGAGTCTCCAACAACTGCATTGAACCCCAATACCTCGAGAGTGAGGGCTACTTTAGATTCCATTATTGTGTCCTCTAGGAATCATTCCAATAAAAAGCTATCTATTACTGATAAAGTGAAAGTGGTTTCCCATGATTAGAAAGTTGATAATACCCCCACATAGTAGACTACTTCATTGTATCTTTGACGAGTGGTTGGTTGTGTAGTTTTTTGTTGTCTAGTTGTGTTTTGGTCTGGTTCTTATTATCTACTAGTTTTTTATGTGTTTTAATTTCAGTATTTTGCTAGGCACTCATCCCTCATGAGCCCTAGGTAGATGCTTTGTAGAGGTCATGTAAAAGGTTTAGGCCTATCCCACTTAAAAAATATAGAATATTTCTTTGAAGACCTTCTATAGAATAACCCTAAACTATTCAAAATTGGGACAAACCAATGGATTAATGCCATTCATAAATTACAATGAATCTAAACAATTAAAAAATTTGGTTCCTATGGGGGGTAGGAATATTAATCTGTCTAATCTTTTTATTTATTTATTAGTTTATATTAAATAATTTAAACAAGATTTTTATAGTTTGTGTTTAATATTTTATTTAAACAAGTTTAAAATATCATTTATTTTTGTTTCTATTGGTTGATATTGGAAATACTTAGTGCAAATTTTTTTTTTTTAATTTTTAAATTACATGTCGTAAAATATTTAATTCATTGAATCAAATGTCAATTGCATTAATGGCTTCAGTCGAGCGTTATTCTATACATCATAGATTTTGATATTGTTGTGTAATTTTTTATTGGTCAATTTTAGAATTAGCTATTGCAAAAATAAATTGTCCTTCATGTTTTTTTAAAATTGTAAAATTACTTTTTTGGTTAACTTGCCAACCTTATTAAAATTACATCATTAAGAGCCGATGTGTTAAAGTTTTATTTTGAAATGGCAAGCGAGGCACGATAGTTTGAGTGCGAAAGTGGTGCAGGAGCACCCTTCTAGACTCTTTCTCTTTCTTTTTCTTCTTGGTGATATGCTTCTTATGAAGCCATTGTACATGAATAAGAGCTATGAGCTCATGTGTGCTAGACTAGGTCCTAGTTAGGGTCCTAGTGGAGATCTTAGGGGTCATGAGTCAAGATTGTGATTTTCTTGAAAATGAAGGGTATGTGTGTCCTTGAAGTGTTTCAGGATCCTTTCTAACATGGTGGTGTCCTTAGGTTGGCCCATTGTGGGTCTAGGAGTCATAAAAAACAACATTGGGAAAGTTGCTCAAAAGTTGCATGACAACTTTTAAAAATTGTCAAGCAACTTTTCCACCATAATGTCAAATTCTTTAGGTTAGCATGGAAAACCCTAGTTTGGGCACATAGACCGAGGTATAGGTAGTATAAGTACTTGCAAACCCTAAATGAAAGGGTTGGATGTCAGACATTGTACGGCCCTAGCAAAAACATCAGACTGAGACTGTAAAACTATTACCAATCAGTTTGTATGAAGGAAGCAAGCAAGTTAATGGATTGAGATACATCCAAAACTATGTGGTTTGTCATTCATGGTGTAAACACTTTCATTTAAAGCAATTAGTTTAGGTTCTTACTTGTAGATTGAGTGTGTGTGTAAATAGTCTGTAAATTGTATTCTTACTGTCCAGTTTTTGACAGGATTGTATAAATGAAGTCTTAACTCCATTCCCCATTGTGGAACCACCATGAAACCATGGGGAATGGATGTGAAGACAATATACATTAGTCCCAAGCAAGTAGGACCCTTCACAATGCAAGGACAAGAAAATACCTACTCCTAGGTGAAACTGGATAGTGCCCGGCTAGGAGAGGTCAGATTGCAGAGGTCTTGGAGAGCAAGGTTGAATAGTGGAGAGTGCATCCTTTGGAGGAAGTGCAGAAGAATGTTTGAAGCCACATTGGTGTGAAGGAGGAGCCTCCACCAATCCAAACAAGGTGGCTAACACATAAAACCTTCACTGTGACCCAGGCAGACTACAAAAGCCTCATAAAACCCTTGTAAAACCCCAAAATTCACCCTAGGCACTGTACGGCCACTTGGAGGCCCAAAACCTAGAAAATCCTTGAGTCCTTGCCAATTGAATGGCAATACATTTTTGGAGTTAGGGTTTTTTGTGCATCATTTGTGAGAGGGAGCCCTAGAAGACCGGTTAGGAGGCCTAATTGGTCCTAATCCTGGTAGCCCTTTTTGAAGGCAAAAACCCAAATTTGTGAAATCGGTAAGGGGATGGAATCTTGAAACCTCTTGGCGGCTCATAAATGGGTGGAAAAACCTTAAAATAGACCTAAAACAACCTTGCTAAGACCTTGGAAGGCGTGGAACAAGATTAGCCCTTATTAGCCATAGTAAGGGATTTTGAGTCTCATGAGTAGGTGAGACCTTAGGAGCAGCATAGCAACTCATTGGTGGGTGGATTGGGCAAAATCAGGGGATTCCTCAAGCAAAGAAAATCCTAGAGACCCTAGGGTGTGAGGAGAACACCAAGAGATCCAAGGAAAGGATCCAAGAGCATAGACTAGGCTAGTCTATCCCAAACCCCATCCCATCAGATTGGTATCAGAGCAAGTGAAAGACTTGTTGGACTATGTATGTCTCTATATATTGGTGAATCAGTAGGGGAGAGATGAGTGGTTACTAATACAGAGCTGGCTAGAGAGGTGGAAGAGTAGAAGGAGAAGAATAGGCTCCTTGAAGTAGCCATGAGTGAGATAAGAGATAAACTGCAGGAAGTGGTGGATCAGAGGACACATGAACCTTGGGATGAAGACACCAAGGGTGAAAGCAAGAGAACTATAGACATAGATGACATAATTCCTAAACCAGATCCCTTATTCAATGAAGAACCTTTTGTGAAGGTTATCAAGGCTTTGAACACCAAAGCTTTTGAAGGATTGCCACATTTCAGTGGGAGAATGGACATAGACACTGTCATGGAATGGATTGAGGGCATGGAAAACCACTTTGAGTGTAAAGGAGTGACAAAGGCTCAGAAGGTTAAAGTTGCCAAGTCAAGATTAAGGGGAGCATATTTGACATGGTGGAAGTACCTGCAAGAAGAAAGGGTTAGTATGGGGAAGCTACCTATTGCAAATTGGAAAGCAATGGTAAGTAAGATTAAGGAAAACTACTTACCAGAGGATTATGAAGTCCAACTTCATAAGAAGAGACAAGGATTGAAGCAGAAAGATCTTGATGTAACCTCCTACACCGAAGAGTTCCAAAAACTTTGTCTTAGATCAAAGGTTCAAGAAGATGAATCCATTAAGGTGGCTAGGTATCTAAGCAGCCTAAAGTGGAACATACAAGAGGAGATAAGCCTATGGACTCCTACTACTATTCAGAAATGTCATCAGCTTGCTATCAAGGTAGAAGAGAGGAACAAAAGGAAAGGAGACTCCCATAACAGGGGTAGAGGCAGAGGTAGAGACCATGTGAATCACCGAGGTGGTTACCAAAGCAAGACAAATGAGCCAAGGAATCAAGGAGAAGCCAAGTTGACTGAGCATGGTAGTGAAACCAATCTCAGAGGTGGACATCCTAGAGGAAGAGGTGCACAAGGTGGTCCAAATAGGGGTAGAGGTACTGGCAGAGGTAACTCCTATTTTGCAACAATGAAGTGTTACAATTGTGGACAATTGGGACACCCGGCATATAGATGCCCTGACAAGCCTACCACATCAAACAGTGGAAAGAGGGTTGTTTATGCACAAGAAGACTCTTCAAGTAGCAAGACACTAGATGTGGACCGGATTGAATCAGAAGTTGGTGAGAATCTGATGTTTAATAGGATTTTGATCAGACATTCGGTTAAGGAGGAACCCAAACATAGGAGAGCATTGTTTAGGGTGAGATGCAAGATTCTTGGTAAAGTGTGCAAAGTGATAGTTGATATAGGCTCAACTGATAACATCATCTCAGAAGAGGCAGTTAGGAAGTTGAAACTCACAAGAATACCCCACACCAATCCTTACAAAGTGACTTGGTTGAACAAAGGATAGAGTGTGCTAGTCAATGAGAAAACTTGGGTAGAGTTTTCTATTTGAGGATACAAGGACAAGATCCTTTGTGATGTATTGCCTATGGATGCATGTCATTTATTGCTAGGAAGACCCTGGCAATTTGATAAGAAGGTGATCTATGATGGAGAGGAGAACTCCATATCCTTTAAGAAGCATAGCAAGACCTTCAAGATTCAGTCTTTGACAGAGGATGAAGAGGGCACTTCAAAAACACCTAGTGTTTTAATGGCTACTGGTAAGGAATTCTTGAGTTTTCTACATGAGGAGGAGATAGTGAAGTGTGCCATCTTTGTGAAGCCAAGGGAGGAAATAGAAAAGTTGTAGGAAGAAGTACCCAAGGAGGTAAAGGAAATGTTGCAAGAGTATAAGGACATAGTGAGTGATGGAGCACCTGCAACACTCCCACCAAGAAGGTCTATAAGTCATCAAATAGACTTTGTTCCCGGTGCATCCTTACCTAACAAGGCTGCATATAAGCTCACACCTGATCAGAATAAGGAAGTAGCAAGGCAAGTGCAGGAGTTATTGGAACAAGGACTGATTAAGAAGAGCATCAGCCCATGTGCAGTCTCGGTAGTGCTAGCATCAAAAAAAGGAGGTAAGTGGAGACTATGCACTGACTCAAGAGCAATCAGTAGGATTACCATAAGGTATAGGTTTCCTATTTCTAGGATAGAGGATCTAATGGACTATTTAGGAGGGGCTATGTATTTTACCAAGGTAGACCTTAAGAGTGGTTATCACCAGATAAGAATTAAGGAGGGTGATGAGTGGAAGACTACTTTTAAAACCATAGATGGATTGTATGAATGGCTTGTGATGCCATTTGGGCTTACTAATGCTCCAAGCACCTTCATTAGGTTGATGAATGAAGTGTTGAAGGACTTCATAGGAAGATTTGTGGTGGTGTATTTAGATGATATTCTCATCTATAGCAAAACCAAGGAAGAAAACCTTGAGCATTTGAGGTTAGTTTTAGAAAGGTTGCATGAGGATAAGCTATCCATCAACCTAGAGAAGTGTGACTTCTTGAAGCAAGAGCTGGTTTACTTAGGATTTGTGGTGTCCAAAGGAACCTTGAAGATGGATCCAAGCAAAGTGGAGGCAATCTTGAATTGGCCTACACCTAAAACAGGGACTGAGGTAAGAAGTTTCCATGGATTAGCTCAATTCTATAGGAAATTTGTGAGGAATTTCAGTGGTATATGTGCACCAATCCTTGACACCATTAAGGGAGGACTTAAAACTAAGTTTAAATGGACTGAGCAGACAGACAAAGCATTTCAATTGTTGAAACAGGAAGTAGCCACAAAACCTATCCTTCTACTACCTACGTTTGATAAGCTATTCACTTTGGAGTGTGATGCAAGTGGAGTTGCAGTAGGTGGTGTGTTGAGTCAAGAGGGAAGACCTATGATATTTTTCAATGAGAAGCTTAATGAAGCAAAGAATAAGTACTCAGCTTACGACCTAGAGTTATATGCATTAGTGCAGTCACTAAAGAAATGGAGGCATTACCTACTTCCAAAAGAATTTGTAGTGTTCACAGACAATCAAGCATTGAGTTACATAAACACTCAAGAGAAGCTAAGTAATAGGCATCTTAAATGGATGGAATACCTCCAATCCTTCACCTTCACCATCAAACATAAGAAGGGGTAGCTTAACAGGGTGGCAAATGCATTGAGCAGGAAGTTGTTGACAGTTCAAGAATTACAGTTGCAAAGCATAGGCATAAAAGGTTTCAAAGACCTCTGTGAAGGAGATGAAGACTTTTCAATACCTTACAATGTTTGCAAAGAGTTAGAGAACCATTTCCATGGTGAGTATGCAGATTACACTCTCCAAAATGGTCTCTTGTTCAAGGGTAACCAGTTGTGTGTACCTATAAGATCCATGAGGGAAAACCTCATCCAAGAGAAGCATAATGGCAGTTTGAGTGGACACTTTAGGATTAATAAGACCTTGGATTTAGTGCAGAGGTACTATTATTGGCCTAAATTGCCAAGGGATGTGAAAAGATATGTAGAACAATGTGGAGTATGCCAAAGAGCCAAAGGTGGATCAAGCAATGCCGGTTTATATCAACCATTACTGGTTCCTAATAGACCTTGGGAGTGTATAAGCATGGACTTTGTAGTAGGACTTCCCAAGACAAAAATAGGTATGGACAACATCTATGTGGTAGTAGATAGATTCTCCAAAATGAGTCATTTTATCCCATGTAAGACCACACATGATGCAAGCTATGTTGCACATCTCTTCTTCAAAGAGATTGTTAGGATTCATGGACTCCCTTTAAGCATTGTTTCAGACAGGGACAGCAAGTTCATGGGTCATTTTTGGCAAACATTATGGAGGAGACTAGGAACTAACTTGTCATTTAGCTCAGCTTATCATCCACAAATAGATGGTCAGACTGAAGTCATCAATAGGGTGTTAGGTAACTTGTTGAGGTGTTTAACTAAGGAGTATGGCCAAACATGGGACCTAATCATTTCTCAAGCAGAGTATGCATATAATGATAGTGTGAATAGAACCACTGGTAGAAGTCCTTTTGAGGTTGTCTATGGCAGACATCCAAGAGGAGTATGTGAGTTAAGAGACCTTGGTAGTTTGGAAATGAAGAGTGGGCAAGCAGAAGACTTCACTCAAACCATCAAGGAAGTTCAAGAGAAGGTTAAGAAGGCCATCCTTGAATCCACTCAAAAACTAAAAGCCAAAGTGGATGAGAAAAGGAAAGAAGTTCAGTTTAAGGTGGGTGACTATGTGATGGTACATTTGAGAAAAGCTAGGATGTAAGGTGGTAAGCCTACCAAACTGCAGATCTGAAGGGTATGACCATGTAGAATCCTGTCACAATATGGTAAGAATGCCTACAAATTTGACCTGCCTTCAGATTTAGCTATATCACCAGTCTTTAATGTAGCTGACCTGATCATGTATAAGGGTGAGATAGAAGGGCAAACTGAGAACCAAGCCAAGGTACTGCAAGACCTTGATGTGAATGTCTTACCATAGGTGAAGAAGCCTAAAGCAGAGGAGATCATGGAATCAAGAGTGAAGAAGTCAACTAGACATCAGGTCTACATGAAGCACTTAGTGAAATGGGTAGATCAACCAGTATCTGAAGCTACATGGGTGGAGGAGAGCTGGTTCAAGGCACTTGGAATAGACCCGACTCTCATCTCTTCTTCTTTTTCTTAATTGTGTGTAGAGGGGGAGTATGGTGTAGGAGAACCCTTCCAGCCTCTTTCTCTTTCTTTTTCTTGTTGGTGTTATGCTTCTTATGAAGCCATTGTACATGAATAAGAGCTATGAGCTCATGTGTGCTAGACTAGGTCCTAGTGGAGATCTTAGGGGTCATGAGTCAAGATTGTAATTTTCTTGAAAATGGAGGGTATGTGTGTCCTTGAAGTGTTTAGAGGTCCTTTCTAACATGGTGGTGTCCTTAGGTTGGCCCATTGTGCGTCTAAGAGTCATAAAAAGCAACATTGGGAAAGTTGCTCAAAAGTTACAAAAGTTGCATGACAACTTTTAAAAGTTGTCAAGCAACTTTTCCACCATAATGTCTAATTCTTTAGATTAGCGTGGAAAACCCTAGTTTGGGCACATAGAATGAGTTGTAGGTAGTATAAGTACTTGCAAACCCTAAATGAAAGGGTTGGATGTATGGCCCTAGCAAAAACATCAGACTGAGACTATAAAACTGTTACCAGTCAGTTTGTATGAAGGAAGCAAGCAAGTTAATGGATTGAGATATGTCCAAAACTATGTGGTTTGTCATTCATGGTGTAAAAAATTTCATTTCAAGCAATTAGTTTTGGTTCTTACATGCAGATTGAGTGTGTGTGTAAATAGTCTGTAAATTGTCTTCTTACTGTCCAGTTTTGGACAGGATTGTGTAAATGAAGTCTTAACTCCATTCCCTATTGTGGAACCACCATGAAACCATGGGGAATGGATGTGAAGACCCTATACATTAGTCCCAAGAAAGAAGGGCCCTTCAAAATGCAGGAAGGCTATGAAAAGACCTACTCCTAGGCGAGATTAGACGGTGCGCGGTTAGGAGAGGTCAGATTGCAAAGGTCTTGGAGAGCAAGGTTGAATAGTGGAGAGTACATCCTTTGGAGGAAGTGCAGAGGAGTGTTTGAAGTGGTATTGGTGTGAAGGAGGAGCCTCCACAAATCCAAACAAGGTGGCTAACACACAAAACCTTCACTGTGACCCAGGCAGACTAGAAAACCCTCATAAAACCCTTGTAAAACCCCAAAATTCGCCCTAGGCAATGTACGGCCACTTGGAGGCCCAAAACCTAGAAAATACTTGAGTCCTTGCCAATTGAATGGAAGTCAATTTTGGGAGTTAGGGTTTTTTTTGCATCATTTGTTAGAGGGAGCCCTAGAAGACCGGTTAGGAGGCCTAATTGGTCCTAATCCTTATAGCCCTTTTTGAAGGCAAAAACCCAAATTTGTGAAATCGGTAAGGGGATAGAATCTTGAAACCTCTTGGGGACTCATAAATGGGTGGAAAAACCTTAAAATAGACCTGAAACAACCTTGCTAAGACCTTGGAAGGTGTGGAACAAGATTAGCCCTTATTAGCCATAGTAAGGGATTTTGAGTCTCATGAGTAGGTGAGACCTTAGGAGCAGCATAGCAACTCATTGGTGGGTGGATTGGGAAAGATCAGGGGATTCCTCAAGAAAAGGAAGTCCTAGAGACCCTAGGGTGTTAGGAGAACACTAGGAGATCCAAGGAAAGGATCCAAGAGCATAGACTAGGCTAGTCTATCCCAAACCCCATCCCATCAGAAAGGCAGAGGACAGAATGTGAAGTATAGAAGGAAGTCTACGAATGCTGCTTGGTGGAAGGAAATCTCCAGCAATATACAAATGACCGTAAATAGGGTATAGCCAATGAGAAAGGCAAGGAACTACCAGCGGATAGGCAGACAAAGTGGTGAATATTGGAAGTTGACTAGAACAACCAAGGGCCAATACACTCATTCTGTAATAATGATGAAATTGCAGAAGGAAAGGATAAAACCCCAAATCAAAGCCCTACGGAAGAAAGCAATACATTGAGGCTGGTAGAGATCAATTTAATGGAGGAGACTGTTGATGAGAAATGCATTTGGGAGGACCTTGCAGTTATTGCTAGAATCATTGGCCAGAAGAAATCTAGGCAAAGCATCAACCCTTGGATAAAGGAGAATTTGGGTAATCAAGTGGTGGTGAAATTTCTTCCGAAAGGCTTTTTCATGGCCATCTTCACAGAGAAAGGAACAAGGGATCAAATTTTAAGCTCAAAGAATTAGTTTTTTGATAATTTACCACTTTACATCCAGCCTTGGGCACCCAACTTTAACCTGACCAAACTCGTAGTCTATGAAACTTCGGTATGGATCAGACTATTTAATCTCCCAATCGCATATTGGGGGGACTAGTGCCTTGAGAAAATAGGGCGAATGCTCGGTACCCATCTAGAGATTGATGAAGAAATTATTGAAAGCGATTCATACATATACATCAGGATGAAAATAGCAGCGTTCGAACAAATTCCTTCCCACATAAATCTTAGAACAATCAATGGAATTTGGAAATAAGGCATTAAAATTGAGAAAGAGCTCTCTATTTGCCAAAGATGTGGAAGCAAAACCCATCAAGCCAAAAGGTGTAGAATTTTTGTGCGTAGGGCATATAATACTAAGCAAAGGATAGAAGATAAAGAAAAAGAATTGTGGTTAAACAAAATAAATGAGCAAAAATAGAGGCCTATTGCAGTAAACAAATCACTTCCTAATGCATGTGTGCATCCTTTACCCAACTCTCAACCCTATCAGATAGAATCGGAAATCAATACTGTAGAAAGAGTGGCTATTCCAAGCTAGGAGATGTCTCCTATAATATGATCCCAGACCGTAAACATTATCGAGGAAGGCACAAGTGATGCTGAAATGAGTAATTCAGATAGAGAGGGTGAAGATGATGTCTTGGATAACCTAGATCCCAGATGCAGTAGTCGATCAGTTAATACTCTCCTGGGTAGAGAAAAAGGGGTTAAAGGCAGAAAAAGCAATAAACAGATCAGAGAGGAGAAAGCATCAGAAAAAGGTATTGTGAGCGTTTTGGAATATATGAAGAACTCCAAGGGAGGCAACCACTCCCTTGGACAGAAATGAAAATCACATCTTGGAATGTTAGGGTCTTAATAGCCCCTGACAAAAGACGCTTGGTCAAAAGGTCTTTGGCCAAGTTAGATTCTGAAATGATCTTACTTCAGGAAACCAAGTCAAATGGGTATAAGGTGGCTGAATTCATCAAATTATGCAATAAGTGGGAGGGACTGTTTCAGGATGCCAAAGGATCTGTTGGAGGCCTGGGAATCTTGTGGAACTCAGAGGTTTTTGAGGTGCTCCCATTGGAGTCCAATGAATTTTGGATGGCATGCAACATTGTATATAAACCAGGAGGTTTCAGTTTTCCTCTATTTAATATCTATGGGCCGATTAAGATAGATGAAAAGCTAAGAGTTTGGACAGGGATACATGAGCAATTGCTATAATTAGAGAGGAAGAAGGCAATTCTGGCTGGGGACTTCAATGCAATCTTAGATATTGATGACAAGGAAGGAGGGTTGAGGAAGAGCACAAGAGTAATGGAAGACTTCACAGAGTTCATTTCAAACTATCAAGTGGTGGATGTTATTCTGGAGAATGGTAAGTTCACTTGGACTAATAGAAGACTTAACTTCTCAAAAATCTCTGAAATATTGGATCACTTTTTTATGGGGGAATGGTGGATTAATGGTAGCTTCTCCATTGACACTTTGTCTATTAATCATGAGGCTCCTAAAAATAGAAATTGCTTCAAATTTCAGAGTATGTGGTGGAGGGACCCTAAATTCATCAAGTTACTCAAAACATGGTGGCTGGAAAGCAACATCTTTTCGGGCTCCCCTAGCTTTTGTTTTATAAAGAGAATTCAATATATCAAAAACAATATTAAACACTAGAACAAGACCTCATTGAAGAATATATTCTCTGAGAATCTTCGAATAGAAGAAGAATTGGAAGAAATCAACAAACGAGTTATGCTAGTACGGATGGTCAGGGATGACTATCTAAAAGAAAAGCTTCTTAAGAAGTAGTATGCGGAATTGCTAAGCAAAGAAGAAGTCTACTGGCGAGACAAATCGAGAGCATTATGGATTGCTGAGGGAGACCGTAATACAAAGTTCTTCCATGCAACCTCAAAAGGCAGAAGGAATAAGAACAAAATTACTACAATCTTGGATGGTGAAGGGATTTTGAAAAGTATTGAGGCTGAGATAGAACAAGCGACACTTGAACATTTTGTTAAATTACTCGGGAATGATTTTAAGATAGGAGACTCATCAGATAACATGCTCTCTGAGCTTGTGCATAAGCTGGTAACTATGGAGGAGGCTAAAATGCTCTGTGAACAGTATTCCCTAGAATAAATTAAAAAGGCCACTTTAGAGCTCCACCCCCACAAGGCTCTCAGCCCGAACGGTATGACAGCTGAGTTTTATCAGAAATGTTGGGACTTTATGGGACACGATGTATGGTTAGTTGTAGAAGAATTCAAGAAAAAATGGAAGTTTGTAAGAGAAATGAATAATACAGTCATTGCTCTAATCCCCAAAAAATAAGAATGCACCTCAATACATGATCTGAGACCCATATCGTTATGCAACACCATATACAAAATCATCTCGAAAGCAATGGCCAACAGACTAAAGAAGCTTCTACCTTACCTCATTTCAAAAAATCAAAATGGGTTTACCCTCGGAAGAGAGCTACCAGACAACATTATTTTAGTGTCTGAAGTCGTGCATTCTATTCATAAAGAAAAATCAAAAGGTATGATCATTAAGCTTGATGTTGCAAAAACTTATGATAAGGTGGTATGAAAATTCTTGGTTAAGGTTCTTAGTTGCTATGGTTTTCCAAAGGAATGGATTGACTGTGTTAGTTTCTGCATCTCCATGGTTAGTTTTTTTTTGCTCCTCAATGGTGCGATTTATGGCTTTTTCAAAGCTACCAATGGATTAAGGCAAGGGGACCCTTTATCCCCAGCCCTCTTTGTACTCATGGCAAAAGTTCTTACCAATCTAATTAAAACCATGCAGTCTGCCAGGCATTGGAACGGTGTATGAGCTCATAGATCATTAGAGCCCATCACACATTCACAGTTTGCTGATGACACTATCTTGTTTAGAAAAACAACAATGAAAGAAGCCAAAGGAATTAAAGAGGTACTAGACGAGTATTCAAAGTTGTCAGGCCAGTTAATGAATGTGGATATATCACAAATTTTCTTTTTTAACACTGAAAGATTATTACAGAACCGCATCTCGCACTTGCTTGGCTTTCAAACTACTGTTCTGCCCATCAAATATCTTGGGATCATAATCAACATGGGATGTAGGAAAATGCATATTTGGGAGGATGTACTTAATTCTTGCAAGATCAAATCGGAGCAATGGAAGAATAGATGGCTTACTCAAGCTAGATGAATACTAATGATAAAGTTTGTGCTATCAGTTGTTCCAATCTATAGTATACAATGCTTCCAAATGCCTAGTTTAGGTGGAGCAAAATTAGATGGACTACTAAAAAGTTTTGTGTGGGACGGGGCCAAGGAGCATAAGAGGATACGTTTGATAAATTGGGATACAATGTGTATGCGGAAAGAGGATGGGGCAGCAGGGCTGAGGAAAATGAGTCTACAAAACCTGGCACTAGGAGTGAAGTTGTCTTGGAAAATGTACAAGAACCCCAATAAACTATGGTGCAGGATCTTTCAGAAAAAGTGTTTGGACTCCGGCGATCTTGAGCGTATCTTCACAATTGCAGACACAGATAGGGGCTCTCCCACCTGGAATTTCATCTAGAATAGCAAGGAAATTATAACGAATCATATGTCTTGGAAGATTGGCAATGGAATTAGAGCCCAATTCTGGCGGGACTCATGGGATGGGGAGTTGCCGCTAGCAAAATGTTTCGAAGATCAAGATTAGGTCAACACCATTGAAATTGCTATAGGCGTGCAAGTTGCCAGTTACTTTCAGAATACTGAGTATCATGGTATGAGGACTTGGAGAAAGATAACTATTGGCAATTCGCAGATTTGTAGAAAATTAGAAGAATTACTTAGCAATAGATCAATATTAGCGTCAGATGAAGAAGACAGATTGTTCTGGTGTGCAACAAAGTCAGGGGAGTACAATGTGAAGTTGGGCTATGAAGTCCAAAGGCATAAAGCTTTGAATCTGAACTGGCCTAGCAAGTTGTGTTGAAATAGGTGGGTGTTGCCCAAGGCAGGGGCTTTCCTATGGATCGCACTGAACGAAAGGATACTCACTGCAGACAGGCTGAAAAATATAAGCATACAAGGGCCAACTTGGTGTGTGTTTTGCAATATTAGAGAAGAAACAATGGACCATCTGCTCTTCAATTGTAGGTTTTCCCACAGCTGTTGGGATTGGTTCCTAGGAATGATTAGCCTATATACAGCTAGAAGCATGACTCTAAAAGAATTTGTTGTCGCATGGCCATGATCTAGTCAGTCAAAATGGGGAGTCCTATGGTTGATCGGCCTAGTAATGATTGTTTGGGCTATCTGGAAAGAGAGAAACAAACGGATATTCAAAGAATCAGCCAACACAGTGGAATTAGTCATAGATGATCTTAGAACAGGCATAGAAGAAGTCATTTGTGGTAAGTCACGAAATGTCAGAAATTTCAAATTCAATGATTAGGATATGGAAATGGAAAGGAATTGGTCCTTCAAAAATGCTTTATTCCATTATCCCAAGGGAAGAATCAATAGGAAAGAGTTCAGATGGGAGAAGCCTCATAACACTTGGGTAAAACTCAACTTTCATGGGGCCTGCAGAGGCAAACCGGGACACACTGGCTTTGGAGTAGTTATTTGAAATGAGGATGGGAATGTGGTGTTTGGCACATATGGTAATATTGGCTGCGCTACAAACAATGAAGCAGAAATAAGAGCTCTCGAGGCCGAGATTTTACTCTGCAAAGAGAAAGGTTTGACCAATGTATAGATTCAAGTTGATTCTTAGATAAACATAAATGGGGTGACTACTGGTAAATTACTTAATTGGAAACTAGCTAAATGGCTGCCTCGCATTTGGTCCTTACTCCAAGCAATTAAACTGTATGAAATAACACATATACACAGGGAGAGAAATCACGTAGCTGACCTATTAGCCAATCTAGGAGTCAACTCACAGGCTACAGAAGTGTTAGATGATCCCAAGGCTTTGAGATCAGATATTACGGACCTGTGTAGGAAAGACCTATTGATAAGGAAATGCGACAGAGTGGAATGATGCCCCTCGGAACTAGGCCTCCAGAGGTAGGACAGATAGAAGAAGTCTTATGCACCTTATACAAGTCAAAATCCTCAAAAGGCATAGTGACGGTGGTCGAATCTACAGAGGATAGGCAGATGTGACATAATGGCAGATTCTTGTAGATTATGAGATCTAGATAAATTAGGCAGGAAGAATCTTCTAGAGCTTTATAAGACTTTATATTGGCATTTGCAAAAGTGGAGTGCATGGTTAGTAAGGTGCTTTGAAGGATTTCTCACACTGAATAGCACGAGAGTTGGACTGAGATTTATCCATGGCTTATTTTGGCAACATTGGATGCACAAACTGTGAAGAAACGTTGGATACGCAGCTCCACAACTTGTTTGTCACAGAGGTTTATGTCTATGATGCTATAAAAGGGCTCATGGGCATCACACTAAACTTTGATCACCACTGGTGTGATGGTATGATTTATGAAGCCATCCTTATGCCCTTGGTCGACATCATTGAGTGCAGGGAAAGAGCAGTGGAGATTCTGAGTGGCTTCGTCAAGCCAGTCAATGGCAACAACATTGTAGATTCCATCTTAAGTCTGCCAGAAAACGAATGGATTAGCATACTCAAAACTTATTTCCAGCCAAGCTACTTTCTGCCATCAGATTCTGAAGAAGAAGAAGAAGAAGAGGAGGAGGAGGGTGAGGATGACGGGAGCCAAGAATCAGATGCCAGTGAAACTAGTCAGGTAGAGCGCAGGCACGTAGAGAGGGAAGAGTTGAAGGAAATGATGAGAACATTTGGGGAAAATGCATGGGAAGTGTTTAGATGTGTAGTACAGAATGGAAATATGGCTCCTTTTGACAGAATAACTAACTCAAAAACATGGTGGTTCTCAGCTAGAACCACGACCAATGTAATCAACATTGGGGAATATGCGAGGGTTATCATGGAGACCCTCAATAGGGACCACTAATAACCATATATGCCCTTGTTTGTGTCTATGATTAGGATGGAAGGTAGTAGTACTCACTGCAGATAGCAGTGTTTGGTTATGGTAGGTAATAGTAATCACTGCGGAAGCAGTTTTCTTGTATGTTCCTTCTTTAAGAAATACAAGGGTGCTATCCCCACAATGATAGCTCTTGCCATCTTAAAAAAAAAAAAAACCTTGCCAACCTTATTAATGTTTTGAGCGACAGATCCAAGTGACAAAATAAATTAGATTGATAAGCATTTCTAAATACAAAAAATATTTGGAATTAGATTTATTGTATTTAGAGAAACATAAAATTCAATTAACAATAATCTATTATCAATGTAAGATAGTAGAAAGTAATGTGATCACTCATTTTAATGATGAGGTGTATTTGTAATGCTAACTAATCCTAGAGCTCTCAAAGTGATCATAATGAGTAGAGAAGGACCTAAATATTTTGAATGATAAAAGTAGATATTATTTGTAGGAAGTTGATTTGTTAGAATTAATTAGAAATTTATGACAGGCAAATGAATATTTCTTAATATGAATAATATTTATCAACAAGTATTAAATAAATCAGTCTCTTAAACTAATTTAGATTAATATCATTATAATATGCCCTTAAAAATTCTATAAAATATAGAAATATCTATTTCTAAATTTAATCTTATTTTACTAATAAGAGACAATTAATCAAGATCAATAATATTGAAGAAAAATTGATTATAAAATAACAAAAATATTATATCTTTTTATTATTTTGATATACCAGAAATCCAAAAACAATACAGTCCACACATACAAATCACAAAACAAACACACATCAAAACATAATAAATAGTCACTAATTTTTCTTAATTATTATCTTTTAAACCTCTTTATTCTCTTGATGTTGTTCACCCTCCTTTTCAGCATATCCAAGAATCTGTTCTTTAATCTCGTTCTTAATGTTGCCTTTCTTTCCCTCTTCTTCCCTTTCCTTTTCCTTTTCTCCATCTTCCTTGCTAGTAGCCTACTCGTAGATAGGCCAACAATACATTCATATAAACAATACAAACCAAATGAAATTAATTTCTTATTACTAGACTCATTCACAGTAAAAAATTATTCAATTAAAAAAATTGGATAAAGAGATTAAGAGAAGTTGCAGAGGCAGAAGAGGTGATTGTGAGATGTGTTTTCCCTTTGCTATCACATGGCTGTTAATTCACACAGGAATATTTTTCATCAAATCCCTTTCCTGTGTCTTTACTCCAGTTTCACTTGAGTGTTTGGGCTCCTCCATAGGATTCACAGGAAATGCATGATGCTGCTCTTCATTGTTCTCACCAGCATGCTGCTCGCTTCAATTTCTTTCTGCCATTACTTCACACAAGCTAATAACTTGAGAATACAATGAAAAGAATGTGGTTCTGTAAACAAAAAAATCATTTTAAAATAATTTGATATGTAAATGATAGGTAAATGTATGAAATATTTATGGTTATGACCAGAAACATCTATAATGACATCAAAATGTCCCTAAACAAAAAATCATTTTAAAATAATTTAACATGCAAATGACAAATAAATGCACCAAATCTACCATATTTTAACTTTTCTGAAAATGTTGTTTTATTACTCCAAATAAAATCTCTTCTCCACAACATTCATTGATATCGCTGATAAACTAAAACGAATCTAATGAGTCTAGTGGATAGCCATAAAGTGCAAATGAATAAGAAAGCAGAATGGAGTACGCAATTCATGTATAGAAAAGCAAAGAGAGTGAATCGAAGGCAACTTGACATGTGAGACCACCAAATGAATGGTTGGTTGATGGATAATCCATCATCAAAATCATCTTCAACCATCTAAGCTGAGATCAGTTCAATATTTGATTAACGTTACTGTAGATCAGGAATTCGATTAACATCAAAGCAAATAGATATTAGCCAACCACAAAGCCGAATTGCAATGAAATAAATCCTAATTACAATCAATAGAAGAATTGAAAACAAGACATTCAAAATAAATGAAAATCTATCACCAATATCTCTTCCAATTGACCTCCATTGTTCTCCTTTCTCCTCCAAATAGCGGATTTGTGTGGATCTCACCTACAAGTGCAAAAAGCAAGTAGCAAGATTGATTTTGATAGCGCGAGGATACTAGAAGCTGGTTGATTGATTGGAAATGTGATTGATTCTGAAAATGTGATTGATTCTTCTCTTTTGATTGAAGAAAATTATCCAATTTATAGACAAATTGGAGAGAGGACAAGATTAGCATGAAGAGATTCGAAAGGAAATTCAAATCAAGAATGGCAACATTATGACAAATGACAAGTTGCTATGCAAGGAGTATGACAAATTATGACAAAATTGAAATAGAAATAGAAATTAGAAATTAGGAGAAATTAGCAAATTAGAAAATTGAAGAAAAAGATGAAATAGAAATTAGGTAAATTAATTAATAGGTTTTCATCCATTAATTAATTCATGAAAGAGACCTAGGACTAAATAAATGGATTTATTTAACCCACAAAGAATAAGAAAAGGATTAAATGAACAAATCATAAAACCCTAGAAATAAGACGACAAGGAATTAGGTCAAGACAACAAGAAATTAATGTAGGTTCGATCATGATTCTGATTGGCAAAGGACCAGTGTTGATAAATGATTGAGATTGATTGACAAAAATCAATGACGAATTGACCAAGATTGACAAGGAGATCAAATTGATAGGCACCAATTGACAAGGAACAATGACTAATCGATCCAAATTGACATGATCGAAAAGGACAAGGATCGATGACGAATCGATCGCAAAATGATGAGATTGACAAGTTGATAAGAGATTGACAGGATCGACCAAAATCATGACTGAAGATTGTTATTGACAAGACCTAATTTGAAAGCGATAAAAATGAGGAATGCAAAAGGACTCGATGCTCACAAATGATAAAGACCAAGTGCGCAACATAGAAGAAATGTTAATGCGATGCAAGAACCCTAAAATAAGGCAATGCGCAAATGTTAAAGTATGACTCAAATAAGGCAATGCGGAAATGTTAAAGTATGACTCCACAAGCATTGACCATTTTTAGATGTCTACAGATTTTTTGATTTGTTGGGCCATCTGAAAGAGCGCCCTTCAAAAATTCTCTAAAATTCTCTATGGCCTACCATTGAAGGAAGGCCAAAGAGGGGGTTTGGAAATAGTTTTCAACCAGCAATTGACGCGCCTCGGTTATAACCTCACCAGCTGCGTCATTGCCCCAAGCGCAAAGATAACTACAGAATCCATCATATCCCCTTGTATAGTGCCTTTTTCAACGGTTTAATTCTTCACACTGCATGTGGGACTAAACGTGGCTGTGTCGAATGAAAGATCAAACCGCTCTTTGCTTGCAGCGTATTTAGATTACTTTTTAACAAAACGTCTTTCTAAATAAATACGAACCCGGTTTAAATGCAAAAGGAGTAGTTGAATCCTTAAAACACCAAAGCCCGTGTGCAATTGCAAAATGTGTGATTTGGAGACCAATCCAGCAGGGAATTATATGGATCGAGAAGCAGAGAAGCCCTGAAAGAAATCAGAGCTTGTTGATCAGAATAATTAGAAGGGTTTTCCATGATATGAGGAGGCAGCGCAGAAAGAGAGAAAAAGAGTATCAGAGGAATCATCACCATTATCATCTTCATTCTTGCCCAAATGACATATGTGTGGTTTACGACTCAGGTCCGTTTTTAAATTTATCAATGTACTATGAGTAAATAAGAAGTTTGGAGTTTTTATTTGTTTTAATTACTTAATGGTAACAAGAACAAGATCTTTATCAAAAACAAGATATTTATTATTTTTGTAAAATATTAATTAAAAATTTTATAGACCGATTTTAAATTTTCTGCTGAATCGTATCGCTACTGTTTACGGAGGAGACAGCAAATTATCTTCGTACTCGATCGGTAAGATTTGGGACTTATGGATACTGGCATGATAAATATCCACCATATCTCTGAAATACGATATATCTAAATGTGGTAATACTGTTTTGGAAGGAATGCATTGTAGACAATATCCCATCTTGGTGATTTTTCTTTGAGTTCGTGGTTGGCTAACGTGTGACATGAATTGCAGGTCTGTGGCATTTGTGACAGAAGGGGTTCTACAGTAGAGACTCATGGGAATGGTCTACAGTAATAAATGCAATCACTAAAAGTGAGTTTTTTAAACAACCCAAGGCACTCTCAGTTGCTTTATCATGCCACTTGGCCCTGCAAAACACCAAAGCCCGTGTGCAAGGACCAAAACAAATAAACCAAGTATCCTTGAAACTTAAATCATTTACCACAATTCAAATTCAAAACTCTTAACGAAAGATAAAGAAATGAATATTTATGTACAAGAGAACACTAGATTTACGTGGAAAATCTAATAAGATAAAACCCTTGGTGAGATCTATCTTACAATATATATGAACAAGAATTACAATTTGTTTTAAAGCTCACTACCTAAGAAAGTCCACTACTCTTTGAAGGACTTTTTGAAGAAGTTAACTACCTCAAAAACAATATATAAAGGATTTGCTAAAGAGATTCACTATCTCAAAGTAAGACACATGAATATTTGAAATACAATGAATAAGCCTTAGAATGTAGGTTCTCTTGTCATGTTGTCTCAAGAAACCATTAAGCAATTGACCTCCAAAACATCCAACACACAATTTAACTACCTCAACCTCACATCTTTCACAATCCGCATGCTTCAATCCCTTGCAAATATTTTGATCTTCTATATATATATATATATATCCTCCTCAAACAAAGATACCAACAAATTAAATCAGCCAAAATAGTAGACAAGCAACGACCCCGACAAGTCGGTCTCAAAACAATATTGTCCTAAAACCAATCCAAACCAAGAGATTGAGTTGACCTAAAACAACTTATTACATGTTTCCATGTATCCCCGTATACGAAACATGGTGGTGCACACCTTCCCAAGTCACCAATAAGGTAATGTGTAGCACTTACCCAATCAAACCAAAAACATAGCTTCCAAATGAATTTGCATAATACAACTCAAATTGAGACACAAAAAGTGCTAGACACAACTAAACATAACCACCAATGCTAGTGCATACCCATAAATGCATAGCCGAATCAAGAGAATAAGCTCTATCTTTTGAAAAACAACAAAAAAACCCCCAAAAACCAACCCCGGACAAAATGAGTTACCAAAAAGATGATCACTATCATGTGGACCAGATAGAGACATTTATTAAGCACTCAACAACATCCTAAAATAAATCTTTCACATTTTCATGCCAAAACAAGATGCTACAACCAAACAAATATAGAGTTCTCTATACTCGGAAGCCTAGAAGACATAGTCATGAGATAGAACCTTATCAAATAAACTTGTGGTACATTTTATCACCTAAAATATGAATTGAGATATTGTGCATACAATATAAGCATGTCCACCAAGCCATAGGAATAAAAGCATCACTTCGGAGAAATGTAGAGCATTTTTCAAACTAGTCCTCTTGAGCAACCAAACTACCAACATATTACATTTACCACAAAACATTTGTGAAAACACCAGTGAGCTAAAAGGATAGGAGTGCAATGTCTACAAAACATACATCTTAAATCCAAAACAATAAGACCATATCTTAGAGTGTAGAGGAATATGAAGCATTCTCCTAGGTAGACATCAAAGCATCTTCCTAGAATTTCACACTTCATTAATTTCCAAAGACCAAACCACTGTTTCAGCACCTTTTTCTTACTTGGGAGCAACAAGAGAGATATAACAATAGCTTGTGGTATGCACAAGGCATCAACATGTTATCCACTTCATCCCCATGCTTCTAATCCTCATAATAATACTTCTAATCCTCAACTTAATAATTCTAATCTTCATATTAATGCTTGTAATCCTCATCTTCATATGATAACATCTTTGCTGACAACAAACAAGGCATGAAATCAAATCATAAACTTTATCGTGCCATTATTGTTCTTCAACGAATCATCATTATCATACAAGAGCAAAGCTCAATGACAATAGAACATATTGAGTGTAGACATCAATACTAGATGAGGGTCGACATACAACCATGGACTTCATCATATCTTAGCAACATTTCTACATACAACTACACATAGAGATCAATGCCAACACAATGAGGGTTGACAATAATTACAACACATAGACATCAATGACAATGAACTCCGACAATTTTTTATTAAATTTTAAAATCTTTACCATTGCTTTTGTTGTTCTTATAGAAAACCTCTCAACTTAATTATATTGTTTTTATCTTTTATACAAAATTTATTATCATTAATAGATTTTTCAATAACTTTTAATTACATTTTGTAAGCTTCATTAGGTCTTAAGAAATTTTATGTCTACATGGTGTTATGGAGGAGCTAGTTAAAATTTTAGAAGGATAATTTTTTTTAAGTACTCATTAAAATTTTAAATATTTTTAAATAAAAATTTAAATAGAAGGATATTTTTATAATAAATTAAAGAATTATATATCAATAAAAAATAAAAATATCTTACAATTTATAGATAGATAAAAATATTTAAATTAATACTTAAAAATTTACATTTTTCTCACACAATTATTCATTTAAGAAGCAATTTCATATTTTAAAAAAATTAATATTATTAATTTTTTAGAGATAGGTCTCATTATATAAAGGAAAACTTTTACTCGATAAATTGAAATGTCATCTTGAAAACCAGGAGCCCCTTTTATTTTAAAAATTAAAATTGCAATCATTGCCCTTAAATCATTAGAAAGCACCCATTAAATTTAGGTGAATCTTTGCATGCAAAGTTTTCGCTTTCATATTTTATGATAAACATATTATAGGACATCCAACTTCAAACAATTTCTATTAGCTACTTCTATAAAAATTTAGAGGGCCATGTGATCGTCAAAAGCTTTTAATTATTCTTAGTAGCACAAAGGTGCTACATTTTATGGTCATATGATTATATTTAGTTATTTATAGTATAAAATATAATTAACATTATAGGAAGATTGTATAAATGAAAGAGATAATTTTAGATAGATTGTCAAACTTTTTTAAAAATTATTCTTTTAATTTTATTCAAAATGAAATACATCTAAATACATAAAGGGTAGCTTTGGATGGATAACCATCACAAAAAAATACTTAGACAAGTAGGTCTCTTTGACAAATTTAGATCCTAAATTATCTTATGAAAAGTATTTAAATAACCCAATTATTGTTTTTTTAATAACTCCCTTCATAAAGTCATAACTTTAAAGTTTACAACTACGCACACAATATGGTAGTTTTTTCATATCATATACTCCTTTCCATAGAGGTAGATTAGTAAATGGTGGTCTATTATTCAAACCAACAAAATACCATTAATGACACATATAATTGTTTGGTAGGAACAAATAAAACATAATAGTTCAGCATTTAGAATAACAAACAATTATAGAGAATATCAACAACTAATCAAAAGACCAAAAGATTCTTGGGTAGACTAATGATGAAAGTGGGAACATGCACTTAGGGATTCAAACCCATAAGGTTCGTCTTCTCTTTTCACCAGTCCATCTCTCTATATTAGAAATTTGATGGTTTTGGATGCTCCAGATGAGTTGAACTACTCTTGGAGGGGACAATTTTTCTATAGCTCAAAGTTTCAGGAAATTATGAATTGGACTATCAAACCCAATGTTACCTTTGAATATTTTCTAAAGGAAAATGAATTCCTTGAGTAATCCCATCAATCTTGTCTCAATCTTGTAAATTTTCTCAATATAACTCAATCCTTTCGATCTCAAAGTATTAAATGAGATAAAAATGGGATTGAAGGGCATGACATTGCTACCAACACCTTCATTTATACCAACTCTGAACTCATCCCAAACGTATTACTTTCCTAATATTTTCATGAGCTCCTTGTCACTTTGTGTTTACTCTAATCCTCACCATTCATAAAACATCCTAGATTGGTTCCAAAATTTCACCACCCTAACAAATAAAAAAGCCACCATATACTTACCTCATTTATATCACCTAATAAATGTTAGATGTTTGGGTGATTGCTGCAAATATGTCCTTTAATGATATCTGAGAGATGTGTTGTCATTGATGTCAACATATTTCTCTGTTTGTGGCTATGTTGCAGTGGAATTTAGTTAGTTGGTTTATGCTATATGTTGATGATCAATGTTTGTAGACTAAAGGGTTTTGAGATGGTTGTGTGTAGATGATTCAGTACAATTTTTAGGGGTCCGCATGAAGATTTGAGTGAGTTGTGGCTATCTATGTTGTTGCTAGTTTTCTTGTTGCTCAATGATGTCATAGTGTTCAGTATTTTGATTTGCATTGCTTTGCATTGTAATATCTTGATCTGCAGATTTGGATCTAAGTGTTTGGGATGTTCATGTGTGTCTTCAATTCAAATGGTTCATGATTTGCTGCTCTGCAAGTGAATATTTCAGGTTGAGAGTCAATTCAGTTAGTGTTCTTGAAGTTCGGTATAATGGTGATATGATTATAGTAATTTGAGTTGTTGTGGTGGTGATTCATGATACTTGTGGATGTTTTTATATTGTGTGTTATTTGTGTTGGTGATCCACATTGATCAATGAGTGTGTTATTGATGATTTTCTTTGATCCAGTGGTATTCTTCATGTTCTTGGCCAACATGATGCTTGTAGTGTGTTGCCGATATTCGATACATAATTCTTGGAGGTGTTTCATATTTGAGGCATGTGATATGGATTTGTGCTGTGTCTTAATCGACATTTCTTGGTCCACATTGATTTGGTAGCGTGTGTGGCTATATTTTTGTAATTAGGTGAAGTGTGTTGAGTCGACCTTGGTGAGGATGCCATGTATAAATAAATGAAATATCATTGTAATAAAGTGTGTGGATAAGTGTATGGATGAGAATCAGATATGTATGACTGAATAATGCATATATCTTTTGGAGGCAGAGAATTTGAGTGAGGAGAATTTTCTTATGTCCTTAACATGAACTATAACCAGGCAGTAGTAGATGCTATTTCTTCAGTTCATGGTCTTCTAGATGTAATCTGAATGTGTTTGTAAGATAATGAGTCTTCCCTGGGTTGTAGCCCTTTGTTGTTTTTACGAAGTGAGATTTAGGAAGTGTGCTTCAATGCATGTGCATTCCCCATTGTAATATTCCATATACTTCTAACTGAGTATCATCATATTGTGGGCAGGTTCCCACCATGGTTTTTTCCTTGGTCGGGTTTTCCACGTCAAAAATCTTGGTGTTATGTGTGCTCCTGATTTGTTGTTGATTGATGCAACTGATACAAAAAACATATTGAATGTTTATGATGTAGATAGAGGTGCCTCACTAGATTAGAACATGATGAATAATGATGCAAACAACCTTATCACTACTCCTTTACACGATTTTGAGAAATACTTATGTTGAGAAGATGTACTTAAAAATCCCATGAATAAAAATATAAAAATGATATAAATCTAAAACAAATATAAATAATAAAAATGTGAAAGATCAAACTAATAAATTGGATCCAAAGATATCATCAATAGAAACAAAGAATATAAAATTTCTTGCACACTCATAAATTGAACTCTCTCATATGATCAATTGATAGATTTTATTAAACATGAACTGAATTTATCGCTGGCAGTTCAAACAAAAGCGTATGAATGGAAACGAGAAAAATATTAAACCATTCAACTCCACGCCCGGTGGGACTCGAACCCACAATCGCCTGATTAGAAGTCAGACGCCTTATCCATTAGGCCACGGGCGCTTCGAGTTAATTTTAGGAATATTACTATAATACTGTACATATCCCTAATTCATCGCAACCCGTCAAATTTTAGTTCGACATTCAACTGATTTTACCTGGTGTGTACATTCATATTATTGACAAACAGGTCTGTGGAACAATATATTTATTCCAAAGCCAGTAAATTGTTCTACCAACCCTAATATGAGGTCTGCAAATTATGTTACGATATTTATTGCAAAATGTTACGATGATTGATCCTCCTCTTCTTTTCGTTATGGCTCTCAGTTGGTATCAATTTGTTTTCACTATTTAGTTTCAGACTGCTGTCTTGTTTAAATTTTGGATTAAAAAAATGTGATTGTTATTAACATTTTTTTTATAAATAGTTTTGAGAAGATCTATTTACTAGTATATTTATATTTTGAAAGATTTATGTAAAGAAGGTGAAGAGATATCCATTTCAAAATATCTATTTATTTGAAAAATTATTATAAATTAATAGAAAAATAATTAAAAAAATAATTAAAAAATACATCTTAGAACTAAGTGTAAGTGGTAGATATAAGAAGTCAAAGCACACAAATTGAAGACAACTTAAAAAAACAAACCACCCAAGTACTTAAAGCTTTAGAAATAGATATTGAGGTTTGAATCTAGAAATAAAGAAGGGAAGGAAATGGGGATAAAGAGAAATAGAAATGATAGAAGGAAGAAGAAAAGAGAAATCACATAATCACATAGGAGAAATTTCATCACTATAATATGTAAAAAACAATTGTCTAATCTAGTGCATACCTTTTATAATAATCTCAAATTTTGGGGGAATGATATGTGACATATAACCTTTTATAATAATAATGTTAAATATTGAAAAATAAATATTCAAATCTAGTGCATCGAGAGATTTGGTAATTATATTGCACATAGATATGTGGACACTAAATATTATGGGAATTCATGGGAACACAAATATGGCATTGAGGTAAATATTTATTCTAGGTAATTAAATCGAAATGAATCATTAAAAAAAAAAGTAATGCAGTAACATTTCACATTAATATTGAAACTATTTTCAGCATAATCGCCCCAAGTTCCTCTTAACAATTTTCCTTTTTCATATTCGTTTGTATTTCAGAATTATGGAGGAAAAGGTTTATAATCATTCTAATTTATGAGTGGCATTCGTCCGTTGATTTGTCCCAATTCTGTCGGTCTTAAAAGCAACGTTAACATGCAATGTGCATACACTAAAATTCATGAGTTTATCAAGTATCTGTCACCTTAACAGTCACTCTGAGCACGTCCTCCATGTCTATCCATACACTGAGCGCCCTTAATTCATCGATTTGCCCCAATTTTGGATACTATGAGCGTTACAAATATAGTGCGAGGTTTGTACAACTGACAATATAGCTGTCACCTTAACAATAGCCCTGAGAACGTCCTCCAGGCCCGCCCACGCCTATAAATACATCTTCACGTCCAACAACTTTTTCAAACTCTTTCAATTATATTTTTCTCTCTGTCTTGTTGAGTTCTTCGCTTGTGCCAAATAATGGCGGCAAGAAATGCAACAGTGCAGCAAGTTGATGAGATGGTCAGTGAACCCAAACACTCAAGTGAATTAAAAATGTAATTTAATAATAAAGTAGTATCGCATTTACTGTAAAATTTTGTTTTATAATATATTTAATTTTGTAAAATAAAATATAATAATTATAAATCTCTTATTTGTTTAGAATATGAGAAATATATGTGACAAGTGATAAGTAAATTTAATGTGTAGATTTAAAATAAAATGATAAGTACTAATTGAAAACATATGTGACCTATATGAAAGCTACATCATCATCAAAGGTTAAGGGGATGAATAAATTGTTAAATAATTATGAAGAGCTCTTAGGTTAGAAATTGAATTTGAGTAAGATTTATTTGTACTTCATTAATACCTTAATTTACAGGTAGCACAAAATTGCTAAATTTGTAGGCTATAAATTTATCAAGGATCTCCCTCTTAGTTACTTGGGTATGTCCATCTTGGGTAGGATGATTTCTAATATATTTTAGAAAATAGTTAGATGGTTGGTAAGGATGTAATATCCCTAGGCACACAGCTTAGACAACACCAATGACCAAGGTACAACATGTATGATAATATATTTTTTTTATAGAACAACACCAATGACCAAGGTGCAACATGTATTACACACCAACATACACACAAGTGTCATACAAAACAAAATGATGCTAACCCCAATATTTTTTTACCATTGCTACAACCAATGTAGCATGAACAAAAGACTTTCAATCATCAGATGAAACCATCATGATGAACTTATGATCCAAATGATGATTGTGTAACAAAGTTCATCATTACACTCTTTCACAAACACAACAAAAGGGTTGGATAAGAGAATAATCAACCTAAAATCCACATTAGCATAATATTAAAAACCCTTACAAAACTCAAGGAAACCCAACACAAGCAATGGAACAACTAGGAGTTATCACATTTTGACTAGAGGATAAAACACTAATTTCTAAAAAGAGGAGTAGGATGACGACAACATTCACCTCCATTCCACTCAAACTTAAATATATCTAAACACAAGAAAAAGCCTTCACAATCTATTACCTTACTTGGAGGTACAAGCCCTCCACCAATTGGAATAAAAATAGGTCACTTCCAGTCAACGATATGCTTTCAAAGATATTAGTGTGTCAAAGGACAATTGCATGAAAAAATGACATAAGCTTATCACGACACTAGTGCACAAGAAGAAAACTAGTGAACCACAACACAAGTGTCCTACAAATGTGCCATCATCTTGGAACTACATAGGTTTCTAGAAATATGTAGGAATCTAGAATCTACGATGTAGTATTATTTACATTGTGGTCCTGATTGCATTTTGTAGTCTTGTCCAAAGACAGAAGAAATGATCGTTTCTTGGTCTCATACCTAGGGAAAAACTTAGGACTCACAAAAATACTAATATAACACAAATGAACTCCCAAATTATTGAAAAAAATTGGAGGTAGGAGGGAACGCACCACTCGATGTTCAACACATAACCAAAAAGGAGATTGCCCACATGGGATGGGAAGCCTATAAGGGACTTCAAACTGAGAAATGAGGGACAAGGGTAAACACTCCCTATGTACCCTATTATTCATTGAAATAAGAGAAAACCCACAATGAAACCACCACATGACAAGTTATCACCAACACACAATCCCTAAACTCAAGAGATGAACCATGCAAAATCATGCAAGAACCAATGCTAAATTAAATGTTTTATATCAGAATAAATTCATTTTAAGCCCAAATCCAAATGTGTACTATGTTAATTTTAAAAAACATAACTAGAATGATAAATTACAAAAAAAAGCAATATAAGCATTTGACACCAACATCTAGTTAAAATGCAAGAAATCCAACAATCATCTCTTAGTAATTCTATTCACAACCCAAAAAGTTTAAAAACCAATTAAATCAATTTTGTGTATGGTGAAAAGTGGAATAATGGAAACAACAATATTGAAAGACTAGATGAATTCAACCACAAAACCCTTGCCTAACAACAAAAAAGATCCACCATAACATATGAATAATACCTAAGACAATGGAAATCAACAAAACCACAAAGAATATACCATCACATGTCTACTAGGGTTTGAATCTCCATTCTTACTATCTCCATTGCTCTTGCTTGATATATTTACTCTCGGATTTTATGTGTGCACAAGAGTTCAACAAAGAACGAAAATGTGGTTGATATCTTGATCGCAAAAGACTTGATTGCATATGAAAGTTTGAATGCGTAGGAGGGATTGATAATGAAAGAAGCATCCTCTTATATAGAAGACACTTTAGAATATGAAGGAATAAGATTAAGAGGTGTAAAAGATAGATGGTCGGCTAAGATTAAAGGGTAGGTAGAAGAAATAAGAAAACAATGAGAGGGTAGGTAGTGTAGGAATTAAGAGATGAATGACATGTGTCATAGGTAGAAAAGGCTAATGAATTAATTAAACAAATAAAGATTTATTTAATTAATAGAGAAAATGGGATCAATTAAATAAATAAAATTATTTATTTTAATTTAAGAAAAGAATAATTTAAATAAATAAAAGTATTTATTTAAATGAGAAATAAGGCTAGAAAAGGATAAATGAATTAGTTAAATAACAAAGATTTATTTAATTAATAGAAGAACTAAGCTAAAATAATATAATAAATAAAAATATTTATTTAATTAGATAGGACAATTTGGTGTTGATAGGACCTAAAATTATGTCTTCCAACAATTTGGTCGTTCTAGTTTTATTTTGCCCTTTGTCAAGTTTTCAGGGTTTAGGGCTTTAGGGGTTGTGACCTTTCTTGATTAAGTCTTGGTATAAAGGAAAATTTTTGAGACATTTTATATTTTGTCATTACCTTTTTCTCACTTAAGGTGGAGGCTTATTTTCCATTAGCAGGGCCATTTTGTTCCCTAATCATTAAGTCGTGTTAGACCGATCTATGAAATGATTTTCCTAAATCGCATAAAATTTTCCTATAGCCAATCTCCTATTAAATATTTGTGGCCACGCTTATATTTTCATAAGTCTAAAATTCCTAAGTATTTTGACATTGTTAAATAGAGGATAGATCTGACGGTTCACGCTTCCCAGTGGTCAAAAGTGCAAGGATGATAAAGATCGCGGCATCACGAGATGATGCCACATATGTTTGGCAAAAAAGGCTGAACAGGTGGTTTGACTTTTCAAAATGTTTGACGTTACTGGTTCCCAACGATTAAAACCTAGGGAACTAAAAATGAATATTTCTGCACATGCTTATATCAAGTGGTAATGTTTTCATTGCGATTTGATAAGTGATTGGGAGTTAGCGGCCTTTTCCAAATAACCGGTTCAGTTAAGAGGTAAAAAAACAAATAGATCTGACGGTTTTCGTGGTCCCGCAATGAAATATGCGAGGAGGTTATGAATCATGATATCACAAGATGATGCCACGTGTCTAAGGCGAGCCAGGAAAAGCCAATGGTGGGGTCATTAAAGGTGGAAAAGCAAGGTGATGAGTTGGATGTGCCATGTCATGCTAGGGGTGGACCCGCTCACCACTTTGCATAGTAACTGTCAGGTTTAATGGTTTGGTTTGTAGGATTTGCCAACTTGGAGGATGATCGACGACCAAGTTTTAAACTTTTTCAAATGCAAGTTAGGAGCCATTGTTTCACTCATACAAATAGTAATGGCGGATGAGACATTTGCATTCTTTTCCAGGTAGTAATTAGAAACTCTTCAATAGTTGTCCTTCATTTGCAATAGATTTCATAGCAATCCAAAAAGTTTTTCTACTACTAAAGAAGGTTGAAACGACTCTCTACAACACAAAATTGTCATCTCTGGTGAAAATTGAAGCAGTAAGTTTATCTGAGCCCCTTCATCTATTTTTGAAATAAATTAATGTTATAAATTGTGTGTGAAGTTGTAAGAAAAGAATTCAATTTGTTCTAGGAGCTAGACAGTTCGAGTAGTGAAATTTGTTTAAATTACTCTTGTAATTTAAAATCTCATATTAGCCCTACTATTTTCTTCCTCAATTTAAAGTTATAGTATAAAACCCTAGTTGCAAAAGATGTCTCCCTCATGGAAACATTCAAGACAAATGGATTATATGAAAATAATTCTATATAATGATTTCTTGGATCAATTGAAGCCCTCAATAAATGATAGACAATAGGGGCAGAGATTTGTGAGTGGAAAAACCCTAGGGGAAGGGTTAACTGATATAGTATTCCACTTGGCGGATGATAATATACCGATGACTGGGCTAGAAATGTTCAAATTATGGTATGGACAAAGGAGTTTGCATTCCCCATTATCTAGTCCCTGGTAGTATGATTTGGGTAAGTTGGTAGTGTTGGGTGTCTTCATGGACGTTGACCTACTCAAAGCTATTGCAAATAGATATGACCCTATTTCAAGAGTTTGCATTCCCCATCAGAAGGGAAGAGTTCTAAGAGATTTTTGATCTATATGAATCATCTCTGAGACTGGTGTAGATAGATTTGAATGAGAAAAACACAGAGTATTACAAGATGAGGGAATTCATTAGAAAGAATTTCCTTCCAATGCATTTGGCCAAAGCAGGGAATACAACATACGATATTGGCCCTAGCTCAGAGGAGCCATTCCCAATTGGTTCTTTTACTCCTTACTTTCAGGCTACTTTCTTTTTTCTATGTCAGATATTTGGTTTTAATCCAATTACAGTGATGTCACCTAATTTTATGTTCATGGCTATGCAAATACAATATCCAGATTATATATTGGTCTTCAACTTTGCCCCTTACCTTAAAGAAAATATTCATGAAGGGTTACTCGATATTAAAAATGAAGTAGCTGGTGCTAAATTCTCTTAGTTTTATTTACTCATGTATATGTTCCTTTTTAGGAAAGTAGATTAATTTGAGGGTGCCATGAACCTCAAAAGGAAAATTGATAACCAAGAGATTTCAGTACAGCTCTGGAGCACAGATATGTCTTGGGATAGACAAGAGGCCAGTTTTGTAAGATTTGATCATAGTTTTGCTTCTAGGTTGAGGTAAAAGTTGATAGTAAATCCTCCAAGGATTCCAAAGGAATTACATGATTTTTTGAGACCCAAGGAGAGGTTACCTCTTGTCAGGATTGAACATAATTGGGGGTATTTTATCCCTTACTTTTTATATACAGTTATCAGAATCTACAATTTCTTCGGATAGCCGCATGTACTGCCATTCAATGTTCCTTTGAGAATGGGTTTTGCTGAAGTGATGTGGCAAATATGATGCATTCAAGATAAGGATTTAAAAGGAAAGGGAAATGGAACAATTTTCCTGGATTACACTATCATCCCTCATCTTGTAATTTTGAAGGGAGGATATGAGTATTTTGATAAATTCTTTACTCCATATCATTTGGAGGTGAGTATAGCTAGACACTGTGATCTTGACGGGTTCTACAACACTTTTAAAACAAGAATAAAAAGAAATTTTGTTTCCCCATGAGCATAACTTTCCTGAGGATATTATCAGGAATGAATTTAATTCCATGACCCAAAGTATGATCCATTAAATTATTTTTCCCCATTTTGTGCCAAGGTCAATTTTGTTGTGAACAATTTTGACGAGTTAAAGAAGATTTTAAAGGAGAAGATAGCCAAACTTGAAGAAGTTAATGACCAGAAAAATTCAAGCTCACAACCTCCTTTCTCTCAGAGAGCAGGTGGCATGGTAGGAAGGAGGCCTATTTAGGAATCTTCTCACAAAAGAGAAAGAGAAGAAATGAGTGATGAAGAGGATAGTAGCAATGATAGTGGAAGGTTAATATGGAGAAAGGGTAATAAGATGATGAGTGTAGAGCCTTCCCCTAAAATACAAACTAATCCTTTTTAGGGAATCAGGATCATTAATCTTGAATATTCAGACAGAAGTCCTTCCCCATCAACTGTATCATTTTCACCAGTAAGGCAAGGTGACAAACAAATGGACAAAGACATGTTCATTACAACAAGTGTAGAAATGCAGTTCAGTGTTCCTCCCTTGCCTCCTAATTTGGTGTTGGATCTCACTCCTTTGGGTATCCAGGGTAAAGCCTTCAAATAGAAAAGAAAGGAGGCATGGGATAAGTTCCTTGAAGATGATGCTTTTGTGAGGAGTCCAACCTTTCTGCAACTAGTATGGAAGATGAAGGTTGAGGAGTGCAATGGAAGAATTAATGAGAAGAAGGCCCAAAGGCTATACAAATTAGATCAAGAGAACCAAGAAGAAGTAGAGAATGGGATGAGGGAAGAATTTAAGGAAATTGTTGCTGATGAATGCAGGAAGATTATAAGTCAATATGGAGACTTGATCTTGCCAGAATGGGACATAGCAGATGTAGTGGCATTTGATACAATCATAAAGTCAAAAGGGCAATCTTTCAATTCAGAAGAAGATGCAAGGTTAGCATTAAGAGGATCATAATTTGTGGATGATTATGCAACCTTGGCAATCTAGGCACTAGAGGAAGGACCTAGGAAGCCTAACATTAGTGATTTCAACCCCAATTTGAGGGGAACCTTAATTATAAAAAGAGAATCTGACACATCAAGTGTAGAGGCTACAAAGGTAAATGTTGATGTTGCTAAACTGACACATGAGAGTGCAAAAAGAGAAGCTTTAAAGAAGGTGGAGCTGATAAGAATTTTTCTCATGGCTGTACTATGCTTCAAGAGCGTAACATATCCTATAATTACAATGGAAATCTAGATTGAATTAATAGGTGCCATGTTGAATAAAAAAATTCATATTGTTAAGAACCGCTTAAAAAATCTTATATAAACATCCCAAAATAATGAATAATGAATAATTTTTTACCCTTATAAATTTGAAACTAAATAATGATAGTTTACGTAAATTCTAAAAATAATTAGATAGCCCAATATTTATCTAGGTAGGAAATAATAAACTAAAAAGATGTTAATCAAAAGTAGTAGACCTTCAAATAATAAAAGACAAAGATTGTAAACTAAATAATGATAGTTTATGTTTCTAAATAAATTTGTAAAATAGTTTTTTAAGTCAACAATGAAAAATTAAAAAGATGTTTGTGAAAAGTATTAGGAATTAGGAAATGTCAATTATATGTAGACACAAGAATGAAATGCAAAAAAATAATAACAGCGAAGAGACAATATTTAACATGGCTCACCCAATCTCGGGCTACATCCACAAAATACAGAGTCCAATATTATTATCCAGTAAATCAAAACTGATTACAACCAACAATCTCCTTGCAACTCAATACCACTGCAAAAGTTTACAAAATTCTCTACTGAAAACCCTAACCCTCAGCCTTTTTATCAAGACTTATGTTGGTTACAAAATTAGGGTTACAACATGTAAGGCAATAGAAAAATAACAGCTGACACCTTTACAAACTAATAAGTCTTTTTGGCATCTTGAGGGCGTTGCCCTCAAACCCCCATCAAATAATATGGGGGGAAACCGTGTCGATAGAAGTAGGGAAAATTTAACCTCCGAGTCCAATTAGGCTCCATATAACAACAAAAATTACTAGACCTTCAAATAATAAAATAGAAAGAATCGTGATATAAATCATGATTTAAAACCTTCAAATTAGAATTTCGATAAAGCGTTTTCCTTTTAGAATAGTTGAAAAAAAAATTGAATGTGATAGTGTCTTGAGAATGTTAGGGGATGGACACAAGAACCTAGATGAAAGTACATCCACCATTTATGGGATTCTTAGTATTTATCCTATATCTTATCTAAGAGAAAATACATTTTTTGTTCCCTTGTAGGGTGATTAGGTTAAGGTGAGATTTGACTAGGCTACCCACCGGAACTCAAGATCCTTTCCTTTTGCATTCGAAAATATTAGGAATAAATAATTTGGTAGTTATAGAGAGGAAACCAAAGAATGGAATGAACAATGAGGTTAAATTAAGTGTCTTGGATATGATTCTAGTTTTGAAAATAGATGGTTATAAGAATTCATATAGGAGGGGATTCACTGATCATGTTTAATTCAAATTTCCACAAAGATATTCTAAATACAAAACTAAGAAAATACATCGTAAGAATATTTAATTTTTTGATTGAGCTAGAGGTTGTCAAAATTTATTACATGTATTGCGAGGGCAATCATGTTGTAAATTGGCTTGAAAAATGGGTCATTGACATGATGGCAACTTATTCATTTGAAGTTAATAAGATAGACATCT
This sequence comes from Cryptomeria japonica, assembly GCF_030272615.1. Lineage (NCBI taxonomy): Eukaryota > Viridiplantae > Streptophyta > Pinopsida > Cupressales > Cupressaceae > Cryptomeria > Cryptomeria japonica. Next base: position 241,553,751 of record NC_081407.1, on the reverse strand, counting down.
CATAGGCTCTAGATACCTAAATAGACATGACAAAACGACTGTGAAAAGGTGTAGCCATTAATTTTTGGCAAATTCACATATGTTATGAGTTTTTTCTATTACTTCCCTTATACATTTGTTACAACCCATATTTCACAATGGATAATACTGAGAACCAAGGATGGAGAAATGACACTTAGAGAAAGGATGACGAAGAGAAGATTGCATAAAAATTATAAAATTACTAATCTAAAAGTGTTGGAGGTGATTAACATTATCCTAGGGGATGTTTTTCTAAACTTGAAAAGTACAAATAATGAGTTAATAATTATTTTTCCTCCATGTCCATGGTATGGCTACTTGAGGATAGGGAGGAGAAGACATTGGTGTAGGTATTAATGATGAATCTCTTCAAGGCTCACTACTAGATTGACATATAAAAGATATTGGAATAAATGGTTACATGCATTGGCTCACTAAAGAGGTCATGCAGCCATGTATAACAATTTTGTACAATGGTTCATAGATCTCATTCATCATTTGGATGACTACAGTAGACATCCATGAGGTCAAGAAACATGGGAAAATAAATATAGTTCTTTAGAATTAATGAAAAGAAACAATGACACAATGGATATACATAATTAATAATAACAAGATACCCATCATACAAATAGTTCACATTTATGAAATCTACAAAGACAAACACATTGATAAAAAAAATTTGAAATTCCTACATCTAAAACATGTGCAAACTTACAAGGACATTTGACAACAATAATTGCTAGAATAGATACATATCTTTTTGCATGGGAGAGGATAGAAAAATAGTGGTAGAGGCTATGAAGGAAAGCGAGATGAATCAAGCAAATCAAGTGTAAGAACACAATAAGGTAAAAAAATAGGGGACTTTCCTATAGGAATAAGAGACTAATCTTATGGAAGATAATCATTTGAAACATGTAGAGGAAGAAACTTCAATGGTACATATTTTTAATATTGGGAAATAGTACATCATGAATTTTAATGTTAACTAATCTAGCATGGTAGAGTTAGAGGAAATGAGGAAATAGTATATGTAGAACAAGATTGAAATAAAAATGAGACCACCACCAATCATGGAGAAGATCCTTAAGACGGAGAATCAATTAATGTTGAAAAGAGTTTTCTTAAATCCAAAAAAGGATAAATTAAGGCCAATTCGAAGACAATCTTTATTTTGAACAAGGTGTAAGGTGAGTGATAAATGTTGCAAATTCATTTATTAACAATGGTAGCATCAATAACATTGTGTTTGAGAAAATAGTGAAAAAACTAAGCATCCCAACCCATATAGAGTTTTGTGGTTGCAAAAGGAGCACCACTTAGTGGATGAACAATGTTTGGAGAATTTTGATATTGGAAACTAGAAGGATGGATTCATGTGTGACACAATGCCAATTGATGTGTGTCATGTATTCTCTTTGGTAGACCATGTCAATTTTATAAACAGGCTATCCATGATGGCCAATTGAATACATACACAATTAACAACAATGTAAAAGATTACATCTTTAATCCATTAAATAATAGGGAAGAGGAAAATGAAGAAAAACCAAAAGTATGTTTGATTTATAGATAACAATTTTTTAGAGAATTCAAAAGAGAGAATTTATTGTTTGCCATAGTTCCCAAGTTTACAGTAGTTGGTACATTGAATGAAGAGGATAAAATACTAAAAGAAGTTTAAGAGATATTGGAGGACGATGTAAAATTTTTGATGGAGTTTCTTTACGGATTTCCATCCATGAGAAGCATTAGTCATTATATGAATTTGATTCCTCACACAAGATTTCCATAGAAGGAACCATATATGTCATCAAAAGAGAATGAAGAGATAAATAGGCAAGTGCAAGATTTTCATGGTAAGTTGATGTTAGAGAAAGCTTGAGTTTGTGTGTTGTTTCAATAGTGTTGGCACAAAACAAGGATGGATATTGGTGAATGTGTATGAATTATTTAGAAATAAATAGGATAACCATCAAATATTGGTTGTCATTGCCAAGAATGAATGACAAGATAAATTGCTTGATTGGAGCCAAATTCTTCACTAAGATTGATTTGAAAAGTGAACAATCAAATATGGATAAGAGAGGGTGATGAATGGAGGATCGTGATCAAGGCCAGTGATGGATTGTATGAATAGATACTCATGTTATTTCAATTGATGGATAGACCAAGCACTTTCATGAGATTTCTAGATGAAGTTTTGAAGCCATATCTTGGTAAGTCTTTTATTGTGTATTTAGAATAAATTTTGATATTTAGTAAAATAAAAAAAGAGCACTTGTAACATGTTAGAGTATTCATGCAAAGGTTGAAATAAGATAAGTCAATGCTGATTTTGAAAAAGTGTAGTTTCATGAAGAAATGGTTGGTATATTTGGGTTTTGTGGTTTATAGTAGTGGTTTTAAAATGGACCTAAAAAAGTGAATTTTCTTTTATTAACCTTTACTAAAAAATGTATTAAGAGCGAGAAGCTTTCATGGATTAAAAATATTCTATAGGAAGTTTATTAAAAAAAAATTAGTGGGATTTGTGCAGCAATTATGGAGACAATGAAGACTAATACAACTCCAATAAGAGGAGTTTTAATATTTTAATGGAAACGATGATGGAGAAGCTCATGTTAGCACCTCCCAATTTTTGAAAAGTGTTTAATGTTGATTGTGATGCAAGTTGGGAAATGATAGGGGGAGTTCTAGGTTAGAAGAGAAAGCCAATAACTTACTTTAACAAACTAAATGAGTTAAAAATAAAATAATCAATAGTTGTATGCAATTATGTAACTACTCAATAAGTAGAGACAATAATCGTAATTGAAGGACTTTTTATTGTACACCAATCATCATGCATTGCAATTCATCAATAGCCAAGGTAAATTGAGTAAAAAACTACAAAATGGGTATAATTTCTTTAAAGTATTTTTTTGTATTCAAGCATAGAAATGGCCAATCAAATAGAGTTATTAATGCAATAAGTAGGAGATATTTTTTATTGAATGAGTTGAGAGTAAGTCTTGGTTATTTTGATTGTATGGGGGAGGTTTATGAAGAACATGTGGATTTTAAAGAAGCTTGAGCAACGTGTAAGAGTCCAGTTGGGACATATAGAACTCCATAGTAGATTATATTATTCAAGAGAATTTGTTATTTATTATGTTAGTAGGGAGAAGTCCCTAAAACCTAGAGAACAATAAAATTAGAGAGCATCAACATAAGATCTAGCATCATACAACCAACAAAGAAAACACCACCAACTACTCTTAGAAATAATAAAAAACTATCATGTCTCTATAACTAAACATACTATTCTTAACTAACCACGATCTACCTAGCATGTTTCAAGTAATCAAACGATATAAAGAGCTGACTATAATAAGAGTTTGATTCATATGGCACGCAAGCCTCTTCCTATTAAAATACTTAAAATATCTACTACTAACTATAGCATATATCAATAAAAAAAATAGACAAAAACTAAACTTCTTAATCATTATTAATCATATTCTAGTTGTGCTCCATTGTGTTCTCTTGGTTAATCCAAATCTCCACCAAGGTGGTCTCTTTCTCCTCATTCTTGTCATCCAGTTTCCCTTCCTTCAACAACTTTCTTGCCTTGTTTTTCATTTAAATCTACACAAAAACAAACCCCATGGAAGCCTTTCTCATAATATCATCAGTGATGGTACACAACAAGAAAAATAAGTCTCTCATTTGGTGAAAACACTGACTATAATCTTCAGTTTTTGCTTCCAAGTTCAAGATCCTCTAGCTTTCTAGGTTATTGTTATTGTCCTTATTTGAAGGAAAATCCTAAGAATAGAGCACCATGTCAATATCATCCTGGGAGTTAAAAGGTATGGAGGCTAGATCAAAATCCTCCATGTCTTTTGAAGAATCACTCCCAGCTTCCATCTCCTTCTTGTAATGTTTCTCTTGTTCTTCTTCTTCAACCTACAACTCTTCATCCTCCATGTCCTCATTTGAGGATTCATCCACATCCTCTAGGTTAAATTATTTCACCAAATCAAAGGTACTCACTTTAGGTTCAATTTGAACCTTCTTATGCTTATGCAAGAGTCGATCAGACCTTCTTTTACCAGAAATACTCTCCTTCTTCTCCCTTTTATTCATCCTTTCCTCATCATTTTATAACTCCTATAAGTGGAGGTCAATGGTGAAGACTTTCCTAGTAGAGTCTTTCTTAGTCTTCTTGTCTTTAATAGAGCAAATTTTTGGGATTTCTATTTTTTTCTTATTAGGGTTAATTTTGAGCAATGAAACCTCAAGGGATTCGATTTCCTATTTAGCTTGAGGTTTCTTTCTCTTAGATTTGGCTGGAGGAGTGCTATCAGTCGAATGTAGGGGGTTTGTTTCGTTGAATACAATTTTGATAGTCAACTCACAAATTTCATTTTTAGGCTCAACATTTCTAGGCAAGTAGAGAAAATAGCTATGATAAGGGGATTGTCGAAAGCATACTTGCACATGACATAGATTAATCCTTTATGAAGTAGAGGATTAGCTCCATTGGTAATTCTAGACTCCAGGGACATGTAAAAAGAAAATAGGGTAAAATAATCCTATCACCATGCCTAATATGATTCAAAATTGGGAAATGATAACCAAGCACTGAGGTATAACGAACCTCTAAAGTGAAATATTTGATAAAATAGTAGCTAACTATACAATAGGGCTTAGGGAGAACAGAATGGCCATACTCATTTTGAACCACCACTGGGCGCTCTCCTTTCTCAAAGAACTTCTTCATGTAGTGTTTGTAGTCTCCACATCTTCTTCTTTCCATTTTTTCCCCTTCATTCTACAACTCACTCACCTCCGATATAAGATCTGGTGATACTATTAAAGATATACAACCAATAGACACTTCATCATTCTACCAAGAATTACAGAACCTCCCAGATAAGGTCCTATTGTAACCTTTCATGGTCATAATAAAGGAATTCATGCCCACTTTGCAAAAGAGGTCCCATACCTCTTCATTCTTTTGGAGTTATATGCAACTCTTTGGCTTAGTTCTATTCAAAGTGTCCCCTGTATAAATATGATTCTTCATAGTGCAGAAAGATTAAGTATAAAAGCAACTGAAAAAAAAATTGTAACTTTTAGAAGCTGCCTTGTTTGTTAAAACATATTTGAATTTAAAAGGCTATATTTGGCTTGATAGATTTCATTGTCCACACATGTGACCATCCCATTCACATTATGGGAAATTATGCTGCCTCAAAAAATAAGTCTTCCACCTTTCCATCGAATGATTTTTCCATCCTTAGTCATTAAACCAAGGCAAGAGGGAAAAGGTAGGATACATCTAGCTATACTATTCTAGTTAATAATATCTACACCACTAATTTTCCTACTAGGCCTCCATCACATCACCAAAATAGTCCAACCTATTAGCATCCTAGTCACATTCTTATAAGTCATCAAAAAGAAGTATGAATTTGAGAACTCTTGGTACACATTAAAATGAATTAGGAAAGGAGCAGCCAAAGCATCATTACATCCTTAAATAATTGATTGAGTGACTATGGAAGGTTTTTTACCACTCCATAGCCAAGATATTTTTTAATCCAACTAATCTCTCAGCATAATTAAATTGACACCAATCCTTTTTTGCTAATCCCTAATTCGTATCTGCATCCGCCATGCAATTACCTTCCTTATAAGTACGTTGGATTTTAATTCTGCTGAAGATGCCCAATAGCCTTTTATGTTTTCCAATAATGTCTTTTCTCTCCCATGGAACACTTTTAGTAATATTCAAGAAATTCACCGCAAGTTTCAAATCTCCTTCCAAAATCACATTTTTGCCTTATAGCGATGGAGGTGTCACAGACCCTACCGAGCAGCCAATACTTTAGCCCTTTTGTTCACTTCTTTCCCTAGATTTTCACAGTAACCTTCTATCATATAGCCTTTGTTGTCTCTTAAAATGCCACCCACCCTAGATAAACATGGGTTCCATTTTGAACAACCATAAAAATTGGACTTTAGCCAACCTTCCCGAGGAGGGATCCAGGTGTAATTCTTCATTACATTCATATTGTGCCAATTCATTCTGATAAGATTATGATTAACTCCCCATCTTTGTTTTAATCTCAGTTCCATTGAGCTTGGCATTACTTTGGACTTTTGTGGCTGAGTTGCATTAATGTTCTCCTTAACTTGCTACTTAATGACATGGAATAAAACCTTATTGCTCTGGGCATCATTCCTAAATACCTTGTTATTTCTTAACTTCCATCTATTACAGGCCATGAAAGGAGGAATTTGAAGCCATAGGTTTCTAATAACTAGGTGGGTTTAAGGGCTAAGGGAACGTTGTTCAATTAGGTCTTTTATATTTGCTGGAAGGGTCCAACAGATACTTAGATCTGCAAGTAGCTCATCCCAAATTTCCTTAGCAAATTGACAGTGTCAAAACCGATGGTTAATGCTTTTAAGGTCTTTATAGCATAAGACATACTTGTTAACCAAAGATAACCCTATTCTATTTAGATTATAAATTGTCACAATTCTTTTACAAGCAATAGCCCACCAGAAATAGTTGACCTTCGGTGAGAGGCCTCTAATTCAAATATTTTTTTAGTAGAAGTTGTCCTTTGGGTCTTCGACAATGTCATGATAGGATGACTTAACCAAGAATGTACTAGAGGAGTTTAACAACCAAATTCATTCATCTTCCATATGAGGAGAGAAAAAGGATCAATCACCTTAATAGGTAAATAGAGATTGAAGCTCTTTCACCAATTGATCATAGAGGTGGGCTGGCATATCCCCATTTCAAAGCACCATATCTTCCAAGATTTTCCAATTAGCTTTGTCCCCTTGTCATATAATATAATCATGAACATATTTGCTACAATTATTGATGAGAATCTACTTATTTTTTTTTAATTGAGGTAATTCTGAGAAGGCAAAGTCCTTAATCCACACATCATCCTGGAATCTAGTGCTCTTCCCATTCCCAACCAGCCTTTTTCCACCTTTTCTGAGAATAGAATTAATTTTAGATGCATTATTCCAAATAAATGAGCCCAAGGGTAATTCACTCTTGTTGAGGAAACAACAACTTCTAGCATTACTAATGCATTTATCACTAATGATACTTGCCTAGTGTTTCTTCCCTTCTATCAGCTACCAACCGATTTTGGAGATTAAGGCCCGATTAAAGGATTTGATTTTTCTTATGCCAAGTCCACTAGCTCTAATTGAGCAGAAAACATTTTCTCAAGCCACCAGGGAGAGCCTGTGTTTTTCTTCAATTCCCATCCATAGGAAATATTTTTGAGTTTTTTCTATCCTTCTGCAACACCATTCACAGAAAAATGGTTATGCTTACCTCAAGGTTCAACGAGGGAGACAAGACATTAGCACAACTACATGAGAGTAACTATCTGTCGTGGATGAGCACAAATGTAAAAAAAAGGGTCAAAGGTTGTTAGATATGTCGACATGCAAAGCAAGTGAGGAAAAACACTAGATTATACTAGTCATTTCTTACATTAGAGCGTTAGCATGAATTTTATTTTAAGGTTGCAATGAATACAAAGAGATAACTGTTCTTATTTTTTTTTAGTATATAGAATTTTTTAAAATGACTCATTTTACACCATAACACAAGTGTAGTGATGCTTCCCATACATAGCATTATTTTTTAAAGAGTTAGTTAAACGACTTGAAAAGACGTATTGTTATATACTAGAACACCAACTTTATTTGTCATTTTTGGTATACTTTGTGGAAGAAGATGGGAACATTTGGGTTTTATCTCAGCCTGCCATCAGATTTTGTAGATAGAGTGCTCTAGCGGAGAATTTTATTGAATACATCAATGTTTTAAACAAAGAAGTCAAAGAAAATCTAGAAAAGAATGCCATAAAATATAAGGAATATGTTGATGTTCATAAGTAGTGCAAGAATTTCAAGTTGATATTTTTGTTACGGCACAGCTGCTGAAAGAAAAGTTTCCACGAGGAACCTACATCAAGTTGAAGTAGAAAAAGATTTAACTATTCAAGGTTTTACAGAAGTTCTCATCAAATGCATATGAAATTTAGCTTCCAATTGGCATTGATATTTCTCCAATATTTCATATTATAGATTTTTATGAATATCATGAGCATAAATCAAGTGGACAAAAGAGTACAATTTCAGATTTGTTGGTTGCACCACAATGGGTACACCAATTGTAGAAGGAGATTAAGAGAATTGATCAAGTCATTGATCCATGCATAGTAAAAAGCACAAGGAGAAAAGAATAAAGTCATATATAATCATAATAATTTTAAATATAACAACTCCTCACTAAATCATATTTTGAAGTTCTAAGTGAAAATAGCTAGTATTTGACGAAAAATATCAATGCATCTCCTCACTTTCCTTGTAATCTATCTAAATCACATCTATAGTCTTCCTCTGACAAACAACAAAATTTCATTATAGTTTAAGATAATAGAAAGTAACATGAGTTTTGGGAGGTTTAATAAATAAATCTTCTTAATAAATAAATTAATTACATGATAAAATATAAATACGAAATATATAAAATATAGAAGATATGTTTTTAGTGCATAATATCTATTTCTTTTCTAATTTTAATCTAATTATATTAGTACCAAAGCAATGAATTTTTATCAATAAAATTTAAAAACATTAATTGAAAAAGATCAAAAATATTATAATTTCTTATTAATTTATTATTCAAGAAATCAAAAAACACTACAATCCACAAATAAGAACCACAAAACAAACATAAATCAAAAGATCATGACTAATCACTACAATTTCTCTTTATTATTCTCTTGATGTTCTTCACCTTCCTTCATTTCAGAATGTCTGAAACTCTCTTTTGTAATCTCATTCTTAACAGGGCCTTTCTTTTTCTTTTTTCCCTCTTCTTTATCTCCCTCTTCCTCATCACTATCCTACACATATATGATATAAAGCTATGAACATTATATTCATATAGTTTCATAGTTTTGAACTCTTTTATATTTAATAATATAATCAATTTAAAAAAGAAGGGTAATGAGATTATTAGAAGCTATATAGGAAGAAGAAGAGCTGCTTGTGAGATGGAGTTCTTTAAGGAAAGCCCTGTAGGGAGGCAGAAATTTTATTTTTTTGGGTTGGTAAATGGTAGAGCTAGAGGATTATATTAATAGTTATAAACATATATATATTCTGTTTAAACAAAATAAAAAGATAGGGCCTGTAGTCTCAATTGTCCAAATTCTTCCATAAGAGAAGAATTTCAAAATTTTAAACTGAAAAAAGCTAGCATTTAGCCTTGAAAACCTAGAGCTGATCCCATTAGGATAAAAAATTATAGAGTCTAGATGAGTCTACGATCATAAATAGAAGCAAATATTTTTAAAACAAAATCATATCTATGTTGCTTGGAGTTCAAGCAGTCCTAAACTAGAACCTCCACCTAAGAACGACCCCTGCCTCTTGGACGACCATGACCCTTGCCACTTGGACAGCCACAACCCCTATTCTGCATTGGATGATTTCTATGGCATGACCCCTTGCATTCATAGCTCCTTGCCCATCAAAATCCCTCCCATTTTGTTCCAATTTTGGAGGGATAAGGTCATTAAGCCAGGCAAAGTCAAGGAATTCATCCTCTCTGTCAGCATTGTTCGGTCCACTCCCCAGAAATCTCCATTCCAAAAATTTGGCTCCCATTACTGTGTATTCCCTATAGTGCCTAAGAGAAAAGCCTTTTAAGTCCAATAAAAAGGGGTAATAGTTAATGGTCTCACCCGAGACCGAAAATAATATCATGTTGCCCAGGAAAAGCATTCCTATGCCAATAATGGCACGGTTAAGAATAGTCTCCAAACCCTCTAAAACATTTTGATCAAAAAGATGTGTGGTTAGAGCCGACACCTTCTCCTTGGAATATTAGCAGTCTAGCAGAGAGGCAACAAATCTTGAAGATATATTGGAATTATCCCTAGGATACTCTACTTTTCTCAGAAAATCAGAACCTAAGATTAGTTTGACCACCAAAATGATAGAGAATTCCAAATTGCAGAGCAGCCTTTTGAGCCTAAGGTGTGAAAACTCATGGAAGGAGACTTGGCGATAGTTGCAAGAAAGAGAGATGGGCGTATCCACCCCAAAACAATAAACTGGCTCAAAATGCTTTCTAATAAAGAAACCAAATGGGGCTTCCTCCATTCTGTGGCCAACTCGGGAAAGAATTATTTGCAATTTTGAGCAGAAAAAATTCAACCTACAAGACAGAGCAGTAAGAATGCGAGGATAAGACTTAGCTGTCTTTCTTTTAATATTCTTCCGACATTCTCATGCATTTCTAGGCTCATAAATGCAAAGTGCCTAGAGTTATTAAACCCAAAGGAGACATGGTGAAAGAGATAGCTTCCAACTATATAGTATTAATTAAACAAAGTCTAGAGCATTGCCAATGCATCACCTCAAGCCTCGGCCTATGAAAGTGGTGTACTTTTCCACTTCCCTAAAGATTTGATGGATATGTTGACCTCATCTGCGTTTCTAAGCATAGCACAAAAACTGAAAATAATTATTACTCAACTGCTACTCCAGAAACAAGAAACGGTCATTTATGACATGCCATGACTTGAAGATTGAAGGCTTCCAGATCGACTGCCTTAGTGGAGTTAGCAGTTATGTAGTCGTATTCATCGTACAGTAGGATGGAGGACCAACAAGTTGAAAATCTCCAATACTTAGCGAACTTTCTTGGCATGAGAAAAGAGGACCATTGACAATTAAATGTTTCTTTCCATTTGAATTCAAATGTGGCTTCATTAGGAAAATCCCCGAATTCTAAATGGGTTTTTTACAAGTTCAAATTGCCTAAATTTGACCACCCTGTTCCTCATTCCGTGGGGAATTGAAGCTGAGTTCAAGTGCCCACCAGCTTAGGAATGTACCCACTGATGCCAACTTGGGCAAATCATCTGCATACATGTTTTCCTCTCTGAATATGTGATTGCAGATGTAGTTGTCAAAAGAAGGAAGCAACAAAAATGTCATTCAGAATCAAGGGATTTTTTGTAGTGGGGCCACATTTGAATTCAAATGGAAAGTAACGTTTAAATTTCAATGGTCTTCTTTTCTCTCGCCAAGCAAGTTTGCTAAGAATTAGAGATTTTGAGTTTTGGGGCCCTCCATCCTACTGTACGATGGATATGACTACATAACTACAAACTCCACTAACGCAGTCGATTTAGAAGCCTTCAATATTCAAGTCATGCCATGTCATAAATGATTGTTTCTTGTTTGGGGAGCAGCAGTTGAGTAATAATTTTTTTCATTTTTTGCGCCATGCTTACAAAGGCAGATGAGGTTGGCATATGCATCAAATCTTCAGCGAGATGGAAAATTCCACTAAGGCAGCTGATCTGGAAGCCTTCAATCTTCAAGTCATGCCACGCCATAAACGGCCATTTTTTGTTTGGGGAGTAGGAGTTGAGTAATATTTTTTTTCATTTTTTGCATCATGCTTAGAAAGGCAGATGAGGTCATCGTATCTATCAAATCTTCAAGGAGGTGGAAAAGTACGCCACTTTCATGGGTCAAGGCTTGAGGCAATGTATTGGCAATGCTCTAAACTTTGGTTGATTAATACTATATAGTTGGAAGCTATCTCTTTCACCACCTCTTCTCTGTGCTTAATAACTTCAAGCACTTTGCATTTATGAGCCTAGAAATGCATGAGAATGTTGGAATAATATTAAAAGAAAGAAAGCCAAGTCTTGTCCTTGTATTCTTGCTACTTTGTCTTGTAGGTTGAAGGTTTTCTACTCAAAATTGAAGAGAAGTCTTTCCCGGGTTGGCTAGAGAATGGAGGAATCCCCATTTGGGTTCATTATTAGAAAGCATCCCGAGCCAATTTACTGTTTTGGGATGGATATGGCCATTGCTCTTTTCGTCTGATGTTTTTTTTTTAATTAGTTTAGATTATTGTTTTTTGAAAAAGTTGGATGATCTCACAAAGCAACAGTTAGCTGCGAGCCTTATATATGGAAGGTCTTGGGTTAGAGTCTACTCGAGACTCATGTGTCTCACACACAGGTAATGGAGAGATAAGATTCATGCCTACAACTTCTATTGTGATCGGTCCAAAAAAAAAGCTTTTGAACAAGATTTTATTGTTTGTATTAATGTTTTTATTTAAATAAGTATAAAACATTATTTATTTGTGTTTCTATTGGTTGATATTAAAAATATTTAATTTAAAACAATTATTTTCTAATTTTTTAAAATTAGATGTCTTAAAATATTTAATCCATTGAATCAAATTTCAACTATACTAATGGCTTAAATGACATGAGCACTATTGTATACATCGTAGATGTTGACATTATTGTGTATTCTTTGATTGGTTTTCAATTGATGACCACAATACTATATATCATGATATTTAAAAGACATATAAAACTAAAAATGTGTGCAAATTTATATATTCAAATATGTCACCCAACAAATCCAATCAATTTTCATTTCATTAAAAATATATAAAAAACATTATCTTAAAAAAATCTGGTCGTGTAGTTTCACAAGGAAATTAACAATTGTTTTCAAATAATATATAACAATTCTTTGTTTGTAGTGTTCTTTATAAATCAAAATTTTAAAAAATGCATATCTATATCATTCTATTTTTGGGGGATTTTAATTCTAGAAAATATGAAACATAAAAATTAAAAAACTCCTAATATTTTAACAAAGCCCCTATCAAAAGAGGAGATCCACCTCCTAATTAAAATGTCTGTAAAGACAAATCTATTTTTAAAATAATTTGACATGCACGTGATAGGTAAATGCATGAAATATGCCATGTGTCAGCTTTTGTTGAGGTGCTATTTTATTACTCTAAATAAAATAGAACCCTCGTCACTTGTCTCCAACTAGATTCACAGCTTTTTGCATGGAGGACTTTTAATGGATTTATATTCTTGGTGTTTAGTATTTTAGAAGAACTTTTATTTTACAGATGATTCTCTTCTATTATAATCTCGACATATTTTACATATATTTTTTAAATATAAGTATACTAGTGATAGATTTTGCATGCATATACTTGGGATCATTTCATTATTACCATGAAATATTTATTGTTTTACTATGGAAATTTGATCATGGCTATTTAGTGGATCCACATGTATGTATTCAAATAAAGGCTACTTTCAAATTAGTTTGGGGGATATTATTTTTGACTAATTATTAAATAACATTGAGCTACCAACTTCGTGCATGACTTAATTTTACTATTTTAGATTATGATGTGCTTTACATGTTGAATAAACATGACCACGTAACCTAGAAATGTTCTTATTGATGAATGAACTATTATCATGAGAATGGGAGCACTTAGAAGCAATATGCATGGAAATGTCATATTGTAATATACTGTCTTCAAATATTGGACATTGATACATGTTTGTTTGTGTAGACACCCAAATTTGTCCAGTCTAATTAAATAAATATTTTATTTATTTAATTATCTAAGCTTATTTCTTCTATTAATTAAATAAATCTTTATTTATTTAATTAATTCATTTATCCTCTTCTAGCCTTATTTCTCATTTAGATAAATACATTTATTTATTTAAATTATCCTTTTCCTAAATTAAATAAATATCTTATTTATTTAATTATATCACTCCTTCTATTAATTAAATAAATCTTTATTTATTTAATTAATTCATTAACCTTTTCCACCTATGACACATGCCATTCATCTCTTAATTCATACACTACCTGCCCCTTTCATTATTTTAGTATTTCTTTTACCTACCCTCTAATCATAGCCGACCTCCTTTTACACCTCTCAATCTTATCCCTCCATTTCTTATAGTGTCTTCTATATAAGGAGATACTTCCTTCATTATCAAACCCTAATCAATCATTCTGATGACCTAACTACTTGATCAATTGACTACTTGGCATATGCGATCCTACTTGCAACCACATTTCATTCTTTGTTGAGCTCTTGCGCACATAAAATCTAAGAGCAAATATATCAAGCAAGATCAATGGAGATAGGAATAATGGAGATCAAAACCCTATTGGACATGTGATGGTATAATATTTGTGATTTCATTTGATTTGCATTGTCTTAGGTAATCTTCATATGTTATGGTGGATCTTTGTTATTGTTAGGTTAGGGTTTTGTGGTTGAATTCATTTAGCCTTTCAATATCGTTATTATTGTTATCCATTTTCACCATAAAAATTTTGGCACGCCCTATGGGACATGGATTTTTGTTAGATCTCTATTTTTTTGGCAGATTTTTCTAACGCTATATTGTTGTTTTGTAAAACAATTTGGAGAATAATCTTGTGCAGCTAGGGTTTTGGACACAAAATCAAGATCTTGGAGAGATTTGATCATATCTCACAAACGGCTAGGAAATTTTGCACCAAATGTTTTTTGCAGGTTGAAGAAAGTATCAGGAGCTCTCAATGCAAAATTTAGAATTTTGGGAGCACATTTTCATTTTCTATGAATTTTTTATGATTTTTAATAAAAAATTAATTTTGAGAGAAAATGAAAGAATTTTTGCAATTTTCTTACATTTTTGGAAATGACTCAGAATTTTACATAGGATCTATTCTTTGTGATTTTAATTTTGATGCAAAATATTTCCCTAAATCCCAGATCTTTAAAAATTAGGGTTTTTCCTTATTTTGATCAGATCTCACAAACGGCTTTGAATTTTGACATCAACTTTTTTGTACAAATCAGGAAAGGTATCAAAAGGATTCAGTAAAACTTTCAGATTTTTGGGATCATTTTGTCAATTTATATGAATTATTTATTAGTTTTCATAAAAAATTAATTTTGAGAGAAAATTAGCGAATTTTTAGGATTTTCTTACACTTTTGGAAAACACTCAGAATTGTACATAGGATCTGTTCTTTGTGATTTTAAATTTTATGCAAAATCATTCCTAAAAAATTAGATCTTTGAAAATTAGGGTTTTACATTATTTTACTCATATCTCACAAACTACTTAGATTTGTTGCAGAAATTTTTTTTTACATATTTGGAAGACCATCAAGACTCTCCAGTAAACATTTCAGATTTTTTGGATTGATTTTGCATTTTATATGAATTTTTTATGATTTTTCATAAAAAATTAATTTTTGGAGCAAATTAGCAAATTTTTTGGATTTTCTTACATTTTTGGAAATCTCTTGAAATTTTACAGGTGGCCTTTTTTTTATGATGAATCAAATCTTTGAATTGGTCAACAAAACACATTGTTGAAGGCCCCTATTTCACAAAGTCTTTTGGATCTAAAATTTACCTAACTTGTGTGCTTGCAGGAAGGGGTGATCATTTGAAACAGTCCAAACTACTAATAAATCTTTGTTGCAGGTCCTTGGAAAGAGTTTTTGGATTTTTATTATGTGCCTTGTTTTCATAGACTAGCAAACACTTTAATTGGTGCACTAAAATTGAATCATTGTCTTTTGTGTCTTGAGCAATAAGCTGTTTTTGTTTAATCTTTAGAAGGCCTGTCTTCCCATGTGGTCATTAGGACTACTAGTGAGAAGAGAACGACCCAAGTGGTAGCAAAAGAAAAGCCATCTTCTTCCAAACCACTATAAATAACTGTATTCATGGTGAAAACTATGGATAACGTGTGTTGATTAGTTCATACCGACACTATGTCTCCCCATAAACCCATTTGATCAAATTTATTTGATCAGTTGTAGGGCATAACCCCTACCGGCTAGGAGCCTTCTGTATTTACAGAGCTGAAAGTGCCACATGTATGGCCACATGAGCGGATGCCCTTACTAGCACCTTTTTGTTTTAGAAGCCCAAATTCTTCTAGTTGTTGGGGCAGGAGGTTGGACCTCTGGTAGCGGCCCACACACATACGGTTCTTAGTAGAGATTCAAAGTTCACCACGGGGAGTTTTCGTGGGGACTGATGCTTGGCTGACCCGAGAAGTGAGTGCCGAGGGTGGAGCTAGTGAGGCCAAGCATCTAAGTATCTGCTCTGAATAGCGTAGCCTCGAGGGTAAAACCCTATGTGGGATCAACAACTATTGTCTTGGCCAGCCATAAGAATTGTGCTTGACTTATTTTAAACATTCAAACATTCAAGACCAAATAGCAAAACATTATGTCTTTTGTGTCTTCAAGTGTATGCAAAACAATTTTACATCAAACAACACACTTTTCTTGGAGTCATTGTCAGTCTAAACACTTGCAAACATTGAGTCCTCATCAACATTGTGTCCTCTTGTCACGAAAAACAGTCAAACATTCAGATTTAGTCACAACCAACAACTTCACAAATTGGAAAATTTTTACAGTTCGGCAAACAAGAGCAATCAGTTTTGGAATTCTTGAGCTTCCTAGATTGTTTCTCGAGGTTTTCATCTAGCATTCAACTTGTCTTTGGGTCTCACAAAGTCCATCATTGCTTTACATCTTGCATTAAATTTACATTTGTCTAAACTTGAGTCAAAAGATCACTTGCTTGTCCTCATCATACTTTGTCAACACACTACATACAACAACATTTTTCTAAGTGGTCCCTTATCAAGGTCTATCACCTTTGGGTCTCATTTGGTCTTACTTAGAGTCAAGGTCAACTTACCTCATCAAGAGAAACTATCCTCTCTTTGGAAGTCACACCTACTCTACTACATACATACTTGGTCTTACACTTTGGACATTGCAAGTACACTTCAGATTCATTTACATTCCATCCAACCCTTGGTCTTCCATACTTTTTCCATTTTCATCTAGTCTCACACATCTCGGTCAAAACCTAGTTCATGGTTGAAACCCGTTCCCAAAAATCTAGGAGAGAAACTAAAGAGGCTCAAGAGCCCGCAAACATGAGTTCTTATGAGTATGACAATGATATCTTTTTCAATTCTGATCATACTACATTATTTGACATGGATGCCTATAGAAACATTCCAAATGTTGAGAACATGGACACTACAAACAACAATGATACACACAATGATGATATGGACAACTTTTCAGTACATTCAACAGATGTGGAAGAATCCATTATGGATCCTCGCTTCAATCGATTGGTTGAGGAAATAATGAGGAGGGATAGACAATACTTCTTACAAATGATGGCACAAAGTGGAGCCAAGATACCTCATGATTTTGACATGTCTCAAATAATGGAAAATCGACCTTTGCAACAAACTCACTCCAACATGGATCAAAGAAGACCTAATAGTGGAGGCAATAGAGGACCACATATGGTACCTGAATCACCATCATCTTTGTTTCAAAAACTATAGGTCCCATACACACATGGTCAAGCATATGATACTCACCTTCGTAGACCATTATGGAAGTCTTATGCAGAAAAATATACTCAATCACATATCAATGCTACGAATCAACCACCAAAGCAATTGGATATTCAAAGGCATGCTCAAAATTTGGACACAAGGAAACCCCATGTCAAATTTGGGGGCAACACATTAGAACATGACATGCTTGTAGAGTATGGTATACATGGACAAAATAGATATTTCATTCCTCAACATGAATCTATACCAAGTGGTCCATATATGCACCATCACTATAGACCTCCTCCATATGAACATGCGTATGATCAATATCATCCATATATGCAACATGCTCCTCCTTGAATTGGTGCCTCAAGCATAGGGTATGGTCCAAGAAGTCGATCTCCACCTAAGAGCAATTTGGAGCAACAAATCAGGGACTTACAAAAGAAAATGGAGGACATAAATACACCGAAGCCAACATACACAATGAGAGACATATGTCCTTATCCATTTGACAAGAGCATTCCAATGCCTCCTTTTCCTACACACTTTGTGACACCTAAATTTGATAAGTATAGAGGAAAAGAGGATCCTAAGGCACACATAAGACAATTTTTCACAGCTTGCATTGAGGTAGCAACAGAAGAGACATATTTGATGAGATTATTCCCACAAAGCCTAGGTGATCAGACTATGGAGTGGTTCTCCCAACTCCCACCTAGTATTAAGTCATGGGGTGACTTAGCAGAGGCATTTATCCAACATTTCTCCTACAACATAGAGATAGACATATCAGTCACTACTTTGTGCAACACCAAGAAAAAAGATGGAGAGTCTTTTTCAACATTTTTACAAAGATGGAGGTTTTTACAAAGATGGAGGAATCTAGCTAGCAGATGCTCTTGTGAAATTCCACAAAAACAAATGGTAGAAATGTTCACCAAGAATGTTAACAAAGACATTGGCTATGATCTAAGGAAAGCTTGTTTGTCCACCTTCAAGGACGTCATTGAAAAAGGCTTAGCAATAGAGAAGGTCCTAATTGAACAAGGAGTTATTAAGATATTCAAGGAAAACAAAAATGACTTTAAAGGAAAAGACAAGCAAGATTTTGGAATAAAAAACAAGAACACGGTCAATGATGGTGTTGTTGATGCCAACACAGTGCGACCCAAATTCATCTTTTCAGGATCAAGTTCTACAAACAATCAAGTGAATACTCAAACAACTTCCAGATCATGAAGGAAGTACACTCCATTGGGAGAACCACTTGAGTCAGTTTTCAAAAAGCTAGTGGCAAACAAGGTAATCACTATTCCAGATTTTCCTCCATATGAGCCAAAGGTCAAACCAAATTGGTGGAATGATGACGAATATTGTGAATTTCATAGGAGCAAGGGTCATAAGACAAGAAATTGTCATCGACTGAAGAACATCATACAAGATCTCATTGATAGGGGTGACATTGAGATTGAAGGGCACTCATCCAATCAAGAACATGAGATGTTTAAGGAACCATTCCCAAAGCATGACAAGGGAAAAGCTAAAGCCATAGATGACCAAACTAACTATACCAGAGCAACCTATAACTATGATTCAACTATCAATCACATTTCAATGGACAATTACGTCTCTACCATTATCATCAAGGACAAAAACCCTAAGAATTCTACCCGGAGACCCAAGATTGTCCTAAAAGATGTTGGATCTTCTTCTGAACCTACCTCTGAATGTCATGTTACAACCTGTCAAGGTAAAATCACTTTGCAAGGTGCTCCAGCCAAGAACACCATTTCTTCATCAACTAAGCCTAAGTATGACCTTGTAGAATAGTTAGGGAAGACACCCACGCTCATCTCCATCCTTGAGCTCTTACGCATATCCCCCACATAGGAAGTCATTCTTGACAAAATCTTGAGAGACACCGCCGTTCCTACTGATCTGAGCGTGGACCAGTTTCAAGCCATGGTGGGATACCTTTCCATTCCACACTCCATTACATTTATAGAAGCCGATGATGCCTCTGTAAGTCAGCCACATAATGCACCTTTACACATTGAAGCCTTCATACACAAACATAGAATCAAACCAGTCCTAATAGATGGAGGAGCAGGTCTGAACATATGTACATTGAACACTATTAAACAATTGGGATATTCGGATGAAGCTGTGAATTCTACAAACAAAATTACCATCAAGGCATATGATGATGAAGAGCGTTCATCCAAAGGCACAGTCACTTTGCCTCTCATAGTTGGGCCAATTACAAAGGATGTGGTTTTTCAGGTCCTTGATCTAGATCTCACATACAACATACTCTTGGGACGTCCTTGGATTCATGAGATGAGCACAGTACCATCTACATATCACCAATGCATTAAGTTTCCTAACAATGGAGTTGAAGTGACCATCAAAGCTGACCCAAATCCATTCATATATTGCAACAATCTATGACCTAGATCAGAAATAACAATCCCAGTCAATTGACAAGCTATTCCATCTTCAACATATGTTGATTTAGAATCCTTAAAAGCTTCTACATCAAAACAAGCAGAGATAAAAGAAAATTTCAAGATTAAAGACTTGGGATGTGGTGAGTATATTTTTCATGTTGATCAACTCCCATTATCTCCTAAGGTATTCAGTCAACAGGAACAACCTACAAACAATTTACAATGCCAAGGAATTGGGTGTGAACCACCTAGTGTTGTGGCTACTAAGTTTGAATCAAATCTCCTCTAGTGGTGCAAGCACCTCTTGATATCAATAGTCTTAAGAGTGGTTCCAACAAAGAATCTATTAAGTCTATCGCCATCCCTCTTTAGAACTCGCATAGCTCTACCATTTCATCTTCTCATTCCATCTCCACTCCACTTCCAGACTTGGATCAACAAGAATAAAAAAAGCCCTTCCTCATTGAGGATCACAAACCAAGCTTTGAAAAGAAAAATCTAAAAGTCAAAAATAAAGAAAAGTCCTTTAGTCCAAATCAAAATCAAAAGCTACTGGACTCTGCAAAAGTCAAAGTCAAGGATAAAAATCCTATGAAAGAAAAGGAACAAGAGTTGATCTCCCCTAATATAAAAATAACTAGGGGCAAAAGTTCTAAAATTTCAAGTCAAAAAGCATCCTTGTTGATCCTAAGTCTCCATCATGCTATCCTACTTTCACTTCTTTTCGCAATCATAAGCCTTCATTCCTCATCCACTTGTTCCATACATCTATTCCCTTCTGGCGATACATCATGGACCTTTAATCGAGCTTCCTCAAGGGACTTTGTTATCAAGGATGCCCAAACTTCTTCAGGTGACACACATACAGGCCTACGTAGTCCACACATTAGTAATTCTATCTCAGTTCCTTTATCAAGGAAGATAGGCACTCAAGCTACACATCATTCAGTTAAGGAACAATGCAACTACAATCATAAAGTCAAGCCTCACACATTTGAGGTAAGGGACTTAGTTCTTAGAGAAAACCCTAAAAATCAGCAAGACAGAGAGAAGAAGGGCAAGTTCGAACCAAATTGGCTTGGTCCTTATATCATTACAGCAGCATATGGGTCTGGGGCATATCAGCTCTCAACCACAGAAGGTGAACCTTTGGAGGATCCTATCAACAACATGCACCTTCGCAAGTTTTACACATAGCTCTTCAGAGTATCCTAATTCAAAAAATAAAAATAAAAATCAAAAAATTCAAAAATACAAAAAAAATTATAAAACAAAAAAATCATTACTTGGTGAAAACCTGGCAAACAGGCGCCTTGTGACACAAAAAACATTGAAAAATCAAAAAAAGTAAAGAGAAATAATTTCCTCCAACGGTGAAAACCACTTCGGTGGCGCCCTGGGCAAGTACCATGGTGAAAACTGGGTCACCAGCGCCATGCGTAGAGACATTGCTCCTCCCTCCTTCAAGATTCACTTTCATCCTTTCACTTTGCACACACTCATGACCAATTCATTCATAATAAACTTACCCATTCCCATCATGGCTTGTTATTGATCTACCCAAGATTGGTTAGCCATTCATAATAAACCTCCCTTTTCACCTCCCTTTCCATCCATAATAAATCAGATCCTATCTGTGGCTAAGGTAAATCCTACGTCTAGTGATGGGTGTGGAACTGAGAACATCACATGTTTCGAGGAGTACAGTTTCTTCCAGCTTCCTTCAGTCTATCCACGCACAATCCATAATAAAGCAACATTTGCATCGCCAATCTGCAATAAAGTTTCATCTTCTCTGCAATAAAGTATCGGTTTCATAGATTTAGTCAGTTTCAGATGAGACACAACAACAACAATGGGCTTCAACAAATCAAATCTTTCAACAGACTCAGACAACATATGGTTCAGTGCTATCTATCCTTTCTGTGAAAGTAAACATTATGACCACAATCAAATAAGACTTATACAAGTGACAAGAGACACTAAATTTGAGGACTACAGTGGATGTTGGTGTCAATTCTTGGTTTTCTTTTGATTTTATCTTTTGGTGACATATCTTTTAGCTTTTCCAGGATGTCTCTGACTAGAGATTCTATCTCCAGGATGTCTTTGACTAGAAAGGTGAGGATGGGGTATCGTCACCTATTTTATTTTACTATCTGTGGATTGTCTCTTAGTAATACTATGACTTGTCCAAGGATATGAGGACACTGAGAGTCTAGGATGAACTGGGGCAATCCTTGTTTGTGACTGTCTTATCTCCATGCAAACAGGTACAATGACTTTCTGGGTCAAACATATGCCTCGATTGTCATAACCTACTTGCCATAATAAAGCTCAATGATGATAATGCACAAGAAGCTCTTTCACTTTCATATCTTCTATCTTCCATCCCCCTTTCTTGATTGACTTCCATCATCCTTCTCGAGTCCACGTAGCCTGCTATCACATAACTGAGTATAATGACACGCCAAAAACATTTGCATTTCATGTAGTTGCACTTGCATTACCACATATAAGCATTTCATACATACATATATATATCACAACTGCATCACATCCTGCACACAACACTTGTTAGCACAATTTACATTTGCATTATCATATTCATCTGCATTACATACATTCACTTTTGCATCATGCATACACATATAAAACATAAAAGAACAAAAATATCGCATTGCATCATATACATATTTGCATCCATATCATAAGCATCACATAGGAACATCTCATCACATAGGTACACATGCATATAGCTACAACAAAGATGAATCATCTCATATATATATAAAGAGTGTCATGATACACTGATGTCAAAATGATATGGCTACAATCACCCGCAGGTGTCTACATCATCATACAAAAATGGTACAATACTGATACATAGGGAGCCCTCTACGGCTATGATGAACTCCCTCCCTTAGAGTCGGCTAGCCTCGATGGAGTCTGAGCCCTAGAAGGACCCGCCTCAAGATCATCTCTGCTAGCCCCTATGTCCTCTGTAGCCACCCCTCGTGTCGCCCTATCCGGACAGAGGAACCCACTGATAACTCCTGCCAACACTATTGGTAGTGCTAATCCTGTCCATGTCATGGTATCCCATGCCATGTGTCCCACCCTCATCTCCAGTCCCGGATCCTAGAACACTCGTCTAAGGGCATCCCTGTCTCTATCTCATTCGTACGGAATCAGTTCCCCATCAATCGGCATCCACATAATCCTGTATACATCCTCTAGGGTGACTGTCATCTCCCCCATCGGCAAATGAAAAGTGCAAGTCTCAGAGTGCCACCTCTCCGCCAGTGCAGTCAGCAATCCCATGTTCGCCCAAAACTCAAGCACATACAGAATATGTCTCAATCCCATAGCCTCAATCGCAGCTCAGTCCTCGGCTGTCAACTCAGGTCGCAACCTCTGAGTTGATGGGAATCTCTCCCGTGACTCCAGCATAGGAAAATACTCCTGTAGTCAAGCAAATCAATCATCTTAGTCCTAGTGACACTCACTGTTCATCACAAAGTGTTTCTTCTATCCTAGTGGTACTCCCTGTTCATCACAAAGTACTACGTGTTTGGCACTCCCTGTTCATCACAAAGTGCTGCTCACATTTGCACTCACTGTTCATCACAAAGTGCTGCTCATATTTTAGTACTCCCTGTTCATCACAAAGTATTATATCTTGGTACTCACTATTCATCACAAAGTGCCTTGATCTATCTTATCCTAGGGCCTATACTTGAGTGAATCCTCTTGAGTAGTTTCCTAATTGGCAACGTATGTTCTATCACAAAATTGTCAATCCTAGCCCTATTTGCTATCCTAGTTTTCCCTAGAGGACCTGCTTGAGTGTATCCTCTCAGTAGCTTATCCAATCTTTAGCCTATGTTCATCACAGAACTATCGATTTGACCTAGAAGACACAAATTCACTTTTTTGGACACAAACGTGCTTTCATGACATAAACGCTCTTTTAGACCGCATAAACGCACTTGGCACCAACACAGACGCACCTGGATGTTTTTGGCATTTTTTGGACCCTATCCTAGCGTTCATTTATTACCCTATCTAGCATGCATTAATGACAACAATAAATGCAACAAAGTACAAGGAGGTTTTGTGGTACTTACTAGCTCTCCTACCTCTGCTGGCCTCTAGAATCTGCGAACGCGGTCGAATCTGTGAGCCAAAGCCATCGCTGCTGACTGTTGCTGCTCTTTTCTCTCTCTGCACTCTAATCTCTTGGAGGTGTAGATGACAATGAGGATGTATTTCCCTCATGGTCTATCTTATAGACTGCCCTAGCCCTAGTCTCCTGTGTCAGTCTTCGTTATCCCGTGACTTTGTCACTTTCTCCGATCAGTCCATTCTATCTCGTCTTTCTTATCGAGAGATTGTCTGTGATCTTTTCAGGCATTTTTCATCCAATCTCTCGAGGGGGCATATCATTCCCATCTTGGGGCAACTCTGTATCAGTTCATCTTATCTTCTTTGAAACAACGCGACAAGTCGCATTGTCTCAAAGAGGGGCAAAATGTAGACACCCAAAATTGTCTAGTCTAATTAAATAAATATTTTATTTATTTAATTATCTAAGCTTAATTCTTCTATTAATTAAATAAATCTTTATTTATTTAATTAATTCATTTATCCTCTTCTAGCCTTATTTCTCATTTAGATAAATACATTTATTTATTTAAATTATCCTTTTCCTTTATTAAATAAATATCGTATTTATTTAATTATCTCAGTCCTTCTATTAATTAAATAAATCTTTATTTATTTAATTAATTCGTTAACCTTTTCCACCTATGACACATGTCATTCATCTCTTAATTCATACACTACCTACCCCTTTCATTATTTTATTATTTCTTTTACCTACCCTCTAATCATAGCCGACCTCCTTTTACACCTATCAATCTTATCCCTCCATTTTTTATAGTGTCTTCTATATAAGGAGATACTTCCTTCATTATCAAACCCTAATCAATCATTCTATTTACCTAACTACTTGATCAATTGACTACTTGGCATATGCGATCCTACTTGCAACCACATTCCGTTCTTTGTTGAGCTCTTGTGCACATAAAATCTGAGAGCAAATATATCAAGCAAGATCAATGGAGATAGGAAGAATGGAGATCCAAACCCTATTGGACATGTGATGGTATAATCTTTGTGATTTCATTTGATTTGCATTGTCTTAGGTAATCTTCATATGTTATGGTGGATCTTTGTTGCTGTTAGGCTAGGGTTTTGTGGTTGAATTCATTTAGCCTTTCAATATCATTATTATTGTTATCCATTTTCACCATATACAGTTTGTATATAATTATGCTAAAGATACTTGATGATTTCTTTTATGTGGCTAGCTTTAGACAATGTTTGCTTTATAATATGATGTATAAATTAACTTATTACCTATGAAGAAATGTGTATATGATGGATGATCATAGGTACCTATTTTATGCATGTGATAATTATTAAATACAATTTTATAGGGAATGAGAAGACTTCAAAATTTTATTTAGATATGATTTATGTTATTTATGCTTGTTAAAGTCCCTTTGCTTTAGCTATAAAGTTTCCATCATGAACTAATGTTTGAAATTGAGTATGTAGGTACCCAAGGTCAATGAAATGGGTAGGTATCATGGTGATCTTTGAGCTAGGCCAATTAAGCTAACATAGTCTATTTGGAGAGGCTAAGGTCTTCTATTTTGTCTTTATGTTGTGATGTTAAAAAAATTAGTTGTGGTAAAATTTGTACATGATATTAAGTATGAGATGTGTTTTAAGGTTATGTTAATGTGATTTTTTAAGTGAGTGAAATTGTAAATCTGACATTAAATTATTTTTGTGAAACTAATGTTTATTTCATGTTTAAATGAGTTTATTGAATTATTTTTATTATAGTATGCGTTTCTTAATTTCCTAGGCCAAAGTGCTATTAGGTAGGATCCTTCTTTGGAAACCTTAAAGTTGGTTATATATGATTTTTGATCCCTCTTATATGAGAATTTTTAAATGTGATGGGTTTTGACCACATAAAAAGTTGGGAAATAAAGTGTGAGAGAAAGGGGTACATTTGGCCCTTAAAATTGAGGTGGTGGGTTCACAGGATGAAGAGGGATTGGAGAGCTTGATTCTTCCATGTCCATAGGTTTGATTGCTCGTCAATTAATTTTCTTGAGAAGGCCACCTTCTTGCCTCCTTTGCACCCCCCCCCCCCTTTCCCTATCGATTCCCCATAGGTTTGATTTCTCTTTTGTAACAAATAAGGTCAATTTTTTTGTGTGAGGTCTACAACAAACAAGATGTTGTCATTGGCTAGCTTCTCTCCTAGTTGAATGTAGCTAAGAAAAAGATTAACAAGCTAGAGATAGTTGCTAAGGTGGAGGCACAAAGCACCAGCTGGGCTATTAAAGAGAAGGACAAGAGGGTTTTGTTGGTAGGAAATGACATGGTGAGAAAACTTTAAAAATGGAAAGTAGTGGAGGAGAAAATTAAAGAAACTAATGCAAAGATCAATCAGAGGGATAAGGGGAAGGATATTAAAGAACTTAAGAAAAACTACAAGACTCTGAAATGTAAAGTAGACAAGATGAATACCCTTAGCAAAGATTTGAATATGAAGAACTTTTCCTTATCTTTATTTCATTCATGAAGAGATTGAAAGAAGGAAGTATACAAGGAAGTGATATCTAGAGTCTCCAACAACTACATTGGACCCCAATACCTCTAGAGTTAGGGCTACTTAGATTCCATTGTTGTGTCCTCTAGGAATCATTCCAATAAAAACCTATCTATTACTGATAAAGTGAAAGTGATTTGCCATGATTAGAAGGTTGATAATACCCCCACATAGTAGAATACTTCGTTGTATCTTTGATGAGTGGTTGGTTGTGTATTTTTTTGTTGTCTACTTGTGTTTTGGTATGGTTCTTAATATCTACTAGTTTTTTATGTGTTTTGATTTCAGTATTTTGCTAGGAACTCATCCCTGATAAGCCCTACGTAGATGCTTTGTAGAGGTCATGTAAAAGGTTCAGGCCTATCCCACTTTAATCAATCAGAATGTTGCTTGGAAGACCTTCTATAGAATAACCCTAAAGTATTCAAAATTGGGACAAACCAATGGATTAATGCCATTCCTAAATTACAATTAATCTAAACAATTTCCTCGATATACATAAATTAGAAATGAATATGAATAGAACTTGGGGTAGTTATGTTTCCAATGGTTAAAAAATTTGGTTCTTGTGGGGGGTAAGAATATTAATCTGCCCAATCTTTTCTTTTATTTATTAGTTTAAATTAAAAAAATTAAACAAGATTTTTATAGTTTTTGTTTAATATTTTATTTAAACAAGTTTAAAATACCATTTGTTTTTGTTTCTATTGGTTGATATTGGAAATACTTCGTACAATTTAAAAAAAAAATTACATGTAGTAAAATATTTAATTCATTGAATCTAATACCAATTGCATTAATGGTTTCAATGGGGCATTATTTTATACATCATAGATTTTGACAAAATAAATTAGATTGATAGGCATTTCTAAATATATTGAAAAAATATTTGGAATTAGTTTTATCAATTTCAATTTATTTTCTAATATCTATGTACAATACATTATTTTTTTATGATTGAATTTGAATCCTATTAATATCTTCAATAGTATTTAACTCTATTTTATATGTCTTCATATTTAAACGACCTATAAAACTAAAAAACTATGCATGACTATGAATTGAGATATGTCACCCAATAAATTCAATCAATATTCATTTCATTGATAATATATATACAATCTTATCTTAAATAAAATATTTTAAAATATTGTCATGTAACTTCTCAAACAACTCAATAATTATTTTTGAATAATATTAAACAATTCTTTGTTTGCAATGTTTCTTTATAGTATTGATATAAGGAGAAGCTATGCATGTTATTTTACATATCATGTTTTTAATTAAAAAAGAAGGAAAGGGATCTTGTTGGAAGTTTGAGCAGCATAAAATTAATAAGAAGATATTTTAGGATATATTTTATTGTGTTTAGAGAAACATAAAATTCAACCAACAATAATCTATTACTAATGTAAGATTGTAGAAAGTAATGTGATCATTCATTAGGATATATTTTATTGTGTTTAGAGAAATATAAAATTCAACAAACAATAATCCATTATTAACGTAAGATTGTAGAAAGTAATGTGATCACTCATTTAAATGACCTCAGCTCTCAAAATGATCTTAATAAGTAGAAAAAGACCTAAATATTTTGAATCACTAATGTAGATATTATTTGTAGGAAGTTGATTTGTTAGAATTAATCAGAAATTTATAACAGGCAAATGAATATTTCTTAATATGAATAATATTTATCACTAAGTATTAAATAAATCAGTCTCTTAAACTAATAGATTAATATCATTATAATATGTCCTTGAATTTTTTATAAAATATAGAAAAATCTATTTCTAAATTTAATCTTATTTTACTAATAAGAGACAATTAATCAAGATCAATAATATTAAAGAAAAATTGATTATAAAATAACAAAAATATTATAATTTCTATTATTTTAATAAACCAGAAATCCAAAACCAATATCGTCCACACATACAAATCACAAAACAAACACACATCAAAACATAATGAATAGTCACTATTTTTTCTTAATTATTGTCTGTTAAACCTCTTTATTCTCTTGATGTTGTTCGCCCTCCTTTTCAGCATATCCAAGAATCTGTTCTTTAATCTCGTTCTTAATGCTGCCTTTCTTTTACTTTTCTCCATCTTCCTTGTCAGTAGCCTGCACGTAGGAAGGCCAACAATACAGTCATATAAATAATACAAACCAGATGAAATTAATTTCTTATTACTGGAGTCTTCATATTAAAAAATGATTTAATTAAAAAAATTTGATAAAGAGATTAAGAGAAGCTACAGAGGCAGAAGAGGTGATTTTGAGATCGGTTTTCCGTTTTCCCTTCACTATCGCTCGGCTGTTAGGGCTCCACCAGAGATGCAGGGTGAACATATTTTTCCTCTTCATTCTCTTTCCAAGCATTACTTCATACAGGAATATTTTTCATTAAATCCCTTTACTGTGTCTTTACTCCAGTTTCACTTGAGTGTTTGGGCTCCTCCATAGGATTCACAGGAAATCCATGCTGCTGCTCTTCATTGTTCTCACCAGCATGCTGCTCGCTTGCATTTCTTTCCACCATTACTTCACACAAGCTAATAACTCGACAATACAATGAGAAGAATATGATTGAAAGAGTTTGATAAAATGGTTGCAGAGTAGAAATAGATTAATAGGCTTGGGCGGGCATAAAGGACGTGCTTAGGGTTCTGCAAACCAAAAAAAAAACATTTTTAAACAATTTTGACAGACAAATGACAGGTAAATGCACTAAATACGTCATGTACATTTTTAAACAATTTTGACAGACAAATGACAGGTAAATGCACTAAATACGTCATGTTTCAGCTTTTCTGAAAGTATCATTTTACTACTCCAAATAAAATATCTTTTCTATTATAAAATATCTAATGAGTCTACTGGATAGCCATTAAGTAGAAACGAATAAGCGAGTTTGGAAGAGTACACAATTCATGTATAGAAAAGCAGAGAGAGTGAATCGAAGGCAACTTGACATGTGAGACCACCAAATGAACGTCTGGTTGATGGATAATCCATTGTCAAAATCATCTTCAACCTTCTAAGCTGAGATCAATTCAATATTTGATTGACGTTACAAAATAAAAACATATTATTTGATTTTTTGATTTGTTGGGCCCATCTGAAAGAGCGCCCTTCAAAAATTCTCGATGGCCGACCATTGAAGGAAGGCCAAAGAGGGGGTTTGGAAATAGTTTTCAACCAGCAATTGACGCGCCTCAGTTATAACCTCACTAGCTGCGTCATTGCCCCAAGCGCAAAGATAACTTTAAAATCCATCATATCCTCTTGTATAGTGCATTTTTCAACTGTGTAATTCTTCACACTGCATGTGGGACTAAATGTGGCTGTGTCAAATGAAAGATCAAACCGCTCTTGCTTGCAGCGTATTTAGATTTGTTTTTCACGAAACGTCTTTCTAAATAAATACGAACCCAGTTTGAATGCAAAAGGAGTAGTTGAATCCTTAAAACACCAAAGCAGGGAATTATATGGATCGAGAAGCAGAGAAGCCCTGAAAGCAATCAGAGCTTGTTGATCAGAATAATTAGAAGGGTTTGCCATGATATGAAGAGGCAGCGCAGAGAGAGAGAAAAAGAGTAGCAGAGGAATCATCATCATTACCATCTTCATTCTTGCCCAAATGACATATGTGTGGTTTACCATTCAGGTCCGTTTTTGAATTTATCAATGTACTATGTGTAAATAACAAGTTTGAAGTTTTTATTTGTTTTAATTACTTAAGGGTAACTAGTATACTTAGATTTTGAAAAATTTATGTAAAAATCGTCAAAAAATTTCATTTCTTTTTTTAAATGATATTTTTAGCATTCATTACCTCTTTCAAATTAAATAGATGTATACATCAATATATCTAATCAACAACTAACTCACCTAACAATAGATTTAACAAAAAATTTAATCAAACTTTAAAAGTTATTTGACACATATATCTTTCATAATTTAATGCTTTTAACTTAATATACATATATCCAATTCATTTAGAAAGAATACCTTAATATAATTATACAACATAATGACTACAACACAAAATGGAGCCATGTCATTTAAAACCTTTCTTTAGATATGTTCTTATCCACGTTGCAATCTATTTAATCCTCGATCATTTTTTGCATCAGAAAACAAATTAGTGGCCAAATAGAGGGGAAAAATTTTCAAAACTAAAATTAATCTTATTCCACAAAATTCTAAAGGTTGGCTGGTGATGGGAGACTTTAACACTCCCCTTAAAGAGAATGAGAAATTTGGGGGGATTCTTTCTCATCTTGATAGTAGGATGGATTTGATGAACTTCATTGATAATCAGGCGCTCCATGATGTGGATCTGCAAGGTGCTAATTATACTTGGAATAATAGAAAAACTGGCTCTGATCTTATCCAGGTGAGACTTGACAGGGCCCTTATCTCTAATGATTGGTTCAATCATTACATGTGTTCCTTAAGTACGCTTCCTACTATTGGCTTGGATCACTATCGGTTTTCTTTTGTGGCAGACCCCATCTCTAGAAGAAGAAATTTCCCCTTCGGATTTGAAAAGATCTGGATGAGCCACCCCAAACTTGAGGAAGCTATTAAATATTGGTGGAACATTTCGGTGGAGGGATCAGTCATGTTCCGAGGGCCAAAAAGTTAAGGCATGTGAAGGACAAGGTTAAGAAATGGAATAAGGAAGTTTTTGGTGACATTTTTGCCTCTAAATCTATGATCCAGCTTGATGTTAAGGATATTCAAGCCAAAATACAAGCTAATGGGTATAGTCAGGTTTCTATCACTTCTGAGAACAAGATATTATCTAGGTATCATGATATCATTAAAAAAGAAGAGATATTCTAGAAGCAACGCTCCTGTTCTCTATGGCTTAAGGAAGGTGATAAGAATACAATATGCTTTCATATGATTGCCATGAAACACAAGATGCCCAATAGAATATCAAAATTGTCCATAGGGGGGACTTTGTCCTTTGAGAAAGACGAAATATAAAAGGAAGTTAGATCCTACTTCTCGTTTCTCTTGTCGGTGGATTGCAATCAAGATAAAAGTTCCAAAGACTTATTCCTTGCTGCTATTGTAAATATGATTGGCAGAGACCAGAATAAATTTCTCTCTGCTATCCCTTTTGATGGTGAGATTATGCAAGTTGTCTTTTCCTCTAAATGTAATAAAGTCCCTGGCCCAGATGGCTTCCCGATGTTCTTCTTTCAGTCATTTTGGAACATTATTAGCTAGGACATTGTTAAGGGTGTTAAAAATTCTTTGGATCTAAGCTAATTTTGAAACAAATCAATGCCACATTTTGGTCCTTATCCCTAAGATCCTAGGTGCTGACTCTATGGAGCTTTTCAAACTGATTAGTCTGCGCAATTCCTTTTACAATATTATATCTAAGGTTCTCACCCTTATATTTCTCTCTATTCTTTCGGATATCATTTCTCCACAACAGACTAGATTCATTCCTAGAAGGAGGATTCTGGATTCCATCACATTGGTCCATGAGGTTATTCACTCCCCAGGAGTCTCCAAAAACCAAGGTTTCCTGATGAAACTAGACCTTTTGAAGGCTTATGATGGGGTGGATTGGTGGTTTCTTCTCAAAATCCTTAAAACTTTTGGATTTGGTGAGAGAGTGATTCAGTTGATCTCCCAACTGATCTCTACTCCTTCACTTTTGGTTATTGCCAATGGCTCTCCTACCCCCTTCTTCAATTCTTCAAGGGGTCTCACACAAGGGGATCCTATATCTCTTATTTTGTTTGTTATTTTGGCTAGAAGTGTGGGTAGATATATCAACAAACTTATTTCTGAAGGTCAACTGAAAGGTGATAGACCGTCGTCGGCTTACAGGATATTCTCCCATCAACAACTTGTTGATGACATGGTTTTTATGGGTGCATCTACTATCAAGGAATCCAGAACCCTAAAATTGGCTCTGGTCAACTATTGCAAAGCCATGGGTCAGCTGATTAATTGGATGAAAAGCTCTATCTTCTTCCTCAACACTCCTAAAGACAGGAACTGATGAACTGCTAGAATTTTTGATTGTCAGATCAGCCTTCTCCCCTCTATCTACTTGGGTCTCCCTCTATGCAGAAAGCCCCCTGAGACGTTTTGGAGTAGCTTGGTGGATAGATTCCACAAAAAAAAGCTGGCTGGAAAGGGGCCCTTCTGAGCCAAGCGAGGAAAATCGAATTATTAAAATCCCCCCTCTAGAGTCATCCTATGTGTGCTTTAAGTCTTTTTAGAATTCTGACTAAGTTTTATGATGCTACTGAAAAGATTCAAAAGTCCTTCCTCTGGTCAGGGATTGAGGAGAGGAAAAGGATTTCTTTGATATCCTGGGACAAAGTTTTCAGACCTAAAAGATTGGGTGGCCTTGGTCTAAGAAACATTAAAACCATTAATAAATCCCTTCTCGCCAAACAAATCTGGAAATTGTTTGGAAAAACTAGTTAATGGAATTCAATCTGACAATCCAAATATATGCAACCTTACACATCTCTTACATATTTTTTTAATTCCTATGAAGCCCCTTCTAGATCTACAATTTGGAACAATGTTGTCCAATCTAAAATGGTTGCTGGATTAGGTAAAAGATGGACTATTGGTAATGGCAGAAAAGTCAATTTTTGGGAGGACTCTTGGTTGTTGGAGACCCCCCTCTCCAATAAGGTTTGTTTTTCTCCCTTTATCTCTGAGTGTAAGGCTAGATTTGGTACTAAGGTGGTTGATTACTGGAGGGGTAACCATTGGGTGAATCTGAGTTCCATAGACCCAACCTTCAACCCTATTATGGTTCTATTTAATTATGTTTTGATGGACCCTTTACTCTAAGATAAAATCATTTGGGCGGGAACTTCCTCTAGTAATTATTCGGTTGCCTCTGCTATTATATTGTTGTCCCACTCTCTTGAACCTCCCCCTTACTGATCTAAAGCCTAGATTCATGGTTTTTCTCCCAAGATCAATATAATTTTTTGGATCCTTCTGCAAAATAAAATCCTCACCACTAATAATATTTGCAAAAGAGGCTTCCATCTACCCAATAGGTGCTACCTTTGCCATAATGAGGAAGAGAATGTTAACCATATAGCTATCTAATGTCCCTTCTCTCATGCTATTTGGTCACAAATTTTGCAGCTTTGGAACCCAAATTGGGTCTTTCCTGCTTCTATTCAAGAATATTTCACTAGTTGGAGATTCCTTTCCTTGAACAACTCCATCAAATTTTTATGGGACCTCACCCTACCTCATGTGTCTTGGAGAATCTAGAAAGAAAGGAACAACAGGATTTTCAGAGACTCCTCCTCTCCTGAAGTGGTGTTTACTAAAATTAAGTGCGCCATTGTAGAAAATTTGAAAGTTGATGGAAAGCCTATTCTTTTCATGAGAAAAGATGATTTAGACCTCTTCAAAAACTAGAATGTTTCTGCTTCCATAGACAGAGATGACAAGAAAAATAAGAAAGTAGTAAGTGGTCTTTTCCTCCAACTAGTTGGATCAAAGCTAATTTTGATGGGGCGGCCAAGGGAAACCCACGACTGGCTGGGTGTGCGGGAGTGATAATAAATGAGGCTAGCTATTGTATTGTGGCAGTGGCATTCCCCATGGGATCAAAGACTAACCACTTAGCTGAGGCCATGGCTTCTTACCAAACCCCTGCCCTCGTTAAATTATTGGGATTTAGTAAAGTTTGGCTCAAGGGAGATTATAATTACACTGTTAAATGCCTATAGGGTCTATCCTCCCCATCATGGACCATTAAAAATATCATATCTCAATCCAAGGAGATAATTAAGTCTTTCAAGTAGTGTGTTATATATTATAATTATAGAGAAACCAACACTATGGCTGATTGGGCTGCCAACATGGTTGTTTGTGCTCATCACATGATGAGCTAAAGAGGTGAGCTAGATCTTCCTCATGAGGTCTGTGCCTTCCTCATTTATGATAGAGTGCATGGATATGAGGTAGTGATAAGGAATAATGACAATGTACTTATCAATCAAAATGGCCATAATGAATTAGAAAGAGCGGCCCTCAAGGATTGAGCTGGAGTTTAATGTAGACAAGACTCTACATGCTTTGTGCATGCCCATTTCTATTTTGAAGACCTTCTTTCATTGCACTTT
Source organism: Cryptomeria japonica (assembly GCF_030272615.1). Taxonomy (NCBI): domain Eukaryota; kingdom Viridiplantae; phylum Streptophyta; class Pinopsida; order Cupressales; family Cupressaceae; genus Cryptomeria; species Cryptomeria japonica. The sequence continues at coordinate 241,519,117 of NC_081407.1, read as the reverse complement.
GATCTCTATTTTTTCCTTTTTCTACATTGTGAAGGAAAGGAAAAATCTGGCACCTGATGCCATGGGAGGTCACAGGAAAATAATTGAGCTGCTCTCCTATGATGAATGGAAAGATAAGCCGAAGGCACGGGCTATTCTAGAAATGGCCAAGATGATAGGGTATATGGAGAGAATTGTTGGTAAAAACCCTACCATTACCATACTTTTCAAGAAGAACTGGAAAGAAGGAAAAATTACTGATGCTCTTTAAAAAGGGAAGGTTAGTCAATGATATCAAGACACAAATGAGAAGAAAAGGCAAACTGTTATTGTCAAAAATCACAACAAAATACTTTCCCACACAAGCATATCAAAAGAGATATCAAAAACATGATAAAATATCTAACTAAGAAGGTAAATATGATGAGTCATCTCCAAATGCCTCCTAACATGCTCTTGGTTTCTTCTCCCTTATTCCTCTCCTCTCCAAGTTCCAAAATAGTGTAGCTCTCAGTAGCTTTTTGCACTATGGATGCTTATGGAGGTTTGAGATTGAAGTATTTTCTCTAAAAGTGAATAAAAAGCAGATACTATGCTATTGATACTAAAATGATTTATTTTAACCAAAATGACAATATATGAGTTGATTATGCTAAAATGCTCTCTTAAAATGCCTATAGCTTAAATGCATACAAGTTTTCAAGATCATGACTATGAATGCTAAATGCTTGAGGATACTTGAAGATTTGAAAATGAGGAATGTGAGCTCTATTTATAGGAAAAATGGAGCAATAGATGGTTGAGATTGAGGAATCTCAACAAGGGTCAAGATTGAATGATATTCAATCCATGTGAGGGCTTTCAACCCAATCCCAGGATGACAAGTGTCAATGTGAGATAGGTTGAGAGGAGAGGGAATAAGCATTAAATGCTTGACATGACTTTGGGAGTTAAGGTTAAGGTTAGTTGAATGAATAAACTCTTTATTTAAAGAATAAAGCTTTTATCCAATGGATAAACTCTAGTGCAAAGGCAAAAGGGATAAACATGGTCAAACCAATAACTGCTTGAGGAGACACATGAGTGCAAGTTGAAATAACCATAAATGGTTATGTAAGAGCCATTAATGGTCATGTAAGAGCCATTAGTGGTTTTGGAAGACTTTGGAGGTTAAATTGTTGAACACACAAAGCATTTAATTCTTTTCAAAGACTTTGGAGTCTTTGAGAAGTGACTTAAAGTTGCTTAGGAATGTGACAATAATTAGGGAATGGATTAGGCTAATTAGGAAGGGGTTAGAAGAATCTAGAAGGGGGTTTAGGAATGCAAGTGGGTTTGGTGGGTGAGGGAAAATAGGATTTTTATTAAAATAAAATTCATTTATTTTAATAAATGGTGCAAGTTGCATTTGTAGGAAAATGCAAGTGGGGGGGATAAATGATTTAAATAAATGTTTGATTTAATTTATTTAAAAGAGGAATAGGGGATTAAATGAAATAAATATGATTTATTCATTTGATTGACTTGAATTTGGTTAAATGAATTAATTAAAATAAATTGAATAATTTTTTTAATTAATAGGAGAATGTTTGGAGATTAATTAAATATTAATTTAATTAACTGATGGCTAGTGGATTTTTAATTAAATAAATAGCAAATATTCATTTAATTAAAATGGACAGATTTATGTGACTACATTTGCCCCTCTTTGAGACAGTGTGGTTTATCGCGTTGTTTCAAAGAAAGAGAAATATGTGTGAAGAAATGCCCCATAAAATGTAAATTTAATGGGTGGTATGCCCCCTCAAGAGATGTGCCGAATTTTTTTGAAAAATCGGGCAATTTCCCGAAAAAGAATGAAAATTGGCAGGGTGATAGAAGAGAAGAAGTTAGCAATAACGGTGAAAGAATGGAAGAAAACAGAGTGAAATGGAGAAACAACAAGCCAATGAGTACCCTGAGGTTATACACGAGATACAATGAAAATGTGGTGGTTGTGCTTTCGAGTGATGCTATACAATTGATCAAAATTGGTTGGACAATCTGGTGCAATTGGTTTAATTGCCCCGGTCGAGTCAAAGCATGACAGTTGATGTTAGTTGGTCGCTTGGATAGGATAAAGTTTGAGTAAATGAATCAAAGTGACCTGATGGTGACTTAGACAATTGATATAATTGTCCAATGAAGTCAAGGTATATGAAGCAAAATACTCATTGAGACTTAGACAATTGATGTAATTGTTCGTTAGATTGTGTTTGGATTGGTTGATCAATTGATAGTGTGTGTGTGGGATGGATGGTTCTGGTGAATCATAGTATCCTCGTTGAGACTAGGTCATTATGATAAATGCCTGATGTAGTCTAGGATTACCATGATTGATTACCTATTGAGACCTGAAGATACTTGATCAGAGTATTTGTTGATAGTCTAGGTGTGCATGAGTCGATGTGCCTATGTCGATAGAGTAACTGGCTTGATTGGATTGATGGTAAATGATGTAGGGTATGTGACGTTGATTATCAAGATGGGGAGGGTGAGGGGGGGATTCTATGTTAGATAGAAGAAATGGAGGACCTATGACTCATTCCTATGGAAGAAAAGGAAAATACAGTATGCACTATCATTACTATGTATGCATGATATGCATCTATTATGAATGTATGGATGAATGGAATGCAATATATACAGATGAGATGGAATGACGATCCATAGTTCTTTATTTTTCATCATTGAGCTTTAAAATGTTGTAAGAAAATACAAGCAACTTGACATAATGGTTCAAGATGACCTAAGTATTCCTTTCATGGATTTTGATATAGCAAGTTAATACAAGCAACTTGATATAATGGATCAAGTTGACCTGAGTATTGCTTGAGGAATAGCCAAGGATCATCTCCATTCATGCATGACTTGGATCATCCTCCTTGATCTTGGGCTGATCATATTTTGAGACAAGTTCATACCTTAATAAGAGACAAAAACCTTTATCCAAATGGATGAGGAGGAACTAAAGAAGGAGCATTGTTCTTGTAAGCAAACAGTATTTACATAAAGAATAAAGAATATGGATCCTTGGTAATGGTTCATGCTTATATGATCGAGGTATACGCTATAGCCAGCAAGTCGTAGTGATCTATAATTGCATTTTTGCATAAGATCACGTAGCTTAGTGAACTTCCCACATAGACACCATTAGTACATGCCCCAGTACTTCATCAGAATAATTCACAGAAGATACACAAACAATGCTGTAGGAACCTGATATAGATAAACAAATGAATTACTCACAAATCAACCAAGTATTTGATAGCTTAACACAATTTTGTTGTCAAAGAAAACATCATTTTGTCTTTGTTTGGGTAAGGAAGGATACATCCTTGTTGAAGACAATTTGATTGTTGATGTTGATTGTTTGGGTCGATTTTGAGAAGTGATCATCGTGTGAGTATTTTTCAATGTTTGTTTTGTATCTGCTCGGATGAGTATGTACAAGGTGTTGCCATGTTTTTGGATTTTGTGAGATAGTTTTCCAATGTTTTTGATATTTTTGATGATTGTTTTGAATATTTTTTGGATTTTGTGAGACAGTTTTGAATGATGAACCCAACGAATCATGAGACAATGTAGAATCCACTTCCATCAATAGGTTAAGGGCATTGCCCCCAGTTAGACATGACTATGAAAAAGCGAGATGCAAGATGCATGCAGTACTTTCTTAATTGCAGATTAATAACAAGCCATGGTGGTGGATGGATGGATGTATGCATGAAGTGAATGTGATCACAACAAGTCTGAAAGACAATGGAGCCAAAGCCTTTTACGAGTGGCACCTATTTGCCAGGTTTTCACCATCGTACTTACCCAAGGTGCCACCGGAGTGGTTGTTCACCATTTGGATGCATGATTTTTCTTTACTCTTTTGATGTTTTGGTATTTTCTTCAGGTCATTTATCTGGATGTTTTTGGTATTTTTGCTAGTATATGGGAGCCTAATTCTCTATGTAGTTTATGTGTAAAACCGTTTGAGGTGCATGCTATTGATTAGATCTGCTAGTGGTTCTCCTTCTCAAGTAGCCAACTAATATGCCCCAGACCCAAATACAGTAGTGACAACATACGGACCCAGCCAATTTGATTCAAACTTTGCTTGATGTTCTTGGTTGGGTTGGTTATGAGGATTTTCTCGAAGAACAACATCACCTACCTCGAATGTATGAGGCCTAACTCGATGATTATAACTATTGCTCATGCGTTGTTGATAGGCTTTGAGTTGGTTGTATGCAGCTTGTCGTTTCTCATCAAGTAGTTCTAAGTCTTGAAGACGTGATACTCTGTATGCTTCATCACCGATGAGATTATGTAAGGAAACCCATAGTGATGGTAATAATGAATTTATGGCCATTGGATGAAGATGGATGGATTTTAACCACAAGGTCAAGGCCCCACTGACAAAAAGGCCATGGTGTCGTGATTGGTTGCAATTCCTATGGCAGTGCATGTATTTGGTCTCCATGAATTTGGCATTTCTTGCACTTTTTGACAAAGTAGTAGGAGTCTTTTTCCATTGATGGCCAATAGTATCCATTGTGTAGGAGTTTCTTGGCTAGTGACGGATCACTTGCATGAGTTCCACAAATTCCTTCATATACCTCTTCCAAGGCTGTTGTTATCTCATCTTGTTCCAGACATCGAAGGAGAGTACCATTAAGACTGCGTCAGTATAGGGTTTTGGCAATAATGGTATATCGAGCAGTTTGGCGAATGAAGGTTTTTCGTTGGTTATTCGATTGGTTGGGAGGAAGGGTGTGATCACGAAGATAGGTGTAAAACTCACAGTACCATGGGGATTTGGAACCAACAAGGCGACATATCATCTCGGATTTAGGGATATCATAAGCAAGGATCCAAAGCTGTTCTACCAAGAACTCGTAGTGTGTTGAATTCTGCGGAAGATCTAGGAGAGATGCAATAGTAGCCATAGCGTCAGTAGCTCAATTCTGATCTCTTGGTATCTGCTCAAAGGTAATTGTAGTAAGTGATGCCTTTAGACTGTCCACCATTTGCTTGTATGGAATGAGTTTATCATCCTTGGTCTGATATTCATCTGTTGCTTGTCGAATGACTAGTTGTGAGTCACCATATACTTGTAGTTCTTGTAATTTCCATTGTACGGCTAGCCTGAGTCCTATGATCAAGGCCTCATACTCTAATATGTTGTTAGTGCATGGAAATGTGAGCCTATAAGACTTTGGGATGATGTCACCTTGAGGTGTGATAAATAGAATGCCTGCCCCCGAGCCATGCCTAGTGTACGAACCATCAAAGTATAGTTTGCATGGTTGTGCTGTTGTGATCATGAATATCTCTTCATCTGGAAAATTGGAAATGAGAGGATGATTGCCTATGAGTGGTGCCTCGGCCAACTAATCTATAATAACTTGTCCTTTGATAGCTTTATGGTCCACATACTCGATGTCAAATTCACTTAGGATCATCACCCATTTGGCCAAGCGGCCTATCAATGCTACTTTGTTGAGTAAATACTTTAGTGGATCTATCTTTGCAATGAGTTGTACCTTGTGCATTAACAGATAGTGCCTTAGTTTAGTTGCTGCCAGGATTACTGCTAGGCAAGCTCTCTAAATAGTTGTGTAATTGAGTTCATAGCCCACCAGTGTACGAGAGATGTAGTAAATAGCGCACTCTTTCCCTTCTGCATTATGTTGTGCCAATAGTACACCCAATGTTGTACTTGTTTCTGATATATAGAGTAATAGAGGTCTACTTGGATCTGGTGGGATTAACAATGGCATATTCATGAGATAATCTTTAAGCATCTGGAATGCTTGTTGGCATCTGGCATCCCACTAAAAGCGGATGTTCTTGTGTAGCAGGTGTGTAAAGGGATGACACTTATCTACCAGTTGTGCAATGAATCTTCGTATGGATTGTAGTCATCCTTGTAATGTTCTTAGCTGACTGATATTCTTTGGAGGTGGCATGTCCATGATTGCTTTTACCTTTGTTGGGTCGATCTCAATACCTTTACATGAGACAATGTATCCTAGAAGCTTCCCAGAGGTTACTCCAAAGACACATTTCTTTGGGTTGAGTCGCACATGGTATTATTCCAGTCTATCAAATATTTTATCTAATATGTCGAGATGACCTTCTCTAGTGAGTGATTTTTCTAGTAAGTCATCAACATAATCTTCCATCATAGTATGCATCATGTCATGAAAGATGGTGGTCATTGCTCGTTGATAGGTTGCTCCTGAATTCTTTAGACCGAAAGGCATTACATTCCATCAATATGTGCCCCATGGACATGTGAAGGCTATCTTATGTTGATCCTCTAGTGCGATTTTTATCTAATTGTATCCTGAAAAGCCATCCATGAGTGAAAGCATGGCATGTCCTGCCATTAGGTCCACTATGATGTCGATGTTTGGTAGGGGGAAGTCATCCTTAGGACATGCCTTATTCAGATCTCTGAAGTCAGTACAAATGCGGATGCCCCCTTTTGGTTTGCTGATAGGAACAATGTTGGAGATCCAATCTGGATAGTCAATTGGTCGAATGAAACCAACATCTAGGAGTTTCTTGAGTTCTGTTTTGACTAGTACTACAATCTGAGGATGCATCTTGTGAAGCTTCTGCTTGACAGGTTTGGCTCCTTCTACTACTGTGAGGTGATGCATGACTAAATCAGGATCAAGACTAGGCATGTCTGAATATGACCATGCTAAGTTAATCTGGCACTTCTGGAAGAATTCAACAAATTTAGGCTGTTCCTCTAGAGTTAGAAGAGATGCCAGATGTATGAGGTGAGGAGTTTCAGGAGTCCCCACATTGTATTCTTTGGTTTCTTCAATGAGAATCGTTGATTGTTCCTGTTGTGTGCTACAGGGAAGGATGTCAAACCTTTCATCCTCAGGCGCCTCAGAGAGGTTTTCACTATTGGATACGCTCTTTCTTTTTACTTTTGTTGAATCAAACAGTGCCACGGTGTGGTTTTCACTAGAAGATCCATGTTTTATTGTTATATTTTTGCAGCTGAAAGGTTTGGCATCCGCCTTGAAGTATGCTGCGCTATTGAGTTCTATGGCGAATCCAGCTTTGTGATCCCCACTTGGCAGGTTATCCCTTAATTCCAAAAAGTCAATGATGGCCTCATCATTTTGGAAGAGGTCAAGACATGGGGGATTTGGTTGGTTCCATTTGATGAGTTCAGGATGGATAATGGGCATTACTTCATCGATTAGGTTAAGTTTGTTAGATGTATCAGTGAGGGTTAATACATTATGGTGAAGGTCATTGATGGTACTCTCCCTGTCAGAATCAGGCATAGGATGAGACATAGGGTCTGTGGAAGAAGTTTCCAGCTCAGGAACCCAAGAGGTCTTTATCTGTGCTTCTCCGTAAACAGGGATGTCTTTGTGAGGTGGAGGTGGTGATGTGTCTTCCTCATCTGAAATGTTTAGTTGTATGGAATCAAATTCCCATTCATGTGAGTCGGTCTCTGAATCACTTTCCAGCATCCGATTACTATACCATACTGGGATGTCCTTTGTGTTAAACACTGCGGGTGTGATCGATTGATGTACCTTTGTAGATGAAGTGATCGGTGTTGCAGGAAGGATGATGGGGATCAATGAATCTGATACGAGGAGAATCGGTAGTGTTGACTTGGGTGCTTCTATTGTAACTACTGGTGTTGTAGATGTTGTTGTGGGTTCTAATACAGTTGCTGCTGCTAATGGTGTTATTGATGGTATTGCTGCTACTAATGGGATTACTGGTTTGATTGGTGGGATGACTGGCTTTGTAGATGGTTGTGTTGGGATTTTGAGCCTCAATGGGGTAGTTGTGAGGGTGCTTGATACTGCTTTGATAATGAAAGGTGTCCAGTTTGTAATAGGTTGATATAGTGGTTTGCTGGGTTTTCTTTTGAATCGGAGCTTAGGAAAGATCTCCTTTTCAAAGCCTAGGCCTGTATTACCTTTGGGCTTTAATTTCAGCAACAGAGGTTCATGTCTTCCTTGTTTGCAAGATCCCAAAGCACTTTGACCATCATACCCCATTCTTTGCATAATGAGGAGGCCTTTGCCATATTGATCCGTGGGAAGTGTAGCTTGCGGTATATCAGTGGTGATGGGATCTTTATAAATCCATTCCGTTAAGTCCTCATCTTGGGTTTCTTCTTCTTGACTCTTTCCAAGGATGAAAGGCGTTAAAGCACATGATAGCGTGCTTAGTGGTTGTTGGAGTAGCTGTTGCGGTTTGCCATATGTTCTAGGAGAAGTGGGCATTTGTCCCACACAAAATAGTTGACTCAAATTGTATTCCCCTAAACCTTCCTCTGCTATTTTCATCTTAAGCTTTTCTTTCTTGGGTATAGTGGTGTTCGAACTAGCAAGAGAGGCTGGACTTATATATGATGTGGAGGAAATGGCTTCTCTATTATTAGGAATGGTAATCTCTGGTTGATGGCTGATATTATGACAATATGCAAAGGGATTTGCATCGCTTAGGATTGTGATCTCTACACTGTTATGTGGGAACTTGATACATTGATGGTAGGTGGATGGAACGGCTTGCATGGCATGTATCTTAGGTTTTCCTAACAATAGATTGTATGGTAGAGGAAGGTCCAGAACCTGACAGATGATGTGTTTTACCACAGGGCCCACTCCGATTGGTAGTACCACCGCTCCTTTGGAGGAACGCTCTGCATCATCATAGGCCTTGATTGTGATCTTCTTGCAAGGATCCATAAATTCAATGGCATATCCCAATGCTGTGACCAACTATAGTGTACAAATATTCAGGCCTGCTCCATTATCGATCAAGACTCGCTTGATCCTATGTTGGTTGATAAAGCCTTCAATGTGTAGCGAAGCATTATGAGGTTGCTGGAAGGAAGAGTTGTCACTTTCAAAAAAAGTGAGACAAGGTGATGACTTTAGACTTCCAACCATGGCTTGAAATTGGTCTGTATTTAGGTTAGCAGGGAGTAACGCTTCTTGGAAAGCTTGATCCAAGATTGTTTTATGAGATGGAGATAGGCGCAATAGTTCTAAAATGGATATAAGCGCATGCATTTTGTCTAATTTTTCCACAAGATTATACTGCTTTGGTATGGAGGTGGTGCCTTGTGGAGCTGCCTTTATGGTAACCTTGCCATGATGTGTAACAACATTACAATTGGAGTTGGGATTCTTGATGGTTATAGTTGCAATTTGTTCACTGGGATCATACAGGTGATTTACAGTATAACTATACGCAGCCTGTGTATAATCCGTGGTATCAGTGCCTCTCCTAGAAGTGGAAGGACCTCTTTGATCTTGTGATGGAAGTGGATTTTTGAACATCAGATGATCATTATTTGTTGTTTTTGGGTCATGCCCTTCGATTTCAATTTCACCTTTGTCAATAAGATCTTGAATAAGATCTTTTAATCTGTGACAATTACTTGTCTTGTGTCCTCTCCCTTGATGGAAATCACAGTGTTCAGTATCTCTCCACCATGCAGGTTTGACTTGAGGCTCATAGTTTGATGTTTTAGGTAGAGTTACCAAATTTTGAGAAACCAGTTGTCGCAACACTATTTCGATGGGTTCCCCTAAGGGAGTGTATGTTCATTTCTATTTTTGCTGATGAGGTCTAGGTTCACCATGAGATGTGATGCGACCCTGATTGGAAGGAACAATTGTGTTATTCTAAGGTGGGGGATTCTGTCCTGCAAATCAAACCACAGGTTGTGCACTTTTGATAGTTCTAGCATCCACAACCCCATCATTGACGATATTCTTTTTTTTGTTCTAGAAGCTTGGTTTATCGCTATTGAAGCGTGGGCGAGGACCATCCTTTGGTTCATTATAGATTTTGATAAGTCCTTTCTTGATGAGGGCCTACTCACATTTCAAACCCTTGGTGATCATGTCATTAAAAGAGTCTGTGTCTTTGACATCCAGGTGAAATTCCATTTCTTCGTTTAAGTTGGAAATGAATATTTCCACTAGTTCTCATTCAGGTAACTGAAGAGAACATCTGCTAGACATTTGATGCCATCGTTGCAGGAATAATAAGAATAGTTCACCTATTTTTTGTTTAGTGTTGCACAGATCAGCCATGGTGATGTCGCGTTGAATGTTATGAGAGTAATGTGCCAAAAACTTTTGGATTAGTTCTTCAAAGGTTCTAATGCCACTTGGTAGCTAGGAAAACCATGATGTGGTTGTTCCTCCCAAGCTTTGGGGAAAAAGGCACATTAGGTATGTATCTTCATATGCCACTTCGAGGCAAGTGGAATGAAATTCTCTGACATGATCACGAGGATCTCCCTTTCCTTTATAGTTTTTGAACTTGGGTGTTTTGAATCTCCATGGAAAGGGTGGTATATAAAGATTCCTATCAAAGGGATAGGGACAGATGTCATTAAGTGAGAATTGGTTAGTCTTTACACCACTATGAAGTTGTTGGGCGAGATTTTTGACTTGTTGCCACAATATCTCCATTTCATTGGGAGGAGGAGGTGGTGGGTTACCTCGAGGAATGTTATATCTGATGGGATCTCTACCTCTTTCTTCTTCATGGCGACTTTGTCATTCTGATGCTTGTCTTAATTGGGCAAGATCAAAGTCAGAGGGGAGTTTGGCTCCTTCTTGAGCGAGTTTTAAAAAGTGAGCATTTGCATTGCTCCTGAGTATTTCATCAAAAAGTCTATTAAAGAGAGGGTTATGCTAGGCCCTTTCTATTGTTGCAGGAGTAGGAGTACTTGGGTTTTTGTCATTTGCATTTCCTCCAAGTGCTTCTTGAAATTCATTGATATTTTCCTCCTATTCTTCTTCAATTTCTGCTTCTCATTGCCTTGAGTGTGATCGGGTGTGAGCCATTTTGTTTACAAGTTTTTGTTGAAGTTGAGCGAAAATGATAATGAGTTGTTGATGAAATGAATGATTGATGTTTGGTGAATTGTGTTGCATGTGGATCTCTAGCACTTTAAAGGTAGATGTAACCGAAATTCTTTCTTTGAATTGCTTGTTTGTTTGATAAGGTTTGATGTGATAAGGTGTAGAAAGATCTGAGATGTGTTACAGATTTAACTACCTAGTAATGAGAGGATTCACTCATGAACTAGTTTTAACCTACGTAGATGTGTCTCTTAGGATGAGCTTATCCTAGATGTAGAAACAATCTAAAAAGTGATGTGATGTGTTTGAATCAAGCAATATCTAAAAGAGAATTTAGGACAAGAACCTCTTAATGTTTTAAGAGTTTGAAATGAATTGATGATGTATGAATGAGATGATGGATGAAATGTTTTAACTTCAATAAAAGCTTTGTGTCACAAATGGAATGAATTCTACCTCTTCCCTTTTGGGCAGTGGTGGGATTTCTCGAGTTATGTTGTATGTGATACAAACGTTTGGGAAGAAGTTGGGATTAATCTTGCCTCCTTGGTTTTTGTGATAACTCAAAGCTCTATATTGTATAAAAGCTCCGCAGTTTATTGAGTCTGAATCAAATTTATTTGTTTTGCCTTGTAGGTAGAGACGCATGTGACGTAGAAAAACTCTATGAGAGACAAAGATTTGTCTATTGAGATAGAAGAATTTCCTCCTTTTGATCAAAGCCTTTGAGCTCAATGGTCTTCTTTTCAAGTTGATGTTCTGATGACAATTCTTCTTTCACAAGATGTGAAGAATGGTCATAAAGTTTGATACTTTGTTGTTTGCACTTTGTTTTTGATATTTTTGGTTGTTTTGAAAGATGTTTGGTTGGATGAATACTTGTTTTGGAATTGATTTTTTTTTTTTGATTCTTCTTTTACAAGAAAACAAAGAAAGCACACAAACACAAGAATGTTGCCTTAAAAAGGCACAAATGAGTATGGGTCTAGATCAACCCAATCTTTGGACTTTTTATGACCCTTTCCTTTAAGTGTATTTTAGGTGTTTTTCTTTCCAAAGCCTAAAGTCGGCTCAATTTGTACTTGGTCTTGACTAACACGAAGACAATTCAAACACTTTGTATCCCTAAGGTCAAATGGCTAGTTGTGATAAGTTCATCCCACATCTTGATATTTCTTCGACTTTGGTACTACATACCTTATGAATCCCGCCGTGGCAGGTAAGGATGTGATATACTAAGTCTTGCGTGAATATAACAAATAGATGATCCCTATGATGGGGGAGTCATCACTTTTATCAAGCCACAAGTGACTTTTCAAAAAGCTATGTTTCTACTCAAGGAAATATGTATGGTGAGTATCTTGGGAGCAAAACCATTTATGCTCTTGCACTGAATTATATCTTAAATATTCTCAATCAATATAACGGGAGGGCTACTACTTAAAGGTGTTTAGTCATTTTCGATGTCTTTGGACATAAGTTCATTCTGCAGTGACTCACTTAAGAGCCTTGTAACTTGTGTTGGGGCCCATTTGTCCTTTCGGCAAGTTACACTATAGGAACAGCTATACCCAAGGCTACAACTTTTGCTCTCACCTAATTTCTATAGCGGCTCAAAGGATTTACCGCACGAGGTCGTTCCCAAGAGTGATGTGTCTCTTGGCAAGCCTCTCTTAAAAAGATAAAAATTTGAGTGTTACTAACACTTTTCTCTTGCACTTAGGACCACGAAAGCCAAGGGAGAGGATACTGTGTGTTAAAAGTAGGACCACTTGACCAACTTTTTGCACAAGTGTGCCAAGCATGAAAAAACACTTGTTCTTTTTAACCCATCATTGCAATATGATTTAACTATTTGGAGATGTTGCTCCAACAATCATGGTGTTCTTTTTAATTTAAAAGGCAATATGTTTAAGTAACTAGGAAAATGAAATCCTGGTCAACTCAATAAAAAGCATGTTTGCTTGAAGTAAATCGCTTGCAAAATTGAAACAAGTGGATTGTAAGTTTTAAGTTGCACCAAAATTTGAAGTGTGGCTTGTAAATTTTTTCTTAAGTTTAAAAATGGATTTGTTTTTGGTGATTTTAAGCACCAAATAAAAAGTTAAGCCTAAACTTGCAATAAACAAAGTTTGTTTTGTTCAATTTTATAGCACCAAACACAAATTTTGATCCTAAGCTTGCAAGAAAGCAAATTTTGTGTTGTTCAATTTTTAAAACACCAAAAGGAAGTGTTTTTTTTTTTTTTTTGCTTTTAAGGGGTTGGTTTTTTAGACCTGCACAAGAGACAAATAGTTAGTAAAAATTGAACCTATGGTGGGCTTCCACAAGCCTAAGAATTTTTCTTTTTTCGGTTATAGGGTCATTTTTACAACGTTCTGTTACAATAGTGCTACTCTATGTTTAAACAAAAGCGCTATTTAACACAAACACGCTAAAAGAACAAAATGACAGAGAAGGCAAAAGCACTCAAACATGCTCAATAGTACCAAAATAGAGTCAAAAGCACTCAAACAATGTCAATAGCGCTAAACTTTGTACAATAGCACTATTGTAAGAACAATAGTGCTAGAACAACAAGCTGCAATAGCACTACAATGTGAGCAATAGTGCTAAAGCGCAACTTGTGTGTCAAGTTCAACAATCAAACATGTTAGTTGTCAAAAAAATTATTTTTTTAGGTGTTTAGATTCACGTCGGGTTCACCAAATGATGCTCTTTAAAAAGGAAAGTTTAGTCAATGATATCAAGACACAAACGAGAAGAAAAGGCAAACTGTTAGTGTCAAAAATCACAACAAAATACTTTCCTACACAAGCATATCAAAAGAGATATCAAAAACATGATAAAATATCTAACTAAGAAGGTAAATATGATGAGGCATCTGCAAATGCCTCCTAACATGCTTTTGGTTTCTTCTCCCTTGTTCTTCTCCTCTCCAAGTTCCAAAGTAGTGTAGCTCTCAATAGCTTTTTGCACTATGGATGCTTATGGAGGTTTGAGATTGAAGTATTTGCTCTAAATGTTAATAAAAAGCTGATACTATGCTATTGATACTAAAATGATTTATTTTAACCAAAATGACAATATATGAGTTGATTATGCTAAAATGATCTCTTAAAATGCCTATAGCTTAAATCCATACAAGTTTTCAGGATCATGACTATGAATGCTAAATGCTTGAGGATTTGAAAATGAAGAATTTAAGCTCTATTTATAGGGAAAATGGAGCAATGGATGGTTGAGATTAAGAAATGTCAACAAGGGTCAGGATTGAAAGATATTCAATCCATGTGAGGGCTTTCAACCCAATCCCAGGATGACAAGTGTCAATGTAAGATAGGTTGAGAGGAGAGGGAATAAGAATTAAATGCTTGACATGACTTTGGGAGTTAAGGTTAAGGTTAGTTGAATGAATAAACTCTTTATTTAAAGAATAAAGCTTTTATCTAATGGATAAACTCTTGTGCAAAGGCAAAAGGGATAAACATGGTCAAAGCAATAAATGCCTGAGGAGACACATGAATGCAAGTTGAAATAACCATAAATGGTAATGTTAGAGCCATTAGTGGTTTTGGAAGACTTTGGAGGTTAAATTGTTGAACACACAAAGAATTTAATGCTTTTCAAAGACTTTGGAGTCTTTGAGAAGTGACTTAAAGTTGCTTAGGAATGTGACAATAATTAGGGAATGGATTAGGCTAATTAGGAAGGGGTTAGAAGAATCTAGAAGGGGGTTTAGGAATGCAAGTGGGTTTGGTGGGTGAGGGAAAATAAGATTTTTATTCAAATAAAATTCATTTATTTTAATAAATGGTGCAAGTTGCGTTTGTAGGAAAATGCAAGTGGGGGGGATAAATGATTTAAATAAATGTTTGATTTAATTTATTTAAAAGAGGAAGAGGGGATTAAATGAAATAAATATGATTTATTGATTTGATTGATTTGAATTTGGTTAAATGAATGAATTAAAATAAATTGAATAATTTATTTGATTAAGAGGAGAATGTTTGGAGATTAATTAAATATTAATTTAATTAACTGATGGCTAGTGAATTTTTTATTAAATAAATAGAAAATATTCATTTAATTAAAATGGACAGATTTATGTGACTAAAGTTACCATAGGAGGAAAAAAGGTTGATTTTGATGAAGGGATGATCGCAGAAGTCACGGGCATGCAGGTGGGAGGCAGAAAATGTTACAAAAATAGAAATCTTAGAGAGGTTGCAATCAAGTGATTCCTGAAGGAGGAGTTTGAGAAAACCAAGTTGGTGAAATCTAGCAAGACCTGCTACTCATTGAAGGTAATTAAGAAGGTATGGAGATGGATTGTGTTTGCTATCATGCAATATGTTACTCTTGATGGTAGATACTCTCATGTCTATGATTATCACTTCGTGCCATTTTCGCCATAAATATTTGGTGTCTATACCCTTATATTTGTTTAGCTCCCTTAACACTAGCATTAAGGATTTTAGGGAAAATTTTAATAATAACCCTCCCATGCATGAAGGGTTAATGTTTCTTTTATACAACCATGTCAAGGCTTCCTCTATGCAGCATTCTATCACTAAGCTTTCCGATTTGTATGATGAATCTGAGAACTTAGAAGATATTGAAGACAAGGGGTCTGATACTGAGTGGAAATATGATGGTGATAGGATTACCTCTACTAAAGGTTCTAGCAAGGGGCAGGACAAAGATATGGCTTCTCAGTCTAGAATAAAGAAAGTTGGAAAAGGGGTTAAAAGGAAAAAGGAGTAAGGTTCAGGAGGAGGACAGTTGGCTTGAAGAAGATGAAGAGGATGATGAGGGGATGAAGACTGATAGTGATTATGTTACCCCACCGCCTAAGAAGAAAAATAATTGGAGCCCTATCATCACTAATATCATCCCAAAGAATGAGATTGATTCTCTAAATGTCCAACCCAATCCTCTGGACTCTAGTAAAAGGATAGACGATGTTGGAAAACATGGGAAGACGGTGAAGGAAGGTGATACTCTGCCTCCCAATGATAAAACTACTAGTGCTAACATGGAGACCCTGGATAATATTGCTCTTGACTTCAACATAGATAGTAGAAACTCTCCTATCACCACGCTTAACACTGCGAAAAGTGGGATGATGGAGTTCTACAAGGTTATTGATTGGGTCTATTCAGAGATGGATAGTTTGAAGAACAAGTAGGAGGATTCATCTAGGAAAGTGGATACCTTAGAAGCCATTGGAATAGGAAAGCTCAGTACCTTGCCTAAGAACTTGAATGAATTGAGAAAAGCCATCAGCGATGCAGAGGCTATCTGGTGCATATGGCTCTCAATTTAAGGTTGTGGAGGCTAGATTCAATGATCTGAAGAAGCGAGTACTCAAACATGTGAATAACCTAAAGAAAATTAGATAACAAAGCCAAAAAATTATGAAAGCCTTTGTCGATAGCTTCAGTGTGATGATCAACAAACTGGAACAGATCCACCAAGAAAAAAACACATTGATACTACTGAGGGTAAGGTTTTAACTCTTTAAGGAGAGACTACTGGTCACAGCAAAAGAACTCAAGCAAGTACTAGGAAGATGACCCAGCAAACCAAGGAGCTGAAGGAATTGAAGAGTGTTGTTGCCTCTATGGTCCAGCTGGAGCAAGAAGTGGCGTAGCTTATCATAAACCTTTCTTAGGTTTGTTGCTCGTGACTGTCCCTTAGTTGCTTCTATGCTATCCCTTTGCTTCTTTCAACTTCTTGCTGGATTTTTGCCTTAGCCAATTGTCTTTTTTTTGTGTTTTTCTCTTTCTAGCTAGTCTTTAATGTTTTATCTTTTGATTATCTCTATGTAAAAGGGTTTTGGGGCCCCTTCAAAACCTTCTTCTGACTTAATAAAAAATGTGTGATATGAATTGTAGGTTTGTGGCATTTGTGATAGAAGGGGTTCTATAGTAGAGACTCATCGGAATGGTCTACAGTAATATATGTAATCACTAAAAGTGAGTTTTTTAAACAACCCAAGCCACTCTCAGTTGCTTTATCATGCCACTTGGCCCTGCAAAATACCAAAGCCCATATGCAAGGACCAAAACAAATAAGCCAAGTATCCTTAAAAATTAAATCCTTTAGCACAATTCAAATTCAAAACTCTTAAACATATTAGGAGTAACTAAAGATAAAGAAATGAATATTTATGTACAAGAGAACACTAAATTTACGTTGAAAATCTAATAAGGTAAAACCCATGGTGAGATCTATCTTACAATATATCTGAACAAGAATTATAATTTGTTTTAAGGCTCACTAGCTAAGAAATCCCACTACTCCTTGAAGGACTTTCTGAAGAAGTTAACTACCTCAAATTTATATACCAAGGACTTGCTGAAGAGATTCACTATCTCAAAGTAAGATATATGAATATTTGAAATACAATGAATAAGCCTTAGAATGTAGGTTCTCTTGTCATGTTGTCTCATAAAACCATTAAGAAATTGACCTCCAAAAATTTCAACACACAATTGAACTTCCTCAACCTCACATATTTCACAATCCACACATTCCAATCTCTTGCAACTATTTTGATCTTCTATCTATATATCCTCCTCAAACAAAGAGAACACCAAATTAAATCAACCAGAATAGTAGACAAGCAATGACCCGAACAAGTAGGTCTCAAAACATATTTTCCTAAAAGCGGTCCAAATCAAGAGATTGATTGGACCTAAACTAACTTATTACATGTTTCCATGTATCCTCATATATGAAACACAGTGGTGCACACCTTTCCAAGTCACCAACAAGGTAACGCTTAGCACTTACCCAATCAAACCAAAAACATAGCTTCAAAGTGAATTTACATAATACAACTCAAATTGAAAAAAAAAGGTCCTAGACACAACTAAAAATAACCACCAATGCTAATGCATACACATAAATGCATAGCCAAATCAAGAGAATAAGCTCTATCTTTCGAAAACTAACAAAATACCCCAAAACACCAACTCTGGATAAAATGTGTTACCAAAAATATGATCACTATCATGTGCACCAAATAGAGACATTTATTAAGCATTCAAAAACATCCTAAGATAATTCTTTCACATTTTCATGCGAAAATAAGATGATGCAACCAAACAAATATAGAGTTCTTTATACTTGGAAGCCTAGAAGACATAGTCATGAGATCGAACCTTATCAAACAAACTTGTGGTACACTTTATCACCTAAAATATGAATTGATATACTATGCATACAATATAAGCATGTCCATCAAGCCATAGGAATAGAAGCACCACTTCAGAGAAATGTAGAGCATTTTTCAAACTAGTCCTCTCAAGCAACCAAACTACTAACATATTGCATTTACCACAAAGCATTTGTGAAAACACCAATGAGGTAAAATGATAGAAGTGCAATGTGTACAATAAATTCATATTAAATCCAAAAAAAGAAGACCATATCTTAGACTGTAGAGGAATGTGAAGCATTCTCCTAGGTAGACATCAAAGCATCTTCCTACAATTTCGCACTTCATTAATTTGCAAAGACCAAACAACCTTTTCAGCACCTTTTTCTTATGTGGGAGAAACAAGAGAGATAGAACAATAGCTTGTGGTATGCACAAGGCATCAACATGATATCCACTTCATTACCATGCTTCTAATTCTCATAATAGTACTTCTAATCCTCAACTTAATGCTTCTAATCTTTGTATTAATGCTTCTAATCCTCATCTTCATATGATAATATCTTTGGTGACAACAAACAAGGCATGGAATCAAATCATAAACTTTATCGTGCCATTACTATTCTTCAACACATCATCATTATCATAAAAGAGCAAAGACCAATGACAATAGAACATATTGAGTGTAGACATCAATACTAGAAGAGGGTTGACATAGAACCATGGACTTCATCATATCTTAGCAACATTTCTACATACAACTACACATAGCGATAAATACCAACACAATGAGGGTTGACAACAATTACAACAAGTAGACATCAATGACAATGAACTCCAACAATTTTTTATTAAATTTAAAATGTTTACCACTACTTTTGTTGTTCTTATAGAAAACTTCTCAACTTAATTATATTGTTTTTATCTTTTATACAATTTTTTTTAATCATTAATAGATTTTTCAATAACTTTAATTACATTTTGTAATCTTTATTAGGTCTTAAGAATCTTTATGTCTCTACATGGTGTTATGGAGGAGCTAGTTAAAATTTTAGAAAGATAATTTTTTTTAAATAGTAATTAAAATTTTAAATATTTTTAAATAAAAATTTAAATAGAAGGATATTTTTATAATAAATTAAAGAATCATATATAAATTAAAATAAAAAATATCATACAATTTATAAATAGATAAAAAAAATTAATACTCACACAATTATTAATTTAAGAAGCAATTTCATATTAAAAAAATTAATATTATTAATTATTGAGAGATAGATATCATTATATGAAGAAAAAGATAAATTGAAATGTCATCTTGAAAAATAGAAGCCCCTTTTATTTTAAAAATTAAAATTGCAATCATTTCCCTTAAATCATTAGAAAGCACCCATTAAATTTAGGGGAATCTTTGCACACAAAGTTTTCCATTTCATATTTTATGATAAACATATTATAGGACATCCAACCTCATAAAATTTCTATTAGTTACTTCTATAAAAATTTAGAGGACCATGTGATAGTCAAAAGCTTTTAACTATTCTTAGTAGCACAAAAGTGCTACATTTTATGGCCATATGATTATATTTAGTTATTTATAGTAAAAAATATAATCAACATTATAGGAAGATTGTATAAATGAAAGAGATAATTTTAGATAGATTTTCAAACATTTTATAAAATTATTCTTTTACATTTTATATTGTTTAAGAGATAATTATGGTCAAAGCATTAGAATTTAAAATGTAAAAAATACGTAAAATACCAATCCACACACACACACAAGACTTCTTGATGCAAGCTATGGAGTAACGATGCGTTGCTCAGATTCCCAAGGAGGGTCCCATGGTTCTCTATCTCACAATGTCCCTCAAACCAATGTTTTGCTCTCAGATTATTGAGCAAAATGGTTTAGGGATGGCAAATATGAGAACGAGAGAGATTTTAACTGTTTTTAATATGAGATGTGTTATAAGCTAGATGAGATGCTAGAAATGCAATAAACTAAATGATAAGATGACGAGGTTAGTATGGAGATTATCCTAGCATACAATATTTAATCTATGATTGAACTAAAATGATAAATAAATTACTCTAGCATGCATATTCATGATTAATTCTGATCTAAAAGAGGCTAAATGAAGAGCATAAAGATGATGAAAAAGCTTGAAAGAATTTGAGCATAAGTGTGATGCTTCAAATTTGAAAGATGATTGTTAAGAATGGAGGAATGAGAGCTCTATTTATAGCACAAACAGGGCAATGGATGGTCAAGATTGAATGGCTTAATCAAGGGCCAAGTTTGAAAGTTGGGGATCCATGTGCACAATTGGCACCAATGAAATGATGACAAATGTCCACACCAGATTGGGTTGAAAGAAGAGGTTGGAGGCATTAAAGGCCTGAGGAGACCTCATGGTTATCTAAAGGCTAAGGGTCAAGTCTAAGTTAGATTTACCCAATGAATTAAGATCTAATCCAAAGATAAACCTTTGTGCAAATGATTAAGAGATAATTATGGTCAAAGCATTAATGACCTGATGAGACCCTTGGGTTGGATAGAGGTTGAGTCAAAACAAATGTTTTAACCATGTGGGAGGGTTTGAAATAACCATTAATGGTTATTGGAGACTTTGGGGATTAAGTGGTTGAAGGTTGGAAGCCTTCAATGGTTTTCAAAGACTTTAGGGTTTTTGGTGGTTGAAGGTTGAAAACCTTCAATGGTTATCCAAGGCTTTGGGCTATTTGAGAAGTGACCTCCCTTTGCTTAGGGATGTGACAAAGTTTAGAGGGGGTTTAGGTTACTTAGAATTGGTTAGAATATTCTAGAAGGGGTTAAGAAGGGGTTTGGGATTTTGCAAGTGGATGGGGAGGATAATAGGATTTAATTGAATTATTTGATTTTCATTCAATTTGGTTGGAATTAAATAAATTTGATTTATTCAATTTAGGATAACTATTTAATTAAATTTGAATTTAATTAAAAGTGGCTAGGGGGATTTAATTGAATAAAATGATTTATTCATTAAATGGGTATAATGAATTTAATTAAGTGATTTACTTAATTAAATAGAAGAATGTGAATAATTTAATTAAATTGGATTTAATTAAATAGAGAAATGAACATAAAATATTCATTTAGGAATATGGTCATTTTTATACGTCTACATTTTGCCCCTCTTTGAAGTGACGTGTGTGCACATGTTATTTCAAAGAAAATGATGCTTTATCATGATTTATGATCAAATGCAATTTTTGTGTGTCGTTCTTTGATTTGCAAGTCGTGCCCCAGATTCGATGCGATGTGCCAGATTCGATGTTTGATGTGATGCCCCCTCGGGAGATGAATCAATTTGTTTTTGAAAAAAAAAATAAAAAATTTCGAGTTAAATTGATGAAGTTCGTATGATGTGTAGGATTTCAGGCGTGTAGGAAGTGCGTAAATTGATTCATCTCCCGATAAATTAAAAATGTTTTAGTATAGGGGAGACCGCGACCATATTACAGGCCCAGTTAGGTAACCCTAATTTCATTTTGTTCCTATAAAAGGGGAAAAGAGGTTATTTTAGATTCATTTGTGCTTGTTGACTTTGAAGAAAAGAGAATTTGCTCTGGAGAGAAAATGTCTATTCCTTACCACAGACACTGTTTCGAGCGCATTCGGAGATATCGGAGACCTGCAGCGCGTGGACCACCAGTAAGTCAACCCTTTTGACCCTTTTTTGATTTTTGATTTTGTCGATTTTAGGTGTTTTTTGAATTTTTAAGTTCGGGCTTTTCGGTTTAGCGCGTCTGGAGTAAACAGTAGCGCATACGCAATGTGATCTAGCGCATCGGGGTCAAATTAGGGGTCGCATCCGAAACTATTTGGTAGCGCATAGGAGTTTTAGGTTAGCGCGTATAAGGAAAATAGCGCATGTGAAGGCAATGTTAGCGCGTAGGGGAAACAGGGTAGCGCATCGTTGTGACCTAGCGCATAGGACGCATAGAAGTTCGCATGAAGCCGGAGGTTTAGCGCGTAATCATAACCTAGCGCATAGAGCTTAAAAGGTAGCGCTTAGGAAGACTAGATTAGCGCTTAGGTTGTTTCTAGCGCATAGGATGAAAAGGGGAGCGCGTAAGGAGGATAGATTAGCGCGTAGACAGAGTCTAGCGCATAGATTAGTTTAGGTAGCGCATGGAAGGAAAACAGTAGAGCGTAGACAGAGTCTAGCGCATAGGAGAAATAAGATAGCACATGGGCAGAAAAGGGTAGCGCATAGATGGAATCTAGCGCATAAGGCAAATAGATTAGCGCGTAGGACAAGCAGCCTAGCGCGTGGGTCTTTTTTAGCGCATTTCATGTCTGTTTTAGCGCATCCAGGAAAAATTTTTGTTGTGGTCGATTTAAAATGTGGTGTTTTTGCGTATCTGTCGTGTTTTTGATGCATGTATCCAATATGAGCATTTGTATAACTTGTTTTGATGTGAATGTTTCCAAGTTATGTATAGATATCAAGCTATTTGTGGTGATCAGAATATGATTTATTTGTGTGATCTGTTTTAAGTTCAAATGTGTATGAAAGCCTGAGTTGTTTTACAAGCCGATATGGGTTGGAAACTTGAGTTGTTTTACAAGTTTTGATATGGGTGGGAAACTTGAGTTGTTTTACAAGTTTGTGATTGTGGTACTTAAGTTGTTTTACATGTTTTGATATGGTTTTTGGAGAACTTGAGTTGTGTTACAAGTTGATATGAAATGATAGGTTTTTGAACTTGATGTAGATGAGAAAATTTGTTTCATGTTGTTGATGTAAATTTGATTTTGATATCTTTTTGTTGATGTGGAATCTGATATTGGATATGTTTTGTTTGTTGACAGGAGCGATTGGGGATCGTGCAGTCGAGGGAGAGATTCCCGAGACCATGGACACTGATACCACGTCTATCACAGGCAGACCTGGACATTATTGAGAGGTGTGGATTGACCTCACTTTTAGATATGCCTCGGTTCACTGTGAACCGGGGACTCTTGACAGCACTGGCAGAGAGGTGGCATAGTGACACGAACACCTTCCATTTTGCTACTGGGGAGATGACCGTGACACCAGAGGACTGCTATCGTATCCTGCGTATTCCTGTGGTAGGAGCTATATTGCCCTATGAGCAGACAGAGGAGGGCGGCACAGAGGCACTGCGCCGGATTTTTCATGATGAGAGTGTCTGCGAGTATAAGATCCCGTGGCAGGAGTTCCTGGATCTTGATTATGCGCCACTGCCATCTGTATTGGCAGGATTTATTGGAGGATTCCTTTGTCCTGATCGCAGGTCAAAGGGATTTTCAGTGGGATGGGCGCTAGTGCTAGAGCAGATGGTCACACAGGGGCGGAGATTTGCATGGGGGTCAGCGATGTTGGCCCACCTTTACAGGAGCCTGCACGAGGTAGTATACCTCGATTATAGCAGTTTATCAGCAGGGGTGACACTCTTACAGGTATGGTGCTGGGAGCACATTCCAGCAGCGAGGCCACTGGCAGACAGGGATAGGCCCGTGGGGGCAGCTTATGCATATGGTTATAGAGGCCTACTTGTCCAGTGTAAGCTGGGCAAACTAGAGCACTGGAGGAGGGTTTTTGATGACATAGATACGGTCACCTGGAGACCGTATACAGGCTGCGAGGTATGGGCTAAGGATGGTATGGAGATGCCTTTTGTGTTCATGACGAGGTATCTGATCGGGAGGACTCCATTCGTCATTGAGCGATTTCTGGTTACCCGAGTTTTGAGGCAGTTCAGGAGACAGCAGGGGATTCCCCAGGGGACGTGTCTATATGCACGGTGGCAGCAGGATGTGGCCGATTGGGGGCCGACTATTGACAGTGCCGTTGCGATTGAGGAGTTTACTGGTTTGGCAGGGCAGATCTGGGACTATGCCCCAGAGATACAGGATGCCGGTATGACTGACGAGTTCGCTCGTTTATTTGCTGCTCGGGCGGTTACGAGGATCTCAGATCCAGAGGAGATGAGACCGGCTTTTAATTCGGATGGAGAGGAGGGAGACGGGGGAGATGAGGGGGATGATGGAGGTGATGGGGGAGATGGGGGAGATAGAGGGAGGAGGAGAGGGAGAGGTGTGCAGAGTGCAGTACGGCTGGGCCGGATTGAGAGAGGGAGGGGAGGATTGGCCATTGGAGCCGGTAGAGAGGGGATAGTTACAGAGGTATTAGCGGCAGTAGGGGCAGGAGAGGAGGAGGTGGGGAGACCAGTGCAGAGGAGGAGGATAGATATACTTCCACCTCCCGTACCCAGGACAGGCCGAGTGGGGGGAGTGGCGCCAGCACAGGTACCACTACGGGTTCGAGTGCCGGGACATGTAGAGGACGCCAAGATCCGGACTCTTCAGATCACTGTGCAGCAGCTACAAGCACAGATTTTGACTTATCAGAGGTAGATCTCTCAGTTGATCACTGAGAGAGATACCGAGATGGAGCGGCGGGGGTGAGCAGAGGAGGCCTTGGCGACCATACAGAGAGCTGCGGCGGGTGGTCCCTTGAGAGACACCCTGAGAGAGCTAACACGGAGTGTGCAGGAGGCTGCATATTACAGGCGGCATTATGAGGAGGCGGTGCCCAGAGAGCGGCGTGTAGAGAGCTTTGCGCAGTCGAGATCGAGTCGATCTCGAACTACCGGGACACGATCGAAGAGCCGTGGAGTGACAGGGCCAGTGGGACAGGACCCTCCTGCCGATCCGGGTGCGAGCGTCTCAGGAGCCAGACAAGATCCTCCTAGAGATCCAGGAGCAGGTGCATCAGGAGCTAGACCATCTCCATCAGGGGATAGTCATACTTGAGAGACATGGTCTCTATTGTATTTTGAGCAGTGTATTCTTTGTACTGGACACAGTTGTGACACATTTTGTAGATTTTGATCATTTTGAGAGAGATATATATAGAGCACCATTTTTGACCGATGTGATGTGTTTATGGATGTATGTTTTATGTGTGCTTCTTCCTTTTTACATGATGATGTAATGCTTATATACATGATGTAATGTATGATATATATATGTATGTTTTTGTATGTTATGAGACGTATCTTGAAAATGAGATGTATGATGTTAATATGCTGCTTTATGTAAGATGATGTGTAATGATGTAATAATGATAGATGGGATAATAATGAGATGCAACTTATTATAAAATGAGATGCAACTAATTGTAAAATGTTATGCAACTAATTGTAAAATGATATGCAACTAATTGTAAAATGATATGCAACTAATTGTGTTTGGATCATCTCTCATTCTGTATTTGCCATCCGATATAACCATTTATTTGCTTTCTTTGTAAATATCATCATGGAGCTTTTTGTGATTTTTGGAAATGTTGAAAATTTATACAAGCATAATGGTATAATTGAACCATAATAACCTGAGTAAAATTTACATGATTTTTGATTTTGCAAGATAGCACAAGCGTCAGGGTATAATTGAACCAGGACGACCTGAGTGCGCATTGCGTAAATAGATAAGAGTAGATCATTTATAATGCGTGAAATGGGATCAAGCCTTCAGTGATATGGATCACGTCTCGAGGCAAATATTCACACAATACAAGTGATCGCCTCCCAAACAGAAGACTAAGAAAATGTTGGAAGTTTTTCATGATCTCTGGCTGTGAAGCTTTTGATGAGATAAGGAAAAGATTCCAATTTATTAAAAAGTTCAAAATGCAAAATAATCAAGACTTTAATGCGATAATGCAACATTGAGTACTTCAGAAAATCATCCATCCTTAAGTTTCTGGTGTATTGTTCGTGTTTGGTTTTTGTGATGTAGTGTAGTTGTGTTTGTTGGATGTCATATGTCTGAGTTTTGCAATAGTTGGCATGTCTTGAATGTTTGCAAGTTTTTGAACAGTCTAATGTCCCTAGATGAGTGTTTCTGCTGGATATGAGTATGTACAGTGATTTCCAAGCCATGGTAAAATGCGGTAGATGAATAACCCAGGATAGTGACTACGCTAAGTATGTCCTGGATAGATATATGCTAAGTGTCGGGCGATGGCCGAGAGTGTTTTGATGGATAAAATGGCATGGATATAGAGAAAGGAGTCGGCCTTTCACAAAGGCGCCTGTTTACCAGGTTTTCACCATTTGTTTTTATTGTACTTTGTATTTTGACTTTTTCTGGAGTTTTGTATTTTTTTGTTTGTTTTTGGCGTTTTCCGTGCACTAGGCTACTTTAAGTATAGTACTTCTTTAGATGAATGCTATTAGTTGGATCATCAAGCACATCTCCTTCAGAATTTGTTAGCTGATAGGCACCTGATTCATAGACTGAAATGATGACATAGGGACCCAACCAGTTAGGTTCAAATTTCCCTTTCTTTTCTCTATCTTGCTGGTTTCTTGGATTTTCTTTTAAGACTAGATCACCAACCTTGAAGTTACGAGGAATGACCTTATGATTGTAGCTCCGGCACATGCATTGCTGATATGCTTTGAGATGAGTATAAGTATGTTGGCGTCTTTCATCTAATAGTTCCAATTCCTGCAGTCGATTGACCCGATACTCTTCATCTGGAATCAAACCTTTCAAAGAGACTCTAAGAGATGGAATTTCTACCTCCAAGGGTAAAATAGCCTCTGATCCATATACCAATGAATATGGTGTTGCCCCTGTAGGTGTGCGGATGCTAGTCCTGTAGGCCCAAAGAGCTGGATTGAGTTGTACATGCCAATCTTTGCCTGCATCATTCACTGTTTTCTTGAGGATTTTTAGGATCGTTTTGTTAGATGCTTCTGCCTGACCATTTCCTTGTGGATAGTATGGTGTAGAAAATCGATGCTGGATTTTGAATTTTTCACATAGTTCCTGCACATCTTGGTTTTTGAAAGGTCATCCATTATCTGTGACAATTGAACTTGGAATACCATATCTGCAGATCAGATAATTTAAGATAAAAGAAGAAATTTGTTTCCCAGTCACTGTGGTCATGGGAACTGCTTCAATCCATTTCGTAAAGTATTTTGTGGCAGTTATAATGAACTTGTGTCGATTTGAAGATGAAGGATGTATTTTGCCTACCAGATCCAATCCCCACTGACAAAAGGGCCAGGAGGTGGTAAATGGTTGTAGTTCCTGTGCTGGTGCATGTATCAGATTGCCATGGATTTGGCATTTAGGACATTTCTTGGCGAAATGATATGAGTCTTTTTCCATGGTAGGCCAGTAGTATCCCATTCGTAGAAGCTTTTTAGCAAGAGTAGTGCCACTCGAATGTGTACCACAAATACCTTCGTGAAGCTCGTGTAAAGCTGAATCAGAATCATTACGATCAAGACAACGAAGAAGAGTACCATCTAGACCTCGACGATATAAGGTATCAGCGGTAAGGGTGTAACGGGCAGCTTGTCGGATAAAGTTACGTTTTTGGTTGCGGGATTGGTCAATGGGTAATATATTATGCTTGAGGTAGTCATATATTGGTCCATATAACGGAGAATCTGAACCGGTTAAGGCATATATAACATGAGATTCAGAATGGTCATAGGCGGGAGAGAACAGTTGCTCTACCAGGAACTCATAATGACTCTGTTGTTCTGGAATTTGTAGTAATGAAGCGATCGTAGCCATTGCATCGGCTGCTTTGTTATTTAACCTTGGTATTTGTTCAAAAGTGATGTGCACAAAATACTATTTGAAATCATCCACCATCCGTTTGTAGGGTAGTAGCTTATCATCCTTTGTCTGATAGTTGTTGTTGATTTGATTGATGACCAATTGTGAGTCTCCATAGACTTTTAATTCTGTGATCTGCCATTCGACAGCCATTTTGATGCCTATGACCAATGCTTCATATTCAGCCATATTATTTGTACATGGAAACATAAGCCTGTATGATCTTGGCATAGTGTGTCCTTCAGGGGTGATGAATAGAATGCCGACCCCTGAACCATGTTGTGTATAGGATCCATCAAAGTATAGGGTCCATTGTTTGGAGGAAAGAGAAAAAATGTCCCTGTCTGGAAATTCAATGTCCATGGTTTGTTTTCCTGGTAGCGGTGCTTCAGCCAACTGATCTGCAATTGCTTGTCCTTTGATGGCTCGTCTTTCTGTGTAGTGGATGTCAAATTCACTGAGAATCATAACCCATTTAGCCAATCGGCCTGTGAGAGCTGCCTTGCTGAGTAAATACTTGAGAGGATCAATTTTGGCTACTAGCTTGATAGTGTGTGCTAGCATATAATGTCAGAATTTTTGAGATGCAAAAACAACTGTTAGGCAAGCCTTTTCAATGAATGTATAATTGAGCTCATATCCATTCAATGTTCTACTGATGTAATATATGGCGCGTTCCTTTCCTTGTTGATCTTCTTGTGCCAATAATGCCCCCAGTGAAACATCTGTCGTTGATGTATACAATATAAGAGGCTTTCCTGCAATTGGTGGTACTAGAACTGGTGGATTCATCAGGTACTGTTTAATTTGGTAAAAGGATTCTGCACATTTAGTCTCCCATTTGAATGGCACATTTTTGTGTAACAAGTGGTTAAATGGCAGACTTTTATCTGCTAGTTGAGCGATGAATCACCTGATTGATTGAAGTCGCCCTTGGAGAGATCGAAGTTGACTGATATTCTTTGGTGGTGGCATATCCATGATGGCTTGTACCTTTGCTGGATCCACTTCAATACCTTTAGCTGAGACGATGTAACCTAGTAACTTGCCTGATGTCACCCTGAAGACACACTTCTTAGGGTTGAGTCGGACTTTGAATTTCTGCAATCGATCAATGATCTTTGTTAGGATGCCAAGATGTTCATCTTTGGTGAAAGATTTGGCTAGTAAATCATCCACATAGTCTTCCATAAATGTGTGCATCATATCATGGAATATGGTTGTCATTGCTCTTTGGTAAGTGGCTCCGGCATTCTTTAAGCCAAAAGGAATTACATTCCAACAGTATGTTCCCCAAGGACAGGTGAATGCTGTTTTGTCTTGATCTTCAGGAGCTATTTTGATTTGATTATAGCCTGAGAAACCATCCATTAATGAGAGCATTGCATGGCCTGCTGTGAGATCTACAATTATATCAATACTTGGTAGAGGAAAGTCATCCTTTGGGCAAGCTTTATTGACATCTCTGAAGTCGGTGCATATTCTGATACTACCATCTGGTTTTGAGACTGGAACAATGTTAGAAATCCATTCTGCATAGTCAATAGGTCGGATGAATCCGACATCTAATAATTTCTTTAATTCCGTTTTGACCATGAGTGTTATTTGTGGATTCATCTTCCGTAGTTTCTGCTTGACTGGTTTAACCCCCGCAGAGATGGATAAGTGATGCATGATTAGGTGTGGATCTACTCCAGGCATATCAGCATATGACCAGGCAAAGTTAATTTGCTATCCTTTAAAGAAGATGATGAATGCCAATCTTTCCTCTTCTGTCAGAGATTCTGCAAGGTGAATGTTTCTGGCTGCTTCAGTGGTACCAATGTTGATTGATTGAGTAGGCTCAATCAATATGGGTGATCGTTCATGAAAATGTTCAGGAAGAGTGTCAAGTCTCCCATCATTAGGTGCCTTAAAAAGGTTTTCACCCTCAGATGCGTCCTTTATTTTTACTTTTTTGGGATCCATTGCTACCATTGACTGGTTTTCAGCATTAGATTCATTATTTGATTCATTTTTGCGATTGAGAGACTTGGCACTCCCTGAAGAACAGACGTCGTTATGCGGTTCACTGTTAGAGCCTGTTTCGGGATTTATGGTACATAGGTAGTGGATAATAGATTCATCATCTGGAAAAATTGGGATATCATGAGTCTCAGGTTCAGTCCAGTCGATGAGATCAGGGAAGACAAGTGGTAAGGAATCATGGGGCGGGTCAAGTTCAGCTACTGTAAGTGTTAGAATAGAGTTATCATCGTGAAGGGTCTTGTTTTTAAAGAAATTTAGGGTTTCATCGAGGTCTTCGATGGTATCATCTTCTACATAGACTTGTTCATAATATTGTTGTTCGCTTTCCTGAACGTCATAGATATGTTGTGGTCCAAATTCAAGAGGTCTATCTTCTGCATTATGTTCTTCTTGAGAAATGGATATGAAATTAGTATCATCGGGGATATTTGTAGTAGCGTCGGAGCAGGTACCCCATTCATATTCATTTGAATTGGTCTCATAGGCATCATCCCAAATTCTATCTGTGCTGTAGACAGGTATGTTGTATGGCGAAAATAAGTCCTTGATGATAGATACTATTTTGACATTCTGTGTTGATTCTGTATCTGATCCATCTTCTACATTCTGGATTTGTTCATATATTGTGCTTCCTCAGGGAGGAATGATGGGTGCTTGTGATGATAGGATTGGTTCTTGAGCCACTGGTGTGTGAATATGAGCCACTGCTGCAGATATGGCCTTCTTATGATTCAGAAGTTTTCCTTGATGTATCTTCTGATCTTGACGTTCTCTTGCCTTACGGATTGTTTCTGCTGATTCAAAGAGAGCTTCCTGCCATGATTCTTCTTTGTATTTCTTCTTTTCTTTCCATTGAGGTTTTGTATTTGTATGTGGCGGCCTTTTTAATAGGAAAGTGAATTTAGAACCTAATCCTGCTTTATTTCTACTCGGTTGTGAAGGAAGATCTATAGGTTCAGTGACTCCTTCTTGGCGTTTCCCAATAGGTCCTTTACTGCCATATCCCATTTGTTTCATGATCAGGTAGCCTTTTCCATACAAGTGTGTTGGTAGAACAATGTCTAGAGCGGCCGCTCTATTAGCTTCTTCTTCATCTTTGTATAGCCAGTTAAGAACATCTTTATCTTCTAATTCATGTGCTAGAGTCCCCAATTGGATGAAGGTACCATCAAATTTAGTTATGGGCTGAGTTGCCTGATGTGTTGATAGAGTAGGTAAACCATGTGATCTAGGTGATGTTGGCCATTTGGTTAAACACAAAGGCTCCATAGAGTATTCGCCCATGCCTTGGTCTTTGATTTGCATTTTCTGTTTGAAATCTCCCCATAAGGAGTTGGATTTTGCTATTGGTGGATCAGGTGTCGAAGACTGTTGCTTTTCTCTGTTATAAGGAACCAAACTGTCTTGGGCTGCCCCCATTGTATTGCAATGTTGAAATGGATTGTGATCAGCTGATATGGATATTTCTTGTCCATCATAAGGAAATTTGGCACATTGGTGGTATGTAGAAGGTACTGCTTGCATTTCATGTATCCAGGGTCAGCCTAGTAAGATATTATAAGTGAGATCAATATCTAAAACTTGACATATAGTATCCTTTTGCACTGGGCCTACCTGAATAGGTAATATCACTGTTCCTTTAGAGGACCGTTCCTCATCATCATATGCTTTTATGGTAATCTTTTTACAAGGATCAATAGATTCTTCTGAGAAACCTAGTGCACGGATAAGCTTTAAAGTACATATATTAAGTCCGGCTCCTCCATCTATTAAGACTCTTTTGACACGGTGTTTGCAAACAATGACTTCAATATGTAGAGGAGTATTATGCGGATGACTCAATGAAGTATTATCATGCTCTGAGAAAGTGAGGTTATGAGACTCTGTCATGTGGGCCACCATAGCTTGGAATCTGTCTGTATCCAGATTTTGAGGTACATTTGTTTCTAAGAGTGCTTGCTCCAATATGTCTTTGTGTCTTGGAGATAGTTTTAACAATTCCAGGATAGATATCTGAGCCAGATTTTTTCGCAGTTGAGTAACTAAGTCGTATTGGATCTTTGGTGTGGTGGTTGGAGGTGCAGTATGCCCCTTTAAGACATATTTCTGGGTCCGGGTTGTTACATTGACAGATTCATGATTACGTTTATCTCGAATGGTTATAACATTGACTTGATGGTCTTCAGCTGATATGTGATTGATTGTGTTGTTGTAAATGTGATTAATACGAGCTCCGCGTGTATCATTTGAAGTTGATGCTCCATCTTTGTTATAATTTGGTAAAGGATATTTGAAGGCTTCGTGATCATTATTTGTTTTGAGACCATCCACTGTTAAGTCACCTCGATCAATCATGTCTTGGATTATGTGTTTCAATCTCATGCACTCGTTTGTTCTATGACCTTTGTTTCGATGAAAATCACAATAATGGGAATCATTCCACCAAGGTGGTTTGATCGGGGGTTCGTAATTGTTGATTGGAGGTAAAGAAAGAACCTTGTTTGCTAACAGCTCTCTGAATGCGGACTCTAATGATTGGCCCAATGGTGTGAAAATACGCTTATGGAAATTGTTGGTGTTGTTGCGTGAATTGTTGTTAGGCCCTAGATTCAGATTTTTGTTTTGATTATCGTTGGCATTGTTGGTGTTGAGTTGTCCTTGAGTATTGTTTGGTGTATTGGGAGTAGCATTTTTAGGATTTTTCGTATTCTGAGCATTTCCTGATAAAGCAAGCACTGGCTGTTTAGATTTAGGATCATAGGATTCATTGTTGCCGTCGTTTTTGTTTTGAGTCCAAAATCAAGTTTTGTCTAGATTGGTATTGTTTTGGTTATTGTAGTTTGATGAGTTCGTTCCTTCTTTGTAGAATTTGAGTGTTCCCTTTTTGACACAAGCTTCCTCTACTTGGATGCCATTTTCAATTAACTTGTCAAAAGATGGGATGCATTGAAGTTTGAGTCTGTAACTCATTTCCCCATTCAAGTTATCAATGAAGATTTCCATTTTCTCTTTTTCAGGAATATCGCGAGGATATCTTGATACCATGCGTCGCCAACGTTGAAGGAATAACATGAATGTTTCATTGTTCTTTTGTTTGGTGTTGCAGATATCTAACATGGTTATGGCATGTTGGATGTTGTAAGAATAATGGGTGATGAACTTGTTGACTAATTCATCAAATGATCTAACAGGTGTTGTAATATTGGATAACCATTCCATTGTTTGTCCTCCCAGGCTTCTTGGGAATAACCTCATCAAATACGTGTCATTATGAGCAAATTCAAGACTCATAGTACAAAATTCTCGAACATGATCTCGAGGATCACCTTTCCCATCATATTTATCAAATTTGGGAATGTCTGAGTTTGGAGGAAAAGGTATCATGTTTAAGCTTCTGTCAAATGGATAAGGACAGATTTCGTTTATAGAATACCGCACTGTTGTCCCTTGTTGCATATCATGCATTTGTCTTTGCAACATTTGCATCTGTTGAGTAAGAGCAACCAAAGACGTATTATCTTGCCGAGGGAAGAGTTCTTCCCTTGGATTTGTTCTCATTTGAAAAGGTGTAGCAAATGGTATGTGTTGTTCGGGGGTTTCGAACATAGGTACTCGCATTTCTGGTATATGTTGTTCTGGAATACGTTGTTCAGGTATGCGAGTCTCTTCTTCCCTTTGTTGTTCTTGATATGTGTATTGTTGAGATCCTGTTTGAAAGACATTTGCGTCGAAATCTTCAGGAAGTTTGACACCTTTGCTTGTAAGCATAAGCAGATATTTTTCTTTGTCATTTTCCATGAGTTTTTCAATGAGTTTTTGGAATGAAGGATTTTCTTGGCATTCCTGAAGAATTGCGTCAGTAATTTCAGGATCTTCTGAAGATGGAACTTCAAAAGGATTTGATAACCTGCGGTTCATACTTGATTCCGCGGGTGCCTCGCTTTGTTTGTTTCATTGAGAGCGAGTGACAGGCATTTCAATAGAAACTTTCAGTGATGAAAGGAACAAAGTCCTCGTTGATGTTTTGCTCTAGCGTTGGTGGTTCTGGTCTAGGTGTGTTATATGTGATGCACTCGTCGGGCAGGAATGCTGGATTGATTTTTCCTCTGCGGTTTATCTTTTGATTAAAAGCAGACTTTTGACAGTATGCTATTGTTTTCAGGGGTTCTTTGTCAAATTCACTGGATTTGTTTTGGATATAACGTTTGACGTGATGAAGAAAAACCCGATGAGATTTGAAGAGTTGACGATTGATGTATAAAAATTTATTTCTCTTGATGAATTTGGAAAAGCTTGGTTGCTGTTTCTTCAACGTGATGTTACGATAGAGGTTCTTCTTTCTCAGAATGAGGGGATTAGTCATGCATGAGTGATCAATGATTTCCTTTGATTGATTTGGATTCAGTTGATTCTTGTTTCAAAAATTTCAAATTTTACTTTATCAGAATGAAGGTTTAGCTATTCCTTCATGATAAAGTATGTCAAATGATATGGATAAGAGTTTCCCGATTTGGAAACTGGATTTGACAATTTGTAAAATTTCTAGACAAGTGTTTTGGAGATAAGATCCGTAAGATATTTAAAGGATTGAATTGACACTGATGATGACAAGTTTCCGGATTATGATAGAAAAGACATCCTCTAATGCTTGATTCGTTTTCAGATTTGGACAACCTTGTTTGATGCAAATTTGACTTGAAAAATAGTTTTATGGTTTGTTTTTGTCACTCTGGTTTGATGAAAGACGTGTGTTGATGAAAAACTGTGTTTGAAATATTTTTGAGATTTTCGAAAATTTTGGTTTTTCCAACTCTCTATTTTTCTACTTTTTCTCACGCGCTAAAATAGGTGTTCAATGCGCTAGTAAATTTTCTCAATGCGCTAAAACTATTTATCTACGTGCTACTCTGCCCCTGGTTACGCGCTAAACAATTGATTCTGGAAAATTTTGTGTGGTTGACTGTGAAATATGCACGCGCTAAACTGTATTTTCCACGCGCCGATTGGTTTGGTTAATGCGCTAAAACAAAGATTCCACGCGCTAAGCTGCTCGTTACACGCGCTAAAACAGACTTTTTTTGAAATTTGCTGTGAAGTTTTTGGAAAATGTCGCGCTACACTGTGACCTTCACGCGCTAACTGGTTTGGTTAATGCGCTAAAACAGAGATTCTACGCGCTAAACTATTTGTTACACGCGCTAAAACAGACTTTTGTTGTGAAGTTTTTTTTGAAATTTTACGCGCTACACTGTGATTTTGAAGCGCTATATATTTCTGTTACTGCGCTAAAAGATTCCTAACACGCGCTATGATATGTTTTGCATGCGCTAAATTATTTGGTCTCTGTTTTATTTTCAGTTGAAACGCTACTGTTCTTGTTGCACGCGCTATTTTGTTTTTCAGATGCGCTAAAATAACTGTTTGACGCGCTAATATGTTGTTCTCACGCGCTAAACTGGCTTGATTTTTCCTCTTGGTGCTTTTGTGATGTTTTTGATTTTTGTTGAGAGAATTTTCAAGTAGGATGGATGATTTTCTAAAATACAAAATGTAAACACGGCACACAAAGTATAATCATTTTACTTAATCTAACATAAAGTGTATGTTCTGTCGAGGATGTTTTCGAATCCCCAATGTTTTAACAGGTTGGATACAAGATAAACACTTCAGAAAGACTCTTTATTCAAGGGTCATAAGCAACATCATAGCTCACTAGTCTCGATACTCCGTCAGCTCAAATAGCCGTGTCACCCCCTAGAGGGCGCCCGTTTTTTTGCCTTTTGCCAGAAATTAACCCAAAGTGAATTGCTTCACAGTTGAGTAGTTATCTTGGGAGATATATGGTGAGTAATTTTGTGGGCGGATTCTTCCCCACCCTTGCACTATGGTGTTACAAATGTTTGGATACTGACTCAGCTCAAAGTTTCTAATGCTAAGGTTCTTAATCAGGCTTCCCGTTCGGCCGTCAGTGATAAACTCCCTCAGGAGGCTTCCCAACCTTTAGAACAAAGGCTTTACGTATCTCAAGGATACTGGGGGAAGGCTAATCACTGCGCGCAACCGTTGAAAAGGACTTTCGTCACTTTCCACATTTGATTATAGTGGGTTGGAATTCTTGGCGTCAAAGCCGTTCCCCACTTAGGTCGTTCCCTTCACACCGGCCATAAACGACTTTAAGAGTTGAGTGCAACTCCTCGGGAAGGCAGGCCTGCTAAAGGATTTATTGCTTGAATAAAAGAAAGCATAAGAGTGGTTTGGCTTTTTGGTCACCCAGTTAAGGGGAGAGCATATACCTTCCACTTTCGATACACGGCAGATAAGTTGTTCTTTTTAGCCTTCAAGACAATGGTTTGCTAACCTTTATTTGGAGATGTTGCTCCAACCAGCATGGTGTTCTTTTTAACCCTTTATAGCAATGATTATTTAATCTATGGAAAATAGATCGTCAACAAAGCAAATTTTGATTTTCGAGGTCAACCAAAGGAAAAACGTTTTGCTTGTAAAACAAATCTCCTCGCTTTTCCTGCAAGAAATTTGTTAAAAATCCTGCAAAAGAAATCGGTTAGTTTGTTTCGGGGGACTTCCACAAGTCTAAAATTATTTATTCGGTTACACAATTTTTTTGTTGGTTTTGTTTTTGATGCGCTACAGAACAAACTGTACGCGCTACAATATTCGGTGGATGCGCTACTGTCCCGTTTGCGTGCGCTATTCTGTTTCCCGAAAGCACTACTCTGTGGCTTTGATGCGCTAATTTATGGTCTGGTTTTTCAGCGGCCTGTTTTTCGGGAAATTTTGAATTTTAATGCGCTAACTGTCTGTTCAGATGCGCTAGAAGATTCTGTATAAGCGCTTGTATATTAAGCCAATGCGCTAATATGTCAGGTAGATGCGCTGATTTGTGTTTCGGTTTTTCTCAGAAAATGGTAAATTTCCATGCGCTAACTGTCCGCTTAAACGCGCTAGAATATGAAGGTGAAGCGCTAAAACTGTGGGTCAATGCGCTAATCTGTCATGTAGAAGCGCTAATCTGTGTTTCGCCGGCGTCGACACCTACAGGAAAATTTGTTAAATAGTATCATGCGCTAAGGGACAGTTTTAACGCGCTAAGACAGAAAGCTTACGCGCTAAACAGTAGGCTAGAAGCGCTAAACTGTTAGGCGGATGCGCTAAAATGTGTCTTTGACGCGTTAATTCTAGTTTCCCGCGTACCTGCAAAACTCTTTAAATTAAAAAAATGATAGGTTATTGGGGTGCGAGCCCCACGGTGGGCGCCAGAAATGTATGTGGGAAAAGTGGGTTGTTAGAATTTAAAATGTGAAAAATACGTAAAATACCAATCCACACACACACACAGGACTTCTTGATGCAAGCTATGGAGTAACGATGTGTTACTCAGCTTCCCAAGGAGGGTCCCATGGTTCTCTATCTCACAATGTCCCTCAAACCAATGTTTTGCTCTCAGATTACTGAGCAAAATGGTTTAGGGATGGCAAATATGAGAACGAGAGAGATTTTAACTGTTTTTAATATGAGATGTGTTATAAGCTAGATGAGATGCTAGAAATGCAATAAACTAAATGATAAGATGACGAGGTTAGTATGGCGATTATCCTAGCATACTATATTTAATCTATGATTGAACTAAAATGATAAATAAATTACTCTAGCATGCATATTCATGATTAATTCTGATCTAAAAGAGGCTAAATGAAGAGCATAAAGATGATGAACAAGCTTGAAAGAATTTGAGCATAAGTGTGATGCTTCAAATTTGAAAGATGATTGTTAAGAATGGAGGAATGAGAGCTCTATTTATAGCACAAACAGGGCAATGGATGGTCAAGATTGAATGGCTTAATCAAGGGCCAAGTTTGAAAGTTGGGGATCCATGTGCACAATTGGCACCAATGAAATGATGACAAATGTCCACACCAGATTGGGTTGAAAGAAGAGGTTGGAGGCATTAAAGGCCTGAGGAGACCTCATGGTTATCTAAAGGCTAAGGGTCAAGTCTAAGTTAGGTTTACCCAATGAATTAAGATCTAATCCAAAGATAAACCTTTGTGCAAATGATTAAGAGATAATTATGGTCAAAGCATTAATGACCTGATAAGACCCTTGGGTTGGATAGAGGTTGAGTCAAAACAAATGTTTTAACCATGTGGGAGGGTTTGAAATAACCATTAATGGTTATTGGAGACTTTGGGGATTAAGTGGTTGAAGGTTGGAAGCCTTCAATGGTTTTCAAAGACTTTAGGGCTTTTGGTGGTTGAAGGTTGAAAACCTTCAATGGTTATCCAAGGCTTTGGGCTATTTGAGAAGTGACCTCCCTTTGCTTAGGGATGTGACAAAGTTTAGAGGGGGTTTAGGTTAATTAGAATTGGTTAGAATATTCTAGAAGGGGTTAAGAAGGGGTTTGGGATTTTGCAAGTGGATGGGGAGGATAATAGGATTTAATTGAATTATTTGATTTTCATTCAATTTGGTTGGAATTAAATAAATTTGATTTATTCAATTTAGGATAACTATTTAATTAAATTTGAATTTAATTAAAAGTGGCTAGGGGGATTTAATTGAATAAAATGATTTATTCATTAAATGGGTATAGTGAATTTAATTAAGTGATTTACTTAATTAAATAGAAGAATGTGAATAATTTAATTAAATTGGATTTAATTAAATAGAGAAATGAACATAAAATATTCATTTAGGAATATGGTCATTTTTATACGTCTACATTTTGCCCCTCTTTGAAGTGACGTGTGTGCACATGTTATTTCAAAGAAAATGATGCTTTATCATGATTTATGATCAAATGCAATTTTTGTGTGTCGTTCTTTGATTTGCAAGTCGTGCCCCAGATTCGATGCGATGCGCCAGATTCGATGTTTGATGTGATGCCCCCTCGGGAGATGAATCAATTTGTTTTTGAAAAAAAATAAAAAAAATTTCGAGTTAAATTGATGAAGTTCGTATGATGTGTAGGATTTCAGACGTGTAGGAAGTGCGTAAATTGATTCATCTCCCGATAAATTAAAAATGTTTTAGTATAGGGGAGACCGCGACCATATTACAGGCCCAGTTAGGTAACCCTAATTTCATTTTGTTCCTATAAAAGGGGAAAAGGGGTTATTTTAGATTCATTTGTGCTTGTTGACTTTGAAGAAAAGAGAATTTGCTCTAGAGAGAAAATGCCTATTCTTTACCACAGACACCGTTTCGAGTGCATTCGGAGATATCGGAGACCTGCAGCGCGTGGACCACCAGTAAGTCAACCCTTTTGACCCTTTTTTGATTTTTGATTTTGTCGATTTTAGGTGTTTTTTGAATTTTTAAGTTCGGGCTTTTCGGTTTAGCGCGTCTGGAGTAAACAGTAGCGCATACGCAATGTGATCTAGCGCATCGGGGTCAAATTAGGGGTCGCGTCCGAAACTATTTGGTAGCGCATAGGAGTTTTAGGTTAGCGCGTATAAGGAAAATAGCGCATGTGAAGGCAATGTTAGCGCGTAGGGGAAACAGGGTAGCACATCGTTGTGACCTAGCGCATAGGACGCATAGAAGTTCGCATGAAGCCGGAGGTTTAGCGCGTGATCATAACCTAGCGCATAGAGCTTAAAAGGTAGCGCTTAGGAAGACTAGATTAGCGCTTAGGTTGTTTCTAGCGCATAGGATGAAAAGGGGAGTGCGTAGGGAGGATAGATTAGCACGTAGACAGAGTCTAGCGCATAGATTAGTTTAGGTAGCGCATGGAAGGAAAACAGTAGAGCGTAGACAGAGTCTAGCGCATAGGAGAAATAAGATAGCGCATGGGCAGAAAAGGGTAGCGCATAGATGGAATCTAGCGCATAAGGCAAATAGATTAGTGCGTAGGACAAGCAGCCTAGCGCGTGGGTCTTTTTTAGCGCATTTCATGTCTATTTTAGCGCATCCAGGAAAAATTTTTCTTGTGGTCGATTTAAAATGTGGTGTTTTTGCGTATCTGTCGTGTTTTTGATGCATGTATCCAATATGAGCATTTGTATAACTTGTTTTGATGTGAATGTTTCCAAGTTATGTATACATATCAAGCTATTTGTAGTGATCAGAATATGATTTATTTGTGTGATCTGTTTTAAGTTCAAATGTGTATGAAAGCCTGAGTTGTTTTACAAGCCGATATGGGTTGGAAACTTGAGTTGTTTTACAAGTTTTGATATGGGTGGGAAACTTGAGTTGTTTTACAAGTTTGTGATTGTGGTACTTGAGTTGTTTTACAAGTTTTGATATGGTTTTTGGAGAACTTGAGTTGTGTTACAAGTTGATATGAAATGATAGGTTTTTGAACTTGATGTAGATGAGCAAATTTGTTTCATGTTGTTGATGTAAATTTGATTTTGATATCTTTTTGTTGATGTGGAATCTGATATTGGATATGTTTTGTTTGTTGACAGGAGCGATTGGGGATCGTGCAGTCGAGGGAGAGATTCTCGAGACCATGGACACTGATACCACGTCTATCACAGGCAGACCTAGACATTACTGAGAGGTGTGGATTGACCTCACTTTTAGATATGCCTCGGTTCACTGTGAACTGGGGACTCTTGACAGCACTGGCAGAGAGGTGGCATAGTGACACGAACACCTTCCATTTTGCTACTGGGGAGATGACCGTGACACCAGAGGACTGCTATCGTATCCTGCGTATTCCTGTGGTAGGAGCTATATTGCCCTATGAGCAGACAGAGGAGGGCGGCACAGAGGCACTGCGCTGGATTTTTCATGATGAGAGTGTCTGCGGGTATGAGATCCCGTGGCAGGAGTTCCTGGATCTTGATTATTCGCCACTGCCATCTGTATTGGCAGGGTTTATTAGAGGATTCCTTTGTCCTGATCGTAGGTCAAAGGGATTTTCAGTGGGATGGGGGCTAGTGCTAGAGCAGATGGTCACATAGGGGCGGAGATTTGCATGGGGGTCAGCGATGTTGGCCCACCTTTACAGGAGCCTGCACAAGGTAGTATACCTCGATTATAGCGGTTTATCAGCAGGGGTGACACTCTTACAGGTATGGTGCTGGGAGCACATTCCAGCAGCGAGGCCACTGGCAGACAGGGATAGGCCCGTAGGGGCAGCTTATGCATATGGTTATAGAGGCCTAGTTGTCCAGCATAAGCTGGGCAAACTAGAGCACTGGAGGAGGGTTTTTGATGACATAGATATGGTCACTTGGAGACCGTATACAGGCTGCGAGGTATGGGCCGAGGATGGTATGGAGATGCCTTTTGTGTTCATGACGAGGTATCTGATCGGGAGGACTCCATTCATCATTGAGCGATTTCTGGTTACCCGAGTTTTGAGGCAGTTCGGGAGACAGCAGGGGATTCCCCAGGGGACGTGTCTATATGCACGGCGGCAGCAGGATGTGGCCGATTGGGGGCCGACTATTGACAGTGCCGTTGTGATTGAGGAGTTTACTGGTTTGGCTGGGCAGATCTGGGACTATGCCCCAGAGATACAGGATGCCGGTATGACTGACGAGTTCGCTCATTTATTTGCTGCTCGGGCGGTTGCGAGGATCTCAGATCCAGAGGAGATGAGACCGGCTTTTGATTCGGATGGAGAGGAGGGAGACGGGGGAGATGAGGGGGATGATGGAGGTGATGGGGGAGATGGGGGAGATAGAGGGAGGAGGAGAGGGAGAGGTGTGCAGAGGGCAGTACGGCTGGGCCAGATTGAGAGAGGGAGGGGAGGATTGGCCATTGGAGCCGGTAGAGAGGGGAGAGTTACAGAGGTATTAGCGGCAGTAGGGGGAGGAGAGGAGGAGGTGGGGAGACCAGTGCAGAGGAGGAGGATAGATATACTTCCACCTCCCGTACCCAGGACAGGCCGAGTGGGGGGAGTGGTGCCAGCACAGGTACCACTACGGGTTCGAGTGCCGGGACATGTAGAGGACGCCCAGATCCGGACTCTTCAGATCACTGTGCAGTAGCTGCAGGCACAGATTTTGACTTATCAGAGGCAGATCTCTCAGTTGATCATTGAGAGAGATACCGAGATGGAGCGGCGGGGGCGAGCAGAGGAGGCCTTGGCGACCGTACAGAGAGCTGCGGCGGGTGGTCCCTTGAGAGACACCCTGAGAGAGCTGACACGGAGTGTGCAGGAGGCTGCATATTACAGGCGACATTATGAGGAGGCGGTGCCCAGAGAGCGGCGTGTAGAGAGCTTTGCGCAGTCGAGATCGAGTCGATCTCGAACTGTCGGGACACGATCGGAGAGCCGTGGAGTGACAGGGCCAGTGGGACAGGACCCTCCTGCCGATCCGGGTGCGAGCGTCTCAGGAGCCAGACAAGATCCTCCTAGAGATCCAGGAGCAGGTGCATCAGGAGCTAGACCATCTCCATCAGGGGATAGTCATACTTGAGAGACATGGTCTCTATTGTATTTTGAGCAGTGTATTCTTTGTACTGGACAGAGTTGTGACACATTTTGTAGATTTTGATCATTTTGAGAGATATATATATAGAGCACCATTTTTGACCGATGTGATGTGTTTATGGATGTATGTTTTATGTGTGCTTCTTCCTTTTTACATGATGATGTAATGCTTATATACATGATGTAATGTATGATATATATATGTATGTTTTTTTATGTTATGAGACGTATCTTGAAAGTGAGATGTATGATGTTAATATGCTGCTTTATGTAAGATGATGTGTAATGATGTAATAATGATAGATGGGATAATAATGAGATGCAACTTATTATAAAATGAGATGCAACTAATTGTAAAATGTTATGCAACTAATTGTAAAATGATATGCAACTAATTGTAAAATGATATGCAACTAATTGTGTTTGGATCATCTCTCATTCTGTATTTGCCATCCGATATAACCATTTATTTGCTTTCTTTGTAAATATCATCATGGAGCTTTTCGTGATTTTTGGAAATGTTGAAAATTTATACAAGCATAATGGTATAATTGAACCATAATAACCTGAGTAAAATTTACATGATTTTTTATTTTGCAAGATAGCACAAGCGTCAGGGTATAATTGAACCAGGACGACCTGAGTGCGCATTGCGTAAACAGATAAGAGTAGATCATTTATAATGCGTGAAATGGGATCAAGCCTTCAGTGATATGGATCACGTCTCGAGGCAAATATTCACACAATACAAGTGATCGCCTCCCAAACAGAAGACTAAGAAAATGTTGGAAGTTTTTCATGATCTCTGGCTGTGAAGCTTTTGATGAGATAAGGAAAAGATTCCAATTTATTAAAAAGTTCAAAATGCAAAATAATCAAGACTTTAATGTGATAATGCAACATTGAGTACTTCAGAAAATCATCCATCCTTAAGTTTCTGGTGTATTGTTCGTGTTTGGTTTTTGTGATGTAGTGTAGTTGTGTTTGTTGGATGTCATATGTCTGAGTTTTGCAATAGTTGGCATGTCTTGAATGTTTGCAAGTTTTTGAACAATCTAATGTCCCTAGATGAGTGTTTCTGCTGGATATGAGTATGTACAGTGATTTCCAAGCCATGGTAAAATGCGGTAGATGAATAACCCAGGATAGTGACTACGCTAAGTATGTCCTGGATAGATATATGCTAAGTGTCGGGCGATGGCCGAGAGTGTTTTGATGGATAAAATGGCATGGATATAGAGAAAGGAGCCGACCTTTCACAAAGGCGCCTGTTTACCAGGTTTTCACCATTTGTTTTTATTGTACTTTGTATTTTGACTTTTTCTGGAGTTTTGTATTTTTTTGTTTGTTTTTGGCGTTTTCCGTGCACTAGGCTACTTTAAGTATAGTACTTCTTTAGATGAATGCTATTAGTTGGATCATCAAGAACATCTCCTTCAGAATTTGTTAGCTGATAGGCACCTGATTCACAGACTGAAATGATGACATAGGGACCCAACCAGTTAGGTTCAAATTTCCCTTTCTTTTCTCTATCTTGCTGGTTTCTTGGATTTTCTTTTAAGACTAGATCACCAACCTTGAAGTTACGAGGAATGACCTTATGATTGTAGCTCCGGCACATGCGTTGCTGATATGCTTTGAGATGAGTATAAGTATGTTGGCGTCTTTCATCTAATAGTTCCAATTCCTGCAGTCGATTGACCCGATACTCTTCATCTGGAATCAAACCTTTCAAAGAGACTCTAAGAGATGGAATTTCTACCTCCAAGGGTAAAATAGCCTCTGATCCATATACCAAGGAATATGGTGTTGCCCCTGTAGGTGTGCGGATGCTAGTCCTGTAGGCCCAAAGAGCTGGATTGAGTTGTACATGCCAATCTTTGCCTGCATCATTCACTGTTTTCTTGAGGATTTTTAGGATCACTTTGTTAGATGCTTCTGCCTGACCATTTCCTTGTGGATAGTATGGTGTAGAAAATCGATGCTGGATTTTGAATTTTTCACATAGTTCCTGCACATCTTGGT
This sequence comes from Cryptomeria japonica, assembly GCF_030272615.1. Taxonomy (NCBI): domain Eukaryota; kingdom Viridiplantae; phylum Streptophyta; class Pinopsida; order Cupressales; family Cupressaceae; genus Cryptomeria; species Cryptomeria japonica. The sequence continues at coordinate 241,474,925 of NC_081407.1, read as the reverse complement.
TTTTGAAAGGTCATCCATTATCTGTGACAATTGAACTTGGAATACCATATCTGCAGATCAGATAATTTAAGATAAAAGAAGCAATTTGTTTCCCAGTCACTGTGGTCATGGGAACTGCTTCAATCCATTTGGTAAAGTATTCTATGGCAGTTATAATGAACTTGTGTCCATTTGAAGATGAAGGATGTATTTTGCCTACCAGATCCAATCCCCACTAACAAAAGGGCCAGGAGGTGGTAAATGGTTGTAGTTCCTGTGCTGGTGCATGTATCAGATTGCCATGGATTTGGCATTTAGGACATTTCTTGGCGAAATGATATGAGTCTTTTTCCATGGTAGGCCAGTAGTATCCCATTCGTAGAAGCTTTTTAGCAAGAGTAGTGCCACTCGAATGTGTACCACAAATACCTTCGTGAAGCTCGTGTAAAGCTGAATCAGAATCATTACGATCAAGACAACGAAGAAGAGTACCATCTAGACCTTGACGATATAAGGTATCAGCGGTAAGGGTGTAACGGGCAGCTTGTCGGATAAAGTTACGTTTTTGGTTGCGGGATTGGTCAATGGGTAATATATTATGCTTGAGGTAGTCGTATATTGGTCCATATAACGGAGAATCTGAACCGGTTAAGGCATATATAACACGAGATTCAGAATGGTCATAGGCGGGAGAGAACAGTTGCTCTACCAAGAACTCATAACGACTCTGTTGTTCTGGAATTTGTAGTAATGAAGCGATCGTAGCCATTGCATCGGCTGCTTTGTTATTTAACCTTGGTATTTGTTCAAAAGTGATGTGCACAAAATACTGTTTGAAATCATCCACCATCCGTTTGTAGGGTAGTAGCTTATCATCCTTTGTCTGATAGTTGTTGTTGATTTGATTGATGACCAATTGTGAGTCTCCATAGACTTTTAATTCTGTGATCTTCCATTCGACAGCCATTTTGATGCCTATGACCAATGCTTCATATTCAGCCATATTATTTGTACATGGAAACATAAGCCTGTATGATCTTGGCATAGTGTGTCCTTCAGGGGTGATGAATAGAATGCCGGCCCCTGAACCATGTTGTGTATAGGATCCATCAAAGTATAGGGTCCATTGTTTGGAGGAAAGAGAAAAAACGTCCCTATCTGGAAATTCAATGTCCATGGTTTGTTTTCCTGGTAGCGGTGCTTCAGCCAACTGATCTGCAATTGCTTGTCCTTTGATGGCTCGTCTTTCTATGTAGTGGATGTCAAATTCACTGAGAATCATAACCCATCAATGTTACCAAAATGCTACCTTTGAAAATTTTCTAAAGGAAAATTAATTCCTTGAGTAGTCCCATCAATCTTATCTCAATCTTGCAAATTTTCTCAATATAACTCAATCCTTTCAATCTCAAATTAGTAAATGAGATAAAAATGGAATTGAAGGGCATGACATTGCTATCGACACCTTCATTTATACCAACTTTGATCTCATGCCAAATGTATTACTTTCTATTGTGTCATAAAATTGCGACCCCTGCAATTTTAACAACAGTTGAGGTCCTCACCTAGGTGATGACATCTCTTTCCCTAATCAAGACCTATTTTTGCATTTTCACTTCTTCACCCTTCCTCCTTCATGTCCTGTGTCTACTCTAGACTCTGTTCGGGACCCAAAATAGGGAATGATAGGGGTGTGGTGCCCTTATCCCCACCCCTTAGGATGGCCCTATGTCAAGTCTATCCAATCTCCTATGCATAATTTGTCTTCAGGGTTTGTGATTACTCTTTGTCAGCCTTTGGTGGTTGAAAATTAATCCTTAAGGCATGTATAAAAAGGAATTCAATACCCTCTTTTATGGATGGATGGACAACGGAGAGACAAATAAGGAGCATAAGGAGAAGATACAAGATTTCAAGGCCATCATCAAGCATTTAAGCATTCAAGTATTCTTAACTCATCCATTGGAGCAACATTACAACATTCATTTGCAAGCATGTGCACATGTGTTAGGGTTTTGTCATGTTACATGCCATTTCATACATCATTTTTTCTTACATTCAAGTAGCAAAGCAATCATCATCAACAAGTTGCAGATCTATAAGGTATACATTTCCATTGTTTACATTCAAGTATTTGCAATTACTTTCTTTCAAGGTTGATTCATCAACTGGTGTTTTACTGAGGCAAACCCCTATCCACAACCATTCTTTCTCTCTTTTTTGTGTGTAGTTTGCATGTGCACAACTATAATTATAGGTTTGGGCTTCATTTGCAGAGACAAAAGAACCCTTTTCATTTCACGAATTTTGTGGAGGACCATGTACATTCCTGCCACGATCCTGACGACTTTTCTCCAAATTTGCAAGGAAGATCTGTATCAGTCTAATTAGCTTAGATCTGAAGTTACATTGTGGTCCTAAACTGGTAGCACCTCATTTCACTCATTTCCTCTCTCTTTTCCACAAAGTCAACAAGTCAACTTTCTCATTTACAAAAGACGGTAAATCACACTTCAACCCTTGCAATCCACTTGGAATTCACTTTCATGTTTCCCTTGGATTTGGATCTATTGGATTCAAGCCCCTCTTTTGAATGTAAAGTTCTCCCAAGTGAAAATCATCTTAGTGGCTTCCTTTCTCTATCCTGGGTGGGGAGTCACTAGGATCCAATTTTCCACTTTAGATTTTGGTAAACCTAACATCTTACACATTAATTCTGATTTCTCATTCTTAGATCTGATTAATTGCAATTTTAATTTCCAATTTTCATTTTCAAGTTTTATCTATTTGCAAATTTTAGAGGTTAATTGCATAAAAACCCTAATTTTTCATTTGAAGAAAATTAAGCTTGTGAGGTGTAAAATTTTAATTGCTTGTTATAGATCTGATTTCTATTTAAAAATTGCAATTCAAATCTGTCTCTTTATTCTAAAAAATTTAGTGGTTTAATCATAAAACCCTAATTTTTAAGATCCTTCTATTTTCGACCTTTTACTTCAATTTTGACTGATCTAGACATCTTCAAATCGGCTGGTTTTTTGGATTCCGCATTAAAATCATAATCTGTATCATCCTTGAAAATTTCAAAAAAATTTAGCTAGATTGTGTGCACTCCCACCATGGTCTTCGGCTTTTTTCCCCAAATTTCAGGAGATGGAATTTATTGTATTTTTCTGCTCAAATCCAGAAAATGAGCATAATTTATCAATTTTAACACTCTCTAAGGCTAAACACAAATTTACATCTTAAAATATATTTTCACAAAAAGGTTCTAATTTTAGATCTGCTTTTCCAGCAAATTCAAATTTCACTTAAGAGACTTTTAATGGCAATTAATAAATTGGATTTACTTTCTCTTTTGCATGTGATTATATAAATTTTTGCATATATTTATCATGTGTCGGATAAGAGTTTCTTCCATTTCTTGTTGCTTCTCTTTCTTCATAGAACTTTGTCATATTGTGTTGTTAGGATTTCCAAATTATTTTCTTTTCATTTAGATCTTAAAGCTTTTGTAGATCCTTAACCTAGAGATCCTAATCTTTGTACCTCTCCTAGGGTATATTGTGTGGATGAAATGAGATCTAATGCTTTACCCAATGATATTTCTACAAGAGAGCAAGAATTGGAAAGTAATATGGACCCATATTCTTCTTCTAAGCATACCCTTGAGCAAAGGGGGCAATAAGAAAACATCAACATTCTTACATCTTTAGATCCTCCTTATTCTCCTAAGACTTATCTTCAACATCAAAGTCTATGTAGGGAGGACGATGTCATGAATTTTATTCATGATCTTTCCCCTCACATAGAAATCACTAAATATGAGCTTTTAGATGATGAATACGTTCTTCCCCAATCTTCCAAAAATGATAAGCTTGATAAAGGTAAAGAGATTGTCATTTCACATGATACTCCTCCTTCATCTACAAATCCTTTTCTTCCTCCTTACACATCAGATTTGAAATAAATTCATGATCATGTTCCTCCATCTAGCCGATTGCAACATTCTTATAGTCATGGCTTTCATATAATTACAAAACAAGTTTTTAAAGGATAGGGAATTGAGAAATTTGAGCATGGAATTCGTGTCCCTATAAACCCTCCTACACAATATACTACAAGAGGCCTAGGAAGCAGTACCCCTCTTTCTATGGATGAATTCCTTAGGCTTCAATACTTTCAAGATTACCTTCAAAAATAATAAATCAAGAGAGCCCACAAGAATTATGCTTCTTCAAAGCATCCTTTTTGTTCATTTCATCAAACCCATGACTATAATGTTGATGATTGTCCTTACTTTCAAAAATATATTCAAGATGGAATATATAGTGGAAAAATTAGAATTATGGATAATGAAACTTCTTCTCCTAACAAACCTCTCCTTCATGGCAAGACAATATTTACCATCCTGACAGATTAGCCGCAAGAATCTATTGGAAGTTGAAATATGACAAGAACATTTCCTTTCCTCCTCAAAATAAAAACAAAAATCTTACACAAGTGAAAGGTATGGAATATTGTATTTTTTCATGATTCATATTCACATTCTCTTGGAAAACGTTATGCATTTAAGAAATTTGTTCAACTGCAATATGATCTTGTACAAATTTAACTCACAACATATCTAGCTATATTTCTTGGTAAAAACATCATGCCTTAGCACTTCTTTTCCCTTCATGATTCTCTTCACCCTATGGCATAATTGTCCCATTTAATGGGAGCTCTTTATCATTAGTAGTGGTATTGTTTCACTTTAACATACTTTGGCGTAGAAACATGAAGTCCATTTTTCTTCTTCTTTTTATGTGTTTATCTCTATCTTTGTGCATTATTCATTATTAGATCTATTTTCTTGCATAGGGTTATCCTTATATGAGCATATAGTTGTTCTTTGGTTTTCCTCTTTGCTTGGAGAGGACAGTCTTTAATGAGTATTGCACTTATTCTCTTTCCTTCATTCTCTTGGAAATATTACCTCTTCTATAGTTTCAATTATTCACAAGTATGATATGCCCCTTAGTAGGGAATGATCTCTTGAGAAGTATGTATCCCTTCCTCGAAAGGATTTATTCCACTATGATGACATATCACTTGAAACTAATCACCATCAGAAAATGTGTAATGTTTCTCCTTGTTCTCCTCACTTAGGGGATAAGGATTTTCACTCATTTCCATTTCTTTCTTTCTCATTTATCATTATTTCCTTTAGGGGCTGCATTTTTCACATTTGATTATCATTTCTTACAATGGTATGCTTTTATGATTAATCCCCCTTGGAGAATATATGATTCTTTTTTTTCTCTTCCTTTCAAAGATTAACACTTCTTGAGATTTGTATTTTACATTTACTAATGACTGTTCTTGCATATGTTGATGTAAGATCATTGCACATTTTCTTATGTTTAATCTCTCTCTAGTAGCTTGTGTAAGCTCTTCTCATTGTCCCTTAGCTTGGGGGGAAATGATCCTTCTCACTCTCTTTCTCTAGGGAACCATTTTGCTCTATTAGGTGGATGGTGTGAGTTCTATTACTTGATGTCATTCCTTGAGTGGAATTTTTTTGCTTAAGGATTCTCTCTTATACAAGAGGTGTTAGTCCTTGATTACGAACTCTTTTACACTTGGTGATGTACATCTATGATAAATTCAACCATCTCTCTGTGGGATAAAAGTGAGTCATCCCTCATAAAAAATCCCTTTCACCTAGAAATAGGAAGAAGGATTGCATTCTTGTTATTTCCTTTTTCTAGAAGATGTTATATTTGTCTAAGACAACTTCTCTTGGGGGTAGATTCCTTTTGAACAAAGATCTCTTCTCCTCCAAGGATCACCTTTACACTTACAACAAGATATCTCTTTTCAACTATCTTATCCTTGCTTGAAGAGTATTCCCTCTCTTGCCTAGATTTATGACATTATTGCATAGCAGATATCTTCTTTGTGATAAAAGTAGGTATCTTTGTTCTACTTTCCTTAAGATATCAATATAAACCTATGTTGATATCTTAAGGGGGGTTCACCCACACTTCTCCTTTGTACTATACTTCTCTCATGCATTGTATAGTGGGACATTCTTGGAACCAGAGGGAAGCCTCTTAGAGTAAGATGTCGTCACTTTTCTTGTAAAATGAGACATTCTTGGAACCAGAGGGAAACCTCTTAGAGGAAGATGTTGTCACTTTTCGTGTATAGTGGGACATTCTAGGAATTGGAAGGAAACCTCTTCGAGAAAGATGTCGTCACTTTTTGTACAGTGGGTCATTCTCGGAACTAGAGCACGGTCTCTTAGAATGAGATGTCTTCACTTTTTCTTTTCTTGTACAGTGAGAAATTCTTGGAACTAGATGGAAACCTCTTAGAGCAAGATGATGCCACATTTCTTTTATGTGGGGTGATTATTCTCAGAACCAGGGCACAGATTCTTAGAGCGAGATATCACACCTTTCTTGATACTTGTACTATACATTATATATAGGTTGTAGTGTACTCAGGCATAGACTCCTATGATGCACTTTGAACTTCACTTTCACACACGCAAATGAGGTTGAGTGGAACTAATAGTGTTCTCTCTCTCTCTCTTTGCATGGATCACCTAGACAAGCTCTAGGGGAGAGATTTTCCATGTCCTTCTCTCCATGGATCACCTAGTTTTAGGGGTGAGACGTCCATGGTTTCTTTCTTCATTGCCTTTCTTCTCATGGATCACCAAAGTGTGTATTCATGTTCTCTCTCTCCTTCCTCTCATGAACTCATAGTTTTACAATTGATAGTTCAAGGATGATGTCATCTTTGCTCTTTTATGTGATCGCTCATGTTTATGTAATGGAATTGGTCTTTGTGTCCTGATTAGTTATTGAGACATCTGAGCTTGAGATCTCTTTAGCTAGTTAGTTTGTCATCTTGTGTATTGTTCTATTTGTGTATATTTTTGCAATTTGTCTTTGTTTTTATGTGTCTTGTCCCTTTTTGTTTTTTGTGCTCTTGCATATGTTGGTGCGAGTTAAGACCCTAAGATTGGGGGATTTTTATCCTCAATATTAGTGGTGGCTTATACTCCTTGTGGTTTTTCTCCACATCTCTCATCTTCATCTCTCTTTTCTTCTACTTTACTAGTAGTGGTGGTGTAAGCCATACTCCTGCTAAAGTGGAGGCTAAATTTAGTGTCATAAAATTGCGACCTCTACAATTTTCACCACATTTGAGTTTCTGTTACCCCCATATTTTTGCTCGTGCCTAAAGTCTCATAATCAGCTAAAAATCATTTATTGTTAATGTTTTAATGCTGAAGTTTTTATGGCTAAACTCCATGTTGGCTGAGAGATTTTAATTGTTTTATTTTTGGCTTACCCATATACCCAAACAATAAAATCTCAAATCTTATATCTCCTATAAAAAAATGATTTATGGGTTATGCTCTACTAGGGACGTTTATTCTACAATTAAAATTTCATAAGAAACAGAGCTCTCAGTAAAACGTTATGTAGGTTTTTCTATGGAAGCCCAAAAGAACAACTGTCATTTAACTTGAACCTTGAACCTTTTCAAGTTCAAAGTTTGGGTTCAATTTCAAAGTTCGAATTCAACTAGAGCAGGATTTGTAATTTTTTTTTTGAACTTGAACTATTGAACCTTTTTGGTTCAAGCCCGCAGGTTCAAAAGGTTCAAAGTTCAAATTTCGGGCTTTCTAATTTTTGGTCATTGAACTTGAACTATTGATCCTCGTAGGTTTAAGGTTCAAGGATCAAGGTTCAAATTTCACAGGTTCAGAGTGTGGATGTTTTTATAAATGATCATCGAGCTGAAAGTAAAAGTGTTTGGATGACTTTTGAGATAACCACACTAACACATACAAAGTCCAACCTTCATTTTACAAAGGAAGATTTGGCCTCTTGAAATATGAATTTAATTATTAATTCATATGTTGATAACAAAGGATAGAAGCTAATAATATTTTCAAAGAATTGTTTTAGCAGCTCATGGTATTACAAAAAATCTAAAGAGTTACAATCCTCCTCTATTATAAAGAGAGCTTTGTCATAAAATAGAGTTCATTTCTTCAAATAGCAACTCAAAGTCGTGTTCCATGTGCAAGTTTTGGCAAGTATATTGTTTAGAGTTCTCAATGCAACCTGTAACCACAGATTTTCGGAGACAGAAAAATCAGTCTTGGTGTGGAGGCATAACGTTGAATTGCACCGTTGGATCAGACTGAATTTTTTACAGGTTTTCAAAAACCTAGTTTTCTAAATCATCACTGGAGCGATTGGACAAATATTATCGCATTCCAAAGTTATTGATATCTGAGTACAGGTCTATACAAATTTATCAGAAAAATATTATTATGAGAAGCTCACGTTTGAAATGGAGATATAAAATAAATGACTACCTGTCAACACATCATTAGATGTGTTTAAATTACATTCTCTTCAAATATTTTTTAGAGAGGAATGGAGGGTAAAAGATTTGAAACAAAATTAAAAAGAGTTGTCAGAAGAAGATAGAAGATAAAGGAAAATATTAATTAATAATCTTTTAGAGAATCAGTTATTGATAACTGAAATTCTCTGCTATATATATGTAATGAAAGAAAAGAGAAAGGGTTCTTCTTTTCTTTTCTTTCTCTTTCTACTGTTGCACAATTTTGTTTTTCAGAAGTGTTGAGTCTGTGTGCTCACATTTTTTGGCATTGATAGAATTAAGAAGATTTTGTTGATCTGTGGATTTGTCAATATTTTCTTTGTATTACAATGAGCTTTGTCTCCCTTGTAATTTCCTTTCATTGCCTTTTCTATTACATCAAGCTATATGCATTTGATTCTGAAACTTTGATTTCAAAAATAATTTGCATTTGGAAAGAAATCTATTGTTAACTTTTTGTTTGGGTATTTTGATCCCCCTTGTCCTTTGAGGCATGAGAGAGACTCGATCAGAGTCCAGAGCATTTTTATTAATTAGAAAGGGTGTTTTCCTAGGTGTGGATAATTAAACTATGTTTTACTCATCTTCATTCACATCATTATAAATCTGCTATTCACATCTGTGTAATGGCTATGAGCAGATGTTAGTTGCCTTTATTGATTTCTGGTTAAAGGAATATTCAGAAAATATACATTTTTATCCAACGAAGGGAGTTGTACCTTCATATCAAAATTCAGAGAGCACTTGCACTCACCATTGCAAGTGACTCAATTGTTGGTTCTAGTTTTTGTCTTTCAATTTTGGCATTCGAGAGTTATTTTTCAAATATATTTAAGAAGGAAAAATCTATTTACCAACAGATTTTTGGTGACTCTGCTGGGGATTCGAAATCAAAAGATCAGTCATTTTTGTTTTTTCCCAAGTTTTAAATACATCTCTGTGTGTAAGGAGATTGGCGACTCTGCTTATGTCTGGTTGAAGAATTCCAGTCTGAAATCATGGCTTTGGTTGTAACACAGCCATGGCATACTCATTTTGGTCCATTTGTTCTACCACAATATTCAACTTTGCCTAAAAGATCAATTGAATGCTTTCCAAAGTTTGTTGGAGATAAGATTCAAGATCCATATGATCATATTAAAGCTATTACTGTTGCCTGTGGAATTCTTGGAGTGCAAGAAGAAGATGTATTTGTGAGATTGTTTGTTGGAAGCCTCATTGGAAATACTACAAAATGGTTTCAAAATTTAGAATATGGATGCATTACTAGTTGGAATGATTTAAAGGTAAAATTTATCGAAAGATTCAAAATTGTGATTGATACATATGATTTATTGCTTAATTTATTTCAAATACAAAAGAAAGAAGATGAGCCCATTAGAAGTTTTATTGAAAGATTTAACTAATGTGTTGGAAGGATTCCTCATGGGTGTCAACCAAGTGAAAATAATCTATTATGCGTATTTATTGCTGCATTACATCCTAAGATTCAGTTTTTGTTGAAACAGAAGAAGGTGCGAAATCTAGAAGATGCATAGAAGGAGGTTGTTGAGATAGAGGATGATATGATTTTGAGTGGAATGAAAGGCATGAGTAAATGTGTTGTGAAAGTTCTCGAATCTGAAATTTACTTTCATAATCAAAACTTTTACCCAAGAAACCAACCTTTACAAAAGAATATTGCATCTTCTCAAATCGAGAATGACACTTCTAACATTACAAGAGTTTATTATTTTCAAGCCAATGGATTTGATTTTCTAGAGATGCAGATAATCATGTTATTCAACCAAAAGAATTGGCAGCTTGCCCAACCATATCTGTTATTAAACCAACTTTTGATGATATGAATAATGAGAAATTACGCAAAAGTTTTCTGGAAAATTTTTCTTCTTCTGATTTTGAATCTTTCACATTTAAAACTTTTGATGCAGTTTCAGCAAATGATCAAACAAGCATAAAGGGACAACATGAGAAAGAAATAGATAATTGTGGACAGCTAGAGGTTATGCCAATGGATTATGATTCTTTTCAATACACTTGTAGCTATGGTGAAGGACACTTGCAGACTGAGTCTTTGAGAAATTATGAGGGTGTCAGAAAAGAAGTGGAAGGTAATGCATTATTTATTTCTGCTATAATATCTAATATGCAACCAGACCTTGAAACATTCAAATTTGGTCATGAGAGTTTTGAAAATAAATTGTGCTTAGAAGAGTCATGCAATTACCCGATGCTGGAGTCTTTTTATTTTGAAAATGATGTCATATTAGCTTTGTCTCAGGAACCAACACATGAGGATGAGTGTTGCTTTGAAAATCTTTATAGAGGCTACCCAATCAAAGTTTGGTTAATTATTTAGACAATCTCACACAATATTCTGATGCAAATTTAAATCAACATGTACAACATAATGTCAAGATATCTTAGTTTGATTCAGAAATTCATAATGCAGAGTGGCTTTTTGGACCCAATATTTTATTTGAAAATATTTTACAATACATTATTGTTGGGTCTCTTCTCACGGTGGTTGCAGAATGGCAGTTGGGAATGAAGCTTCTTTCTTATTGACCACTTTTCCGCACTGGCTTATATTTCTCTCAACCAATTAATGGTTTTGCATGAGCAGCTTGGAATTTCCTTGGGGTAAAGGGGTTTTCCCACACTTGTACATATTTGCAAATAAAATTTTTGGTGTGATTTAGGTTTAGCTTGTCTTAGTTTTCAGCCTTGTTTTAGTGTGGATTTTGGCTTGTTAGTTTTGCTTTGTTGCCTCTACTCTCATCTGCAAGAAGATCCTTGTGCTCTATTTGTCTTGAGTCTGTTACCTAATGGCTAGGCACTATTCTTCTTCTCTCCTAGAGACGTTTTGGTTTCTCCTAGTCCTTTACAGTTCTAGTCCCCAATCAGAGCCAATGTTACCCCCATATTTTTGCTCGTGCCTAAAGTCTCATAATCAGCTAAAAATCATTTATTGTTAATTTTTTAATGCTAAATTTTAATGGCTAAACTCCATGTTGGTTGAGAGATTTTAATTGTTTTATTTTTGGCTTACCCATATACACAAACAATTAAATCTAGAGTCTTATGTCTCCTATACAAAAATGATTTCTGGGTTATACTGTACTAAGCCCATTTATTATACACTAAAAATTTTATAAGAAACAAAGATCTCAGTAAAACTTTATGCAGGTTTTTCTATGGAAGCCCAAAAGAAAAACAATCACTTAACTTGAACCTTGAACCTTTTCAAGTTCAAAGTTCGGGTTCAAGTTTAAAGTTCGAATTCAACTGGAGCGGGCTTTGTAATTTTTTTTTGAACTTGAACTATTGAACCTTTTTGGTTCAAGCACGCAGGTTCAAGCCGACAGGTTCAAAAGGTTCAAAGTTCAAATTTCGGGCTTAGTTATTTTTGGTCACTGAACTTCAACTATTGAACCTCGCAGGTTCAAGGTTCAAGGTTAAAGGTTCAAAGTTTGCAAGTTTAGAGTGTGGATGTTTTTAAAAATGATCATCGAGCTGAGAGTAAAAGTGTTTGGATGACTTTTGAGATAGCTACACTAACACATACAAAGTACAATATTCATTTTACAAAGGAAGATTCAGCATCTTGAAATATGAATTTAATTATTAATTCACATGTAGATAATAAAGGATAGTAGTTGATAATATTCTCAAAGAATTGTTTCAGCACCTCACGGTATTACAAAAAATCTAAAGAGTTACAATCCTCCTCTTTTATAAAGAGAGTTTTGTCATAAAATAGAGTTCATTCCTTCAAATATCAGCTCAAAGTCCTGATCCATGTGCAAGTTTTGGCATGTAATTGTTTATAGCTTTCAATGCAACCTATAACCACAGATTTTCTGAGACAGAAAAACCAGTCTCGGTGCGGGGGGCATAACGTTTAATTTCACCATTGGATTGGGCTGAATTTTGGACAAGGTTTAGAAAACCTAGATTTATAAATCCTCACCAAAGCGAGTGGAAAAATATTATCACGTTCCAAAGTTATTAATCTCTGAGTACAGGTCTATACAAATTTCTGAGAAAAATATTATTATGAGAAGCTCACGTTTGAAATGGAGATATAAAATAAATGACCACCTGTCAACACATAATTAGATGTGTTTAAATTACATTCTCTTCAAATATTTTTCAAAGAATAATGGAGGATAAAATATTTGAAACAAAAATAAAAAGAGTTGTCGGAAGAAGATAGAAGATAAAGGAAAAGATTAATTAATAATCTTTTCAAGAATCAGTTATTGATAACTGAAATTCTTAGCTATATATATGTAATGAAATAAAGGAGAAAGGGTTCTTCTTTTCTTTTCTTTCTCTTTCTATTGTAAATAAAGATGGGGTAGCATTGTTTTCTGGACTACACAGTTTTGTTTTTCAGAAGTGTTGAGTCTGTAAGCTCACATTTTTGGGCATTGATAGAATGAAGAAGATTTTGTTGATTTGTGGATTTGTCAATATTTTCTTTGTATTACAATGAGCTTTGTCTCCCTTGCAATTTCCTTTCATTGCCTTTTCTGTTACATCAAACTATATGCATTTGATTCTCAAACTTTCATTTCAGAAATAATTTGTATTCGGAAAGAAATCTATTGTTAACTCTTTGTTTGGTTATTCTGATCCCCGTTGTCCTTTGAGGCATGAGAGAGACTCGATCAGAGTCCAGAGCATTTTTATTTATTAGAAAGGGTGTTTTCCTGGGTGTGGATAATTAAACTGCGTTTTACTTATCTTCATTCACATCATTATAAATCTTCTATTTGCATCTATGTCATGGCTATGACCAGATGTTAGTTGCCTTTATTGCTTTCCGGTTAAAAGCATATTCAGAAAATATACATTTTTATCCAACGAAGGGAGCTCTACCTTCATATCAAAATTTAGAGAGCACTTGCACTCACCATTGCAAGTGACTCAACTGTTGGTTCTAGTTTTTATCTTTCAATTTGGGCATTCGGGAGTCATTTTTGAAAGGTATTTAAGAAGGAAAAATTTGTTTACCAACAGGTTCTCACCTTGATGACAACATCTCCTTCCCTAACCAAGACCTATTTCTGCATTTCACCCCTTCACCCTTCCTCCTTCATGTCCTATGTCTGCTCTAGACCTTGTCTAAGCTCCAAAATAGGGTGGGACAGGGGTGTGTTCCCCTAGGAATAGGGTGGCGCTATGTTAGGTCTGCCTGATCTCCTATGCACAATTTGTCTTCGGGGTTTGCAATTCCTCTTTGTTGGCCTTTGGTGGTTGAAAATTAATCCTTGAGGCATGTATTAAAAAAAAAAAAAACCTCATTCATGGACGGATAGACAACGAAGAGACAAATAAGGAGCATAAGGAGAAGATACAATATTTCAAGGTCATCATCAGGCATTTAAGCATTCAAGTCTTCTTCATTCATTAATTGGAGCAACATGACAACATTCATTTGCAAGCATGTGTGTGTGTTAAGGTTTTGTCATGTTACACACAACTTCATACAATCTTTGTGGTTACATTCAAGAAGCAAAGCAATCATCATCAACAAGTTGGAGGTCTATAAGATATACATTTCCATTGTTACATTCAAGTATTTACAATTACTTTCTTTCAACGTTGATTCCTCAACCAGGGTTTGACCAAGGCAAACCCCTATCCACAATGATTCTTCCTCTCTTTTTTTGTGTATAGGTTGTAGGTGCGTAGCTGTAATTGCAATTTTGGGCTTCATTTGTAGAGACGGAAGAACCCTTTTCATTTCGCGTATTTTGTGGAAGACCATGTACATTCCCGGCACGGTCTTGATGAATTTTCTCCAAATTTTTAGGGTAGATCTATATCAGTCTAATTAGCTCAAATCCGAACTTACAACGTGATCCCGAACTAGTAGCACCTTATTTCACTCATTTCCTCTCTCTTTTCCACATAGCCAACAAGTCAACTTTCTCATTTACAAAAGAGGGTAAATTACACTTCAACCCTTGCAATCCACTTGGAATTCACTTCCTTGTTTCCCTTGGATTTGGATGGGTTCAAGCCCCTCTTTTTAATATAAAGTTCTCCCAAGTGAAAATCATCCTAGTGGCTTCCTTTCTCTCTCCTAGGTGGGGAGTCACTAGGATAAAATTTTCCACTTTACACTTTCCTAAGATTTTCATGAGCTCCTTGTCAATTTGTGTTTACTCTAATCCTCACTATTCATAATTTGCCACAGTGTTCAGTATTTTGGTTTGCATTGGTCCGCATTGTAATATCCTGATCTATGGATTTGGGTTTAAGTGTTCGGTATGTTCATGTGTGTCTTCAATTTAGATGGTTAGTTATTTGGTGCTCTACAAGTGAATATTTCAAGTTGAGAGTCAATTCAATTAATGTTCTTGAAGTTTGGTATAATGGTGATATGATTCTATTTGTTGTGGATGTTGCAGTGGTGATTCATGACACTTGTGGATGTTTATAGATTGTGTTCTATTTGTGTTGGTGATCCACATTGATCAGTGAGTGCGCTATTGATGATTTTCTTTGATCCCGTGGTGTTCTTCATGTTCTTGGCTGACATGATGTTTGTAGCATGTTGCGCATATTTGATGCATAATTCTTAGAGGTGTTTCATATTTGAGACGTGTGATATGGGTTTGTGCTATGTGTTAACCGGCATTGCTTGGTCCGCATTGATTTTGTAGCATGTGTGGCTATATTTTTGTAATTAGGTGAAGTGTGTTGAGCCGACCTAGGTGAGGATGTCATCTATAAATATAAATGTAATATCATTGTAATAGAGTGTTCAGATAAGTGTATGGATGAGAATAAGATGTGTATGAGTGAATAATGCATATATCTTTTGGAGGCAGAGATGTTGAGTGAGGAGAAGCTGCTTGTGTCCTTAATCGGAACTATAACCAGGCATTAGTAGATGTTATTTCTTCAGTTCATGATCTTCTCGATGTAATCTGAATGTGTTTGTAAGAGAGTGAATCTTCCTTGGATTGTAGCCCTTTGTTGTTTTTTACACGGTGAGGTCTAGGCAGTGTGCTTGAATGCATGTGTATTTCCCATTGTAATATTTTGTATACTTCTAACAGAGTATCATCATATTGTGGGTAGGTTCCCATCATGATTTTTTCCTTAACCGGGTTTTCCACGTCAAAAATATGGTGTTATGTGTGTTTCTGATTTGTTGTTGATTTATGCTTTCATGCTCAATAATCAAATTAGAAATTAAGTTTAATTTGTGTGAGTTTGTGTTGACCATATTACATTGCGAAGATGTACTTAAAAATCCCATGAATAAAAATATAAATCTAAAACAAATATAAATAATAAAAATGTGAAAGATCAAACTAAAAATGTGAAAGATCAAACTAATAAATTGGATTTCCACATGAAAAATGAATTAATGGATACAAATGGAATCCAAAGATATCATCAATAGAAACAAAGAATATAAAATTTCTTGCAAACTCATAAATTGATCTCTCTCATACGATCAAATGATACATTTCGACACGCCCGGTGGGACTCGAACCCACAATCGCCTGATTAGAAGTCAGACGCCTTATGCATTAGGCCACGGGCGCTTAAGCTTAAAAGTTCGGAATATTACTATAATTACCTAAATATCCATTTCCACCGTTGTGTGAAATAGAATCCATAATTCATCGCTACCCGTCAAATTTTAGTTCAACATTCAACTGATTTTACCTGGTGCGTATATTCATATTATTCTGTTGCACTGTAATATTGACAAACAGGTCTGTGGAACAATATATTTATTGCAATGTCAGTGAATTGTTCTACCAACCATAATATGAGGTCTGCAAATAATGTTACGATATTTATTTGAAAAAACTTAATAGAAGAAAAATAAAAAAACTATTAAAAAATACAACTTAGAACTAAGTATAAGTGGAAGATATAGTAAGTCAAAGGACACAAATAGAAGACAACTTAAAAAACAAATAAGCCAAGTACTTCAAGCTTTAGAAATAGATACTGAGGTTTGAATCTAGAAATAAAGAAGAGAAGGAAAAAGCTTTAGAAATAGATACTGAGGTTCGAATCTAGAAATAAAGAAGAGAAGGAAATGAGGAATAAAGAAAAATAGAAATGATAGAACTAAAAAGAAAAGAGAAATCACATAATTACATAGGATAAATTTCATCACTATAATATGTGAAAAACAATTGTCCAATCACTAAAATTAAAGAATTTCTAATTAAAATAAGACAAAACATATTCACCAATATTCCTACAATATCACATATTAATTTTTCCTGTGAATCCTATGGAGGAGCCCAAACACTCAAGTGAAACTGTGATGAAAAGTGAAGCAGAGCAGAAGGAAGAAGAATGAAGATGAAATAAATGAAGCGGAGCAGAAGGATCGCGGTGTCTTTAGTCTGCCTGGGAAGAAGAATGAAGATGAAATAAACGAGCAGCATCATGTCAACCCTGTTCACCCTGCTTCTGTGTTGGAGCCCAAACACCCCACACAAACAGATGACAAGGTTTTGATGACACAACTCCATCTCACAAGCAGCTATTCTTCTATCTCTGTTGGTTCTCTTAATCTCTTTACCTAATTTCTTCAATTGGATTATTTCTAAATATCAAGGAGGTCAATAATCATTAATTAATTCAGGTTGAATTACTTATATGAATGTAGTGTTGACATCTTTATATGTGCAGGATAAAATAATACAAATTTAGTTTTGACATCTTTATATGTGCAGGCTGGTGACCAGGAAGAAGGAGAAAAGGAGGAAAGAAAGCAAATGGCAGACAATATTATGAACAGGACTAAAGAAAAGATTCTTGGACACTAAAGAGAAGCACAACTATTAAGAGAATTTTATGAAGAGAAAGTGTCATGATGTTTATTATATTTATCAATAAGTGTCATGATGTTTATTATATTTATCATTCTTATTGACCTTCAATTATTTAACTGCCCATTATGTTAATAACATGTTTATATATATTTTATTTGTCATAATTATTGCACTTGGTATTAGTTAGAAAATGGATTCGGTGTAAAAATAATATGATTAGAACTAAGAACAATGTATTACTATCTTCCTTTCATATATTCTATGAAATTTTAAGAGAATATAATGAAGGGTCTTCCGAAAATATAGAACTTTATATTAATGAATTAAAAGTATAATTTAATAATAAAGTAGTATGGCATTTACTTTAAAAATTTGTTTTATAATATATTTAATTTTGTAAAATTAAATTTAATAATTATAAAATCTCTTATTTGTTTAGAGTATGAGAAATATATGTGACAAGTGATAAGTTAATTTAATGTGTAGATTTAAAATGAAATGATAAGTACTAATTGAAAATATATGTGACCTACATGAAAGCTACATCGTCATCAAAGGTTAAGAGGATGAATAAATTGTTAAATAATTATGAAGAGCTCTTAGGTTAGAAATTGAATTTGAGTAAGATTTCTTTGTACTTCATTAATACCTTAATTTATAGGTAGCGCAAAATTGCTAAAATTGTAGGCTATAAATTTATCAAGGATCTCCCTCTTAGTTACTTGGGTATGTCCATCTTGGATAGGATGATTTCTCATATATTTTAGAAAATAGTTAGATGGTTGGAAAGGATGTAATACCCCTAGTCACACACCTTGGACACAAGTTGATCAAATGTTTTTTTTTTCATAGAACAACACCAATGACCAAGGTACAACATGTATTGCACACCTGTTAGGCCCAATATAGAAAGCTAATGTACTGAGAGGGGAGGGGTGAATCAGTACTTTAAAACTTTTCCTTTGTAATAACCTTACTATTATGCATAAACAGAATAGTGGAGTAACATAAAATAAAACTATAATCAATAGATAACAATCATACATGATTCACTCCATAACATATATATTTTGGTCACGCAGAAACTCTTGGTTAGAGAGAAAAATTGTGGTGGGGATGGCACCCACAACTTCACTCCTGCAATAATAAAGAATTTTCGGTTAGAGCTACATTTAGCTATTTCTGATTGCTTACCCTGTTAGGAGTATTAAGATCAGTTAGATCTACCTTACTAAAGGATTTTTACAACACTATATAAGTGTAGCACCTGGTTACAGGATTTACAATTTATAGACTTGGTTAGAGTCTTTTACCCTATTAAAGCTTTCTCTTACAACTTCAAAATATTACAATATAATCATTACAAATATCTTCAACTTTACATTTGAAATGCTAAAGCAGATTCTATGTGCTCTGAATAAGATTACCTAGCTTGTAGCATGCCTTAGTAACCCATAATGAAACTTGGTAAACCCTTCTGTTTACTCTATTCTTTGACTATTCACTGATAACCTTCTCGGTGACCTCTCTGTGTCTCTATAATAGTCTTCCTTCATGTATACACACTGCTATCTCATTGCATCTCTTATTGCATCATATCATGTCATATATCTAACCCTAGAATCATGTTGTATATATAGATCTCTTACAGCGGTGATCTGATTCATTGCTTCAATCTTAGAAAAAGATTCTTCAAATGAATGACTAAACAAAATATCTCATAGGTTAAATTGGCCTTGTAATCATACATAATCTCATAGTGCAATTTTCAATGTAGAAACGGTTAGATGTGCCTCAATCTTGTAACACGTTTTCATGTGCAAGTCCAGGTTCAATGTATCTAGTAAAACGTTTCACTTGGTGAATATTAACTCGATGAGTTAACTTACCACTCAATAGCCATGAACCTTTACTCGGTAAACAACTCAGTGAATACTATGTTTTGTGACTGCTTTCTTTAGTAACCAACTAGACTATTCATACCGACTGCATGATTCAGTAATACTATCTGACTAGAATATAGTCTAAATTTGGATATGAAACTAATGGCAATTTGATAAGTAGTAACAATCTCCCCTTTTGACATTAGTTGAGATGTTTGACAAAAACTACTTACAAAGTCATAACTCAAAAAACTATATACTTGACAAATTGACTATACTTGACAATATGTACAATAGTCAATAGTATATGCAGATATACTCCCCTTATCATTATCCTGTACATAACTCTGAATTTTGTATGTTCAGTTCAATTCTGTACTTGTGTGCTCTGAATGCTCTATATACTTTGCTCGGTATACTCCCCTTGTATACAATACTCAAAATTGTGTTATCAAAACTCTACTACTCTCCAAGTGTAGAATTACTCCCCCTTTATTGGGCTTTCCTCTGTGTAGTAACATAATATTACTCCCCCTTTTTGACAAACATTAAAAACTTAATTTGCATTCGGAGGCGGTAACTGATCAAAAATAGTCTTATACTTGGTCCGGGCGTCAGTGAGGGCGACTGAGAGTGAGTCCTTGAGACTTTCCATTAATGAGTTATGTGCTTGAATATCAGATAAGAGTGATATCAAGCCATCAAGAGTGCTTCCCTCTTGGGTAGTTGATAAGCTTGTAGCTCGGTTGAGCTACTCTTGGACTGATGAGAGATGAGGAAGGAATAATGTTTGAAGGGTCATTATATCCATCCTAATTTTATGCTCTTCATTCCTCCGTTCTAACTATTGAGCCATGAGCTATTGTAGCTTTTTGTAAAAATTCTGAACTGAATTAGGCTCAGGGTGAACTCATAATAATGGTTGCCACTTTTTTGCCACTTTTGACACTGAGATGTACATTTTTAAAATAATCTTCAACTTCCGAGAACTATAACTTTTAAACTATTAAAAATTTGAAGATGATGTAAATTAGTGATTTCTAGCATTTTGTTTGTAGATTCTATATACATTTTTTTCAAATTTTTTTGAAGGATTTTAAAAAAAAATTTCCATTTCCCTCGAAAAGTAGTTTTTTACAACAAATTACATTTTTTAAGAGTGAGGTGCCTCCCGAAACGTATAACATTTTTTCTATAAATGATAAAAACTCAATTCTTTCGAATTTTGGTTTGTAACATCAATATCCAGGGCTTGCATTTGGTTTTATAGTGATATGTTCAATATTTTTCATTTTATAAAGTTTTGAAGTCCGACTAGTCATAATTTAGACAGGTTTACATTTGAACACATAACTTGTTCTATATAAATCGAAATTCAATTTTTTATTTTTTTTTAGAAAGAAGACATCAATACTAGGGGCATAGATATTTTTCAAAATTTTTTTGAATTAGTTTCTTATTTTTCCCAATGCGTTGAATAGAGAAGTTCATGTTCGATGAAAAACCAATTTTCCATAAAATTAAAAAAACAAGAACATAATAAATTCAAAATATAACAAAATTATACTCGTTGGAAAGCTTTCTTCGGGTACTACAATCTAATATTTTTGGGTTATCAAGATTATTTCATTTGTGCTTTGAACCAGAGCTCTGAAGTCATTAAATCATCAGAATTCTCAAAAAAATTTTGGGAGAAGCCTCAAATTAGAGGGTTCGAATGAACAGTACTTCGAGCGAATGGGGTTCGCTTGAATCGATTATGGTTTGAGCGAACCCCCATTCGCTTGAACCAATAGGCTTGATTTCAGCCCGTACAAAGTCACCCGCGGTTCGAGCGAAGCCAGGTCCGCAATGTGGTTCGCTCGAACTCCCAGGGGTAGTTCGAGCGAATACCACTATTTCACTCGAACACCTAGAAAATCGAAGTTCCCACTTTCGCCAAATTCCTTCATTGGCAAAAGTGGGAACCAACTTTGTGAATTCACCCCTCAATGGTCAACTTGGATGAGAGATCGGTGATCTCTTTCTCAATTGCATCAGTTTTATTTTTGATGTCTTTAATAAATAACGAAAATGTACACAATTTCTAGAATAAATAAAGAATGTGCTTGAGTTGAGGGGACAACTTAGCAATGAATTTGACAAGTTTTACCTTGCCAACAACAATTGATTTTTGGACTTCCTCTATCATTTTTGTTGTGAGCTCTTTATCCTTGAGCTTGCTTAGGTATTCAGATGCATCAACTCTAGATGTTTCAATCTGATTAAGGAGTTCATCCAACTGAATATGGATGGCTGCATCGGTTGACACTGTTGCTAATGGTAGCATTTCTGTGAGCAGTGTCCTAACCTTTTGAAGTACCTTGTTCTTTTTCTGTATGGCCAATTGTTTCTCATGTTCGGCCTTTGCTTTGTACAGTTCACCAAATTCAGTGAGTGCTTGCCCTTTTAATTTGGAGATGTCGACATTGGGAAACATGATCGGTTTAGATAAGTCAAATTTAAAACCATGCTTTCTCACCTTCTTCTCTTTTCCTTTTGTCTGGGGCACTAAGACAAGTGCTTGTGAGGCTTGCTATCCCTCGGTAGGTTGCTCGGTAGATGCAACACTTTGCACTGTTCCTGTAGTAGTTGCAGTGTCTTTGGATGGCTCGGTGCTAGGGGTCTCTGCTATAATATTTGTTATGCTTGTCTGTGCTTGAGATGATTGATCTTTTGTTGTGTCTACTGCCGCTTCAGACTTATTAATTGTATCTTCTGCAACTTCAGATTTGTTACCTTCGGTAACTTGTTCGGTGTCCTTGGGAGCTTCGGTTGGGACTGTTGGCTTCGCCGGTAGATAAGGCTGAACTTGTTCTAAGACCGATTCACTAGACACAAGTTTTGCCTAAGTGGTGCCTTCAATCATTTCCTGCTCCGGTGTGGCTTCATTCATTACATCTTCATCAATTTGTGTTGTGTCAACTAGGTCTGGACCTTGCTCGGTGACATCTGGATCTTGCTCGGTGACATCAACAATTTCAATTTGAGATTGTTCACCAACATCCTTTTGTTTGAAGATCTCCTGCCACTTGGCCTTAGTCTCATTCTCCTCATCAATATATAGCCCATTCATCAATTTTAAGGCTCTTTGTTTCACAAGAAATTTTGCATTGTATGTGGACAAATGCTCCTTGATCTCAGCTATGGACATGTCAGGACATAAATGGACAAGACTTCTTTCTCTTATTTGTCTCTCTGAATCCATTGCATATTTCCATCTGTTATCAATATGTGAGTAGAGTTCACTTGAAAGTGACTTTGCTAGTTCTAATGGTGCTAACCGAAACTTTAGAAGTGTAAATATGACAACTTCTTCAATTTGTCATTTCTCATCATTGTTCCTAGACTCATACTTAACATATTTGAATCCTACAAATCCACCGTATTCCTTAAGATTGGCACAAAATTTTCAACACTGTGAATGTTTGCCTTTTTGCCCTTCACAATCTGGAATTCGTTAGCATCATCAGACTCTGTATCACTCGACTCTTTTGCCAAAATGAGTCTCTGAGTAGATTTCTTGTAAGTCTTTGTTACCTTAGGAATGGCAACAGTCTTTTGTTTCTTGCTCGGTGATGCAACTGATGCTCTAGTGTTGGGTCTCTTTATTGGTGGAGTCGCTAGGGCCTTTGTGATGTCCTGTTTCTTTCTTTTCAAAACTTTTCCCTTTGGCAACTCTATGCTCAATGTTATTGCAACCTCCTATGCTTTTGATTCTTCCTTGGTAATGGCAAGATTGCCTTTGATAGGTGTAGATGAGGATTCTTCTCTAAATTTCTTAGATAAAGCTTTTATCATCTTTGTATCTTTCCTTGTAGCCTTAGGAACTACAATGCTCATTTTTACTTTCTCCTTCACCTCTTCATAGGTTCCATACCTTAATTTAGTTACATGCCTTGGCAATGATAGGTAGGTATCAATTTATTGTTGTGTGATATCATAATCAATTTCATAACCCATTTGTTGCAATGACTGAATCCTTGGTTCAACAGCATTTACATAGCAATAATTAGTGTCAACTTCAAAACATATATTGTCCTTGTATTTTTCGACCAGTTGTGGTGGGTTCCTGTACCTGTTGTGCATTTTCTCTTGGAATTTACCAAAGTAATCATCCATGACATCATTAAAGTTATCTCCTAACTTCTTGATGTAATCATTGATCTGATGGGTGATAGGTTGGTGTAGCTCCCATACTACTTTACCGACTGAGGGAAAGAACTTTTCAAAATAGAAAAACATACAGACAAGTAGTGAATCGAACTTGAGTGTGTTTGCCGAGTTGTTCTTCTTCGGCTTCTTTATTGTGTTCAGGTTGTCAAATAAGTTCTTTATTAGTACTTCACATAAGTCTACTTTCATTCCCTTCTTTACTATTTTGTAGGCCAGGTCCACTGCAGCACATGGTACACTGTTTTCCCTTGCAGATTGGAAGAAACGGTAACCAATGACTCTGATTGCAAATTTTAGTTCAGCATCAGTGACATTATTCAATTTTAGTCCTCGGTAATCAGATTCTACTTCGGTTAGACTGATTAGCTCCTTTTGTGATATCATTTTCTGTGCACAAGCATGATCGTAGATGGGATATCCGGTGATCAGGTGAATGACTTCCTTCGTGATCTTGAATGGTTGCTCTTGTAGCCACATGAAATCATCATGTACTCTGCTCAATACAAACTTAACCCATTGGGGTTTGAACACACGAGGATAGACTAGGGCTTCAGTTAATCCCTTGATTCTGATATGTTCAAATTTACTATCTAGTTTGCCGTCAGTGCACAGTTCATCATATGTGTCACTAATCTCTACATGACCGAGTTCCTCAACACGGCACTTGGTAAAGAATTTGACATCTTCTACCAATAAGACTCGATCTAGGATGAGTGAAAATGCAATTTTATCATCCGGTTCTGAGGTGACTTTAGAAGTTAGGGAATACTTTAGAGATGGCTTCTCTACATTTTGGACAACTACAGGGTCTTGGATCTTGGGCGCCATGGTAGATCTCGAGTAAAATTTGACAGGTTATCCTTAGGGTTTACAAGTGACTTACTCTTCACACTTGGTAGACACTAGCAATTTGACTAGATCAGATACCAGCTAAACAGTGTGAATAGATTGATGTAAATACCTTGAAATTCGCTCTGAATGAAGTTTGGTCGCTTTGATTCGCTCTGCTCTACTTCTCGAAAACTTGGGTGAATGATAATGATCATGAAAACACTTTTAAGTACTCAAAAATACCTTATCGGGTTTCGTGCAAGTTAGGTTAAGATATTAAATGCACTTGACTCACCTTTTACCGATTTAATTCATTTTTTGTTTTCACCGAGTACCCAACTTTTCTTTGTTAACTGACTTGATAGGTTTCCTGTATACACCGACTTGACAGGTTTCCTATATAGTATGCAAACTGACTAATTGTATCTTAACTATGCAGATTTTGAATTCTGTTCATAATAAAATAGGAACTGTTATGATTTAACTTTTAAAGAATGTAGTCCCTTCATACCTTTTCTTGACTAATTTGAAATAGGTGCACCTAACTTGGTAGGTAAGGTGCTTTCTTCATCAGACATAATTTCTTTCTTTTTCCAAATCATCTTGAATTTTTTATTTATCTCCTCAGTGTCTCTTCTCGGTTGATCTCTGTAATCTCCAGCTAAATGTTCAGCTTTGTGACAATGAAAACATGCCATACCGGGATTTCTCCATGATCTCCGGTTGTTCATTCCAAACCTTATAAAACAGTTGGCACTTATATGTCTATATCTTCCACAACATTCACACCATATCCTTGTATTGTAATCCCATGGTACTGCTACATATTGTCAGTAAGATTCTATGTGAGTTCGGTAACCTCCAGTGTTTGCTCGGTGTGGATACTTCATGTAGTTCTTTTGTTTAAACCAGCACTTCTCGGTACTATGTCCATATCTATTGCAGTTTTTACAAAACCCTTTGAATTTTTCCTTCTGATGGTTGTTAACAGACTTTGGTTTACATTGATTAGGTATGTGACCATATTTTTTGCAATTATAACAATATCCATTGGACTTAGAGATATTCGGTTGCTTACCTTTTTTGATCTGGCATATGTTGGCAATATGACCTTGATTTCCATAGTAGTAGCAAATAGGCTTCTTCCTTTTGATGTTATTTCTTTTTCCAGCTTGTTTTGATGATTCTCCTCTCTCGGTAGTATTAATTCCTTTCTCGATAGAGTCTTTTCCTTTGTAACCGAGTCCTCCATCTTTGTAGATTCTTCTTGTATTTAGTTGCTCATCCAACGTCTTTGATGCTTCATAACTTTTCTCCAATGATTCTTTTGATTTCTTTTCTATTTCAAGTTCACCAGTCAACCTTGATACTTCAAGTTTCAATGATTGATTTTCATCATTCTTCATAATTGCTTCATGATGAGCATAACCTAGTTGATCTGTCATATTTTATTGAATACCAGTTAACCTTATGATTTCATCATCCTTATCAGATACTAGAGCTTCAAGTTGTTGTTTCTCTCTTTGTAGATCTCTTGCTTTATCCTCAGCTCTCCTTAATGCAGCTAGATTTTCAGTCATTTGTGTACTGAAATGTTCATGTTCTCTTTTCATTGCTTTTAGTTGATCAACCAATGCTTTCTTCTTTTCTTTCAACATTCTAATCATTTCTTCAGTTTCTTCAGATATACTATTCTCAGATGATGTCTTGATTTGTTCCACTAGCTCTTGAGAATCCTGCAAGTCATCAGATAATCTTCTCTTTACTTTCAGAAATTTTTGCATTTGCCTCTGCATGTCTGCAATCACTTGATTTGCATTATCCAACTCTTCTTGAAGATGCACAATCCTCTGAGATTGTTTGTAGCCTTCCATTGCTAAGATCTTTCTCTTTAGGAGGTTAAACCCTTTTCCAAGATTCAAGCTCCGATACCAATTGTTAGGCCCAATATAGAAAGCTAATGTACTGAGAGGGGAGGGGTGAATCAGTACTTTAAAATTTTTCCTTTGTAATAACCTTACTATTATGCATAAATAGAATAGTGCAGTAACATAAAATAAAACTATAATCAACAGATAACAATCATACATGATTCACTCCATAACACATATATTTTGGTCACGCATAAACTCTTGGTTGGAGAGAAAAAATTTGGTGGGGATGGCACCCACAACTTCACTACTACAATAATAAAGAATGCTCGGTTAGAGCTACATTTAGCCATTTTTGATAGCTTACCCTGTTAGGAGTATTAAGATCAGTTAGATCTACCTTACTAAAGGATTTTTACAACACTATATAAGTGTAGCACTTGGTTAAAGGATTTACAATTTATAGACTTGGTTAGAGTCTTTTACCCTGTTAAAGGTTTGTCTTACAACTTCAAAATATTACAATATAATCATTACAAATATCTACAACTTTACATCTGAAATGATAATGCAGATTCCATGTGCTCTGAATAAGATTACCTAGCTTGTAGCATACCTCGGTAACCCATAATGAAACTCAGTAAACCCTTCTGTTTACTCTATTCTTTGACTATTCACTGATAACCTTCTCGGTGACCTCTCTGTGTCTCTATAATAGTCTTCCTTCATGTATACACACTGCTATCTCATTGCATCTCTTATTGCATCATATCATGTCATATATCTAACCCTAGAATCATGTTGTATATATAGATCTCTTACAATGGTCATCTTATTCATTGCTTCGATCTTACAAAAAGATTCTTCGAATGAATAACTAAACAAAATATCTCATAGGTTAGATTGGCCTTGTAATCATACATAATCTCATAGTGCAATTTGCAATGCAGAAACGGTTAGATGTGCCTCGATCTTGTAACAAGTTTTCATGTGCATGTCGAGGTTCAATGTATCTAGTAGAACGTTTCACTCGGTGAATATCAACTCGGTAAGTTAACTTTACCACTCGGTAGCCATGAAACTTTACTCAGTAAACAACTCGGTGAATATTGTGTTTTGTGACTGCTTTCTTCAGTAACCGACTAGACTGTTCATACCGACTTCTCTGTGTGTACCGACTGCATGATTCGGTAATACTAACCAACTAGAATATAGTATGACTTTGGATATGAAACTAATGGCAATTTGATAAGTAGTAACAACACCAACATACACACAAGTGTCATACAAAACAAAATGACACTAACACCAATTTTTTTTTACCATTGCTATAACCAATATAGCATGAACAAAAGGCTTTCAATCATCAGATGAAACCATCACGATGAACTTATGATCCAAATGATGATTGTGTAACAACTCATGATTACGCTCTTTTGCAAACACAACAAAAGGGTTGGATAAGAGAATAATCAACCTAAAATCCACATTAACACAATATTAAAAACCCTTACAAAAATCAAGGAAACCCAACACAACCAATGGAACAACTAGGAGTTATCACATTTTTACTAGAGGATAAAACACTAATTTCTGAAAAGAGTAGGATGACGATAACATTCACCTCCAATCCTTTCAAAATAACCTTAAATATATCTAAACACAAGAAAAAGCCCTCGCAATATGTTACCTTACTTGGAGGTACAAGCCCTCCACCAATTGGAATAAAAATAGGTCACTTCCAGTCAACGACATGATTTCCAAGATATTAGTGTGTCAAGGGACAATAGCACGAAAAAAGGAGATAAGCTTATCAAGACGCTAGTACACAAGAATGAAACTAGTGAACCACAACACAAGTGTCCTAGAAATGTGCCACCATCTTGGAACTACATAGGTTTCTAGAAATATGTTGGAATCTAGAATCTACGGTGTAGTATTATTTACATTGTGGTCCTGATTGCATTTTGTAGTCTTATCCAAAGACAGAAGAAATGATCATTTCTAGGTCTCATACATAGGGAAAAACTAAGGACTCATAAAAATAATAATATAACACAAATAAACTCCCAAATGATTGAAAAAATTAGGAGGTAGGAGGGAATGCACCACTCCATGTTCAACACATTAACCAAAAAGGGAGATTACCCCAATGGGATAGGAAAACTATAAGGGACTTCAAACTGAGAAACAAGGGACAAGGGTAAACACTCCCAATGTACCTTATTATTCATTAAAACAAGAGAAAACCCACAATGAAACCACCACATGACAAGTTATCACCAACACACAATCCCTAAACTCAAGAGATGAACCATGCAAAATTATGCAAGAACCAATGCTAAATTAAATGTTTTATATCACAATAAATTCATTTTAAGCCCAAATCCAAATATGTACTATGTTCATTTTAACAACATAACTAGAATGATAAATTATAAAAGAAACAATATAAGCATTTGACACCAACATCTAGTTAAAATGCAAGAAATCCAACAATCATCTCTTAGTAATTCTATTCACAACCCAAAAAGTTTAAAAACCAATGAAATCAATTCTATGTATGGTGAAAAATGGAATAATGGAAACAACAATACTGAAAGACTAAATGAATTCAACCACAAAGCCCTAGCCCAACAACAAAAAAGATCCACAATAACAAATGAAGATTACCTAAGACAATACAAATCAATAAAATCACAAAGAATATACCATCACATGTCTACTAGGGTTTGAATCTCCATTCTTACTATCTCCATTTCTCTTGCTTGATATATTTGCTCTCAGATTTTATGTGTGAACAAGAGCTCAACAAAGAACGAAAATGCGGTTGATACCTTGATCGCAAAAGGCTTGATTGCATATGAAAGTTTGAATGGGTAGGAGGGATTGATAATGAAAGAAGCATCCTCCTATATAGAAGATACTTTAAAAAATGAAAGGATAAGATTAAGAGGTGTAAGAGATAGATAGTCGGCTAGGATTAAAGGGTAGGTACAAGAAATAAGAAAACAATGAGAGGGTATGTAGTGTAGGAATTAAGAGATGAATGACATGTGTCATAGGTAGAAAAGGCTAATGAATTAATTAAATAAATAAAGATTTATTTAATTAATAGAGGAAATGAGATCAATTAAATAAATAAAAGTATTTATTTAATTTAAGAAAAGGGTAATTTAGATCAATAAAAGTATTTATTTAAATGAGAAATAAGCCTAGAAAAGGATAAATGAATTAGTTAAATAAATAAAGATTTATTTAATTAATAGAAGAACTAAGCTAAAATAATTAAATAAATAAAAAATATTTATTTAATTAGATAGGACAATTTTAGGTGTTGATAGGACCTAAAATTATGTCTTGCAAAAATTTGGTCATTCTGGTTTTATTTTGCCCTCTGTCAAGCTTTTAGGGTTTAGGGTTTTAGGGGTTGTGACATTTCTTGATTAAGTCTTGGTATGAAGGAAAATCTTCAAACCTTTTTATATTCTGTCGTTACCTTTTTCTCACTTAAGGCCGAGGGTTATTTTTCGTTGGCAGGGCCATTTTGTTCCCTAAGCATTAAGTCGTGTTAGACCGGTCTATGAAATGATTTTCCTACATCGCGTAAAATTTTCCTATAGTCAGTCTCCTATTAAATATTTGTGGCCACGCTTATATTTTCCTAAGTCCAAAATTCCTAAGTATTTTGACAGGTTGTTAAAGACAGGATAGATCTGACGGTTTGCACTTCCTCGTGGTCAAAACTGCAAGGATGATAAAGACCACGACATCACGAGATTATGCCACGTATGTTTGGCAGAAAAGGTTGAACTGGCGGTTTAACTTTTCAAAATGCTTGATGTTACCAGTTCCCAGTGATTAAAACCTGAGTAACAAAAAATGAACATTTCTACACATGCTTATATCAAGCGGTAATGTTTTAATTGTGATCTGAGAAGTGATCGCGAGTTAGTGGCCTTTTCCAAATAACCAATTCAATTAAGAGGTAGATAAAGAAAAAATCCGACAGTTTTTGTGGTCCCGTGATCAAAGATATGAGGAGGTTATGGATCGCAACATCACGAGATGATGTCATGTGTACAAGGCGAGCCAGGAGAAGCCAATGGTGGGGTCATTAAAGGTGGTGAAGCAAGGCAATGAGTTGGATGTGCCATGTCATGCCAGGAGTGGACCCACTTGCCACTTTGGATAGTAACTGTCAGATTGAATGGTTTGGTCCATAGGATTTGCCAACTTGGAGGATGATTGATGCCCAAGTTTTAAACTTTTTCAAATGCAAGTTAGGAGTCATTATTTCACTCGCATGAATAGTAATGGCGGATAAGACATTTGCTTTCTTTTCCAGGTAGTAATTAAAAAATCTTAAAAACTTGTTCTTCATTCGCAAAAGATTTCATAGCAATCCAGAAAATTTTTCTGCTGCTAAAGAAGGTTGAAATGACTCTCTGCAACACAAAATTGTCACCTCTCTGGTGAAAATCAAAGCAGTAAGTTTGTCTGAGCCACTTCATATGTTCTTAAAACAAATTGATGTTATAAATTGTGTGTGAATTTGTAAGAAAAGAATTCAATTTGCTCTAGGGTTAGGAGCTAGACAACAAGTAGTGAAATTTGTTTGAATTACTCTTGTAATTTAAAATCTCATATTAGCCCTACTATTTTCTTCCTCAATTTGAAGTTATAGTATAAAACCCTAGTTGTAAAAGATGGCTCCCTCATGAAAACCTTCAGGACAAATGGATTATATGAAAAGAAATCTATATGATGATTTCTTGGATCAATTGAAGCCCTCAACAAATGATAGACAGTAGGGACAAAGATTTGTGAGTGGAAAAACCCTAGGGGAAGGGTTAACTAATAAATTATTTCGCTTGGCAGATGATAATATATCGATGACTGGGCTACAAATGTTGAAACTATGGTATGGACAAAGAAATTTGCATTCCCCATTATCTAGTCCCTGACAATATGATTTGGGTAAGTTGGTAGTGTCAGGTGTCTTATATGACCCTGTTTCAAGGTTTATTAGGGGAAATGATGGAGAAATTCTATTGACCTTCAGAAGAAAAGAGTTCCAAGAGATTTTTGATCTGTATGAACCATCTCTGAGCCTAGTGCAGATAGATTTGAATGAACAAAAGGCAAAGTATTACAAGATGATGGAGTTCATTAGAAACAATTTCCTTCCAATAAATTTGACCAGAGCAAGGAATACAACATACCATATTGGCCCTAGCTCAGAGGAGCCATTCCCAATTGGCACTTTTAGTTCCTACTTTCAGGCTACTTTCTTTTCTCTATGTCAGATATTGGTTTTAAATCCAATTATAGTGATGCCGCCTGATTTTTTGTACATGGATATGCAAATACAACATCCATATTATATAGTGGTCTTCGACTTTTCCCCTTACCTTGAAGAAAATATTCATGAAGGGTTACTCGATATTAAGAATGAAGTAGCTGGTGCTAAATTCTCTTGGTTTTATTTACTCATGTATATGTTACCTTTTAGGAATGCGGATTACTTTGAGGGTACCATTAACCTCAAAAGGACAATTGATAACCAAGAGATTCCAGTACAAATCAGGAGCATTCATATGTGTTGGGATAGACAAGAGGCCAGTTTTGTAAGATTTGATAATAGTTTCGCTTCTAGGTTGAGGCAAAAGTCGATAGTAAATCAGCCAAGGATTCCAAAGGAATTACATGATTTTGTGAGACCCAAGGAGAGGTTACCTCTTGTCAGGATTCAACATAATTGGGGGGATTTTATCCCTTACGCTGTAAGTATTGTTATCAGAATCTACAGTTTCTCTGGATAGCCGCATGTACTACCATTCAACATTCCTTTGAGAATGGGTTTTGTTGAAGTGATGTGGCAAATATGATGCATTCAAGATAACGACTTAAAAGGAAAGGGAAAAGGAACGATTTTCTTGGATTACACTATCATCCCTTATTTTGTAATTTTGAAGGGAGGATATGAACATTTTAATAAATTCTTTTCTTGATATCATTTGGGGGTGAGTATAGCTAGACATAGTGATCCTGAGGGATTTTACAACACTTTAAAACAAGAATAAAAGAAAGCTTGTTTCCCCATGAGCATAACTTTCCTAAAGATATAATCAGGAATGAATTTATTTCCATGACTCGGGAATGGAGGAAAGAAAAGTGGATATTCTTTAGAAAGTTATGGGCTACAGTCCAAAAGATTGACCCAAAATATGACCCATTATAGGATTTTTCCCCATTTTGTGCCAAAGTTGATTTTGTTAAGAACAATTTTGATGAGTTAAAGAAGATTTTAAAGGAGATGATAGCCAAACTTGAAGAAGTTAATGACCAAAAACAATCAAGCTCACCACCTCCTTTATCTCAGAGAGCAGGTGGCATGGTAGGAAGGAGGCCTATTCAGGAATCTTCTCACAAAAGAGAAAGAGAAGAAATGAGTGATGAAGAGGATAGTAGCAATGAAAGTGGAAGGTTAATAAGGAGAAAGGGTAAGAAAATGATGAGTGAAGAGCCTTCCCCTAAAATACAAACTAAGCCTTTTCAGGGAATCAAGATCATTGATCTTGAAGATTCAGACAAAAGTCCCTCCCCATCAGTTGTATCATTTTCACCAGTAAGGTAGGGTGACGAACAAATGGAGGAAAACATGTTCATCGCAACAAGTGTAGAAATGCAGTTCAATGTTCCTGCCTTGCCTCCTAATTTGGAGTTGGATCTCACTGCTTTGGATATCTAGGGTAAAGCCTTCAAATATGAAAGAAAGGAGGCATGTGATAAGTTTCTTGAAGATGATGCTTTTGTGAGGCTTCCATCCTTTCTGCAGCTAGTATGGAAGATGAAGGTTGAGGAGTGCAAAAGAAGAATTAATGAGAAGAAGGCCCAAAAGCTAGATAGATCGGATCAAGAGAACCAAGAAGAAGTAGATAATGAGATGAGGGAAGAATTTAAGGAGATCACTACTGATGATTGCAGCAAGATTATAAGTCAGGATGGAGTCTTGATCTTGCTAGAATGGGACATAGCAGATGCAGTGGCATTTGATACAATCAGAAAGTCAAAAGGGCAGCATTTCAATTCAAAAGAAGAAGCAAGGTTAGCATTAAGAGGATCAGATTTTGTGGATGATTATGTGACCTTTGCAATATAGGCACTAAAGGAAGGACCTAGGAAGCCTAACATTAGTGATTTAAACCCCAATTTGAGGGGAAGCTTAATTATAAAAAGAGCATCTGAAACATCAAGTGTAGATGCTACAAAGATAAATGTTGATGTTGCTAAACTGACACATGAGAGTGCAAAAAGAGAAGCTTTAGAGAAGGTGGAGTTGATAAGAAATTTTCTCATAGGTGTAGTATGCTTCAAGAGTGTAACATCTCCTATAACTACAATGGAAATTTAGATTGAATTAATAGGTTCAACGTTGATTAAAAAATTCATATTGTTAAGAACCACTTAAAAAAACTTATATAAACTTCCCAAAATAATGAATAATGAATAGTTCTTTTACCCTTATAAATTTGAAACTAAATGATGATAGTTTACGTAAATTCTAAAAAAAAATTAGATAGCCCGATATTTATCTAGGTAGGAAATAATAAATTAAAAAGATTTTTATGAAAAGTAATAGACCTTCAAATAATAAAAGACAAGGATTTCAAACTAAATAATGATAATTTATGTTTCTAAATAAGTTTGTAAACTATTTATTTAAGTAAACAATAAAAAATTAATGAAAAGTGTTAGGAATTAGGAAATGTCAATTATATGCAGACACAAGAATCAAAAGCAAAAACATAATAACAACAAAGAGACAATATTTAACATGGTTCACCCAATCTCGGGCTACATCCACAAAATAGAGAGACCAATATTATTATCTAGTACATAAAAACCAATTACAACCAACATTTCCCTTGCAACTCAATACCAGTACAAAATTTTCCAAAATTCTCTATTGAAAACCCTAACCCTCAGCGTTTTTATCAAGACTTATCTTGGTTACAAAATTAGGGTTACAACATGCAAGGAAATAGAAAAATAACACCTGGCGCCTTTACAAAATAATAAGTCTTTTTGGCATCTTGGGGGCATTGCCCTCAAACCCCCATCAAACAATATGGGGGGAAACTGTGCCAATAGAAGTAGGGAAAATTTAACTTCTAAGTCCAATTAGGCTCCATATAACAACAAAAACTACTAGACCTTCAAATAATAAAATAGAAAGAATCGTGATATAAATCATGATTTAAAACCTTCAAATTAAAATTTAGATAAAGTGTTTTCCTTTTAGAATAGTTGAAAAAAAATTGAATGTGATAGTGTCTTGAGAATGTTAGGGCATGGCCACACGAACCTAGATGAAAGTACATCCCCCACTTATGGGATTCTTAGTATTTATCCTATATCTTATCTAAGAGAAAATACATTTTGGGTTCCCTAGTAGGGTGATTGGGTTAAGGTGAGCTTTGACTAGGCTACCCAAGGGAACTCAAGACCCTCGCCTTTTGCATTCTAAAATATTAGGAATAAATAATTTGGTAGTTATAGAGAGGAAACCAGAGAATGGAATGAAAAATGAGGTTAAATTAAGTGTCTTGGATATAATTCTAGTTTTAAAAATAGATGGTTATAAAAATGCATATAGGAGGGGATTCATTGATCATGTTTAATTCGAAACCCCACAAAGATATTCTAAATACAAAACTAAGAAAATACATCATAAGAATATGTAATTTTTGATTGAGCTAGAGGTTGTCAAAATTTATTACATGTATTGGGAGGGTAATCATGTTATAAATTGGCTTGAAAAATGGGTTGTTGACATGATAGAAACTTAGTCATTTGAAGTTAATATGATAGACATCTCATAGGCTCTAGATACCTAAATAGACATGACAAATTGACTGTGAAAAGGTGTAGCCATTAATTTTTATCAAATTCACATATGTTATGAGTTTTTACTATTTCTTCCCTTATACATTTGTTACAACCCATATTTCACAATGGATAATATTGAGAACCAAGGATGGAGAAATGACACTTAGGGAAAGGAAGACGAAGAGAAGATTGCATAAAAATTATAACATTACTAATCTAAAGGTGTTGGAGGTGATTAAGATTATCCTAGGGGATGTTTTTCTAAACTTGAAAAGTACAAATAATGAGTTAATAATTATTTTTCCTCAATGTCCATGGTATGGCTATTTGAGGATAGGGAGGATAAGACATTGGTGTAGGTCTTAATGATGAATCTCTTCAAGGCTCACTACTAGATTGGCATATAAAAGATATTCGAACAAATGGTTACATGCATTGGCTCACTAAAGAGGTCATGTAACCATGTATAACAATTTTGTACAATGGTTCATTGATCTCATTCATCATTTGGATGACTACAATAGACATCCATGAGGTCAAGCAACATGAGAAAAGAAATATAGTTTTTTAGAATTAGTGAAAAGAAACAATGACATAGTGGGTATACATAATTAATAAAAACAAGATACCCATCATACAAATAGTTCACATTTACAAAATCTACAAAGACAAACCCATTGATAAATTTGTTTTGAAATTCCTGCATCTAAAACATGTGCAAACTTACAAGGATATTTGACAACAATAATTGCTAGAATAGAGACATATCTTTTTGCATGGGAGAGGATAGAAAAATAGTGGTAGAGACTATGATGGAAAGCAAGATGAATCAAGAAAATCAAGTGTAAGAACACAATAAGGTAGAAAAATAGGAGACTTTCGAATAGGAATAAGAGAATAATCTTATGGAAGATGATCATTTGAAACATGTAGAGGAAGAAACTTCAATGGTATATATTTTTAATATTGGGAAATAGTAGATCATGAATTTTAATGTTAACTAATATAGCATGGTAGAGTTAGAGGAAATGAGGAAATAGTATATGTAGAACAAGCTTGAAATAAAAATGAGACCACCACCAATCATGGAGAAGATCCTTAAGATGGAGAATCATTGATGTTGCAAAGAGTTTTCTTAAATCCAAAAAAGGATAAATTAAGGCCAATTCGAAGCCAATATTTATTTTGAACAAGGTGTAAGGTGAGTGATAAATGTTGCAAATTCATTTAGGAACAATGGTAGCATCAATAACATTGTGTTTGAGAAAATGATGAAAAAGCTAAGCATCCCAACCCATATAGAGTTTTTAGGTTGCAAAAGGAGCATCACTTAGTGGATGAACAATGTTTGGAGAATTTTTATATTGGAAACTAGAAGGATGGATTCATGTGTGACACAATGCCAATTAATTTGTGTCATGTATTCTCTTGAGTAGACCATGTCAATTTTATAAACAGACTATCCATGATGGCCAATTGAATGCATATGCAATTAACAGCAATGGAAAAGATTACATCTTCAATCCACTAAATAATAGGGCGGAGGAGAATGAAGAAAAACCAAAAGAATGTTTGATTTATAGATAGAAATTGTTTAGAGAATTCAAAAGAGAGAATTGATTGTTTGCCATAGTTTGATTTATAGACCCTCTAGCTTTGCAAGTTATTGTTATTGTCCTTATTTGAAGGAAAATTTTATGAATAGAGCACAATGTCAATATCATCCTGGGAGTTAAAAGGTATGAAGGCTAGATCAAAATCATCCATGTCTTCTGAAGAATCACTCCCAGCTTCCATCTCCTTCTTGTAATGTTTCTCTTGTTCTTCTTCTTCAGCCTACAACTCCTCATCCTCCATGTCCTCACTTGAGGATTCGTCCACATCCTCTAGGTTAAATTATTTTACCAAATCAAAGGTACTCACTTTAGGTTCAATTTGAACCTTCTTATCCTTAGCCAAGAGTCGAGCAGACCTTGTTTCACCAGAAATACTCTCCTCCTCCATTTTATTCATCCTTTCCTCATCATTTTCTAACTCCTATAAGTCGAGGTCAATGGTGATGATTTTCCTAGTAGAGTCTTTCTTAGTCTTCTTGTCTTTGATAGGGTTATTTTTGGGGATTTCTATTTTTTTCTTATTAGGGTTAATTTTGAGTAGGGAAACCTCAAGGAATTCCATTTCCTACTTATCTCAAGGTTTCTTTCTCTTAGATTTGGCCAGAGGAGTGCTATTAGGTGAATGCAGGGGGTTTGTTTCAATGAACACAATTTTGATAAATAACCCACAAATTTCATTTTTAGGCTCAACATTTCTAGGCAAGGAGAGAAAATAGCTATGATAAGGGGAGTGTCAAAAGCATACTTGCACATGACATAGATTAATCCTTTATGAAGTAGAGAATTAGCCCCATAGGTAATTCTAGACTCTAGGGACATGTAAAAAGAAAACAGGGTAAAATAATCCCATCACCATGCCTAATATGATTAAAAATGGGGAAATGATAACCAAGCATTGAGGTATAATGACCCTCTAAAGTGAATTATTTCATAGAAAAGTAGCTAACTATACGATAGGGCTTAGGGAGAATGGAATGGCCATACCCATTATGAACCACCACTGGGCGTTATCCTTTCTCGAAGAACTTCTTCATGTAGTATTTGTAGTCTCCACATCTTCTTCTTTCCACTTTTTCCCCTTCATTCTGAAACTCACTCACCCCCAATATAAGCTTTGGTGACACGATAAAAGATATACGACCAAGAGACACTTCATTGTTCTACCAAGAATTGCAGAACCTCACAGATAAGGTCCTATTGTAACCTTTCATGGTCATAATAAAGGAAGTCATGCAACTCTTCAACTTAGTTCTCTTCAAAGTGTCCCCATATCAATATGATTCTTCATAGTGCAGAAAGATTAAGTATAAAAGAAACTGAAAAACAATCTGTAACTTTTAAAAGCTGCCTTGTTTGTTAAAACATATTAAATTTAAAAGGCTATTTTTGGCTTGATAGATTTCAGTGTCCACACATGTGAGCATCCCATTCACATTATGGGAAATTAAGCTGCCTCAAAAAATAAATCTGCCACCTTTCCATCAAATGATTTTTCCATCCTTATTCATTAAACCAAGGCAAGAGGGAAAAGGTAGCATACATCTAGCTATACTATTCTAGTTAATAATATCTACGTCACTAATTTTCCTACTAGGCATCCAACACATCACCAAAATCATCCAACCTATCAACATCCCAGTTACATTCTTATAAGTCATCAAAAAGAAATATGAATTTGAGAATTCTTGGTGCGCATTAAAATGAATTAGGAAGGGAGCAGCCCGAGCATAATTACGTCCTCAAATAATTGACCGAGTCACTATGGAAGGGTTTTTCCCACTCCATAGCCGAGATATTTTTTTATCCAACTAATCTCTCAGTATAATTAAAGTGACACCAATCCTTTTTAGTTAATCCCTAATTCGTATCCGCATCCACCATGCAATTACCTTCCCTATAAGTATGTTGGATTTTAATTTTGCTGAAGACGCCCAATAGCCTTTTATATTTTCCAATAATGTCTTTTCTCTCCCATGGAACATTTGTAGTAACATTCAGGAAATTGACCGCAAGTTTCAAATCTCCTTCCAGAATCATATTTTTGCCTTATGGCGATGGAGGCGTCACAGACCCTGCCAAGAAGCCAATACTTCGGCCCTATTATTCGCTCCTTTTCCTAGATTTTCACAGTAACCTTCTATCATATAGCCTTTGTTGTCTCTTAAAATGCCACCCACTCTAGATAAACATGGGTTCCATTTCGAACAACCATCAAAATTGCACTTTAGCCAACCTTCTTGAGGAGGGATCCAGGTGCAATTCTTCATTACTATCATATTGTGCCAATTCATTCTATAAGACTATGATTAACTCCCCATCTCTGTTTTAATCTCAGGTCCATTGAGCTTGGCATTACTTTGGACTTTTGTGGCTGAGTTGCATTAATGTTCTTCTTAACTTGCTACTTAATGATATGGAATAACACCTTATTGCTCTGGGAATTGTTCCTAAATACCTTGTTATTTCTTAACTTCCATCTATTACAGGCCATGAAAGGAGGAATTTGAAGCCATAGGTTTCTAATAACTAGGTGGGTATAAGGGCTAAGGGATCGTTGTTCAATTAGGTCTTTTCTGGAAGGGTCCAGCAGATACCTAGATCTGCAAGCAGCTTATCCCAAATTTCCTTAGCAACTTGACAGTGTTGAAACAAATGGTTAATGCTTTCAAGGTCTTTATAGCATAAGACATAAACCCTCCTTTATTCAGATTATAAATCGTTACAATGCTTTCAAGGTCTTTATTAAGAATGCACAGGGATTTAACAACCAAATCCATTCATCTTCCATATGAGGAGAGAAAAATGAGAAATCACCTTAATAGATATACAGACTGAAGCGCTTTCACCAATTGATCATAGAGATGGGCTGGCATATCCGCATTTCCAAGCACCATATCTTCCAAGATTTTCCATTTAGCTTTGTCCCCTTGCCATATAATATAATCATGAAAAAATTTGCCACAATTATTGATGAGAATCTACTTTTATTTTTTTAATTGAGGTAATTATGAGAGGGCAAAGTCCTTAATCCACACATCATCCCGGATTCTAGTGCTCTTCCCATTTCCAACCAGCCTTTATCCACCTTTTCTG
This sequence comes from Cryptomeria japonica, assembly GCF_030272615.1. Taxonomy (NCBI): domain Eukaryota; kingdom Viridiplantae; phylum Streptophyta; class Pinopsida; order Cupressales; family Cupressaceae; genus Cryptomeria; species Cryptomeria japonica. Next base: position 241,435,293 of record NC_081407.1, on the reverse strand, counting down.
AGAGTAGACTTAATTTTAGATGCATTCTTCCAAATAATTGAACCCGAGGGTAATTCACTCTCGTTGAGGAAACAACAACTTCTACCATTACTGATGCATTTATCATTAACGATACTTGCCTAGTGTTTTTTCCCTTCTATCAGCTGCCAACCGATTTTGGAGATTAAGGCCCGATTAAAGGATTTGATTTCTCTTATGCCAAGTCCACCAGCTCTAATGGAGCAGAAAACGTTTTCTCAAGCCACCAGGGAGAGCCTGTTTTTTTCTTCAATTCCCATCCATAGGAAACATTTTTGAATTTTTTCTATCCTTCGGCAACACCATTCAAAGAAAAATGGTTATGTTTACCTAAAGGTTCAACGAGGGAGACAAGACATTAGCACAACTACATGAGAGTAACTATCGTTCGTGGATGAGCACAAATGTAAAAAAAAGGGTGAAAGGTTGTCAGATATGTCAACATGCAAAGCAAGTGAGGAAAAACATTAGATTATACTAGTCATTTCCGATATTAGAGCGTTAGCATGAATTTTATTTTGGGGTTGCCATGAATACAAAGACGTAACTGTTTTTTTTTTTTGTTTTTTTAAAGTATATAGATTTTAAAAAAATGACTCATTTTACACCATAACAAAAGTGTAGTGATCTTCCCATGTATAGAATTATTTTTCAAAGAGTTAGTTAAACGACTTGCAAAAAAGTATTGTTATAGACTAGGACACCAAATTTATTTGTCATTTTTGATATACTTCGTGGAAGAAGATGGGAACATTTGGGTTTTATCTCAGCCTACCATCAGATTTTAGTAGATAGAGTGTTGTAGCGGAGAATTTTATTGAATACATCCATGTTTTAAACAAAGAAGTCAAAGAAAATGTAGAAAAGAATGCCATAAAATATAAGGAATGTGCTGATGTTCATAAGTAGTGCAAGAATTTCAGGTTGATATTTTTGTGACGGCACAGCTGCCGAAAGAAAAGTTTCCACAAGGAACCTACATCAAGATGAAGCAGAAAAAGAATTACCTATTCAAGGTTTTATGGAAGTTCTCATCAAATGCATATGAAATTTAGCTTCCAATTGGCATTGATATTTCTCCAATATTTAATATTATAGATTTGTATGAATATCATGAGTATAAATCAAGTGGACAAAAGAGTACACTTTCAGATTTGTTAGTTGCACCACAATGGGTACACCAATTGTAGAAGGAGATTGATAGTAATCTGAAGTCATATATAATCAGAATAATTTTAAATATAACAACTCCTCACTAAATCATATTTTGAAGTTCTAAGTGAAAATAGCTAGTATTTGACCAAAAATATCAATGCATCTCCGCACTTTCCTTGTAATCTATCTAAATCGCATCTATAGTCTTCCTCTAACAAACAGGAAAATTTCATTATAGTTTAAGATAATAGAAAGTAACATGAGTTTTGGGAGGGATAAAATAAATAAATCTTCTCATATCTATTTCTTTGTTCTTTTTCAATTAATTTTTTTTAATGTTATTGATAAAAATTCATTGCCTTGGTATCAAAAAAAATAAAAAAAAAATAAAAAAAATTATAATTTCTTATTAATTTATTATTCAAGAAATCCAAAAACACTAGAATCCACAAATAAGAACCACAAAACAAACATAAATCAAAAGATCATGACTAATCACTACAATTTCTCTTAATTATTCTCTTGATGTTCTTCACCTTCCTTCATTTCAGGATGTCGGGAACTCTTTTCTGTACTCTCGTTCTTAACGGGGCCTTTCTTTTTCTTTTTTCCCTCTTCTATTTCTCCCTCTTCTTTTTCTCCCTCTTCCTCATCACTATCCTGCACATATATGATATAAAGATGCCAACATTATATTCATATAGTTTCATAGTTTTGAACTCTTTTATATTTAAAAATATAATCAATTTGAAAAAGAAGGGTAATGAGATTATTAGAAGCTACAGAGGAAGAAGAAGAGCTGCTTGTGAGATGGAGTTCTTTAAGCAAAGCCCTGTAACGTGCTTTCCTTTCAATATCACTGGGTTGTTTGGGCACCACAGCTGCAGGGTGAACAGGGTTGACACGCTGTTCGTTTGTTTCCTCTGCATTCTCCTTCCCAGGCAAACTAAGGACATCACGATCCTTCTGCTCTGCTTCATTTGTCTCCACTGTTACTTCACACACAGGAATATTTTTCATCAAACCCCCTTGCTGTGTGTTTCCTTCAATTTCACTTGATTGTTTGCGCTCCTCCATAGGACTCACAGGAAATGCATCCTCCTGCTGCTGCTCGTTTGTTTTCTCTTCATTTTTCTTTCCAGATAAACCAGAGATCTCACCATCTTGTTGCTCTGTTGCATTTGTTTCCGCCATTACATCACACAAGAGAAGAACTTAACAGTACAAAGAGAAAAATGTAATTGAAAGAGTTTGAGAAAGTGGCTGGAGGTAAAGGTAGATTCATAGGCTTGGGCAGGCATGGAGACGTGCTTGCGACGGTTAATCTCCTGGCAGATGATTGATAGTATTGTCAGTTACATGAATCCAGGATGTTATATATAACTCGCACTAAATTTGGCCCTCGAAAATAATTTTAGTATTGCATGGCGAACAAGCATTGAAAATTGGATGCCACTCATTTATTATAACTAGTATATTTATTATAACTAGTATATCTATCTTTAGAGAAATATAGGTAAAGTATACTTAAATATCTTAGTTTAAAATTTAATTTTTACATATTTTTCAGTTCAAATAATTATAAAAGCTTTTCATTTAAAAACATTGTTCAAACAATTTCTCTGTGTCATTATGGCCTTGGTCTACTAGTGAAGTTGTATAGCAACAATTTGATACCTAAAATCACAGCCAAAATCATATCACAATTTTGAGCAGATGCATAGATTTCAAGTTCAACCAAAACATATCTAACACACTTTATCAGAGGGTGAGGCAAATAATCGAATAATAGACTTTTAATGGAAGTAAGAGTTGTTATTCTAGGATAAAGCTTGGAGTTAAGGTTTGGGTTAAGGTTTAATTAGGGTTATGGTATGTTAGCATAAGGATTTAGTTAGGGTTAGGATTCCATTAGCTCTAGATTAGGGATATTATGAAGGTTAGGGTTTGATTACATGGTAAGGGTTTAGTTATAGTTAGGGCTAGGTTAGACTTCAATTAGGATTACCGTTAGTATTACAATTAAATTAAGGTTAGAGTTAGTGTTATAGTTCAAAAAGGGTTAGCATGGTTTACTGTAAAGTTTTAATTACGGTTAGGTTTCAATTAGGTTTAGGTTAGGGAGATAATCAAGGTTAGGTTGGGTTTAGAGTGGTAAGGTTTAAATCAAAGATAGGATTTAATTATGATAGGATTAATTTTAAGGGTTTTTTTTTTTAGGATTTAATTATGATTATATTAGGGTTAGGGTTAAGGTTAGGCTAGGGTTTTTGTTGGGTCATAATAAGGGTTACCGTTCTAAAAATATTCTTTGGGTGAGGTTTAAATAAGAAATTTCTTTAGTATTACAATTCAGTTAGATTTCAATTAATTAAGGCTAGGTTTACTGTTAAAATTTGATTGTAACCCTAATAACTATTATATTAATGCATCGTAGAAAAAATAATGACTATTTAAAAAATATACCCTAACCTTAAATGAATTGTAATACTAACCCTTTGACTAATTCAACCATATCCCTAACCCTAACACTAAGTCTAATTAAACCAAGCATTATCCTACAATACTAACCATAATTGTAGCGTAGCCTTAACCCTTAACCTATTCTTACCACAATTGTTCAACCTAACCCTAATCTTAACACTAATCCTAGAATAATACCCTAACTACAACTTGAAACCTAATCTAACCATAATTGGACCATATCCCTAAAATTAACCCTAGAACCATAGTTGGGTTGTACTTCTAATCAAATTGTAGCACCAAACATAACCCTAACCCTAATTTAACACTAATATTAATTCAACTGTAATCCTAATATAATATTAACCCTAATCTATCTAAAACCGTAATCCTAATTGAACTCTAATACTAATTTAACTCAAACCCTAATGTAATTGAATCATAACCCAATTTCTAACCTAATTGAACTCCATCCCTAATTATAATTGAACCCTTATGGCAATTTAAATACCCTAATCTAAACCTAATTTAACCCCAACCCTAATTGAACCTTTGTGCTAGTTTAATCCATAACCCTAATTAGACCTTAACTTTGAAACCATGCTTTATTATAGAACCTTGACCCTAACATCATGATTTATCTTTAAACCCAAACCATTTTTTAATCCTAACACTAACTCTAACCCTAATATAATTGTTGTAATAACCTTAATCCTATTTGAACCCTAATCCTAATCATCAAACTAAATCTAACTGAACTTCAATATTTACCATATACATTATCCTAGAATAATAACCCTAGTTGCAGCCTAACTTTAACCCTAAACCTAATCTTACCATAATTGAAACCTAATTGAAAACCAACCCTAAACTTAATTCTAACCCTATAGCCAAACCCTTCCTCCAACTTCAACCCTAATTTAACCATAATTAAATCCTAACCAAAATAAAATCCTAATTGTGCTTCAAACTAATTATAATCAAACCCTGACCCCAATCATAATCAAAGCCTTATTTATCCATATTCAAACCCTAACACCAACTTCAATTGTAATCTAGCCATGATGCTATTATTAATACTATACTATTCTTTGATATGAAATAATATGTTATCTTAATCCAGTTACATATTATTAAATATATTAATATCATACTAATATGTTAATATTATACTAATATATTAATATTATATTAATATAATTATTTGTATTAAAAATAAAGTCTATGATGAAAGATTATTTATTATTCTTTAACATAATAAATTCGAAACTACTTTAATGATATATTGTGTTTGAAACATTTTTGCATATACATAACTTTGATTTTTTCAAATTAGAAACATTATAATTTAATGATTAAAATTTAGAAACATAAAAAATCTTTTTGTTGATAAAAATCTATAGAAAAATCACATCTATATAATAAAATAGAAATTACTTTAATGATATATTATTTTCAAACATTTTTGTATTTATATATAACTTTGATTTTTTGAAATTAGAAACATTATAACTTTATCATTAAAACTTAGAAACATAAAAAATCTTTTTGTTGATCTTTGTAAATTGAAAACTAAAAATTATATATTACTTTTCAAATATTTGTATAGGCATGTAATTTTGATTTTTTGAATTCAGAAACATTATAATTTTATGTTTTAAGATTTAGAAACATTATGATTTTAATTATTGTAACAATTCAATAAATAGAGAATGGAGTAGTATTTAGGCATATATTAATTAAAAAATGTTACAATACTATTGATATCTTTTACATATTCAAGTATACACTTGATATATCATTTTAAACTTGCACACACCAAGACTTCATAGTTATCATTATTTTCATAATATTGATGTATATTTGAATTTCCTTTCTTTAATTTGAAATAAATGTACCTTTTTAATGAATATTTTAATATTAGATATTTGATGAGATCTTTTGTAATAATATTTATGCTTGCTAAAACAAATTATAAAAAATATATATTTTATGAACAACTTTTGAATAAAACTGTTTTAAATAATAATTGTCCAAATAATCAATACCAATATTATTTATGAAACCTACGTTAAATATTAAATATTGATTAAATTATTTAATTAATAAATATATAAATAATACATTAAAAAGAAATGCAAAATAGCCACTCTTACTAGTTTTTCAAATTTGCTTTCATTATTTTGTAATCAATGCCTTCTATAAAATAATGTTATGGGTTAAAATAAAATGTTAATGAAGTGATTTTAATGAAAGAATTAAGTGAAGAAGGTAATCTAATCTTAGAATTAAGATATGCTGCCCTCATCTTCCTTTCTAAGCATGGCGCAAAAAATGAAAAAAGTTGATTACCCAACTGCTACTCCCCAAACAAGAAACGGTCGTTTATGACGTGGCAAGACTTGAAGATCGAAGGCTTCTAGATCAGCTGCCTTAGTGGATTTTTCCACCTCCTTGAAGATTTGATGCATATGCTTACCCAATCTGCCTTTCTAAGAATGGTGCAAAATGAAAATAATTATTACTCAACTCCTACTCCCCCAACAAGAAACAGTTGTTTATGACATGGCATGACTTGAAGATTGGAGGCTTCTAGGTCAGCTGCCTTTGTGGAGTCCACAGTTATGTAGTCATATTCATCGCGCAGTAGGATGGAGGGCCCAAAAGCTCAAAATCTCTAATGCTTAGCAAAATTTCTTGGCGGGAGAAAAGAAAACCATTGACAATTAAACATTGTTTTAAATTTGAATTCAAATGTGGCCCCACTAGGAAAATCCCTTGATTTTGAATGACTTCTTTGCTACTTTGTTCTTTTGACAACTAGGTTTCAATTGAACCTGAGTTTAGGCGCCCACTAGCTTAGGGAAGTACCAGCCGATGACAACTTGGACAAATCATCCGCATACGCATTTTCCTCTTTCAATATGTGATTGCAGATGTAGTTGTCAAAAGAAGGAAGCAACAAAAAATCCATTCAGAATTAGGGGATTTTCCTAGTGGGCCACATTTGAATTCAAATGGAAATGAACATTTAATTGTAAAAGCATAATATTTTTTACAATTCTATTAACCAGTACAGAAATCCCGATGTGGACTCTTACCGCAGGTGACCAAGTTGGAGATATTTTAACAAAGCCCCTATCAAAAGAGGAGATCCACCTCCTAATGATAGATTTTGCATGCATATACTTGGGATCATTTCATTTGCATGCGGACATTTGATCACGACTATTCAATGGATCGACATGTATGTATTCAAATAAAGGCTACATTCAAAATAGTTTGGGGGATATTATTTTTGACTAATTATTAAATAACATTGAGCTACCAACTTCGTCCATGACTTAATTTTAATATTTTAGATTATGATGTGCTTTGCATGTTGAAGAAACATGACCACATAACCTAGAAATGTTCTTATTGATGAATGGACTATTATCATGAGAATGGGAGAACTTCGAAGCAATATGCATGGAAATGTCATATTGTAATATATTGTCTTCAAATATTGGACATTGATACATGTTTGTTTGTATATAATTATGCTAAAGATACTTGATGGTGTCTTTTATGTGGCTAGCTTTTAGACAATGTTTGCTTTATAATATGATGTATAAATTAACTTATTATTTATGAAGTGCATGTGATCATTATTGAATACAATTTTATAGGGAATGAGAAGACTTGGAAATGTTATTTAGATATGATTTATGTTATTTATGCTTGTTAAAGTCCCTTTGCTTTAGCTATAAAGTTTTCATCATAGACTAATGCTTGAAATTGAGTATGTAGCTACCCAAGGTCAATGAAATGGTTAGGTATCATGGTGATCTTTGAGCTAAGCATGTTAAGATAACATAGCCTATTTGGAGAGGCTAAGGTCTTCTATTATGTCTTTGTGTTGTGTTGTAGAAAAAATTAGGTGTGGTAAAATTTGTGCATGATGTTAGTTATGAGATGTGTTTTAAGGTTATGTTAATGTGATTTTTTAAGTGGGTGAAATAGTAAATCTGACATTAAATTGTTTTTGTGAAACCAATGTTTATTCCGTGTTTGAATGAGTTTATTGAGTTATTTTTCTTATAGTATGTGTTTCTTAATCTTCTAGGCCAAAGTGCTATCAGGTAGGATCCTTTTGGAAACCTTAAAGTTGGTTATATGTGAGTTGTGATCCCTCTTATATGAGAATTATTAAATGTGATGGGTTTTGACCACATAGAAAAGTTGGGAAATAAAGCATGAGAGAATGGGGTACACTTGGCCCTTGAAATTAAGGTGGTGGGTGCAGAGGACGAAGAGGGAATGGAGAAATTTGATTCTTCCTTATCCACAGGTTTTAATTCCTCATCAATTAATTTTCTTGAGAAGGCCACCTTCTTGCCTCCTTTGGGCCCCCTCCCCCTTTCCCTATCAATTCCCCATAGGCTTGATTTCTTTGTTGTAATAGATAAGGTCATTTTTTGTGAGAGGTCTACAATAAACAAGATGTTGTCATTTGTTAGATCCTCTCCTTGTTGAATATAGCTAAGAAAAAGATTACCAAGTTGGAGACAGTTGCTGAGGTGGAGGCACAAAGTACTAGTTAGGCTATGGAAGAGAAGGACAAGAGGGTTTTGTTGGTAGGAAATGACATGGTGATTAAATTTTAAAAATAAAAATAAGTGAAGGAGAAAATTAAATAAATCAATACAAAGACCAATCAGAGGGCTAAGAGGAAGGATATTAAAGAACTTAAGAAAAAGTATGAGACTCTGAAACGCAAAGTACACGAGATGAATACCCTTAGCAAAGATTTGAATATGAAGAACTTTGCCTATCTTCATGTCATTCATTAAAATATTGAAAGAAGGAAGTATATGAGGAAGCGCTATCCGAAGTCTCCAACAAACTGCATTGGACCCCAATACCTCTAGAGTTAGGGCTACTTCAGATTCCATTGTTGTGTCCTTTAGGAATCATTCCAATAAAAAGCTATCTATTACTGATAAAATGAAAGTGGTTTTCCATGATTAGAAAGTTGATAATACCCCCACGCAGTAGACTACTTTGTTGTATCTTTGACGAGTGATTGGTTGTGTAGTTTTTTGTCGTCCAGTTGTGTTTTGGTCTGGTTCTTATTATCTACTAGTTTTTTATGTGTTTTAATTTTAGTATTTTGCTAGACACTCATCCCTCACGAGCCCAAGGTAGATGCTTTGTAGAGGTCATGTACAAGGTTCAGGCATATCCCACTTTAATAAATCAGAATGTTGCTTTGAAGACCTTCTATAGAACAACCCTAAAGTATTCAAAATTGGGACAAACCAATGGATTAATGTCATTCATAAATTACAATGAATCTAAACAATTTCCTCGATAGACATGAATTACAAATGAATATGAATAGAACTTGAGGTGGTTATGTTTCCAATAGTTAAAAAAATTGGTTCTTTTGGGTGGTATGAATATTAATCTATCCAATCTTTTGTTTTTTAAATTAAAAAAATTAAACAAGATTTTTATAGTTTGCGTTTAACATTTTATTTAAATAACTTTAAAATATCATTTATTTTTGTTTCTATTGGTTGATATTGGAAATACTTAGTACAATTTTTTATTATTATTTTTTTTAAATTACATGTCGTAAAATATTTAATTCATTGAATCAAATATCAATTGCATTAATGGCTTCAATGTGGCGTTATTCTATACATCATAGATTTTGACATTGTTGTGTAATTTTTGATTGGTCGATTTTAGAATTAGCTATTGCAAACATAAATAATTGGTTAACTTGCCATCCTTACTAATGTTTTGAGTGACAGATGAAGGTGACAAAATAAATTAGATTGATAGGCATTTCCAAATACACTGAAAAAATAATTGGAATTAGTTTTATCAATTTCAATTTAGTTTCTAATATCTATATATAATACTTTATTTTTTTATTATTGAGTTTGAATCATATTAATATCTTCAATAGTATTGAACTCTATTTTATGTCTTGATATTTAAAAGACCTATAAAACTAAAAAACTATGTAAAACTATGAATTGAGATATGTCACCCAATAAATTCAATTAATATTCATTTCATTGATAATATATATACAATCTTATCTTAAATAAAATATTAAAAAATATTGTCATGTAGCTTCTCAAACAACTCAATAGTTATTTTTGAATAATATCAAACAATTAATATGAATAATATTTGTCAACAAGTATTAAATAAATTAGTATCTTAAACTAATAGATTAATATCATTATAATATATTCTTAAAAATTATATAAAATATAGATAAATCTATTTCTAAATTTAATCTTATTTTACTAATAAGAAAAAATTAATAAAAATCAATAATATTAAAGAAAAAATGATTATAAATTAACAAAACTATTATAAATTTTTATTATTTTGATAAGCCAAAAATTAAAAAAAACAATACAGTCCACACATCCAAATCACAAAACAAACACACATCAAAACACAATGAATTAAAGCTTATAGGAGGAGGATGTTATTGAAAATGATATTAAAGTTGATATGGAGGTGGAAGATGACCCTCACTTCTCTGAAGGTGAGTTACCGAATACTACAAAGTCTTTATCAACAAAGAATTGCTTTAATATTTTGGCAGAGATCCTTTATCCACTCTTGTTGGCACCGTCATTAATCCCACAAGGTCTGGATATGAATTTGGATCAAAACATCTAGAAACTCTTTCAGGAATACATGAAAGATGATGAAGGTTTGGATTCTATTCTAGATACCCCCCTAGCAGTATTGTATTCTTAGATCAAGGAAAAAAGGAAACTGGGTCTGTAGGAGAATAAAAAGGGCAAGGAGAAACCTGACTTTGGATCCTGCCCCCCCCAAGAAGGGTTGCAAATCTCTCATTGAAGCTAGATCTCAAGATGGGGTAGTGGAGAATCAATAAAAAATTACAGATCTTTGGAAAGTACACAAGGGAAAACCCCTTCGCGAACAACAATGAAAAACATATCTTGGAATGTTAGGGGTCTCAATGCACCTAATAAACAGAGGGTGGTCAAAAGAAGGATTATTTTGGTTAGTGCAGATGTCACCCTCCTTCAAGAAACCAAATTAGATTGTGAGAAAGTTATCTCTTTTGGTATTGGTATTAGCTCTCTATTCCATTCATCCCTGCAAATGAGAGTTGCCTCAGAAGGGGCCTCTCGGGGTATAATGATAATCTAGAAGCCTTCTCAAGTTCATGTTGAGGGTAGTGCTTCTAACAAAAATTGGTTGTTAGTCAGAATCATTTCAAGGATCAAAACATTTTTGCTTTATTTCAATGTTGAAACTAGTGAAGCAGAAATTGTTACAATGGAACGCTCATCATTTTAAAAACATTTTATCATCCAAAAAATCATAAGAGGAGCAGTTGGCAGTCTTAAATGATAAGATCATCTCTGAGGGAATGGATCAAGAATGTTTTGAACAAGAAAAGAACCTAATCATGGAATATGAGGATATCCTTTCCAAAGAAGAAATATTTTGGAAGCAGAAGTCCAGAGAGAATTGGCTCAGAATGGGAGATAAAGATACGAATTTCTTCCACAATGTGACCAAGATTAATAGGAGTAAGAACTTGATTTCTAAATTCGAGACAAATTATAATAAAACTAGAGAGGATCCTAAAGAGATTAAGAGAGAAATCATTACATATTACTCTAATCTTCTAAACAATGTTGAAGGCTCTCACCTGACAGAACATAAATTTTTTTTGGCTTTAATCCCAAAGATCATAACAGATGAACAAAATCACAAATTAAATGAGAAACTATCTCTGGAAGAAGTATCTCAAGCTCTCAATTAGCTTCCCTTTGGAAAGGCTCCCAATCCGGATGGCTTTCATTTTGACTTTTTCAAGAAATGCTGGCATATATTTTGTCAAGATCTTACAGAAGCTTTAGAATGCACAAGAAGACCGGGTAAATTGCTCAGAGAAATCAATAACATGTTTATTCCTTGCATCCCAAAAAAGGAGAAAGCATCAAACCTAGGAGATTTCAGACCTCTCTGTCTCTATGCACCACAGTTTACAAAATCCTTTCAAAAGTCATGACAAACAAAATGAAGCCTCTTATGGACAACATTATATCAAATGAGCAAACTGGTTTTGTTCCTGGTCATTCAATTTTGGATGTGGTCATCGTGGCACAAGAAGCCATCCACACTCTTCAAAGCACAAATAGACTAGGCATGATAATTAAGTTAGATATTTCAAAAGGTTATGATAATGTAGATTGGCTATTCATTTGCAAAATTATGCAATCTTTTAGCTTTGCCAAACAATGGATCAACTAGCTCTGTGAATGCATCTCTACATCCAAATTTTCTATTCTGATAAATGAAAAGCTAGCAGACTTCTTCTCTTCTTTAAGGGGCATTTGGAAAGGATATCCTATATCTCCATTTCTCTACATCATAATGGGAGAAGCTTTAGGGAGGGATATAAATCAAGACAATCTAACAACCTTCTAGAGGGACTCAAAGTAACCACAAATTTTGTTGTCACACATCAGCAATTTGCTAATGATAATCTTCTGTTGGGTGCAACAAAAGTCAAGGAAGCAACCCAACAAAATCTACTACTAGAATCCTTTGGAAAGGCCTCAAGACAAATAAGTAATATAGAAAAATCAAAAGTATTCTATTTTTCCACTCCTAACCTCATACAAGCTAAGATCCTAAGAACCCTCCAATGCAGAGCAGGAGCACTTCCATGTACACATCTGGGAATTCCAATTGATAGAGGAATAAGGAGAAATAAACTTTGGGATCCTCTAAAGCTAAAGATAAAGAGAAAAGCAGTGATTTCGGCCCCACCTATTTACTTATTATCCATCTTGTCTTTAATAGCTCGTACATATTCCTACATCATCAAGAAGATGAGAATTTTCTTTTGGAAAAACTTTGAAGAAAACCATAAAATTGCCTTATTCACATGGGATAAAATTATCAAACCTAAGTCAATGGGGGGTTTAGGAATTAAAGATCTAAAATTGCAAAACAAAGCCCTTGGGGAAAAACTAGCTTGGAAGTTTATGAAAAAACCTAATGCAACATGGGTTAAGATGTTGGCAACTAAATATCTTTTGGATCAAGATCACCATAATCTCCTTAGAGAAAAAATTCCTTTGAAAGGATCTAGAACTTGGAATTTCATTGTCTCCTATAGAAATCTGATTTCAGACTCCATGTCTTGGGATATTCATGATGGAACCTCTAGCCTTTTCTAGGATGACTCATGGGAGGGATATCCTAGCATTGCAAACTCTCTCAACATTCTGATAGCAGAGCACTGGCTTAAGCAACATTGGGGATCCCAAGTCAGTTACTATATAGTGGTGGAAAGGACTTCAAATATGTAAGGATGGAGGTGGAAGTTTATGGATGGATTACCTATTCTAGGGGTTGAATTAGAACAACTATTAGATCTATTAAAAGTAAGAAAAATCAACCCTAGAAGAGGGAAGGATGCTTTAATTTGGGCCTCCCCCAAAATAGGGCAGTACAATACTAAAGATGGTTACGGAGTTTTAGTCAATGCTCCAAATCAAGATGAATAGGACATTCCAATTAGGCTTTTTTGAAGTAGTAAGATTATTCCAAAAGCGGGGATTTTTGCATGGCTAGCTTTCCAAATCAGAATTTTAACTACATAAAAGTTCACTAAAATGGGCTATGAAGGGCCTTCTAGATGCATCATGTATAAAGCCCATGTAGAGACAATTGATCACCTTCTTTTGAATTGCTCCTTTGCCTCAAAATGTTGGCGATGGCTTTGTGCAAAATTGAGTTGGATTTCAGCTCTGCCTAATGACATAATTTCTCTTTCCCAATGTTGGCCTCTTCCTTTGAAGGAAAGCACCTTGAGCTAGATTTTGGAAGTTTCCCTGTCTTGCCTTGTCTGGGAAATTTGGAAAGAAAGGAATCAAAGGCTCTTTGATAATAAATCCATAAGGTTTGAATTAGTCCTAAACTCAATTGAAATGTCAATTGTTGAGACAGTAAACTACAAATTATCTTTCTCAATAGAATCATCCAAAATTTTCTCTTCTTGGGATGAAAGTATAAGGAAAAATTGCCAAGGAATTAAGAGTCCTCCCTCTTTTGGGCAAAAATTGAAGTTTAGAAAGAAAGCTATTTGGACCCCTCCTAAGCGTGGGTGGTTAAAATTGAATATTGATGGTGCTTCCAAAGGCAACCCAAGCCCTTCAGGCATGGGATATGTGATTAGAGACCACTCAAGCTCAATCATTGGGAAAATGGCTAAGACAATGCCACTGGACACTAACAATATAGCAAAACTTAAAGCCTTACAGTTAGGATTAATGGATTGCATCAACCATGGATTAAGAAACATCACACTGGAAGGAGATTCAGAGATATCAATCAATGCAATCAAAATGCAAAAAACCCCAAACTGGCGGCTATAGGCAATTCTAGATAGTATATCAAAAAACTTGGTGAAGCTAGAGAAATATGAGGCAAATCATATTTTTTGAGAAGCGAACACAGAGGTAGATGCCCTCTCAAAAGTTGCAGCAGAGGGCACTTCTATTCACTAGTCGGAATAGGGAGGCAATCAGCAAGGCTAACTATTACAAGTTAATTATGCAAAAAGGATTCCCTCGGGTTTGATGGGTGCATGGTATGGCTATCAAAGAAAATGAAAAGGTCTAGTAGATCCTCTTCTTTCTTTATTTTATTTTTAAATCCAATCCATGGCGCTTAAGTTTAGGGAATGACTATTTTTTTGAATTCAAATTTCTGCCTTCTTCGAGAATTAAGTGGACTCATTAGCAGTGACATCATTTAATTTGCTCTTTTAAAATAGCATTACCCTTTTCATCTCCCAAAAAGTCAACCAAAGGTAGCTGTCATTTCTAGCCCGAGGCATACGTTGTCCACAAGATAGACATCATTTCAGATTTAGAGAGATTTGGCATGATTAGGGACAAATAACCTTTGCCACCTTTCTAGGCAAATTTAATGCAAGGAACTTCTCATTAATGTTTGTTAAAGAAAGTGTCATTTAGGCTCTCCTACTCTTTCTTTGCAAGCTATTATCCTTTCCTAATCTGCAAGTGATCTCATTAAAGATCAATCTACCTCAGACCTTTCTTCGGACCCTCAACAACCACCAAGGCATCGAAGAATTTGGTAGCCATGTCTGGTGAGGATCCAATGGGTTTATAATGTGCGCTTATCCAAGGCCAATCTCATGCTTTGGTGCATACACTCCCATTTCCCTTTTGGCTTCCACTCGACAAGTTTCATTCAGGAAAACAACAGACTTAAGATTGAAGTGACTACTGCTTCATCAAGAACCAACAATCATCCTGGCGGTAAAGTTGATTCTGGGAAATGGGCATTTAATCAGGGAGGAATACCCTCATGATAATACAAGCATTTCATCCAGATTTGTTGCCTCCCTTTTGGATTTGAAGCTAGCTAAGCAAGTTGTTTGGATCCTCACAAAGAAGCTATTCCTAGATGAAATCCTGCTAGAATTGCAAGAGATCCTCAACAAGGTGCACCATGATTCACGAGCTCTTCAACAGAGTGATAGAATATTGTTCAATGTTCCCAGGGAACTCATCAAATATTATCCCTTACTGCTCAACCTTAAAGGCAAGGACCTAGACAATCACAGATCTTTCGCAGGTATGGGGCTTAGGTTTCTCAAATGGCTCTTCCTTGGCAAGAATCCAAAAGATTTGGGTAGGGAGGAAGAACTCCTTGAATTTGCTAGGATGAATGGAATTTTGCCACCAAAAGTAGCAGAAGAGGAACACCATGTTGAACGAGGCAGGAGAGGTGGTGGCAAAGGTTTGGGTTGCAGTTCTAGTCGCGATCGAGGATGGCCTCTGTGCAGAGGCCATGGAAGAGGTGGAGCTCTGATTTCCCTTGAAGATCTTTAAATAGATAGGTTTTATGCTGGTGGTTTCTTTTGAAGACATTGCTAAGCCTTTAGTTGGCTGCTAGTTTATAAATTTTTTCTTTAAAAATATTTTAGATAATTTATGTTAAACCTAAACTCATATTTAGAATGTTAAGTTTTGATCTTCGTTGGTATAAAATCTGAAGGTTTTTTGGAATTGGTGAAGAAAGTGTATAGGGCTTAATGCAGTGCAAGATAAACTGGTTTTCTTTTTTAGTCCAGAATATATAGGCATTGAAACTAGATTCCCTCACTATAAATCTAGGGAATGGTTTCAAATGTCTATCTTATGTTTATGATCTTTTTGGAATTCTAGATCTTTATGCTGTAATCTTTTCAAAAAATGAATATATAATTATGGATCTGCCTTTACTAATAAAAAAAAAACATAATGAATAGTCACTATTTTTTCTTAATTATTGTCTTTTAAACCTCTTTATTCTCTTGATGTTGTTCACCCTCCTTTTCAGAATATCCAAGAATCTGTTCTTTAATCTTGTTCTTAATGCTGCTTTTCTTTTCCTCTTCTTCCCTTTCCTTTTTCTTTTCTCCATCTTCCTTGTCAGTTGCCTACTCGTAGATAGGCCAACAATACATTCATATAAACGATACAAACTAGATGAAATCAATTTCTTATTACTGGTCTCTTTCATACTAAATAATGGTTCAATTAAAAAAATTGGATAGAGAGATTAAGAGAAGCTATAGAGGCAGAAGAGGTGATTGTGAGATGTGTTTTCCCTTCGCTATCACTCGGCTATTTGGGCTCCACCAGAGATGCAGGGTGAACTTCATTTTCCTCTTCATTTGTCTCCACTATTACTTCACACGCAGGAATATTTTTCATCAAATCCCTTTCCTGTGTCTTTACTCCAGTTTCACTTGAGTGTTTGGGCTCCTCCATAGGATTCACAGGAAATGCATGTTGTTGCTCTTCATTGTTCTCACCAGCATGCTGCTTGCTTGCATTTCTTTCCGCCATTCCTTCACACAAGCTAATAACTCGACAATACAATGAGAAGAATGTGGTTGAAAGAGTTTGATAAAATGGTTGCAGAGTAGAAGTAGATTTATAGGCTTGGGCGGGCATGGAGGATGTGCTCAGGGTGACTGTTTAAGTGACAGGCGATTCATGATTGAGTATGCAGAGAGGTATCTATGATGAAAATGTCCGTAGATAAAAAATCATTTTTAAGCAATTTAAGATGTAAATGACAGATAAATGCATGAAATATTTATGGTTTTGAGGAGAAGCATCTACAATGACATCAAAAAGTCTAAACAAAAACCATTTAAAAACAATTTGACATGCAAATGATAGATAAATGCACGAAATATACAAAATGTTGACGTTCAATTTAATGCCATCCATGGAGTAATGCTCAGCGTATCCAAAATTGGGACAAATCAATGAATTAAGGCCACTCATAAACTAAAACGAATCTAATGAGCCTACTGGATAGCCATAAAGTACAAACGAATGAGAAAAGAAAATGGACAGAGTTTGGAAGAGTACGCAATGTAGAATTTTGAACCTGACCTATACTCTCTGAACCAATTGATTAGCAAACAATAACAACAAAAAGAAGAAAACACCAATATCTTTATTGAAGCTTAATTAAAAAATTACATAGAGGCTATATATATAAAGAATTTGCACTCTAGAAGAATAAATAATAACTGCAGTTCTAAATATATTCCTAGCTTTGCATGGAAAGCTACTAAGGCTCTCAAACTAAAAAAAGCAAACTACTCCCTAGATTAAGAATACAATAAGTGGATGCACAACATGCTTTATTTACTAAAAACAAACTCATGCAAAAAGCAAAACTAAAAATAGTCCTAAGGATTCATGCATGCTGGAGTACATGCTTTATTTGCATGAATAAACAAAAAAAAACTATTAACTAAAAATAGCTTATGCATGGTGATGAATGGATAGCTTCATGTCCAAACTGGAGTTGCATGGAGCTGCATGCTAGAGCAGCATCACTTATCAACATACTCCCCCTTGATGCTGAGAGGGCTGACAATCTTATCTCGTAGTGCTATAAACTGAGCTTTTGCAATCGCTTTGGTGAATATATCTGCTAGCTGATCCTGGGTGTTGATGTGCTTCAATTCGACATCCTTATTTTGCACCAAATCTTGTATGAAGTGATATTTCAAATCAAAATGCTTAGTTCTGCTGTGATGAACCAGATTCTTAGCTAACTTGATGGCACTCACATTGTCACAATAAATTACTGTAGGCTGAATTTGTTTTTCTCCAATTTCTTCCAAAACTTTTATGAGCCAAAGAGTTTGTGTACCTGCTGAGGTAATTGCAACATACTCCGCTTCTATAGATGAGAGGGCAACAATACTTTGCTTTTTTGAGCTCCAGGTAATTAAACCAGAACCAAAAGAAAAACAATTTCCAGATGTAGATTTACGGTCATCTATACTACCTCCCCAATCTGAATCACTAAAACCTACTAGATTGAACTTTTCAGAAGGGTAGTAATGAATACCAAAACTTAAATTCCCTTTCACATACCTCAAAATCCTCTTGGCTTCCTTCATATGTAGTTTAGATGGATTTGTCATATACCTTGAAACAAGTGAAACTGAATAGGCAATATCAGGCCTCGTGTGGATTAGAAACATCAAGCTCCCCACAATACTTCTATAAGTTGTCTCATCAACTAAATCAGCACCATCATCTCTACATAACAAATCTCCATGAGCACTTGGAGTGGAGGTAGGGTTACAATTAGTCATATTAAATTTCTTCAGCATATCCTATGCATACTTTGTTTGACAAATGAAAATCTCATCCTTACTTTGATAAACCTCCATTCCTAGAAAATATTTCATTAGACCAAGATCTTTCATCTCAAATTCTTTCATCATAGCAACTTTGAATTCATCTTTCATCTTAGAACTACTACCCATATACAAAACATCATCAACATACAAACTTATGATGAGAATATCAGTACCTTTTTGTTTGTAGTATAGGGTAGGATCACTCTTACTTCTCTGGAAGCCATTCTCCTGAAAGTATCCATCAATCCTGGCATACCACACTCTTGGTGCTTGCTTGAGGCCATACAAAGCCTTCTTCAACTTGTAGACATAATTATCTTTTCCTTCCACTTCAAAACCTTGTGGCTGCTCCACATATACTTCCTCTTCTAAGTACCCATTCAAGAAGGCACTTTTCACGTCCATATGATGTATGCTCCACTTCTTTTGAGCTGCTAATGAAATCAACATTCTTATGGTCTCTTGTCTTGCTACTGGTGCAAATGTCTCTTCATAATCAATTCCATACTTTTGTGTGAAGCCTTTAGCAACTAATCTCGCTTTGTGTCTTTCAACACTCCCATCACTGTTAAATTTGGTCTTGTAGACCCATTTGGTGCTAATCCTTTTTTTGTCATGTGGAAGTTCTGTTAACTCCCAAGTATCATTCTTGTGAATGGAATCCATCTCTTTTCCATGGCTTTCACCCAAACCTCATTAGTACATGCATCTTCAAAACATGATGGTTCAAAATCAGCCTTGGCTAATAAAGCAAAATTCACTGTTTCACCTACTGGGTCTTCTTCATGTACTTGATTTCCACTCTTTTGGTAGATATCACTCAATCTCCTTACTTTCCTTGTAGAACTTGGTACTAAAGAACTTGATGAAGGATTGCTTGGTGGAGTTAAACCATAGGATATAGAAACATTAGATGGCTGCTCATGATCAATATCAACAATTATATCATCATTCAAAATAGAGTTTGGCTTCTCAACATGGCCTTTTTTATGACCATAAACTCCCCCTTCATCAAAAATCACATCTCTTGAGACAATAAGCTTGTTAGTGAGGGGATTATACAATCTATAAGCCTTGCTTTTCTCACTATACCCAATAAAAATACTTGACTCACTCTTTACATCTAACTTTTGTCTATTCTGATCCAGTACATGCACATAAGCCAAACAACCAAAAACTTTGAAATGATTAACATTAGGCCTTTTACCATACCAAGCTTCATAAGGAGACATCTTTTCTAGTGTATTGGTGGGGCTACGGTTGAGGATGTACACCGCTGTAGCAACTCCATCTCCCCAATAAGAATTGCTCAATCCCTTGGTTTGTAACATGCACCTTGCCATTTCAACCACAGTACGATTTTTCCTTTCAGCTACTCCATTTTGTTGAGGTGTGTATGCAGTAGTAAGTTGCCTCTTGATGCCACTAAAATCACAATAATTTTGGAAAGCCTTTGAGCAAAATTCTCCTCCACGATCAATCCTTAAACATTTGATCTTGCACCCTTTCTCATTTTCCACAAGGGCTTTAAACTTCTTGAATGTATCCAAGGCTTCATCTTTGGCCTTCAAAAAATATACCCAACAATTTCGTGAGTAATCATCAATAAAAGTGATGAAATATGATGACTTACCCAAACTCTTAGTCTGCATAGGACCACATATATCTGAATGAACAAGCTGAAGTGGGTGATGAGCCCTCCATGCATTGCCCTTTGGAAACTTTTCTCTTGCATGCTTTCCTTTAGCACAACCTTCACAAACCTCCTTGTGTTCCTCAACCTTGGGCAAACCAGAAACTAATGCATGTGAGGTTAGAAACTTCAAACTTTCAAAATTTAAATTCCCATACCTGAGATGCCATAACCAACTTGAATCCTCATAAGCAATATTTGCCAAACTATTGTTATGTTCACCAAACCTCAAGGGGAACACCCTATTTCTTGTCATAGGAACAACAGTGATCACCCTATTATCCTTATTCGTATCATAGATAGTACAAGTCTTATTCTCAAAGACTACTTTATAATTTTTCTCACATAGCTGCCCAACACTTAACAAATTGTGCTTCAATTGTGAAGTATAATAAATATCATGAATACTCTTTATACCTTCTTTTGTTTGGACCTCCATAGCTCCTTTGGCAGCAACCTCCAATGATTTATCATCACCAAGCTGGATCTTGGATTTGAAACTTCCATCCTTTGTTGAGAACAACTTCTCATTCCCTATCATATGGTTAGAGCATCCAGAATCTAGGTACCAAACATCTTTACTAGTATTTTCACCCTTGGCATAAGATAAAAATAAGTGATCAGGAGGATTGTCACTACTTTCTTGAGCATAGTTAACACTTTTACCTTCTTTCAATTTGCATTCTCTTTCAAAGTGGCCATACCTATTACAATGGTAACATTGAACATTTCTCTTATCAAATCTGCCTCTACCTCTTCCTCTGAAACCACCACTTCCTCTTGAGCCATTTCTTCCTCTACCTCTTGAAGAATTTTGGCTTTGCCCTTTACCTTGGCCTTGATTGATTTTGGCACTACTGCTGCTTGCATCTTCATTTTTTGTGATTAGCAATTTAGAGGAAAATGCTTTCTCTACACCTTCAAAAGAATCTTTCAATCTTTCTTCATGAGACATCAGGGATCCAACTAGTTGATCAAACTGTAGTTTTGTCAAATCCTTGCTTTCTTCTATGATTATTGCTACATGATTCCATCTGGGTGTCAAAGATCTCAACACCTTTTTTATCAAAACTTCATTGCTTACAATTTCTCCAAGTGTAGCCATTTTATTGACCACATCTTTGACTCTGACACAATAATCACTTATACTTTTAGCTTCTTGCATCTTCAAATTCTCGAACTCTCGCTTCAATGTCTGAAGCTTGACCACTTTAACTTGATCACTACCTTGGTAAGCTTCTTGTAGAGTCTTCTAGGCATCTTTGGCAGTTGTTGCTCTTGATATTCTTGGAAATAAGCTCTTATCAAGAGCTATCTGAATGTGAAACAAAGCTTGAGCATTCTTTTTCCTTGCTTCCTTTCTTGTTGTTCTTTCATTGGCTATAAGGGCATTCCAATCAGTTGGCTCTTCATAACCTGATTCAATAATCTCCCACAAATCTTTTCCAATCAAAAAGGTCAGCATCTTAATGCACCAATAATCATAATCATTCCCATCAAATTCTGGAACGGGCATATGGTTAGAATTCGACATGATTAACTTTGGCGAAATTCTAACAATAAAACTTTAACCCAAAACAATTTTACCTGCTCTGATACCACTTGTAGAATTTTGAACCTGGCCTATCCTCTCTGAACCAACTGATTAGCAAACAATAACAACAAAAAGAAGAAAACACCAATATCTTTATTGAAGCTTAATTAAAAAATTACATAGAGGCTGTATATATAAAGAATTTGCAATCTAGAAGAATAAATAATAATTGTAGTTCTAAATATATTCCTAGCTTTGCATGGAAAGCTACTAAGGCTCTCAAACTAAAAAAAGCAAACTACTCCCTAGATTAAGAATACAATAAGTGGATGCACAACATGCTTTATTTACTAAAAACAAACTCATGCAAAAAGCAAAACTAAAAATAGTCCTAAGGATTCATGCATGCTGGAGTACATGCTTTATTTGCATGAATAAACAAAAAAAACTATTAACTAAAAATAGCTTATGCATGGTGATGAATGGATAGCTTCATGTCCAAACTGGAGTTGCATGGAGCTGCATGCTAGAGCAGCATCACTTATCAACATGCAATTCATGTATAGAAAAGCAAAGAGAGTGAATCGAAGGCAACTTGACATGTGAGACCACCAAATGAACGGTTGGTTGATGGATAATCCATCGTCAAAATCATCTTCAACCATCTAAGCTGAGATCAGTTCATTATTTGATCGACTTTACAAAATGAAAACATATTATTTGATTTTTGATTTGTTGGGCCCATCTGAAAGAGTGCCCTTCAAAAATTCAAGTTCATTATTTGATCGACTTTACAAAATGAAAACATATTATTTGATTTTTGATTTGTTGGGCCCATCTGAAAGAGTGCCCTTCAAAAATTCTCGATGGCCTACCATTGAAGGAAGGCCTAAGAGGGGGTTTGGAAATAGTTTTCAACCAGCAATTGACGCGCCTCGTTTATAACCTCACTAGCTGCGTCATTGCCCCAAGCGCAAAGATTACTATAGAATCCATCATATCCCCTTCTATAGTACATTTTTCAACGGTGTAATTCTTCACACTGCATGTGGGACTAAATGTGGCTGTGTCAAATGAAAGATCAAACCGCTCTTGCTTGCAGCGTATTTAGATTATTTTTTAACAAAACGTCTTTCTAAATAATACGAACCCAGTTTGAATGCAAAAGGAGTAGTTGAATCCTTAAAACACCAAAGACCGTGTGCAATTGCAAAATGTGTGATTGGGAGACCAATCAAGCAGGGAATTATATGGATCGAGAAGCAGAGAAGCCCTGAAAGCAATCAGAGCTTGTTGATCAGAATAATTAGAAGGGTTTGCCATGATATGAGGAGGCAACGCAGAGAGAGAGAGAAAGAGTACCAAAGGAGTCATCATCATTATCATCTTCATTCTTGCCCAAATGACATATGTGTTGTTTACGACTAGGTCAGTTTTTAAATTTATCAATGTACTATGTGTAAATAAGAAGTTTGAAGTTTTAATTTGTTTTAATTACTTAATGGTAACAAGATGTTTATTATTTTTGTAAAATATTAATTAAAAATTTTATAGACCGATTTAAAATTTTCTGCTGAATCGTATCGCTACTGTTTACGGAGGAGACAGTAAATTATCTTCTTACTCGATCGGTAAGATTTGGGACTTATGGATACTGGCATGATAAATATCCACCATATCTCTGAAATACGATATATCTAAATGTGGTAATACTGTTTTGGAAGGAATGCATTGTAGGCAATATCTCAAATTGGTGATTTTTCTTTGAGTTCGTGGTTGGCTAACTTGTGACATGAATTTAGATAGCGGAGATGCAGAGAGGAATTTTGAATTCTTCTTTAGGTGGGAAACTTTGTGCTGGCCTTGCAATCTAGGATGCTAGTGGTAAGGATGGATCACGTGGAGGATGGCAAGGATCCAATCATCAGAGACCCACAAGGGGGTGGCAAACTCTTGGATTTGGGTGGAGGGGGAATAGCACATGATGAAGATTTCTCAAGAAAGGGGCCCAATCAGGGGGACACGTCTCGCCCTTGGTCCTCTTTGTTTGGCGTCAAACCATGCAGGAAGTCTTCTCTCCCTGAGGTATGCAATATTTTCGACCCTAAGAAAGGGAGATTTGCTATTGAAGTCTTGGATCTGATGATCGAGCACAATATCGCTTTGATGGCCTTAACTCTGGTTGGTAAATTTCTAGGTCCTAGACCTAATATTGATGTCATTAAGGAGTATGCTAGGAAAAAGTGTGTTCTTAAGGGACAGATGGAAATAACTACTATGCCAAAAGGGGCTCTTTCCCTCAACTTTTCTTGTGGAGAAGATATGACTAAGATTCTTTGTGGTGGTCCTTGGGTGATTGGAAAGACCTCTTTGACGCTTCAGAAGTAGTCGCCATTGGTGGATCTTAATGCTCCCTTCTTTGCTCAGGCCCCTATTTGGGTAAGACTCTCGGGTCTGCCCCTGGAATTTTGGGTTGAAGATGTCTTTAATGGTTTGGCCTATTCCTTTGGTGAACTCATTTCCATTGATCCTACTACAGCAGCCAGAAGACGACTTACCTATGCAAAAATTTGTGTGGGTGTCTCTCAAGGAACGGATATGCCTCTCTCCATTGAGATTAAATCTAGGCTTGGGAAATGGATCCAACTATTACTATATGAGAGTGTTCCTTTTGCGTGTTTCCATTGCAAAAAAGTTTACATATTACCAAGAAATGCTTGCTGTAGGCTAAAAAAGATAAAGCTAGGAATGATAAGAGAATGCAGTGGAAAACTAAAAATACCAAAAAGAAGGAAGCAGAGATCCTAAATGCCATCATTCCTAATACCTTTAATCAAAAGGAAAATGACAATATGATTTGTATTGAGGAATCAAAGAATTAAGATTTCGAAGGCGACCAGGCTAGATCTAACGAAGGAGAAAAGCCAAGCCCCAACTGTGATGAGCAGAAGGATGAAGACCTGGAGGAAGATGAAATCCATGTTATTCTACAAGTTAACAATGTGGAGGAGGATTCAAACTCTATTTCTAAGGATTCAAATAATGAGGAGCCTTATCCCAACTTTGAAGATGCCCAACAATGCAATATTCTTGGTGCAAACTCCTCTTCTGAATCCCAGAAGTCTGTTGAGTATGTTAAATCCACTTTTTCATTGTCACTGACAAATTCTCTTCTCAATATAAACTCTAAATGGGTAGATGAAGAAGGAAAACATGATGCTTTGCAAAAAGCACCCCAGAACCCTATGGATGATGAAATCCAGATCAATGATGTCACAGAGAAAAAGCAGGCAGGAAAAAAGGGTCCCAAATCTACACCCTAGACCAGTCCTGTGAAAACCAGGGGGAGGACCAAAGTTGATGTGGGTTCAAATCTAGTAATGCCAGGAAGGAGATCAACTACTCAAATGAGGGAGCTGGAAACCATCAATAATATAGTTGATGCTACCCAGTTGACCATCCATGAGGTATGCTCTTTTAAACGAATATGAAGATTATTTCATAGAACATTCATAGACTTAATGGTCTACATAAACATGATATTCTTAGGAACATAGTTAGGGATCAGAAACCTGATATTGTTCTGATTCAAGAAACTAAAATTCCTAAGGATAAAGTGGAAAAAGTCAAAGTGTTTAAGAACTGTGGGATTTTGGGAGGTAGCTCAAATGATTCCTCTGGAGGTATTGCTCTCTTTTGGAACCTCCAGCATGTCAAGGGGAATCTTGTTTGGCTTGACAATAATATGATGTTTGTTAGATTTCATCACATTAAAGATGGGACTACTTGTCTTTTATCTAATATCTATGCCCCAAATTCTGAACTTGGAAGAAGTAGATTCTATCAGAGCTCAATTCAATTCTGAAGGTTGGCTGGTGATGAGAGACTTTAACACTCCCCTCATCGAGAATGAGAAATTTGGGGGGATTCCTTCTCAGCTTGATAGTAGGATGAATTTGATGAACTTCATTCATAATTAGACGCTCCATGATGTGGATCTTCAGGGTGCTAATTATACTTGGACTAATAGAAGAACTAACTCTCATCTTATCCAGGTGAGACTTGGCAGGGCCCTTATCTCTAATGATTGGTTCAATCATTACATCTATTCCTTAAATGTGCTTCCTCATATTGGCTCAGATCACTATCCGATTTATTTTGTGGCGGACCCCATCTCTGGGAGGAGAAATTTCTCCTTCAGGTTTGAAAAGGGGTGGATGCTCCACCCCAAGCTTGAGGAAGCTATTAAATATTGTTGAAACATTTCGGTGGAGGGATTAGCCATGTTGCGAGGGCCAAAGAGTTAAGGCATGTGAAGGACAAGGTTAAGAAATGGAAGAAGAAAGTTTTTGGTGACATTTTTGCCTCTAAATCTATGATACATCTTGATCTTAAGGATATTCAGGCCAAAATCCAAGCTAATGGGTATAGTGAGGTTTCTATCACTTCTGAGAGCGAGATATTAAAATCTAAGTATCATGATATCATTAAAAAAGAAGAGATATTCTAGAAGCAACACTCCCATTCTCTATGGCTTAAGGAAGGTGATAAAAATACAATATTCTTTCATATGACTGCCATGAAAAACAAGACAACCAATAGAATATCAAAAATTCGCATAAGGGGGACTATGTCCTTTGAGGAAGATGAAATAAAAAAGGAAGCTAGATCCCACTTCTCGTCTCTCTTGTCAAGGGATTGCAATTTGGATAAAAGTGCCCAAGACTTATTCCTTGTTGCTATTGCAAAGATGATTGGGAGAGACTAGAATAAATTTCTCTCTGCTATCCCTTTTGATGCTAAGATCAAGCAAGCTATCTTTTCCTTTGAAGGTAATAAAGCCCCTGGCCCGAATGGCTTCCGGATGTTTTTCTTTTAGTTGTTTTGGCACATTATTCTCCAGGACATTGTTAAGGGTGTTAAATAATTCTTTGGATCTAAGCTAATTTTGAAAGAAATCAATGCCACATTTTTGGTCCTTATCCCTAAGACCCCGGGTGCTAACTCTATGGAGCTTTTTAGACTGATTAGTCTATGCAATTCCTTTTACAAGATTATATCTAAGGTTCTCACCCTTAGATTTCTCTCTATTCTTCTGGATATCATTTCTCCACATACCAGCTTCATTCCTAGAAGGCAGATTCTAGATTCCATCATATCGGTCCATGAGGTTATTCACTCTTCAGAAGTCTCCAAAAACCAAGGTTTCTTGATGAAACTTGACCTATCGAAGGCTTATGATCGGGTGGATTGGTGCTTTCTTCTCAGTATCCTTAAAGCTTTTGGATTTGGTGAGAGAGTGATTTAGTTGATCTCCCAACTACTCTCTACTCCCTAACTTTTGGTTATTGTCAATGGCTCTCCTACCCCCTTCTTCAGGTCTTCAAGGGGTCTCAAACAAGGGGATCGTATATCTCCTATTTGGTTTGTTATCTTGGCTGAAAGTTTGGGTAGATATATCAGCAAACTTATTTCTGAAGGTCAACTGAAAGGTGTCAGACCATTGTTGGCCGACAGGATCTGCTCCCATCAATAATTTGTTGATGACACAATGTTGATGGGCGCATCTACTACCAAGGAAGCTAGAACCCTAAAATAGGCTCTGGTCAACTATTCCCAAGCCACATGTTAGCTGATTAACTAGATGAAAAGCTTTCTCTTCTTCCTCAACACTCCTGAAGACAAACAAGGAACAATTACTAGAATTTTGGATTTTCAGATCAGCTTGCTCCCATCTATCTACTTGGGTCTCCCTCTATGCAGAAAGCCCCCTGAGGCATTTTGGAGTAGCTTGGTGGATATATTCCATAAAAAATTAGCCAGTTGGAAAGGGGCCCTTCTAAGCCAAGCGGGGAAAATCCAATCATTAAAATCCTCCCCCTAGAGTCTTCCTGTGTATGCTTTAAGTCTATTTATAATTCCAACCAAGTTTGCTAATGCTATTGAAAAGATTCAAAAGTCTTTCATCTGGTCAAGGGTTGAGAAGAGGAAAAGGATTTCTTTGATATCCTGGGACAAATTTTTTAGAACTAAAAAATTGAGTGGCCTTGGTCTGAGAAACATTTAAACCATTAATAAAGCCCTTCTCGCCAAACAAATATGGAGATTGTTTGGAAAAACTACTGAATGGAATTCAATTTGGCAGGCCAAATATATGCAACCTCAGACATCTCTTACAGAATTTTTTAATTCATATGAAGCCCCTTCTGGATCTAAAATTTGGAACAATGTTGTCCAATCTAAAATGGTTGTTGGATTAGGTAAAAGATGGAGTATTAGTAATGGCAAAAAAGTCAATTTTGGGGAGGATTCTTAGTTGTTGGAGACCCCCCTCTCCAATAAGGTTTGTTTTTCTCCCTTTATCTCTGATTGCAAGGCCAAATTTTGTCTAAAGTGGCTTATTACTGGAGGGATAACCATTGGGTGAATCTAAGTTCCATAGACCCAACCCTCAACCCTATTATAGTTCTACTTAATTCTGTTTTGATGGACCATTTTCTTGAAGATAAAATCATTTGGGTGGGAACTTCCTCTCGTAGTTATTCGGTTGCCTCTATTGTTTTGTTGTTGTCCCGCTCTCTTGAACCTCCCCATTGCTGGTCTAAAGCCTGGATTCGTGGTCTTACTCCCAAGATCAATATATTTTTTTGGATCCTTCTACAGAATAAAATCCTCACTGCTGATAATCTTTGCAAAAGAGGCTTCCATCTGCCCAATAGGTTCTACCTTTTCCATAATGAGGAAGAAAATGTTAACCATATAGCTATCGAATGTCCCTTCTCTCATGCTATTTAGTCACAGATTTTGCAACTTTGGAACTTGAATTTGGTCTTTCCTGCTTTTATTCGAGAATGTTTCACTAGTTGGAGATTCCTTTCATTAAACAAATCCATCAAATTTCTATGGGACCTCACCCTACCTCATGTGGTTTGGGAAATCTAGAAAGAAAGGAACAATAGGATTTTCAGAGACTCCTCCTCTCCTAAAGTGGTGCTTACTAAAATTAAGCGGACCATTGTGGAAAATTTGAATGCTGATGGAAAGCCTCTTCTTTTCAAGAGAAAGGATGATTCAAACCTCTTCAAAAAATGAAATGTTTCTTCTTCCATAGATAGAGATGACAAGAAAAATAAGAAATTAGTAAGTGGTCTTTTCCTCCGACTGGTTGGATGAAAGATAATTTTGATGGGGCAGCCAACGGAAACCTGGGGCCAGATGGGTGTGGGGGAGTGATAAGAAATGAGGTTGGCTATTGTATTGCGGTGATGACACTCCCCATGGGATCACAGACTAACCACTTAGCCGAGGCCATGGCTTCTTACCAA
This sequence comes from Cryptomeria japonica, assembly GCF_030272615.1. Classification (NCBI taxonomy): domain Eukaryota; kingdom Viridiplantae; phylum Streptophyta; class Pinopsida; order Cupressales; family Cupressaceae; genus Cryptomeria; species Cryptomeria japonica. Next base: position 241,406,338 of record NC_081407.1, on the reverse strand, counting down.
ACCCTTTCCCTCGTTAAATCATTGGGATTTAGTAAAGTTCGGCTTGAGGGAGATTCTAATAACATTATTAAACACCTATAGAGTCTATCCTCCCCATCATGGACCATTAAAAATATCATATCTCAAGCCAAGGAGATAATTAAGTCTTTCGAGCAGTGTATTATATCTCATAATTATAGAGAAACCAACACTATGGCTAATTGGGCTATCAACATGGTTGTTCATGCGGATCACACGATGAGCTAGAGAGGTGAGAGAGATCTTCCTCATGAGGCTCGTGCCTTCCTCATTTATGATAGAGTGCATGGATATGAGGGAGTGATAAGGAATAATGAGAATGTACTTATCAATGAAAATGGCCATAATGAATTGGAAAGAGCTGCCCTCGAAGATTGAGCTGACATTTAATGGGTACAAGACTTCGTACACATTGTGGATGCCCATTTCTATTTTGAAGACCTTCTTTCTCTACACTTTGATCTTGATTTTTTCCCTGTTCTACATTGTGAAGGAAAGAACAAATTTGGCAGCTGACACCATGGGAGGCAATAGGAAAAGAATTGAGCCACTCTCTTGTGATGAATGAAATGATAAACCGAAGGCATGGGCTATTTTGGAAATGGCCAAGATGACAGGGTATATGGATAGAATTTTGGGAAAAACCCTACCGTTACTAGAATTTTCAAGAAGAATTAGAAAGAAAGAAAAATTAGCATAGGAGGAAGAAAGGTTGAAATTGACGAAGGGATGATCGTAGAAGTCACTAGCATGCCGATGGGAGGCAGAAATTTTTACAGAGATAGAAAGCTCAAAGAGGCTACTATCAAGTGATTCCCGAAGGAGGATTCTAAGAAAACCAAGTTGGTGAAATCCAACAAGACCTACTGCTCGTCGAAGGTGATTACGAAAGTATGGAGATGGGTTATGTTTGTTGTCATGCAATATGTTACTCTTGATGGTAGATACTCTCATGTCTATGGTTATCACTTTGTTCTTTTGAATAATTTTCATCATAAATATCTGGTGTCTATACCCTTCTATCTATTTATCTCCCTTAACACCAGGATTAAGAATTTTAGGGCAAATCTGAATAGTAACCCTCCCATGCATGAAGGGTTAATGCTTCTTTTATACAACCATGTCAAGGCCTCCTCTATGCAACATTCTATCACTGAGATTTTAGATTTAGATGATGATTCTAAGAGCTTAGAAGATAGTGAAGAGGAGGGGACTGATATTGAGTGGAAAGATGACAATGACATGATTACCTTTGCTAAAGGTTCTAGCAAGGGGAAGGACAAAGATATGGGTTCTGGGTCGGGAAAAAAGAAAGCTGGAAAAGAGGTTAAAGGAAAACGAATTAAGGTTCAAGAGGAGGACAATTGGCTTGAAGACGATGGCAAGTATGATGAGGGGATGGAGACTGGTAGTGATTATGTTACCCCACTGCCTAAGAAGAAAATAAGTGGAGCCCTATCATCACTGATATCAGCCCAGAAAAAGGGAATGATTCTTTAAATGTCCAACCCAATCCTCTGGACCCTGATAAAAGGACAAATGATGTTGAGGAAGATGGGAAGACGGTGAAGGAAGGTGATACTCTGCCTCCCAATGATAAAACTACTGGTGCTAACGTGGAGACCCTAGAGAGTATTGCTCCTGAGTTCAACATAAATAGAAGAAACTCTCCTATCACCATGTTGAATACCACGAAGAGTCGGATGATGGATTTCTACAAGGTTATTGATTGGTTCTATTCAGAGATGGATAGTTTGAATAACAAGAAAGAGGATTCATCCAAGAAAGTGGATGCCTTAGAAGCTCTTGGAACATTCAGGATTAGTACCCTGCCTAACTACTTGAATGAATTGACAATAGCCATCACCGATGTAGAGGCTCACTAGTGCGTATGGATCTCAATTTAAGGCCGTGGAAGCTAGATTGAATGATCTAGAGAAGAGGGTAATCAATCATGAGAATACCCTGAAGAAAATTGGAGAAAAAAGACAAAAAATAATGAAAGCGTCTGCCAATAGCTTTAGTGTGATGATCGGCAAACTGGAACAGATCCATTAGGAAAAAAATATAATTGATACTATCGAGGATAAGGTTTCGACTATTGAAGGGGGGACTAATGGTCATGGAAAAAGAACTCAAGAAAGTACTAGAAAGATGACCCAACAAGCCAAGGAGCTGGAGGAACTCAAGAGTGTTGTTTCCTCTATGGTCTAGTTGGAGCAAGAAGCAGTGGAGCTTATCATAAACCTTTCTTAGGTCTATTGATCATGATTGTCCCTTAGTTGTTTTAGTGCTATCCCTTTTCTTCTTTCGGCGTCTTGCTGGCTTTTTGTCTTAGCCAGTTGTCTCTTTTTTGTGTTTTGTTCTTTCTAGCTAGTCTTTAATGTTTTATCTTTTGATTATCTCTTTGTAAAAGGGTTTCAGGGTCCCTTCAAAACCTGCTTTTCACTTAATCAAAATTGTGTGATATGAATTGTAGGTCTATGGCATTTGTGATAGAAAGGGTTCTACAGTAGAAACTAATGGGAATGGTCTACAGTAACAAATGTAATCACTAAAAGTGAGTTTTTCTAATAACTCGAGCCACTCTCAGTTGATTTATCATGCCACTTGGCCTTGCAAAACACCAAAGCCCATGTGCAAGGACCAAAACAAATAAACCAAGTATCCTTAAAAATTAAATCCTTTAGCACAATTCAAATTCAAAACTCTTAAACATATCAAGAGTAACGAAAGATAAAGAAACAAATATTTATGCACAAGGGAACACTAGATATATGTGGAAAACCTAATAGGGTAAAACCCATGGTGAGATCTATCTTACAATATATATGAACTAGAAGTACAATTTGTTTTAAGGCTCACTACATAAGGAAGCCCACTACTCCCTGAAGGACTTTCTGAAGAAGTTAACTACCTCAAATAAATATACGAAGGACGTGCTGAAGAGATTCACTATCTCAAAGTAAGATACACAAATATTTGAAATACAATGAATAAGCCTAAGAATGTAGGCTCTCTTGTCATGTTGTCTCAAGAAACCATTAAGAAATTTACCTCCAAAACTTCCAACACACAATTTAACTACCTCAACCTCATATAATTCACAATCCATGTGCTCCAATCTCTTGAAACTATTTTTATCTTCTATATATATATCCTTCTCAAACGAAGAAAACAACAAAATAAATCTGCTAGAATAGTAGACAAGCAATGACCCCAACAAGTCGGTCTCAAAAACATATTGTCCTAAAAGTGGTCCAAACCAAGAGATTGAGTGGACCTAAAACAACTTGTTACATTTTTCCTTGTATCCCCTATACGAAACACGGTGGTGCACACCTTCCCAAGTCACCAACACGGTAACGTGTAGAACTTACCCAATCAAACCAAAAACATATCCTCGAAATGAATTTGTATAATAACTCAAATTGAGACACATAAGGTCCTAGACACACTAAACATAACCACCAATGCTAGTGCATACCCATAAATGCATAGCTGAATCAACAGAATAAGCTCTATCTTTCGAAAAACATCAAAACACCCCAAAAAACCAACTCCAGACAAAATGCATTACCAAAAAGATGATCACTCTCATGTGGACCAGATAGAGACATTTATTCAGCATTCAACAACATCCTAAGATAATTATTTCATATTTTCATGCCAAAACAAGATGCTACAATGAAACAAATATAGTTCTTTATACTCGGAAGCTTAGAAGACATAGTCATGAGATAGAACCTTATCAAACAAACTTGTGGTACACTTTATCACCTGAAATATGAATTGAGATACTATGCATACAATATAAGCATGTCCACGAAGCCATAGGAATAGAAGCATCACTTTGGGGAAATGTAGATCATTTTTCAAACTAGTCCTCAAACAACCAAACTACCAACATAATGCATTTACCACAAAATATTTGTGAAAACACTAGTGAGCTAAAAGGATATGAGTGCAATGTCTACAATAGGTGCATCTTAAATCCAAAAAAATAAGACCATATCTTAGAGTGTAGAGAAATGTGAAGCATTCTCCTAGGTAGACATCAAAGCATCTTCCTACAATTTTGCACTTCATTAATTTGCAAAGACCAAACCACCTTTTCAGCACCTTTTTCTTACTTGGGTGAAATAAGAGAGATATAACAATATCTTGTGGTATGCACAAGGCATCAACACGATATCCACTTCATCACCATGCTTCTAATCCTCATAATAATACTTATAATCCTCAACTTAATGCTTCTAATCTTCATATTAATGCTTGCAATCCTCATCTTCATATGACAACATCTTTGCTGGCAACAAACAAGGCATGGCATCAAATCATAAACTTTATCATGCCATTACTATTATTCAACACGTCATCATTATAATAAAAGAGCAAAGACCAATGACAATATAACATATTGAGTGTAGACATCAATACTAGATTAGGGTTGACATACAACCATGGACTTGATCATATCTTAGCAACATTTCTACATACAACTACACATAGAGATCAATGCCAACACAATGAGAGTTGACATCAATTACAACATGTCGACATCAATGACAATGAACCGCAACAATTTTTTATTAAATTTTAAAATGTTTACCACTACTTTTGTTGTTCTTATGGAAAATCTCTCAACTTAATTATATTATTTTTATCATTTATACAAAAAAAATTATCATTAATACATTTTTCAATAAATTTAATTACATTTTGTAAGCTTCATGAGGTCTTGAGAATTTTTATGTTTGTACATGGTGTTATGGAGGAGCTAGTTAAAATTCTAGAAGGATAGGTTTTTTTAAAATAGTCATTAAAATTTTAAATATTTTTAAATAAAAATTTAAATAGAAGGATATTTTTATAATAAATTAAATAATTATATATAAATAAATAAATCATACAATTTATAAATAGATAAAAATATTTAATTAATACTTAAAAATTTATATTTTTCTCACAAAATTATTAATTTAAGAAGCAATTTCATATTAAAAAATTAATATGATTAATTATTGAGAGATAGGTCTCATTATATGAAGAAAATCTTTTACTGGATAAATTGAAATGCCATCTTGAAAAATATGAGCCCCTTTTATTTTAAAAATTAAAATTGCAATCATTGCCCTTAAATCATTAGAAAGCACTCGTTAAATTTAGATGAATCTTTGCACGCAAAGTTTTCCCTTTCATATTTTATGATTTTCAAAAAAATTCTATTAGTTACTTCTATAAAAATTTAGAGGACCATGTGATAGTCAAAAGCTTTTAATTATTCTTACTAGCACAAAGGTGCTACATTTTATGGTCATATGATTATATTTAGTTATTTATAGTATAAAATATAATTAACATTATAGGAAGATTGTAAAATGAAAGAGATAATTTTAGATAGATTGTTATATTTTTTATAAAATTACTTTTTTATATTTTATTCAAAATGAAATACATCTAAATACATAAAGGGTAAATTTGGATGGATAACCATCATATTAAAATACTTAGACAAGTAGGTCTATTTAACAAATTTAGATCCTACATTATCATACCAAAAGTATTTAAATAACCTAATTATTGTTTTCTAATAACTCCCTTCATAAAATCACAACTTTAAAGTTTACAACTACACACACAATATGGTAGCTTGTTCATATCATATACTCCTTTCCATAGAGGTAGATTAGTAAATGGTCTATTATTCAAACCAAAAAAATACAATCAACGACACATATAATTGTCTAATAGGAACAAATAAAACATAATAGTTCATCATTTAGAATAATAGACAATTATAGAGAATATAAACAACTAATCAAAAGACCAAAAGATTCTTGGGTAGACTAGTGATGAGAGTAGGAACATGCACTTAGGGATTCAAACCCATATGGTTTATCTTCTCTTTTCACCAATCCATCTCTCTATATTAGAAATTTGATGGTTTTGGATGCTCCAATTGAGTTGAACTACTCTTAGAGGGGAAAATTTTTGTATAGTTCAAAGTTTCATGATATTATGAATTGTAAAATAAAACCCAATGTTACCTTTGAGAATTTTCTAAAGGAAAATGAATTCCTTGAGTAGTCCCATCAAGCTTATCTCAATCTTGCAAACTTTCTCAATATAACTCAACCCTTTCGATCTCAAAGTAGTAAAAGAGATAGAAATGTGATTGAAGGGCATGCCATTTCTATCGACACCTTCATTTATACCAACTTTGAACTCATGCCAAATGTATTACTTTCCCAAGTTTTTCATGAGCTCCTTGTCACTTTGTGTTTACTCTAATCCTCACTATTCCTAAAACATCCTAGATTGGTTCCAAAATTTCACCACCCTAACAAATAAAAAAACCACCGTATACTTACCTCATTTATATCACCTAATAAATGTTAGATGTTTGGATGATTCCTACAAATATGTGCTTTAATGATATCTGAGAGATGTGTTGTTATTGATGTCAACATATTTCTCTATCTATGGCTATGTTGCAGTGGAATTTAGTTAGTTGGTTTATGTTGTATGTTGATGATCAGTGTTTGTAGACTAAAGGGTTTTTAGATAGTTGTGTGTAGATAATTCAATGCAAGTTTTAGGGGTCCGCATGAAGATTTGAGTGAGTTATGGTTATCTATGTTGTTTTCGGTTTTCCTATTGCTCAATGATGCCATAGTGCTCAGTATTTTGATTTGCATTGCTCTGTATTGTAATATCTTGATCTACAGATTTGGATCTAAGTGTTTGGGATGTTCACGTGTGTCTTCAATTCAGATGGTTCAATTAGTGTTCTTGAAGTTTGGTATAATGGTGATATGATTCTAGTAATTTGAGTTGTTGCGGATGTTGCAGTGGTGATTCATGATACTCGTGGATGTTTATAGATTGTGTGCTATTTGTGTTGGTGATCCACATTGATCAATGAGTGTGTTATTGATTATTTTCTTTGATCCGGTGGTGTTCTTCATATTCTTGGCCGACATGATGCTTGTAGCATGTTGTAGATATTCGATGGATAATTCTTGGAGGTGTTCCATATTTGAGACGTGTGATATGGGTTTGTTCTCTTTCTTAACCAACATTTCTTGGTCTGGATTGTTTTTGTAGCGTGTGTGACTATATTTTTACAATTAGGTGAAGTGTGTTGAGCCGACCTTGGTGAGGATGTCATGTATAAATATTTATGTAATATCATTGTAATAGAGTGCGCGGATAAGTGTATGGATGAGAATCAGATGTGTATGAGTGAATAATGCATAAATCTTTTGGAGGCAAATAAGTTTAGTGAGGAGAAGTTTCTTATGTCCTTAACTGAAACTACAACTAGGCATTAGTAGATGCTATTTCTTCAGTTCATGATCTTCCCGATGTAATCTGAATGTGTTTGTAAGACAATGAGTCTTCCCTAGGTTGTAGCCCTTTGTTGTTTTTACGTAGTGAGCTCTAGGCAGTGTGCTTGAATGCATGTGCATTTCCCATTGTAATATTCCATATACTTCTAACAGAGTATCATCATATTGTGGGTAGGTTCCCACAGTGGTTTTTCCCTTGACTGGGTTTTCCACATCAAAAACTTGGTGTTATGTGTGTTCTTGATTTGTTGTTGATTTATGCTTTCATGCTCAATAATCAAATTAGAGATTAAGTTTAACTTGTGTGAGTTTGTGAGACAACTGATCTACTCCCAGCCCCCCCACCCGCCCCACAATCAGTCCTATTTCATCAAGAAATTCATTTATCAAATCTTTCCTCAACTCAAATGATTGGCTCCATATTGTTTAGACCAAAGAGGCATGAACTAAATTTTTTTATGTTTAGAGATAGATTAAATAACTCTATTTGGTGCAGCTGATAAAAAAATATATTGAATGTAGATGATGTAGATAGAGGTACCTTGCTGGATTAGAATGTGATGAATAATACTGAATAATTCAATTTTGTGTGCCATCTTTACTTCAAATGATAATGATTGAACGTATTAATTATTTAAATTAGATTCTCATCATTTTTTACAAACTTTCATAGACTTGGCTAACTATTGATAGTATTGGGAATGGTTATTTCATCACGATTATTAGCTTGACTTGAGAAATAATCACCAATTTTATTTCATTCATGATAGCAAATTTTTATCATAAGAGAATTATGTTATCCAACACCCCTCAAACATCATTAAAGACATCTCAAACTTCAACACCTCTCAAACTTCATTAAAGACATCTCAAACTTCAACACCTCTCAAACTTCATTAAAGACATCTCCAACTTCATTAAAGATGTTGTTTATCCTCTGCTTTGTTGAATGCTTCTTTTTTAATGCATATAATTTTACCATTTGAAATCCAAATAATAAGATTTATGCTTCTCCTCTATTATTTATTTATGACTTTAACCTTTTAGAAACAACTTTGACCATACATTAAGAAGATGTACTTAAAAATTCCATGAATAAAAATATAAAAAAGATATAATTAATAAAAATGTGAAAGATCTAACTAATAAATTGGATTTCCACATGTACAAGGAATTAATGGATAGAAATTGAATCCAAAGATATGATGAATAGAAACAAAGAGTATAAAAATTCTTAAATTGAATCCAAAGATATGTTGAATAGAAACAAAGAATATAAAAATTCTTGCAGACTCATAAATTGAACTCTCTCATATGATCAAATGAGAGATTTTATTAAACATGTATTGAATTTATCGCTGGGCAGTTGAAACAAAAGGCCATGAACGGAAACGAGAAAAAAAATTAAACTAAGGACTGCACGCGCGGTGGGACTCGAACCCACAATCGCCTGATTAGAAGTCAGACGCCTTATCCATTAATTAACGGGCGCTTCGAGTTATTATTAGGAATATTACTGTGGTACTGTAAATATCCATTTCCAACGTTGTGTGAAATAGAATCCATAATTCATCGCAACCCGTCAAATTCTAGTTCGACATTCAACTGATTTTACCTAGTGTGTATATTTAATGTGTATATTCATATTATTCCGTTGCAGTGTAATATTGACAAACAGGTCTGTGGAACAATATATTTATTGCGAAGCCAGTAAATTGTTCTACCAACCCTAATATGAGGTCTGCAAATTATGTTACGATATTTATTGCAAAATGTTCAAAATGTTATTACAGATGATGGGATGATTGATCCTCCTCTTCTTTTCCTTATGGCTCTCAGTTGGTATCAATTTGTTTTCACTATTTAGTTCCAGACTCTGCTGTCTTGTTTAAATTTTGGATTAAAAACATGTGATTGTTATTAACAATTTTTTTAATAAATAGTTTTGACAAGATCTATTTACTAGTATATTTATATTTTGAGAGATTTATGTAAAGAAAGTCCAGAGGAAAAATACATCTTAGAACTAAGTGTAAGTGGTAGATATAGGAAGTCAAAGGACATAAACAGAAGACAACTAAAAAAACAAATAACCCAAGTACTTAAAAGCTTTAGAAATAGAAATAGACAAATTACGAAACTTAAGCATTCAATTATAAAATCTTACCTGCTCCTTATAATATTATTTTTAATTTTCAATTGTAAGTGGTTTAAAATATAGATTATTATTTTTTGTATTAAATTAAATCTTAAAGAAAATGTTATAGAGTTTAGTGGCTAAAGACTCAAAGTTAACCATTACAATAGTTACAAAATTGCTACCAAAATAGTTATAGAAGAAACCCAAGACTTGAATAGCCAGTAAGGCAGTTGGCAATCCGACCAAAATTTCTCACAAAAGATGCATAATTAGATGTTTTGTAATAAATAAAAGTGAGCTCGATGATTTATAAATGGTCAATTTGATCATAAAATAAAATACACAATTAAAAATTAGATTTATTCTTGGACAAAAGTTATATGTATATATTTATGTACACACACACACACACACATATGTGTGTATACATATATGTATATATACATACATACATACATATATACACACATACATATATACACACATACATACATACATATATGTGTGTGTGTGTGTGTGTGTGCGCAAATATATATCTTTAATATAATATATATTTAAGTTACACCAAGTTATGGGTACCTAACATCATGGTCCCACACTATGATGCTAATCATAATTAATTATTTTAATTTTTATAAAAACTTCCTGCCACAATCCTAATGGGTTGTGCAAAGAATCTCATCCATTAGAATATTTTTATCTCTACTATTGGATCTTAGGGATTGAAAGGAAAACCCTAACATATATTAAGATGGAAAGTAATCCTATTCTCTTATTTGAACATTTTATCAAGCTTTCTAACCCTAGCCTCTTCCATTGAAGCTATTGTTGCAGGTTTCTCAAAAGTCCTTCATCAAACAACCTATGGAATCAAAGCTTTAATTTTTTTCTTATATTGTTTGCAAATTTGGAGGTTGGGAAGGAGTGGCAGCCATATGTATTTGTGGGAGATCGAAATCTCCATTTTATTTGTTTTGCATTTGCACTAATTTTAGTTTGAGATTTTTTTTTCTTTCCCTCTTGTTTTGTCAAAACCTTAGATCTGATTTTTCTCTTATATTGTTTGCAAATATCTAGTTTGAGAAGAAGTGATGGCCATATGAAATTTTTAGGAGATGAAAAACTTAATTTTATTTGTTTTGGGTTCACACCAATTTTCTTTTGAGATTTTTTTTATTTCACTCTTGTTTTCTTAATAAAACCCTAGATCTAATGTCATTTTTCTTTTGTTTGAAGGTAGAAATTTGGAAAAATGGTGACCATTTGATACATGAAAAATTAAAATCTCCATTTTATTATTTGCAAAGATTTTAATTTTGATATTTATCATTATTTTAATTTTTTTTATTTGGTTTTGGGAGGGTGTGGGGAGTCTAGGCTCTACCCACGACTCCTCCCCCCCATGGGCACAATTGTGGGTTACCACAATCATGGTAGCCATGGCTATGGAGGCCACGACTATGGGTCCACAGTCATGGAACCCATGACCTTTGGTTTCCCATAGAGTCGTGGGGTTTCCACGGCTTGTGGTTTTCATGACTTGTGGTTTCCATAGAGTCGTGGGTCTCCACGGAAGTTAAAAGTATTGTTTTTAATTAAAGTTTTTTTAAAAAATTATTTAATGTTATATATATATATATAACTATTAGTTTAATATTGAAGGTTAATTTTGGAAAAGTTTTTATAGATGAATGATATTTTTGTGAAGTTTTTTTAATAGTGCTTTTTGAACTCTAAATTTAATAATAGTGGACATTTTAGTCATAGTATTGCAATATTCAGAATTAAAATGAATTTAACCAACATTTCATATCTAGATGACATCCAAACTTATGAATAATAGTCACTATCTCTTAACTATTTTTATAGAAATGACTAAATATACTATCGATAGACATAAATATATTGGTATTTAAATGACAATTAATGATTAAAATGACTAAATAAATGACTACCATGACTAAGTAAATGACTAGTTAACAAGAATCAATGACTAAACTAACCACTAAATATATTAGTATACTACCAAATTGATGACTAGAATATATTAGTTTTTGTCGATTTTTTGACGAAAACTAGTTTGTCACTTTTTTGACGAAATTAGGTTCATCGCTTTTCTGACAAATTTTTTGTGATGAAATTTGTAAGGGTGTTTCATCGGTAATATGACCAAAGTTTGTCGATATTTCAACAAACATTCTTCCGAAATTGATGCCAAATGTAGTAGTGTGGAAACAATCCAAATACAAATACTAAGGATAGCAAACCAAAACAACAATAAAACAACCACTCAAACTCTTCAATAATAGAGGGCATACTATCAACATACTTTATTTACCATGACACACCCTATTTACTGAGAATTGTATATTTTTTATGTGTATTTTTACTGATTATTAGTTCTATTTAGCCTACCTTTATTATGAAGAAGTTTCGAATCTAAAAAATAATTTCAAAGTTATTTTGATGATACAAAATAACTAGATTAAATAGATATCTCTCGGCATATTTTACATAAATTTCTTTAAAGATAGGTATACTAGTAGTATTATTTCTCCACTTACTTCCTTATTTAGACAATGCTTGAGCAGTGGGATATATACATACATAGGGGAGCTACCTTGTGAAGTTCTTGTGACCTCTTCTTGGGGAGGTATTTATAATTCAAGAAACATAACGATAGATTGCCTTAGTGGAATCTTTCCACTATTTATCAAATTGAATTTTTATCTTACAATTGGCTCATATGTATTGGGGTGTGCTTATCGAGGGTCATGCTTATCGAGGGTCTAGTCACTATCGAGATTGTCTTCCAAATTTTATAAAATCTTATTTTAATATTGATTATGATTTCTTATAGAGCCTTCCTGAATGAGATAAACTATTGCAAGATAGGGTCTCTCCTTCCTCATTAAACCTATTGAAAAATTAATTCCCTAACTGACTCCATGTTGTGATTGAATTAGCTGGTGGGGACTTATACTAACTTGAAGTACCTTCCCTTTGAATGATGTGGTAGGAAATTACAAAGAAACCTTTTGAATTGTCATGCGATGCAAAGTGCAAATGTATAATACATCCTATAAATGATTTGTGGGGGTTTTAAAACCTTCCCTATTAAATTTTACAAGTGTTTTAGTGTATTAGGAGGGATCATATCTTATGTATGTAGAGCTAGAAGGATAAAAATAAAGCTACTTCTATTCCATGTTACAAAATTTCTTGATGGCCCAAGCACAAAGTAGGACATGGTGAATGCTTTCCAGAGGTGAAGGGTGAGGATGTGATGATCAAGAACTACCCTTGTCATACAAAGTAGTGAAAGGGATATCTAAAAGGATGGGAAGCTTAAATAGACAAGAATTAGAATTTGGAAACATAAGTGCCTTTCCCTTTTTTGTGCTAGGCATAGTTGGATGAGGATGAGTCACCATTGGATTTTTCATGGCATCTGGAGGACAAGAGGGTCTACTCTGAAGAATGGGCTTTTCCATATCTTCTAGTGAGGAGGGAGTAGAAAAAGCACACAATTATACAAAAGTAAATTGATATGGACCAACAAATGTAGGAGGAGGCTAATAAGTGGTAGGATAGATTGACTTAGATTGTAACTCTTTGGTATCATACTTATAATATGCTTCATATAAAACATCATGATGTGATAGAATGGGTACAACTAGAATAGGCTAGAAATGACAAAGAGGGAGGCCATCACACAACACTAATGGTTTATATCTAGTGTCTTGGATGGTATACACAATAACCTTATGAGGAAACTGTAAAAAATTGTGAGCAATTAAGGGGATTGCATCCATAGAAACTATCCATGGAATTTATAGTTTCACCTAGAATAAACTAGACTCAAGAGTGAAAAAACATATACTAGAAAATATATTAGGTCCTATGAGGACCATTAAAGTAGTGTATCCCATAGTAGAAATAGAGAGACCATCATATTTATGAATGATGGGCTTACAATCATCATGCATCATACCATATGTTATTTTTTGGTAAAGAGGGCCTCCTCCACAATCATATCAACTCTACAAGATCGATCAATTATAATTCCTATGATGAGATTACAATTGATCCTAGTAGGGACATAAATAGGAGTAGGCTTTGCACAATATGGTGAATCATTAGGTGTGAATGATATGTCAAGAATTGTGACCTTCTAACACATGGGAGAGATTAGAGTAATAGTCACCATGTTAACATATGGGTAATTAATTAGTGGAAGAGAAGATAATTTAGAGGTGGAGGTAGAAAAATATGGAGGAAAAGGATTAGTGTAGATCCCCAACTCACTATTTTTCTTATAAACAAACTTGTTAGACTTCTATTTTTTATCCCAAAACCAGATGGTATTGTTGACTACGTGGTACTGAAAAATATATTATAGACATACACAACATTTGATTTCATACCTAGGTAAACTATGATATTGATAAAACTTTGATGCATTATACTAGTGAGGGTATGGTCTATTCTATGGGAGTGGTCATATCTCTAGAAGATTTATGAGGTTATCTTTCAGTGGTTTTTATAACACACTTATATAATAATTGGATAGTTAGGTAAATAATCAATCATGTTAAGGCCCTTGTGTGCTCTTCTTAGTTGTCTGAGGAATAATTATTATATTTTTTAGTGCTTTTCTTTCTCAGAGCCACCTAAGAAAGATGTAGATACAAAGTTATCAGTGTGATAATTTGAAGCAGAAGCCCCAAATTGAGCCAACAATTACTAATAGTCTCTGAGTGCAATATAAAGGTTGGAAAAGGAAGGATACTTGAGGAAAGATACTTTATTCATAGTTGTTGGCTATAAAATTCTCATAAACATCCTTTGGAGATCACCATCGGAGAGGGATTAACAAATCTTGTAATAGATTGGTTTATAATAAGAGGTGAAATATGTAAGCATCTTATTAGGCTATTGTTTATAATGAACAAGGTTAATGATAATGATCTTGCTAGAAATGTCTTCCTAAAGCCTTTGGAGAAATAAACCCATCAACAAATTGAAGGATTGAATAAATTTATGAGATAAAGAGAAATTCTACTATAATGTTGTCCCCTTAAAGACTAAGAGAATAGTTTAGCCAATTGTATATGATCTTGATGATGGTAATCATAATAGACTGTATTAAAAATATTGATATGTAGCTATGGATCACCATCACCATTGAACTTATCAATTTTCTGAATCTCAACCCCATGGGGTAGTGGATCATTCAAAATATGAAGAGCAAGTGGGATATGATGCTAATATTAAGAAAGCGAGGACACATTATAAAAATTTTGAGAATAGAAAGTCATGCTTACAATTACCCCATATTTTACAATATGGTATTTAAGAATTAATTGCTAGGTGGAGAATGTGGAGGTAAATTAATCAAACAGATAGAAACACTTCCAACATCTATGCTAGCATCACCTACAGAAGCATGGATAGTAGAAGTATTAGTAAGAGACTTGGGAGGTATAATGTTATATATCAAGGGAATATATGAGAAATATTAATATTAAGAATTACATTCGATATAAAGGATTAGTGATGAGAATTGTATCAACCATGTGGACTGATAACCCAAGAATTGTGACACCCAAATGAGAACCAATGATGTTAGACTGTGTGTCCTAAGGTTTAGGCACAATAAAATATTTGTGCACCTCCAAAGTTATTGTTATGGTCGAAGAATCTCAATACCTTTGAAACCAAAGATGAGAGTGTTTCTAAAATTAATGAAAACACATCCATCTTAACAAAGCACATTCTATTGATTACATAATACCTCAAAATACCTTAGGTTCTCCTCTAAAGGTTGTATTTGATGAAATGGAATGAAAAGAGAAAATTCATGGTCAATAATAGGAGGCCTAAGAGGAATATTAATTAGATAAGTATGTTAAGATTTAGGTTGAGAACTAAATGTAGATGAGGCTCCTAAACCTAGAGCAAGAGATTGAGGAGCAGAAGGATATGCATTCCCTAAAATTATTAGACAAGAGCTTGTGGGACTATAATAATAAAGGCGAATGTTGTGTCTTGATCTCCTTATCACTATAATTACAAAGGCTATATGAGTTGTAAAACTCTTAGGAAAGCTTCACAATACACAAGTGACCTTAAGAATCATAAAGAAAAATGAGGACAAATTTTGTTACTATTTTAAGTTTCTTTAAAAAGTCACAATGTTTTTAACAAATTTTAGAACTAGTAAGTGAGTTCACCTTATGTTCAATGAAATATACAGGAAAGTTGAAGCACTGTGAAAGATGACCAAACTCCTATGTATTAAAAAATCTATCTCTCCAATCTAATCAAATATTTAGGGCACTATGCCATCTAAGCTTCATTACTATGAAAGGAAAAATGGTTTTACTACTCTAAATTGAATGAAAAAAAAGTTAGTCTCATGGACAATGAAATTTTACATAATAGAGACTCTCTAGATGACTCCATACATTTTCTTCCTAGGATGCAGGTGATGCCAACGCAACATTCAAATGTCCTACACAAACAAAGAACAAATAATGGTACTATAAAGTACAAAGTGAATTACATAGTATCTTGTGAACTTAATATAATAAAAGTACTAATGTATGAAATACAAACCATAAGTGAAGCCAAGGAAATAATAAGATAAAGAAAATAAATATGAGTCTTTTAGTCTGATCAACACCCTGCTTTGTTAATACCTACACATATAATAATATTGAGAAAAAGTAGGGGGTAGCTTTGTTTAGAGGTTTCCCATATCAAACACCCATTTTTCTGTTTCTACCTCAACAAATATCCTAAAAATATGATTGTAATAAAATGATAAAATATATATGGAAGAAGAAAGAAGTAAAGATATTTGCTAAATTAATCATAATAAAGCATGCAACCAACTTGGAAAGACTTACTCTCCTTTCAATAATGGAAGCTGAATAGATCTCCAGAGTGACATCTCTATTACATGTATGTGTCGAAGGATAATCTAGACCTAAGTGTTATAAAAGAAAGCATTGGAGATGGCAAGGAAGGTTGGTAGAATAAAATTTGAGCATTAACTTCGATTCAACTAAAGAAGAGGCCTATGGAACATGAAATTGCATAAGGTAGAATTCATGATGTTACATTTTGCCCCCACTTTAATAAGATATCAAAAAGGAGATGCCAAAGAAAGTAGATAAAGAAAAGGGATAGGAGAGTTATACATATAATTTGAAGGGAAAGCAATGTCTTTTATCCATGATGAGTTTCCCGCAGGGAAGAGACCTAAGTCAAAACTTTGTGAGACAATTTTTAGTTGCATCATAACAAATATGTTAGGTAGAGAAAAACCTGTTAAATGAAAGTATATGTTTAGACATAAAAATGATCATAGACATGAGAGAAAGATCATAAGATAGTGAACATAAGGTCACTTAAAAGATGCCAATATATATTGGTAGAAATTTATGTTATGCTATTTGATCAACATGTGACTACTACAAACAATATTGTAGGATAACTCTAGAAAAGAGAAAGAAATAAAAAAGGACACAACTATAATAGTTGGCCTCCTACTAGGCAATAAATAATATAGCAGGATGCAGAAATATTTTAAAAAGAAATATGTGATGAGATTTGAAATAAATATGAAGATGATATTTTTCCCTTAGAATGAGATGTGTTGAATAGATTAGAGCACAAATCATTCAAATGAGAAGAGATGTGGTGCGACAAAACCATAACAAGATGTATCCATGGAATGTTACCTTGGAATATATAACACAACACTCGCAAAATCCATCTGAACATAAAGAGATAGGGGGATCAAATTATTCATGATCAATAAAATTAATAGAAGTGAAATTATAACATGTATATGGATGTATGGGAACACTCATCATATTCCCAAAAAAACCATATTTGAAAAAGTACATATGAAAACAAAAAATTGGATCATAAAAGAAGGCCTAAATTCACTCCGTAATTTGCATTGTCACTAAATAACAAAAATAAATATACAAGATAAATCAAAGAATGATGAGACAAATAAAGGAAGTGGAAAACAAATATTTTACATGTATCCAACTACCTATGTAGTAACTTGGGTCCTTCAAGAGAGCACAAACATGCAGAGAAAAGTATAGGGGAACAAAAAAAAGGAAACACTCTAATATGTATATAATTAGAGGCATTTCTCTGGTAATAATCTATGATCAAATAATCATCCTCCCAATATTTATTATTAATAGAGGGAGGACATGATTGAAGAAAAATGACAACCAAAGCAGTACTAGGTATCTTATTTGAAGTACAAGCTAAATATGAGGTTACCTTGACATTCTCATCCAATAATGCTTGTGTAGTAAGATTCAATGATCTTATGGAGATAGATGACAACACTATAATATCCTCTAGATATTCAAACATACACTTCTCCAAAGAAGTTGATGACCCAGCTAAAGGTTGAAAAATAGGAGTTGCATCACCTACTTCTAGAAGAGGGGTAGTGACAAGCTTGGGAGAACTTGGAACCTCTTCAACAAATAGAACATAAGTAGAAAATAGATCCACAGTATCACACTTCTTATGAGGAAACTCAGGAATGAAGTTGTAGACACCTAAAATTAACCTATCCTAATCAAATAAGATTTTTCATTTATTTAATCATCTCCTTTCCTTCTATTAAATAAATATTTTTTTAATTTTTTTATATTACACTTTTCCAAAATCAAATAAACTTTTTATTTATTTAGTCCAAGGGGTTGAGCTTAATGGGTTAAAACACTAGGTTCTCACTATGGAGACCCAAGTTCAACTCCCAATAGGGACATCTAAAATGAATTCTAAGCTGTGACTCTTGGCCTTCCATAAAAATGGGGAAGGTCTAGGGTAAATCTAATCAGACATAATAACAATAATAATAATAATAATAATAATTCAAAATAGTGCGGCTTCGGCCTAATACCGATAAAAAAATAAAAATAAAAAAATAAAAAAATAAAAATAAAAAATATTTATTTAAATAATTTGCCCCCGTCTATTAATTAAATAAGTTATTTAATTTATGTAATTAATTCATTTACCTTTCTCCCCTCATTTATCTTAACCAATCCCTTTATTTTATTATCTTTTGTACCTAGCCTTCAATCTTAGCTGACCATCTTTTATTCCACATCTTAATCTCAACCCTTCATTTCTAGGATGTTCTCTATATAAGAGGCTTCTTCCTCTTTCTTTTCTAGATATATAGGAACCTTGGAACATACTTAAATTCTGGCAAATTGACTTTAGCCTACACCAAGAATACATCATCACAACCACATCCATTAACCATTGAGCTCTTTGTTCAAGCACACAAATCTAAGAGTAAAATATCAAAAGAAAGATCAATGGAGAACAATGAGGATCAAACCCATTGAATGTATGGATGTTATCATTTAATTTATTTCATGATTTTGCATATTTTATGGTTGTTCATTGGTGTTGTGTTGGATTTCATTGTAGATATAGGTTTTTTGTGGTTGAATATTGTTAGGATTTACAATATTGAGAGTTCAAATTCAACATATATAGGGACCTTGCTCAAACTGACACTTAGGCAATTGAGATAGGACTTTAAGATCAATAGTGATAGGTTTAAGGACCTTGGGAAAATTGTGATGAAGATGTGTAGAAGAAATAGGAGGTGTAGACAAAGCCACAATATACAACACTTGTGTATGAATCATGTCTATGGACTGCAAGAATAGAAGACATCAAGAAGAGAGGTGATAAGTGGTAACTCTAGGGATGGAGCAATGAACATTTTCACCCAATTAAGGTAAAGTTCATTGATAATTCCCAAAGAATCTAGAAGAAGAAAATGAGAGAGACCAGAAGCAATACAAACTAGAAAAAAAAATGGAGCAAGAAGGGACAGGAGTGGAAACTAAGGACTCACACCCAGTTTTTAATGTAGCCTCACATTCTTGAGTCATCGCCCATCAATGATTATTACACTCATGTGGAAGTTAATTTTGACATATATGGGCTCAAGGAATAAAGGTCTATGAAGAAATCCCAACATACTACATCATAGGTGGAGCACTTTACACCATTTCTAATGAGGACAATGCTCAACTAATGAAGTAGAAGGTGTTATAGAAATAGGAACCTTATGATCTACCATGGATACCTTTTCTCTTTTTTTTTTTATATGAGAAGTTGGAGAAATAAGAGTTGTTGGAGCCTATGGTATAGGTTCTAGAGGTAAAAGGAGAGGATGTAATGAAAACTTACCCTTTACATATAAAATAAGTAGAGGGTTATCCACAAGGTTGGGGTACTCAAAGAGATGAGACTTCAATTTCAACAACATAGGTTCCTTTCCTTTTATTTGTTGAGAACAATCAAAGGAATAAGAGGTACCACTAGAGGTTGTGTTATTTTTAGAGGATGAGGAGTCTACTATGAATAATGGGTTTATCCTTATCTCTTGACAAGGAGAGGTCAAATGAATCATGCTACTATATAGGAGTAGACTAAGATGAAGCAATAGATCTAAGAGGAGCTAAAGAAGTATTAGGATAGACCTACATAGATGCTGACTCCTTAGTTTTTTACGCGTAATACATTTTATATACAAGATTACTATAGGGTGCCATGAGTTCAAATAGAGTGGGCCATAAATAATGAAGAGTCAAGCCCCAACATAACACTAGTTATTCACATCCAATATTCCGAATAGTATGCATGCCACCCTCATGAGGAAAATTTAAACATTTGTGAATAATTAAGGGGACAACATCGATATAAAAAAGCCACAAAATGACTAGCTTGACCAAGCATAAGTCAGAATTAGGAATGGCCAAAACTATAGTAGAAAATGTCTCAAGTCTATTCCATAGACTGAATAGAGAGACCATCATGCATAGTAAAGGTGGTCTTACAATTTTCATACCTCATCTTATGCAATACATTTGATGAAGAGGTCATCCTCACTTATCGCATTGGTTTTGCAAGAACGATCATCCATAATCCTTATGATGATATACCATTAATTATAGTAGGGATATAAAGGGGAGCAAGATCTTTGTAATGAAGTGAGTCATCATGTGTAAATTTTATATAAAGAATTATAACCTCCTGACTTTGGGGAGAGATCAGAGTCATAGTCACAATGATAACATACAAACAATCATTTGGTTGAGGATAAGATGATACAAAGATGAAGTTAATGTGGAGGGAATAATTCAGTGTAAATATACAACTCACTATTGATTGAATAAAAAGACTTGTTATACTTCTATATTTTATACCCAATCTAAATGGTACCATTGTATATGTTGGTCTTCAATGATATGTCACAAACATGCATGATTTTTTGTGTCATGCCCAATAAAATAATAATATTCAAATAACATTGATGCATCATACCAATGAGGGTATGGTATTTTATCTAGGAGTGGTTGGATCTTTGAAAGGGTCATTAAGTTATTTTTTTATAGTTATTGTAACACACTTACATAAAAATCAAATAGTTTAGAGAACACTTGATCACGTTGAGGCACATGTGTGCTCTTATTAGTTGCCTGAGGAATACTTATTATATTTTTTATTTCTTTATTTTTCCTTGAATCATCAGAGGAAGGTGAAGCTTTAAAGATATCAAAATGATAATTCAAATAAGAAACCCCAAATCAACCCAACATGTGTTGATAGTCTCAAAGCACACTATAGAGTTGGAAAAAGGGAGGATACTTGAGTAAAGATACTTTCTCCCTAAGTGTCAACTACAGATTGACAATGAATGTCCTCTAGAGATTGCCATCAGGGAGGGCATAAGGGATCCTAGAGGAGATAGATTGATAATTAGATATAGAATTAGTAAGCTTATCATTAGTTTGTTGCTTAAAATGAACAAGGTCTATGATAGTGACCTTTCTATCAATGTTTGAACACTTAAAACCTTTGGAGAAATGAACCCATCAAATAATCAAAGGAGTGGATAGAGTTATCAAATAAAGATCAATACCTCTCTAATGTGGTCTCTTTAAATGAACAAGAGAATATATTAGCCAATATATGCTATCAATGATGAGAACTATTGAAAAGAGTACTAAAAGAATTGATATGTAGCCACCAAACACCATTATCATTAAATTTATCAAAATTTAGAATCTCAACCCCTTGGGGCAAGGGAGTGTTCAATATATGAAGAGAAAGAAGGCGATGATGATAATATGCAATAAGTGATGACTAATTAGTGAGACTAGTAGGACTAGAAAGGTATGCTTGCAATTGACCCGTATTTTAAGAATGGTATTTTAGATTAGATAGCTAGGTGGAGGATATAGAGGTGGATTACTTGTTTGAAAAGAAATATTTCCAAAATGTACACTAGTACTAATTGTAGAAGCATGTATACTAGAAATAGGTGAGAAGAAATAGAAATAGAGATAGGAGGTGGAATTTTATACCTGAAGGGAATCTTAGAAACATTAATGCTAGAAATTTTATTGCTATATATGGGATAAATGATGGACATGTATCAACCACATCGATTGATAGCCCAAGAATTGTGACACCCGACTAAGAATTAGTGATGTCAGAATGTGTATCTTGAGGTTTAGGAAGAATAGAAGGTACATAGACCTCTACAATCATTGTCGATGCTTCAACAACCTCAAAGACCTTTGGTGTCCAAGGTAATCATGTATTTTAGTTTAATGGCAATAGAAATATGTTGAGGAAGGAAATTTCTCAATTAATGAATCCTCTGCACACTTAAGTTCTCTAAATATTGTATCTAATTAAACAAAATAAAAAGAGTGGATTTTTGGTCAACAAGAGGAGTCCGAGGAGGGGTATTCATTGGAGAGCTATGTTGAGAGTTAGGTTGAAAATTAGATGTCGATGAGGCTCTAAAATAGGAATAAAGTATTAAGGAACAAAAAGGATTTTCATTCCCTAATAACATTGGACTAGGCTTCATGGGACTATAATGTTAATGGGGAGTGTTGTTTATTGAACTCCTTGTCACTAGAAGTTAAGAGGTTTTCTTGATAGTAAAACTCATAAATGAGCTCCAGAACATGAAAGTGATCTTAGGTATGAGAAATAAAAGGAAGAATGTTATTTTACCATTTCATTTCTTTTAAAATTTTCACAAAGATATTTTACAATTTTTAGAACTAAGTAGTGAGTTCATGCTAGGTTCACCAAAATATAGAGGAAAATAAAACCACTACAAAATGAATGAAAACACCTTGAGGATTCAGAATCTGTCTCTCCACTAGGATAAAACCTTCAGGGAACTACATCTTATAATATTGTCCATTATGAAATGAAAATTGTGATTTAAAATACTCTAAATTAAATGACAAAAATTTCATACATATTCTCTAGATGAACATATACGTTCTTTTTACAGGATACACATTGGTGTCAAGGACAATAGTGTAGTGCAAAAACATCCTACATGGATAGAGTAAAAAAATCCATACTAGGATAGATGAATTAATTAATAAAATATTTCAATTATATTAATTAATAGAAAGACACGAGAGGAAGATCAGGAGTGAAATGGCGGCACTGGATGGTAACATGATCGACATTGGTGATAGGACCAAGGTTACTGATGTGTACGATTCCAACACTTAGTATTTGAAGGTTGGATCTTGGAGCGATGAAGAAGACATTTCTTTCCCCATTGAGATAGGTAGATTGCAAGCTGTTTAGAAACCATTTAATGCGGGGAAAGCAGATATGGTCCAGGGCAATAGACAGTCTAGACCATGGTTAAACTTTGGAAACCCTTACTCAAATGGCAACTAGTGCCCTATTTACCCGCATAAGTGGAAGGAGAATGGTTTCATTTGGAATAGAAAAGGCTGGTTTCGTAAAGCTAAGCATCCCGCATTCGAGGCTCCCCAAAATTAGTATCCACCGCCTGAACCTAGCGTTTCCAGTGTGGCACCTGAGAGAGGCAATCCTCACACTGACTCTTTTTTGGTTCCCCTGATTGATCACGGTAATCCCCAAAAGCAGAATGGGCACTTCAGGAAAGACAACTCAAGGGCAGACCAAGCCAGGTTATGGAGATCCAATTTTTGCCCTAACAATCGGAACCCTTGGTCAAGCCAAGAAAGATGCCCTGACTTTCGAAGAGCTGCCTCCCTCCCTTAGCGACCCCATTTTCATAAACTGGTAAGAAAAACCTCAAGGCCCACCATCTTTTTGGATGAGAATAAAACTAACTCTGCTAGATCAAATTTGCTTGAGTATTTCCTTTTCATCAAGTGGGCTAGTGGAAAGTTGTTTAAGGACAACTTTGAATCTTGGTGTAGAACACAGTGGGGTAAGGATATTAACATTAATATCCTCCCGAATAATTTCTATATGATTGAATTTTTGAGAAATAAGGATAAATAGCCAGTGAAAAATAAAGGTCTATACATCTTAGATAGCATTGAATTTCACACCATTGATTGGCAGCCCAATTTTAACACCCGAATGTATGTACTGCCGAACAACAAGGTATGGATAAGACTGTATAATTGTCCCTTAGATTATTGGCATATTGATGTCATCAAGGATATATGCAAAGAGCTTGGCACCTTTGTATCGACAGATGATATCTTGGAGGATAAAATATGGGGAAGCTTCCTCAAAATTTGTATTAGCATGGATCAAATCACCAAGATTCCCGATGAAGTAATAATTATTGGGGCAGGGAAGATCTCGATCCAAAAGATTGATAGAGAAGATCAAATGCATATTTGTCTTATGCTTTTCCTTAGATCATACAGGTATTATTTGTGATGTTTCAGCTACGATACAATGAAGTTATTCCTTTATGCAATCTCCTATTGAGGTAAATCTACAACTGGAACCTCCTATTGCCTTTGACACCAGGGAAGCTATTTGCAACAACACTCTTGACAATGAGAATGTTCCACTAACGGAAGCAACCCCTTTGATCATAATTCCTCCCTCCTCTGGTGAATGCGAGAGTCAACAAGATCTTCTCACACTTTTGGAGAAGACCAAAACCCTATAGGCAGATATTGAATCCAAGTTAGCAGAATCACTTCCACCCTCCCCTTGTGTGCCCAGGAATCAACTAGTAATTGAAGATGACAATCTTCACTCTTAGGATATGGAGATTGGCACTATGAGGGAGATGGGAGGGTAGATCTACTCCTTGATAGGCATTAAGCTGGAAGATGGTGAAATGGAAACCTCCGCCTTGGAGGGGGAGGAAGACTTTGAACCAAACTCAGATCTTATACTGGAGGGTACTTCAAAAGGTTTTGGTAAATTGGATTCAACTATTGACAAACCTAATTTTAAGCCAAAAGGTATGCGAGGGTGCAAGTCCAAAAAAGTTATGCTAGCAGTGGCTGGTATTGCCTGTGGTCAAACAAAACTTAATTTAGGGAAGGGAAATACCCTTCCCCAGGAGCAATGAAACTCCTATCTTGGAATGTCAGGGGCACCAATGCCCCTAACAAATGGTGCTTGATGAAGTGCCAGATTGATGACACTAAAGGAGATATTTGGCTACTTCAGGAAACTAAATGGAGCAAGGTTGAGACTGCTACTAAAATGAGAGTTTGGAAACAGTGGAATGGGAATTTTAGGAAATCGGATGGAACCTCTAGTGGCTTGGGTATCATTTGGAACCCCATGAACATTAAGATCTCACTTGCAGGTGAAGATAAGTATTGGCAACACTGATCGGTTACTATTCTTGGACGAAATGATAATTTCAATCTTTTCAATGTGTACGGACCATCTACTGTTGGTGATAAGAGAGCTCTCTGGGCTTTCTTATCCAACAAACTAAATAGGATTACTGATGGTAGTTGTATGGTAGCTGGGGACTTCAATGCAATCCTCTCTGGCACTGAGAAAAGTGGGGGTATTCAGAGAACTGGTACATCCTAGAAGCACTTTTTGGATTTTGTTGAGCAGAATCACCTTTTAGACATTGTTCTGAAAAATGGTATTTTCACATGGACAAACTGGAGAAAAGGTTTTACTAATATTGTTGAATGGCTTGACTAGTTTCTTGTCTTTGGTGAGTGGTTAGGACAAAATTTATCCTTAGAATCGTCAATTCTCTTGCTTATCAGATCAAATCACTACTCGATCTAATTGGAGGTCGCCTTGGGTCAAGTAGAGGGGGCACCCCATTTTGGTTTGAGAAAATGTGGTTCAGAGTGCCTAAACTTTATGACCTTATAGCCACTTGGTGGATTGAACTAGTTTTTAGGAATCATTTGAGACTTCTCATTCTCAATAAAAAGCTCAAGTATTTTAAGGTCAAGATCAAAGAATGGAATAAGAGCCATTTCAAGAATATTCATATGGAGAAATTAAGAATTAAGGCTGAACTGGTAGACTTAACCAACTCTATTATCACTTCTGGAATGACTGAGGATCTATTTATCAAAGAAAATTCTCTCAAGTCTGACCTAAATGAAATCCTTTTGTGTGAGGAAATTCACTACCATAAAAAATCAAGGGAGTTATGGCTTAAGGAAGGTGATAAAAACACCAAATTCTTCCACCAGTCGGCCATTGCCTATCGAAATATAAAAATATTGGAGATTATGAGACTAGTCAGAGTCACTGTCAGGAATTATGAGGACATTGTGCAGGAAGCTATAAGATTCTTTGACTCTTTGTTGAATGGGGTCAATCAGTTTGATCATGAAGCAATAACCAGAATTCTAAATTCAATCACATCTATTATATCTAGTGATCAAAATACAACTCTCCATACTACTATTTCAATTGATGAGGTAAGGATTACCACCTTCCAGCTGAAACCAAATAAGACTCCTAGCCTATATGACTTCTCTACTACTTTCTTCCATCATTGCTAGAGATCTTCATCTTGTAGTAGAAGAATCAAGAAAGAAGATGACTATGTTAGGGGCTTTCAATCACACCTTTTTGACTCTAATTCCAAAGAAGCAAAATGCACAACATATGAGTGACTTTAGGACCATTTCTCTATGCAATACTATATATAAGATTGTAACAAAGATCATAGCTAACAGATTGAAGCCCCTCCTTAATCACATCATATCAGATGAACAAAGCGGTTTTACCCCTGGAAGATCCATTGTGGAAGGCATTATCATTGCTCATGAAATGCTTCACACACCCAGGAAGACCAAGGACTCCTGTAAGATTTTAAAATTGGACATCCTGGAAGCTTATGAAATGGGGGAGAGGGTTTTCTTATTTGATTTTCTTAACAAATTTGTCTTCTGCAAGGAATAGCTCACTTGGGTCACGAGTTGTGTCTCTTCCCCCAAATTCTCTGTTCTAGTTAATGATTCATCCCATGGTTTTGTCTCTTTGACAAGAGGAATCAGACAAGGTGATCCATTATCACCATTTTTGTTTATCATAATAGCTAAATCTCTAGGTTGATCTATTAGAGCTCTTCAGCAAGATGATCATTGGGTTGGAGTTAATTTGGCAACAGGGGTTGAAAAAATGACTCATCTCCAGTTTGTTGATGACACCCTTTTGCTTGGTTCAACTTGTAGGAGGGAAGCTAGAACTATTAAATCATGCCTTGATGATTACTGTTTGGCTTCTAGGTAGAAAATCAACTGGCACAAATCTGAAGTGTTTTTTGTCAACAACCCGCTTAACCTACAAGCTATATTATCAAGGATTGTTAATCTTAAAGTCGCTAACTTCCCTAGGAAGATTCTTGGTACTCCCCTCTTCATTGGTAGCAACAAATCTCACTGCTAGAAGCATCTTATTGATAACTACAAATCCAAACTTGCATCTTGGAAAGGCAAGTGGTTATCCTCTATTGGAAAGCTTACTATGATAAAATCGGTTCTTTCAGCGCTATCGGCTTTTTCCATGGCTTGCTTGAGATTACCAGTGGCAATTGAAGATGAATTGATTTCTCTAATGAGAAACTTCCTTTGGAATGGTTCGGATGACAAAGGTAAATTTCCTATGATAGCCTGGAAAATGATCTGCCAACCAAAAAAGGTAGGAGGTGCTGGTATTCACCAATTCTCGATTATGAATTTAACAATGGGTGCTAAGTTGGTTTGGGAGATTTGTAGCAGTGGGAAGCAAAAATGGGTAAGGCTCTTGAAACATAAATATCTGGATTCCTTGGAGCCTAAAAGGATTCAAACCACCAACAATCCTCCCAGAGGCTCGGCTATCTGGAATTTCGTTATGGACAACAGGGAAATCATAAGTGATCAGGTTACTTGTGATGTCAAGAATGGTAGGAATGCCTCCTTATGGTTTAATTCTTGGTCTGGTGAAGCTGCCCTATGCCACAACCCCTCTCTGCAACCTAATATGGAAGAAATCTGTCACCTTTGGGGGCACAATATTTGTGATTATGGTTATCGGATCCAAGAAAATGGTATTGCCAAATGGAAATGGAACTCTTTGGACCAGCTAGACTTAGATCAGCATCAAAAGGACTTGTTTATTGACATTATCAACAAAAGGTTTATTTTCCCTTCCACTGATAAGGACATTATTAGGTGGTGCAGTTCCTCCGATGGTAAATACAAACTATGTTTTGGTTACAAACTAAAAGAAGCAACTAACGACAAATAAGATTGGCCTTTTAATCCCTTTTAGAATCAACATCTCCTTCCCAAAGTGGGCTCCTTTTCCTGGCTGGCTTGTTAGAGAAAAATATTGACTCAAAAAAGGCTCCAGTTAATGGGTATCAATGGACCCAACATATGTCCTTTATGTTTGGAATAGGAAGAGACTGCGGATCATCTTCTTCCCCACTGCAAATTCTCTAGTCACTATTGGTGGCATTTCATGGTGTTAGTGAACAGATTTGTCCTTCAAAGATAACTATACAAATAAACTCAAAATGGCCAGAATGAAGGACAAAAAGCACTACCAGTTGGATAGACTATCATTGAAGTGATAATCTTCCTCTGAATTGAGAGGTACAACTCCCTCCTAGAATATTTACAAGGAATTAAATTGCTGATATGCTTTTAACCAAAAAGCAATAAAGGAAAATAACATTCATCCATAGCCATGAAAATGATTGCCAAAGACTTACAAAATAGATATAAATGAAGATCATTAAAGGAAAGTTTGATTTTCTGCACTTATGGATAGCACTTGGACTAAAAACTAACAGAGAAAGTCATTGCTCCAATATGGCTTACTTTCAAGCACACAAACTTGTAATAAATCCACATACACAGTTGATTATAATAGAAAAGACATTAATAAACAAATGCAAAGGCTCAAAGTCTAGCTACAGTTATGAGAAGAATATCAGCAACACAAAGATTGAAGATATCATCTGCATTCTATTCATGTCTAAAAAATCAACTCAAAGATTGATATTTTCTGTACAAAGCATTGCTTAGAAAAGCCTAAACTCCTCCCTTACAAATAAAAATCTACTCTCCCTCACCCATAGGCTACTAGAAGAAAAGAAAAAGAAGAAGAACCCTACCTCCCTCAATTCTTTCACCATAAATAGCTACATGAGATCATTATTCAGTTTTATAACCGAATCTTGAAAAACCTTTTCACTTACACTTTTCACTTTC
The DNA here is from genome assembly GCF_030272615.1 of Cryptomeria japonica. Lineage (NCBI taxonomy): Eukaryota > Viridiplantae > Streptophyta > Pinopsida > Cupressales > Cupressaceae > Cryptomeria > Cryptomeria japonica. Next base: position 241,377,263 of record NC_081407.1, on the reverse strand, counting down.
CCCATTACTCTTTTTTTATGACATAAAATATTTATAAACATTAGAAATATAATTCTCTAAAGTTTATAATAATATTTGGATAGGTGGCACTTGAATATTTTAACTCAAAATAAAAATATTCATTATGCTGGGTGGATTGAAAATATTTGTGACAGTCAAAATATGTCTTGGTGTGGGGTCCATAACTTTTGTTTGCATTGTTGGATCTTTCTCCATTTTTTCTATATTGGTCGAAACCTAGTTTTCTTCATTCTGACTAGAACGATTTCAAAAATAATGCTTGAGTAAAATGTTATGTGCTACTATGTGCGGGTCTATATGACTGTCATAAAATTAGACCTGCAGAGCTTGAACCTTGAACTTCACTGAATAGTTTGAACATCACTGAATTGTTTGAACTAGGTTCAAATAGTTCATAGTCTAGAGAAGGAATATATGAAATATAACTTGTGACTGTGAAATAGAGTTGCTACAAAATACTTCAGTGAATGTTAGCCCGAAAATGTCTTAGACACAACTTAGAACCTGGGGTACCTAAATGAACACTATCAACTCTGTTCAAGATGGTTCAAGGGGTTCATGTGGTTCAACATACCATTGAAACTTAACGCTAAGGATTTAGAAATGATTTACAAGTGGATTAGGGATTGAACCAACAAATTTTTAACAAGACAAGGACTCAACTAAAAATTTTGCAAGGTGACTCACTCTTGTTATAAGGTACGAATGACAAGGTAACATTGGCTCTGACTGGGGACCGAGACTATAAAGGACTAGGACAATCCAGAACATCTTTGGAAAATATCAGTGCTTAACCATTGGGCAACAGAGTCAAGAAAAACAAAGCACATGGAGCTTCTTGCAAAGGGTAAAGGCAACAAGGAAAAACGAACAAGCCAATAACCCACACTAAACCAAGGTTGAAAATTAAGATAAGCTACACCTAGATCACACCAAAAATATTATTTACAAAAATATACAGGTAGGAAAATCCCACCATGAGAACTGGAGCCAAGAACTTCTTACACAAAACCATCCACCAGTTGGGAGAAGAAGGAGACTTTTCTAAAAAATGGCTTGTGTTCAAATGAAGTAACCCAAAACCATGCTCTTCTGGTAACTTCTTCAATGTTGAACACCAAACTAACAATATGCAGGAACTTTTTGAATACACATTCATGCCCAAAAAGCCATTTTTCATCATGAACTTCTGAATTTTCTAGAAACATCTACACAGTACTTCTCAAATAATGTTCTATTTTTGGCTGAAAAAAGTAATGCTCATAAATTCCTAGGGAAAAGGGTGCATCATTCTCACAATAATCACTATTAAGACCATCATTCTCAAAATAATTTTCAGCATTTGAACTAATCTCAGAATAGAGAGACACTTCATCATGCATGGGATCCAACTTAGCTGAAACAACTTCAACATCTTTTACTGAAATTAAATCTGCAAATTCCCTATCCAAACTTAATGCATGAAATGAATCAATACCTGAATCCTTCTCCTTGAAATCCCCTTCTTCAATGGATGACAAGAACTACTCTATGATCTCTTCTTTGCAAAAAGAAGTACTATCCAAACCGGTCAACAGTTTTTGGGACTGCAACACTTCATGAGTTTGACCATTATTTTGTTTCAAATCTGAATTTTCTTTTTCAATCAGATTTTCAGAATGAGAAACATCTTTACCAAGACATGATTCCACCTTATTATTAACACAATCTTCATTAGGAAGACATAATATTGCCTTACTGTCAAAATGAAATGATTCTACGAAGGACTCATCACAAACTTTTAAACATAAAGAATCATTTTCATCAACTTCATGTATAAGATTGAAAGCTTCATACTCTAGTTGCATGTAAATCTAAAAATTTTCATCCTTTATACTTTTTGGAACAAGATAACTTTCCATACCATTAAAGCTGAAAGTTTCTATTTCTGGGTAAGAGAAAGACCTCAAAAAACCTATTTCATTCAAGCCCACAGGTTCTCCAATGTTGTCTTGATTATTCTCACTTACCATTGTCCAACTTGCATGAGACTGAACTATTTCTTGTTGAAATTCTCGCTCATTCATGACAAGGTATGTGTAGGAGTGAGATGAAAATGAGATGACTGGAGCCTCATCATCATCAAATTTTAATTCTTCTTTCAACTGGGATACCCTTTTTTCATATTCATGTAGCAGCCATGTCTTTTCTTTCAGTTCTTTCAATTTGTGAAATCTGATGCAAAGACTTCTCCATAGAAGAGTGGACACATGATCATCTTCCACACTTATATTATTTCTAACAGCATGAGAAATGCTTTCTTTGTAATGCTCCAAGAAGTCATGCAGTACTTTATCATCTATTGCAACAATTTCCAAGATCGAAGGATCTGGTCTTTTCCCTTTTCTCATTGCTCTTGCCTTAAGCATGATGTTTATATATAGAGTCGCCAATCTCCCACACAAAGATAAATCTAAAAATCTGAGGAAACAAAATGCACTTTTCTTTGATTCTGAATCCCCAGCAGAGTCGCCAAAAATCTGTTAGTGAACAGATTTGTCCTTCAAAGATAACTATACAAATAAACTCAAAATGCCTAGAATGAAGGACAAAAGGTACTAATAGTTGGATAGACTATCATTGAAGTGATAATCTTCCTCTGAATTGAGAGGTACAACTCCCTCTTAGAAGATTTACAAGGAATTAAATTGCTGATATGCTTTTAACCAGAAAGCAATAAAGGAAAATAACATTCATCCATAGCCATGAAAATGAATGCCAAAGACTTACAAAACTGATATAAATGAAGACCATTAAATCAAAGTTTAATTTTCTACACTTATGGATAGCACTTGGACTAAAAACTAATAGAAAAATTCGTTGCTCCAATATGGCTTATTTTCAAGCACAAGGACTTGTAATAAATCCACATACACAATTGATTATAATAGAAAAGAAATTAATAAACAACTGCAAAGGCTCAAAGTCCAACTACAGTCATGAGAAGAATATAAGCAACACAAAGATTGAAGATATCATCTGCATTCTATTCATGTCTAAAAAATCAACTCAAAGATTGATATTTTCTGTACAAAGCATTGCTTAGAAAAGCTTCAACTCCTCCCTTACAAATAAAAATATACTCTCCCTCACCCACAAGCTGCTGGAAGAAAATATAAAAGAAGAACCCTGCCTCCCTCAATTCTTTTGCCATAAATAGCTACATGAGATCATTGTTTAGTTTTATAACCGAATCTTGAAAAACCTTTTCACTTACGCTTTTCACTCTCCCCATTACTCTTTTTTATAACATAAAATATTTATGAACATTAGAAATATAATTCTCTAAAGTTTATAATAATATTTGGACAGGTGGCACTTGAATATTTTAACTCAAAATAAAAATATTCATTATGCTGGGTGGACTGAAAATATTTGTGACAGTCAAAATATGTCTTGGTGTGGGGCCCATAACTTTTGTTTGCACCGTTGGATCTTTCTCCATTATTGATATAGTGGTCAAAACCTAGTTTTCTCCATTCTGACTAGAGAGAGTTAAAAAATAATGCCTGAGTAAAAAGTTATGTGCTACTATGTGTGGGTCTATATGACTATTATAAAATCAGACCTGTAGAGCTTGAACCTTGAACTTCATCAAATAGTTTGAACATCACTGAATTGTTTGAACTAGGTTCAAACGGTTCACAGTTTGCAAAAAGAGTATATGAACTATCACTTGAGATTGTGAAATAGAGTTGCTGCAAAACACTTAAGTGAACGTTAGCCCGAAAATGTCTTAGACATAACTTAGAACCTGTAGTACCTAAATGAACACTATGAACTCTGTTCAAGATGGTTCAAGGGGTTCATGAGGTTCATGAGGTTCAACAGATCATTGAAACATAATGCTAAGGATTTAGAAATTATTTACATGCGGATTAGGGATTGAACCAACAAATTTTTAACAAGACAAGGACTCAACTAAAAATTTTGTAAGGCAACTCACTCTTGTTATAAGGTATGAATGACAAGGTAACACATGCGTAAACTGCGAATCTTCGTCCCCTTCCCAGCAGGGCTAGATAATTGGTTTTTACAATGGCCAAAACTGGCAGGTAAGGCTGGTTTTGTTGATTTTATTTTTATCATCCCATATCTTCTAATTTGGGAAATCTAGAAAGAAGGGAACCACATAATCTTCTAGGGTAATTGAGAACCATCTGACTAAACTCCTGAATGAGGCTGCCCAATCCAAATCATTAAAGAAAACTTTGTTCATAGACTAGGATTGTAAGATTAAACTGGCTCTTCCAAACCTCCTCATCCCTCCGATCTTTAGAGTGAGTTCCCCGGTGGATCAGATCAATCCAAGAGTTGGAGTGAAATGGGATGCGCTAGAGGTTGGGTTGAGCAAGGTAAACTTTGATGGTGCATCTGCAGGAAATCCGGGTCAAAGTGGAGTTGGTTGTATTCTAAGGGATTCTGATGGTCTGTGTATAAAAGAAATATTTGAAAAGATTGGTGTAGCCACTAATAATAAAGCAAAATTTAGAGTGGCTTTCAGAGGTTTTCAGTGAGGGAAGGAGCTAGGGGTGCCGAGAATTCATTTGGAGGGAGACTCATTAAATGTTATTAATGTGATCCATTGTATTAGTACCTTAGTTGGCATCTTAACTAGTGGCTTCAACCAATCTTCGCACTGCTAGGTACCTTTGATCAATTTTGGGTTAGCCACATCTACAGGAAAGGTAATGGTGAAGCTAATAGACTTTCTAAATTGGCTATAGCCATAGGTGACCCCACCTGAATATTTACCGATGATATTTTTTGGGGCCAGTTGGTGATGTGGCTTTGGTTCCACCAATTGACATGCTATCCTCGCTTTCCATTTAGGGGGACGCTCTTCGGTTGGGTCTATTGATGATGGTGCGCTCTCAGGTTCATTGTGCAACTTTTGGCTATGGAGCAAATTGTTGCTTTCTCCCCGGTAGCCACTTTACCCCCAGTCATGGTTTTCGGTGGAGAGATCGACCATTTGCCCTATTTACCTGTTATGGTCTCTTCTTATCAACATGATGTGATGCTTTGCTGACATCATTGAATAGTGTCAGTTTTGGCCTCAGGGCAATTAAATATAAGTGTACTTTAATATCTAGTGATGACTAGATTCTCTCAAGCTTTGTTTTTGATCACTTGATGCTTAAAGTCAGTCGACACCAAGTTGAGGAGGTTTGGCATAGATGGTTTGTGGAAACTGGTAGCTCACACGTGTGGATATTTATTGGGTATGAATTGCTTGTAGGGTATCATATTCTGTAGTTTGATGCCGCGCTATTTAATAATGGTATACCCTTCTTTCTATCAAACAATTGCTTTTCTTTCTTGGCAATTCGCTAAGGAGACCCCAATCCTCCTTGAACCTAGTTGTCACCAGATGGCTTTCCTGGGTGAAATCACAGACATATGTCTGCAAGAAGTCTTCTTCTCTTGGCATCTTCTCATTCTCCACAATGTTAAGTGGATTCTAGGAAAGGAATTCCTCATGGCATATCACAGGTATAGAGCCAATGCCGATATCCCATCTTTTTTTCTTGCAATGATAATTTACATGGGTACTAGTAAGCAGAAAGCAAAACTTTAAACGCAAATGATATTTAAGCATCACCTGTTGGGGGAAATAGATACTATATTGGATAATATTAATGCCAATCTTAGAATTCTGCTACCCCAAAATTACTATATGTCACCAGGAAATGGAGTGGAGGTTAAGAAGCTTGTGATTGTTAATTCTCTGGATTTTGAGTCTCTCCAAGAAACCTGGCATGGCATCTCCAGGAACATTGATTTCTTGTTTAAAGCAGCTAGCATACAAAGTGGCTTCACATCGGAATGGCGGGCAAAATTTCTCTCTGATGAAGATATAACAGGAATCGATGACTTCAATATTTTGGAGAATGGAGATCTGGTGGATGGAAATGACTAGGGTTTTGGGTTGGGCAAAGAGTGGTTCCCAAATGACTACCAACTCCCAAAGGAGAAGGTGGAATCGGCTGCTCATTCAAATTGTGGCACAAAATGTCCCATTGTTCTGGATGTGGCTAATGCGCTAGCGGATGATGCTTCTGATGACTCTCTTTGACTCTGGTTGTCACTAGGCCCTCTGGTCTCTCTGCTTTTTGAGTTTGTACATTTTTGTCTTAAAACCTCTGTATCTGTAAGAGGTTGGTTTATGTTTGTACTCTTCCAGCCTTCAGGGCTGGTCTTTCTTGTCTTAGACTTGAGCTAAGGTAGGGGGTTTTCTTCTTGATTCTTTCCCCCTATCGCTCTTTTTGAATCAGGCCTTGTATACTCCTTTTTATCTAATACAAGGGTGCTGCCCCTATGCAGCTATTTACTTATTAAAAAAAAAACATCCATACTAGAAAGTGCAAAGTGATTTACTTAGTATCATGTGAATTGAATATGATGAAAGTATAGATGTACAAAATACGAAACAAAAGTGAACTTAAGAAAATACTAAGAGATAGAAAAGAAATACTTACAAAGGATTTGTGATATGACGCTTGTAGTGTAAACAACACCCTCGTCATTGATATTGACGCACATAATACTACGGTGCATTTAGAGGTTCTCCACTATAACCCCCGTTTTGGTGTTTCCACCTCTATAGAAAGCCTAATAATTTGATTGTGATAAAATGATAAAATAAAAGATATGCAAGAATAAACAAGAAGAGAAATACACTAAACTAAAGATAATGAAATGTGCAAACAAGATGGAAAGAATTACCCTAAATTTAACACTAGAAGCTATATAGGTCATGCTAGAACGAGGAATCTCAACATCTCCCAAGTTGACAAAGATTTAATAGGCAACAATGGTGATTTGATAACTATAAAAATGTTGTAGAGAGTACAAAAATATTAAGAACGTGAGAGTGAATTGGATGAGCTAGGAGGATGAAATAAGGCCAAGAATGGAAGGTATAGGGGACTAGCAATCAAACCAACATTGAAGTAGGTCTAGAGGGTCAGTACACTACCAAAATCTAGGAGTGTAATGCTCTAAAAGTAAAGTCATTCATGGATATTAGTAGGACACTAGTGAAACACACAGATATATCCACGACATGCATGTGTCCACACACAATCTAAACATAATAGTCTAGAAAATAGACATGGTAGGTGTCAAGGAAGGTTGGTAGAACGGAATTTAAGCATTGTATTTGATTCAGCTAAAGTGGAGGCCTATGAGATGTGAAATTGCATGAAGTGTAATTTACAACATGACAATATTAATTTTTTTGGATGTTAAACACACATTTTCTTATTTTATTTTTTAATAAAGATCAAACCCCATTTGTGTGTAAGGTAGCTAAAAGATTGAATTTATTTCCACAAAAAATTTAATTTTAGATAATTTAGTATCAATAACTAACAAAAATACAAGGTAGATACTTTACTCCTAAACTTAAAATCATGGACTTAAAAAAATATATACAAAGATATAATTGTAGAGGCTGAACATGTCTATAACATAATAGTATAAACAAGAAAACTACAAGAGAAATAGAAATATTAGAATGAATAAAAATAGAGAAACCACATAATAATATAGGAAAATTTTCATCATGATTGATTGCTATAATAAGGCAGCAAATTAATCACCCTACAAGTAAACTTAAGGATTGAATGACTCAAAAATAATAAGCAACAATTATAATTGCAATATGATGAAAAATATTTACCAGTACTCCTATAAGAGGACAATTTTTTTTATCTCAAAATTATGCTGGAAAGGTGTATGTTATACCTCTCATAATAATAATAGTAATAAATGTTTTAAAATAAATATGTAATTCTAGTGCATCTAGATAGTTTTATAATTTTATTGCATCTAGAGATGTTGATAAAAAATAGTATGTTGATCACGAGGATGCATGTATGGATCATGTGAGATTGGGATAAATATTTATTCTATAAATCAAATAGTACCACGTATTAATTTTTGGCTCATGGCTTAGGGGAATCATGATTTTTTTAGATTCATGTCTTATGTAATATAATAATTATGTGTTAATTTAAAATAAATTTATGAATGAAAGAAATAGAATAGATGTTGTATGGTTAACTGGATAGAGAATATATTTCAATGTGCATGTAGGATTACAAAGAAGGTAGGTGTTGATGTGTAACTAAATGGTGTTAATTTACTCATTCACATCAAGGAGTTTAACAAAATTATTCGATGAGTAAGATGCCTTGTGTGGAGATTCTATGAATGCATTATAATCTTATTGTTAAGATAATTTGTTGATTTATGTGTGTTTTTTTAGTGCTTAAGGTTTTTACAAAGTGTTCATTGGGGCACATCAAGTTCTATATTATAGGTACATGTTGTATCTATCTTACACCATTTATTTTATAAAGATTCTGTGGAATTGACATATATTTCTTATAATTTCCTTTCAAATTTATTAATAAAATAGTTAAATCTAATCATAGAATTCATAGAAAAGAAGCAATGCACTAAAATTCTACATAAAATAAAAGTTCTTGTAAAAAAAAGTATATCTTAGATATTAAACCTTTCATTTGTTATATCAACAGGTGTCTTTGCGAGACGTCGGTGTGGTGAGTATCTTATTCCCCTATTTATACATACCCACTATGTAATTTAATCATTTTGTCTTGTGAGATTTTTCCAACATCAAGATCTCAATGAAAAGTACAAAATAGAAATAAAATATCGATAGGAATAAACTGTATTCTATCAAGATGAAAATACTGATCAACTGGATCATCACAAGTTTCTTATATACAATGTAGATGAGCCTTCTTATAAAGGCAAGGCTAAGAGACAAGAGAGCACACAATGATGACATGTGGCTCAATGAGATGCAAGGGTAGGTAGGAGAAATAGTAGAATATTCCACATCAGGTGGATCACCCTCTGAAGGTGGAATTATCATCCCACAATAAGTGGATATGATAAAGTAATAACAAGATCACACCATAGAAGGTGGAAATATCCTACAACACACTATCCCAATGTAGTACATCTCCCTAAGTGTCTCATATGCAAACTAAAATGTTATGCATGTACCTAAGTAAACTTAAGTAAGGTGTAATAATATCAAACATGAATAAATAATTACACCAACACCCCCGCTTAAGTGCAACTTAGGGAAATACACTTAAGTCTACATTGAAACTAAGCAATGCAAGATGGGTTCTAGCTATGAGGCCATGTTAGGTACCCATGTACAAATGCAAATGCATGTAGACCAATGCAATCTCTCATAATTTGGGGAAAGAGAGAAAAACCCAATGGGAAAAAACCCTCCCCCAAAAATAAAGATCAAAACTATATAAAAAGAACTCTCGTAGAAGTATGAGAAGCACAAAACCCCACGCGAGGAAAATGTCCCCCCCGCCCATATGAGAGAAGAAGAAGAGAGACTAGGTAGCCCGCCCTCAATGTAGAATCTACACCAATGGTAGAAGCTTGAAGATGAATGAAGAAATTGCTCCACAAATGTCAAACAACATTCCTCCCTTTGGGAATAAACAAAAATAAAGGTGTATCCATGAAGTCTCCCCAATCATGAAGGGAAGATGTAGGATAAAAAATTATGATGAATGAAGCCTCTGAAAACTACTCAAGTGTCCCCTTGTCAATGCTAAAAGTTACCCCCTCCAAAGGTGGTGAACTCCTCCACACTGCTGAAAAAGGCACTCCAAGATCTAGTGGAGATGAATGTAGAATAATATCCAAAGACTCACATGTCTCCTCGAAGGATAAAGAGACGTTCACCAATTATTGTACAAAAGTATCCACAATCATGTCAACCTCGAAAGAATGATCATGTAGAGAATGCACAACAGAGTTAGAATGTTCCCTCACAACAATCAAAGAAGGATCATCTTCATCAAAGAGAAGATGAATGTCAGCAATGATGTCTCCCAAACCTGCAATGTCTATCAAGTACTCATCCCAATCAACCAAAGCTGGAAGACAATGAATATCCTACTACACCCAATCACAAGAAGGCAAAACTATCGCACTAGCTGCATCATCAAGTGCAATAGGTGATGTGATATCAAGAGGAGGAGATGAAATGGAAGGCTCAAGAATGAGGTCACATGTGAGAATCCCCATGTTCAAGTACCCAAAGTTCTCCTCAAAATATAAATCATCATGTGAAGAAACAACCTCATCAATAAGACCAAAATGTGGAAAGGAGTACAATTGAGATGCATGATCAACCACCCCAGTCGCAACAATAGATCTAGTCTCCAAGTCTCTAATGATAATTGAATCAGGTGTGAACTCCATAGTTTTCCTAGTTTCCCCATGTGTGATTTGATAGATGGAAAGAAGATTGTTTTTCAAGTGGGATACACACAACACATCATTGAAGGAGTTATCCCCAATGGAAATAGATCATTTCCCAATCATATCCATGTATGTATGATTGCCCATCAAAATCTGTGGCATTGTGCAAGGGTCAAATGAAGAGAACATAGACTACAAAGATGCCATATGATGAGAAGCCCTTGAATCTAGAAGCCTTCTCCCTGAATCATGATTTGTACTAGCACAAAGAGCTTGTCCCTTTCCTTTATTTGTCCTGAAAGAGTGATCCTTTCCTTTATCCTTATCCTTGGAAGAAGAAGCCGATGTAGAAATTCTAGAAGGTAAACTAATTTTGTTCTTCTCAAGAAGATGTTTCAATTCATCAATATTTTTCTTGTAACAATGATGTTCATCATGACCCGAGTTCTTGCAATATGTACAACAAAGATTGTCCTTAGATTTCCTCTTAGGTCAGGATGTAGAATCACCTTGTTGTGGTTTAGACTTAGGTTTCTTTTGGTTCTTTCCTTTTCCTTTATTTCTTTGATTCCCTTTATTAGCCACCAATAATAGTGACTTTGACGATTTGAGAATCCCCATCTTAGTCAGCTTAGATTGCTCAAGAATCAACATCTTCATGAATGCATCAAATGAGGGAGAAATGTATGAGGAACCTTGAGCTAACCTATGGGTGTGAAAGCTAGATACAAAAGGCTTCATACTCTAAAGGAAGCTTGTCCAACAAGTTATAAACTAATTGAGCATCCTTTTTGTCAATGCCACAATCCTTTAGCTTTGCCCTTAGCTCATATGTTTTCGTGACATAATCTTAGATTGTATCAAAATCCTAGGGATCTAAAGTTCTGAGCTCACTATCAAGCTTGTAGCCCTTAATCTCATCAACTTGGCCATACAATTTGTCATAAATATCCAAAGCCTCTTTAATTGTAGTACACTTATCAATGAGAAAAATGAGGTCATCTAATACATATTTTCTCAAAGTTCGAAGTGCCATAGAATTCTTAGTGAGTCATTCAATTTGAGCATTAGGATCAGCCTTAGGATCAGGTGGTGTTTTTATTGTTCAATTTACATAATGAATGAGTCCTTTTTCCATTAATTTACTCCATGCCTTTATCTTCCATGATGCATAATTATGAAGAGTTAAAACTGGAAGTTTAGGAGAACCCATAGCAGAAAAGTGAAAAAAAAAATAGGATAGAGAGAGGAAAAATCACGCAAGACACCCCCCCAAATTAATCAATCAAGAAACCCACGCCCCCCCAAAAAAAATATAAAAAAATGATGATTTGACACTTTATACTTAGTGCGTGTACAATAAGCCACTTGCAAAACAAGGCAAGGTGGAATTTTGATTTCAACTTTACAATTGGCTCAAATAGGTTATAAGAAACCTCAAATAGATATTGCAAGTGATCTAAACTAAGATCCAAGCAAAATACAAGTGCTAAATAGACCAAAAATGACCAAATACTGAAAGTACAATTTCTACTCAAAATCACTACAAACTAATGGAAGATTATGAAAGTAGACAATAAATTATGCAATTTAAAAAAAAATGGCACCTGAAAAGGAAGTTGTATGGCCAAATGAAGCCTTTGAAGTTGCAAAGTTGGGGATTAGATAGGTACAGTCATCAAAAACTGAAAATTGTGAAAAAATTATCAATAAAAATCAAAAAATTCCTCCAACAATGTGAAGAGCATGAAAAATTAGCCCAAATTAAAAAAAATTACAGCAAAAGAGGAGCCAAAATGAGCAAGTTAAGGCCTCCTGAAGTTGGACTGTAAAACTGAAAAGCCAAACGGTGAGGGAGTAAATTTTTAAAAAAAATTATTGACATGTGTTGACATCATCATTTTACTTCATTAAATTTGATGGTCGTATGCCCGTCAAAATGACTGTCCCATCCCTTGTGATGGTCGTATGGAAATGACATGTGGCGGTCTACAAGGATGATGATGTGGATGACAACAAGCACTGATGTGTAGATTACATGTATAGTACAGACAACAGAAGTGTTGGATGTGGTAGGGTGAGTCTTCTTGTTGACTGTGCAGACACGGTGCTCACTAGCCGCTACATTCGTCATCGTGTGGTGGTTGTCTAGTAGTGTGGATGACTGGCAAGGAAATGAGCAGTCAGATAGTGGCGACAGGGCACCCTCTCAGGTTCCGTCGGGATAACCGATGGGAGGACCAGTGGCAAGAAGCGAGGTGGCAGTAGGAAGGCTCTCAGAGGTCAGACGTCAAAGGGAGAAACTCGAGAGGGTGGCGGTAGCACTTCATGGGTAGGACATCGGTGCCTTCTGCTTGGTGGAGCCGAGAGTATAGCTGGTATTGTGGCACGAGCCATGGAAAAAAATGCCCTGCAAAATAATAAAATCAGCGGTACATGCTTGGGAGGGGTTTGCTGACCCCCTCTAAATAATTTTTTCTTTTATTTAAAAAACTTTTAAAATAGCCTGATGTAAAAAAATTCCGTGATTTAAAATAGAAAATTTAAAAAATTAAATTCACAGAAAAAAAAATGTTTTTTTATACAAAATCCATACCATATAGCCTTATAGGCTAAATATTTCGTCCAAAATATACTTTCTCCAAAATAGGCCAATTTTATACTTAATTTTTATGGAAATAGCTTCCTGGACTCAATCGTGATGTCCAAATCACCATAGGACACACCAAAAAAGAGAAGCTCCCCAAATTCAAAAATTGAAGTGTCCAAAATGTCTCCAAAAGACTTATCAAAGAAGCCCTTTAGGCTCTAATAACATGTGAGATTTTTCCAAGATCAAGAGCTCAATGAAAAGTACAAAATAGAGAAAATATTGATAGGAATAAACTATATTCTATCAAGATGAAAATACCGATCAACTGGATCATCAAAAGTTTCTTACATACAATGTAGATGATCCTGCTTATAAAGGAAAGGCTAAGAGACAAGAGATCATATAATGATGACACGTGGCTCAATGAGATTCAAGGGTAGGTAGGGGTAAGTAGGATAAATAGTAGAATATTGCACATGAGGTGGATCACCCACCGAAGGTGGAATTATCATCCCACAATAAGTGGATATGATAAAGTAATAACAAGATCACACCATAGAAGGTGGAAATCTACTACAACACACTATCCCAATAAAGCACATCTCCCTAAGTGTCTCATATGAAAACTTCTATGTTATGCATGTACCTAGGTAAACTTAAGTAAGGTGTAATAATATCTAACATGTCTAATGCTAGCAAATCAACCTCTAACCATGTATTACATTTAACTACAAACTTTCTTGAATATGGTGACTAATATTACTATAGTGAAAGTATAGTATAAATATTTAAAATTTAATATAGAAGCTCATGAATGGGCCACATTAGCATAATGATACTGCTAGAAGAACTATTTAGGCAAGTTAGATGGGTATTTTTAGGAGGTTTATTATTAAGGTTCTAAAGTGTGACCATACTATTTTATGTGGAATAAAAATTAAGGTGAATATATATGTTATAAGTACATACAATTCATACCATGAGGAAAGTGTGCAAAACTAGGATGGACATATTTATATTCAATGCACCAAATATATATTAGATATACAATTTTCTAAATAATGCAACTCTATACTACCTATATGTAGAAGAGGAAAATCGAACCACTACAAAGGGTAATCAAACCCCTCAAGGACTCAAATTCCAACTATCTATTTAGAAAAAACCCTCAATTTGTTGTGACCTGTGATTTTTTTCACTATCAATATGTAGGCATGTTTAACTAACTACATTAATTAATTAAAATATTTAGTTCACAATAAACAAAAGTTCAAGTCACAAAGACCTTTTAGATGATTCTATGAGTTCTCTACCTAGGATGCACATGAGGCTCAAGGAAAAAATATGACATGTTAATATTATGTATGGATAGAGTATAAAGGTATTTACCGAAAAGAATAAACGGAAAAACATGATGCATGATCAAATAAACATGATAAAAGTATAGAATTGAAAGCTAGTAAAAAAAATCAAAATGATAGAAAGAAAAGGAGGAATCATATGAATGTTCATCTGGGTTTGCAAAATGAAGCTCCAAACAAACATGACATTCTTTCCAAGTAAAACTTGGATACAAGAAGCCAAGACAAATTTTTGAGGGTAGTTATTATAGATTTTCATCAATCCGACCCCCACTTTGGTGTTTCCATCTCCATGAACAACCTATAGAAGAGATTGTGATAAAACAATTGATAGATGAAAGAAAGAACAAAGGAATAAATGATACAATAAATTAAACATAACAAGTCAAGTAAAAAAATTTGTTTTCCTTTCCATCCTTGATATAAAATTCTCTTAAAACTCTTTATTTCTCTACTTTATCTTTCCTCTCTTTTGATATGTTCACTAGAGTGGGAGAAAGGTGTAACATCATAAATTGCATCCCATACAATTTCTTATCACATTAGGTTTTCCCTTTATTTGAATTAAATATAATGATCAAACCTTAGCTTACAAACCATCATTATCACCCACCATGCTTAACTCTATGATTGTTACTTAATTAACCTGCATTACCATCTAGCATAGCTTTACTTGACACAGAAATCACTCCTATTCCTCATTTTGACAAGCCATGTTACTTTTGGTCTTTAAGGGAAGGTAACTTTTAGATTCTATCCATGCAAATTTTCTCCTAGAAAAGAGACCTGAGTCAATTATTCTTGAAGAGATACTAAGTTGTATCACCATAAACATGTTAGCTACAAAGAAACACGTTAGATGAAAAGTAACAATTTAGACTTGAAATCTATCATATATATCAAACAGACATTATATAGACATAAGAAAATGATAATTTAGATTCTACAAATATATAAGGGTAGAAAGTTTGTTATAATAGAAAACATATTTTCAATTGACCTATAAGTACTAAAAATTATGCTGTAGGATAGCCATAGGAAATACATAGACATTAATAAGAAAAAGTGCAATGGTTGGCCCCTACATTAGGTTACAAATAGGATAGATAAATGTAGACATATTTTTTGAAATATGTCACCAAAGATCTAAGATATGATAAATATGACTATGATAGCCTCCCATTAGAATGAGATGTGGTATTCAAAAAGGAGTACAAATAATTATAAGTAGAAGAAATTTTATGTCATCAAAATATAATGAGATGTATCCATGTAATACCCTATAATGGATAGCACATAGCACCCACAAAATCAACAAGAACATAAAGAGGTAGGGGGGAACATTAAAACAAGCAAAAAATAAGAATTTGGGTCAATATGGAAGAAGGCATGAATGCCCCTAACACTTTTCATCACCCTTGTAAGTTGAAAATCAATATACAACAAAAAGAAGAATAATGAAGAAAATAAATGAAGTTCACAAAAAATATTATCAAATGTATCCAGACACCTATGGGGTATCTTGTGTCCTTCAAGAGAGTAAAAATGCATAGAAAAGTACAGGGGAACACAAACAACCAAAACCACTCTAATCTAAAGATATGAAGAGGTTCTACTCTAGAAATATTCCATAATTAGATCATCATCCTCTGAATCTTGATCATAAGGGGAGGGAGGTCAATCTCAAAGAGGCATGATAGCCAAAGTAGTACTAGGTGTCTTGCCTACAACAAGAAGTAAGGATGAGGCTGCATCAACATTCTCGTCCAATAACTCTTGTGAGCCAAGAGTCTACAATCTTGTAAAGGTGGTTGAGGGTTAACTAACAATATTGGTTCCCACTTTTTGACCAACTTTGACACTTAGATGAACATTTGTTTAAAAACCTTCACTTTTTGACACCTATAACTTTTAAAGCGTTAAGAATTTTAAGATGATGTAAACTAGTGATTTGTAACATCATGTTTGTAGATTCTAAATATTTTCTTTTAGTAAAATTTTATTGGTTTTTCCATCTCCCTCAAAAAGTAGTTCTTTTTAAAGCAAACAACATTTTTTAAGAGTGATGTGCATCCCAAAACACATAACTTATTTTATATAAATGATTAAACTTAATTCTTCTGAATTTTTGTTTGTAACATCAATACCCAAGGCATGGAGTTGGTTTGATAGTGATATGTTGATTATTTTTCATTTTATTAAGTTTTGAAGTCTGACTAATTATAATTTAGATATAGGTGTACGTTTGAACACATAACTTGTTATATATATATATATATATATATATATATATATATATATATATATATATATATATATATATATATATATATATATATATATATATATATATATATATATCAAAATTCAATTTTAAATTTTTTGTTAGAAATAAAACATCAATACCTAGTGGATAGATATTTTTTAGAATTTTTTTGGATTAGTTTACTATTTTTCACAATGCATTGAACAAAGAAGTTCATGTTCGGTGAAAAACCTACATTCATAAGATATAAAATTAAAATATATTAATGAAATTAAATATATTTAAAATTATACCATTTGGAAAGCTTATAATAAGGAATAAATACTTAAAAAAATAAAAATTCTAAATGAATTCATTTGACCCCCCAAAAACTAATGTAAAATTGGTTTTTTATTAGAATTTGATTGATGCAAAGGAGACTCCATTGCAAGTATGATTTATAAGTAGAGAGGTTCTATCCAATAACTCTTACACATTTCAAATGGAGACTCCATGAATTTTTTAATATATGGACGCTTCTTTATGAATAGGATATTAAACCTAATCTCTTACACATTTCAAATGGGTACTCATTATGGTTCAAGATCCCATCCCTAAATGCATAACTATTACAAATTTATATCTATTATAAATTAAGTATGCAATTAATAAAGTTGTTAAATTTGAATCTCTACTTGTGAATTCATTTTCACTGACAAATAAAAGTAGCAAAGGTTCTCCAAAATTAATACCTACAACTACAAACCTAAAAAGAATTAGTTTTCACCTCCTCCCCATCAAAGAGCCTATTTTCTCCATTTTTCAAGTTGGCAGCCAATATCAATTTATATTTTTTTCTTATTTTTTATTAAAAAATAAAATTATGATATCTAGGTTTTATTGTTTTGATTAATAAAATTATGATTTCTATGTTTTATATATTTTTTGCATATTTAAGGATTATTTTATAAGATGCAAATAATAAAAAATAGTTATTGATGTAATTCATATAATTGAAGAAAAAATACATAAATTAAGATAAAAACACACAAGAAACATCATCCATTCTTGTGAATCATCATGATATTCACCCTCGAGCTATGGAGGAACTAAACACCCATATAAAATTGAAAGAAACAGATAATAAATATTTTTAGTGTGAATTCTTCCTTTGTGTGACATAATATTGCAGACAATGAGAAGAAGCATTGTTGTCTCCTTAGTCTACTTGGGAAAAATAATGAAGGGGAAACACATGAGCTATAGCCTCCTATAGATCCACATGTCATTGTACACAGAAAATATTTTACCCTCTAGCTATGGTGAAGCCTAGCCACCTTACTATGAAGAGAAAACACATTATATGGATTTGATGATGAAACTACATCTCAAAAGAAACTCTTTTCTTACCTCTATATCTTTAATAGTCTTTTGTTTAGTTTTTAAAGGGTCTGATTGATTTTATTATATAATAAAGAAAAGGTGTGATATTCACATCCCAACAACATCTAGACATGACACAACTTTGTGATGAAATACTAGTCTTTAATTATTAGTAAGAAAATTCACCTCCTCTTAGACACTTAATAAGATTATAATTACAATTAAATCATGTAAATACCCAAGCATAACTTGTTTTAAACTTTATCATTTTTTAAGATAATGAATGAGAACAACAAATTGAAAATATTTTTATTTTTTTTAATCAAAAAACATATGATCACAAGACAAAAACATATATCATTTTTAATTTCATTAATTTTTAGAATGCTTAATGATATCCAAATGGCTAAAAATAACAAAATGACTAAAATATGAAACAATTTATTTTCTAATATTACATATCCTTCTACAAGAGCCAACAACAAATAAATTCATAACAAAACCATCAAAATGTTGTTTTTGACAAGATAAGTATGAATGATAAAAAACCTATCAGTTTGTAGAATATCAATCTAAGACATTCTAGAAGAATCATTAGTGACAATGGTAAAAAACCTATCACATTATAGACACTTTGTCCTCATAGGACCACATAGATAAGCATGAACCAACCCCAATGGCTTTGTGGTAAAATATACCTTAGTAGTAAATCTAGTCTTTCTTTTCTTTCCCTCATGGCATGGTTTGCAGTTGGTGGATGAAGGCTTTTTGCCATTTTTTACCATCCCTTTTGAAATAATTCTCACAAGATCATCAAAATGATATGTCCTACCCTTTGGTGCCAAAACTAATTTTATTTTCTCTATATGATGAAACAATTGTGTCCATTTACTACACTCATATGATATACATCATTGTCAATTCTTCTTCCTTAAGTAATGAGATATTTGGTATCCTTATTTCTAATTTCACATCATTTCTCATTGAATGACAAACTATATTCATTGTCACATATTTGACTTACACTTAGGAGATTATGTTTCAAACCTTCCACACATAGAACATAGTATGTTCTTCTCTTGCCACTATCAAGACTCAATGTACCCTTTCTAGCAAATTGGACAAATGACTTGTTACCAAGAGGGATGTATCCACCATCTTACTTTTGATATTCATGATTATCTAATCTTTGGTCATCTGAATTGAGCATCCATTGTCAATGATCAAAACTTATTCTTCTTTTGGGCATGAAGTGCAGTCACACCATAAGAGACTTCTTAGTATTTTTCTCTTTTGATTTCTTCTTCCAAACCTTCATGGCATTGCTATTTTGATTTATGAGGTTGTTTCGTTTTGTTTTTTTAACATATGACAATTCATAAAATTGCTTCTACAATTTCCTACAATGTGACCATAGTTTTTTATTAGGATAAACAGGTTTTGATGGGGCCCCGAAACCCAATACAATCAGGGAGATGCAATCAAAAAATGAACTATACTACACAATAGTGAACCATGGGTTTTTGAAAGGCCCTGAAACCTTCTAGACTTACGGGCATCCAGATCCCAAAGCCCAAAGGTTGGACAAAAAATAAATAGAAAAACAATCTAGCCACAAACAGACAAACACTAGC
Organism: Cryptomeria japonica; assembly: GCF_030272615.1. NCBI lineage: Eukaryota > Viridiplantae > Streptophyta > Pinopsida > Cupressales > Cupressaceae > Cryptomeria > Cryptomeria japonica. Next base: position 241,357,709 of record NC_081407.1, on the reverse strand, counting down.
CAAACAATAGAGTTAAAGATTACAAACCAGGCTAGTCACAACAGACAGTCAAAGTCAACAAACACAAGACTTTAAAGAAAATAGAAGGAGGGTTTTTTGGGCACCCTCAGCCAGCAAGAAGGGTTTTCCCAGGCACCCATAACCTGTAACATAATCTCTAGGCCAGACAACCCAACCAACCTTGATCCTAACCAAAAACAAACACTAGCCAGACTAGGCCCTTGAACACTATCAACATCTAGTCTGCCCCTCAAAACAAAAAACATAGGGTTTTCCAGGCTCCCTCAACTATGAGATTGGGTTTTACAAGGCTCCCACAACCTAACAAAGAGGGCCTTACAAGGTTCCCACAACCAGACAAGACACAGATAACAACAACATATCCTGAAGGTACAATCTGAGACATAGGGTGCAGAATGGGCACCCACAACCAACTTCCAAAAAAGACATGAGATTTTTGGCTGGATCCCTCAACTAGCAACACAAATGGGAGCCAAAAAAATACCTCACACCATCTCCCCACCTCAATAGGCCAATAAGGAGATAAAATCGTCTGCCCCGCCAGCTTCCTCACAACCCAAATTCCAAGTAGCCTCTCCACCTCCATAGGAGAGAAATCTGACCATAGTTGTTGCACTTATGACAAATGATATAAAAATCAAATAAAGGAGAAAATACATTCCTACCAACAAAATTATTTCTTATAATTGGTCCTCTTTTATAATCCACTTCGTTATGACCAAAATTGTTGTAGTTAAAATAATAACCAAAGAAATAATAATTGAACTTGGTATTGAATCATTGTCCTCTTGATTCTTTCCTTCTAGGTCTTCTATTTTCCTTTCAAACCTGAATGAGTCCATCATTAATCTTGTTTCTTTCTTCTATTATCACAACTTTCTTATATTTTGAACTTTTGAATCCTTTTTCTTTTGGATTCACTAATTTTGTCTTCAGAGATTTTTCTACTCTCTTTCCCTTATATTATTCAACAAAAATTATGCCTATTTTGATGTGGTGATCTCTAACATCCAATAATATGATCTACCATATCTACATATTCTCTTTTTAAACTTTATCTTTTAATTTATTATTTTTGTTGTGAAGATATTTTCTTAATGCAACAAGCTTAGCCTATACTTTCTCATAGTCCTTATCTTTGCTTCACAATCTGTCTATCAACACTTCTTCAATCCTCTTTTCTTATTCGATTTCAACTTTCATCTCGATGATTTTACTCTTTTCTCTTTGTAGTTTCTAAGTCAACTTATTAGAGTACTTTACTTTCTTATCTATCCTCTTCTTAAGTCCTCTTGCCTTAGTGCAAATCATCTCCTTTACTAGATTAATTTCATCATCCTCATTATCTGATCCCATTCAAGTATTGTTATCTAGAACCTTTGAGGCCATAAATAGAGCTTCCTCACCAATTTTCCTAGTAGTGTTTTGATTTTCTTCTTCATCACATGGTCCACTATCTCGATTCATAAAGAAACGTTTTTGATCTTTTCTAAACTTCTTTTTCATGCTAAAATACTTTTCCCATTCTTTTGGCCTTTATTATTCAAATCCTTGCAGGGACAATTAGCAATAATTTTTCGCATCTCTCCACAATTAAAATATTTGAAACCTAATTTACCTTTTTTACTTACAAGAATCCCTTTGTAGTCTTTTAAAAAATATTGCAGCCCTTGTATCCGATTCATCATTAGAGTCTCACTAATCTTCATTGTTGGATGCCTTGAAAGTAGCTAGCTTTTCTACAAATTTCTCATTATCCATTTTCATCTCAAAATAGTTAAGAGTTCCATGTAACTCAACCAAAGTTAGTTTATTCAAATCTTGGGCTTCTTTAGTAGAATTTACTTTAGGAAAAAATCTTAACAAACTTTTCTACAAATTTCTCATTATCCATTGTCATCTCAAAATAGTTAGAGATCCATGTAACTCAACCAATGTTATTTTATTTAGATCTTGGGCTTCTTCAATGGAAACTACCTTGGGAAATAATCTTGACAATAAGGATCTAAGAATCTTCTTAAAAATAACTGGTTCTTTCACTTCTTTAGCAAGACCTCTTATAGAACAAACTATCTCATCAACCCAGAGAAAAAATGTAGAAATATTCTCAACCTCCTTCAAAATTAGACCTTAAAATTGAGCTATGCAAGTCTAAATTTTTTCTTCCTTGACCCTCTCATCTCCTTCATATACCCTATGCAATTTGGTTCACACATCCTTAGCTATCTTGTAGTGAATTACTTTTATATACTCAAAGCTAGGCAAACCACAAATAATATCATTATTATCCATAACATTATTTTCACAAGATTTCTTACCATGTTGATCCCTTGGCAGATTCTGAGGGAACTTATAACCATCTATAACATATTTCTAAATGTCAAAATCTAGAGACATCAAATAGGACTCCATCTTCCCACTTCCAAGAGCATAATTGGATCCATCAAAAAAAGCTACACAATTGTCAAATAAATCTTCTTGAGAAACTAAGTTTACGTCTCTAATATACCTTGAGCTATTAATCTTTATCGAAGGAACCTCACTCTAACACCAATTCATGGGAAAAAAATATATTGAGAGGGGTAGGTGAATATGTATATCTAATTTTCAGTTAATGTTATACATTAATTACCATTAATAACTTCTCCAATAAATACATATGAATTAGCAAATCAACTTATTTTAAATTATTCAATGACACAACAACTAAAATGTATAAAACAACAAACATCCAAAAAATAAACACCAAATTTATGTGGAAACCTATGTTGGGAAAACCACGATGAGAATAGTTGGTTTGAGCTATTGCCCAAATCTAGCCACAAAAAAAATTCATCACTTATATATATGAATTGGGAACCAACCTACTAGAGACAAAATTTTCCTTCAGTATTGTGATTACCATTCCGCTAAAATAACCAATCTCAAATACCTAGGTTTGTGCAACCACTTAGTAGCTATAACCTCCATCTCAACAATAGGAATGATATAATTTAAGACCATTAATATACAACTTTTGTTTGGTAAAATTAGCTTCCACACACTCTCCTTTTTAGCTTATGATATTTAGATAATGGTGCACATGAATAAGGAAATCAACCTATGTCTCATTCTCAAGATCACATTATATGAATATTTTTCTTAAAAGTACATTGACATCTTCACCTAGAACACAATTGAAATGAAACTAGGACACTCAAATATATGTGTCACAATTACAATTAAAAGTTGAGCTAAAGAATAATTGAACATCTATAAGTCAACCACACATTTTTTATTCATGAAACATGTAGTAAACTAGGTCCTAATTAGTTTCAGACACATAGATTAATATAATAGAATAAGACACATTCTTCACAAGATGGCTTAAGAATATCCTAAAGGTTGTTTGTGTACAATCTCCAACAAACACACATATTATTCTTTATCCAAAAAATTCCATACCAAACTTGTCAAAGGTCTGGTGCAATAAACACACACATGATTACACATAAAGAAACACATCCTATAGATCCTAATGAGAATCAATGTACTCTCAAGGAACATCCACAGTTGAATTGTGGTAGAACACATATAAAAAATTTGTTGCATCATTTTGCAAGGCAAACAAATTATTTCAACAATGCAGTGACCAAACTAGAGAAACAAATGTAGTGCTCCACTATGCTTGGGTTCCATAAGTATTAGATAGTAATAGAACATGTGTAGGTAAACTCTCATTTCAAACTACAAGTCACAACTCCTAAGAATAAAAAAATGTGGAGCACTGCAAGTTACAAGAGAAAGTATATTGATTGGGTAACTACACCCTTTCCATAATGGACTTCTAAAACACTCCCATCACCTTGACTAGACATGTATCAACTAATTTTATAGTTATATCAATCAATGGGACTATCAAAACTCAAAACTCTCTAACATGGAATGACAAGTAATCTAAATGCTCAATTCTTCCATATGCAATAGGAGTAAGCATCATGACTGAAACTCCATTGAAGACATCTATCCAACAATCTCCCTTTAAGAAAAAGTTATTTGATATTACTTTGACATCAATGACAACTTTTTTTTAATAGAAATAATGCACTAAAATTTAACATTAAACGGATTTCATGTAAGGAAATTCATTTTTAAGATGTAAATTTTTTTGTTGTTGTGTTAATAGGTATGTATCATTAGGTGCAATATTTGTGAGATGATTGTATGGTGAGTATCTTATTTACCCTATTTCTCTAATTCTAGCAAATTAGCCTCTAACTATGTATTATTTTTAACTACAAACTTTCAAACTTTCTTGAATATAGTGAATATTGAAATTAGAGTAAACATATAAGAGTGAAGTTAAATTTTTTGAATCATGAATGTACCACATTAGCATAACGGTACTTCTAGAAGAACTATTTAGGCAAATCAAATGAGTGTCTTTTTTAGGAGAGTTATTAGTAGTGTTGCAAAGTATGACTACATTTCTTTTTATAAGATTAGAATTAGAGTTAATTTACATACCAACTATTTCTCTAATTCTAGCAAATTAGACCTCTAACTATGTATTATTTTTATCTAAAAACTTTCTTGAATATGGGGAATGGTGAATATTTCTAACTATATTGCTTTTTATGAGATTAGAATTAGAGTTAATTTATACATGCCCATTATTTCTCTAATTTTAGCAAATTAGCTTCTAGCTATCTATTAGTTCTAACTACAAACTTTTGTATATAGTGAATATTAAAATTAGAGCAAACATATAAGAGTGAAGTTAAATTATTTGAATGTAATGTCATGAATGTACCACATTAGCATAATGGTACTTCTAGAATAACTATTTAGACAATTCAAATGGGTGTCTTTTTTAGGAGAGTTATTAGTAGTGTTGCAAAGTATGACTATATTTCTTTTTATGAGATTAGAATTAGAGTTAACTTATATAAGTATGTACAATCCATACCTTGAGCAAAGTGTGTAAAATAAAGATTGACCTATTAATCTTCAATAGACTAGATGTATATTAAACACGATGTTTTTGAGTTATGCAACTTTATAATTGCTCAAAAACTCTATGTAATATTTTTTATAATTTTTTCAAAATCTCTTATATAAATTTCTTGTACTTAGAAATTTTAATCCTTTTTATAGAAATTTTAATCCATGTCATTTTATTTTATGACTAAATAATAAAAAAGGATAAGATAATTAATTCTATTTTTTTTTAATAATTTAATCGAGGTCCAAGTTTACTAATACAAAGATCAACCATTTGATTTCTACTACTTTTATCACTACTACTAATTGCAAATTAGTCCTATATTATTTTATTTACATACCTCTTTTACTTTTTGTAATTTTTGAAGTTGTTGTTCATGAGAAAAACAAATTCTAGGCCACTTGAAGAGGAGAAAAAAATTAATTTAAATATTATTAATTTTGTAAGATTATATTGCCTTGATTTTTATGAGGGAAACACATATTTTTTCTGTTCTTCAATTTTTTATGACAATAATTCTTTGATCTACCTTCTAATTTTTTTTACCATCTTTAATAGATTCACTGTTAATTTTAATACTTATGAAATTCCAAGTGTTTTATCTTCTAACAAGTTTGATAGTTCTACTATTTTTTGGAGAACAATTGAATTATGCTCATATAGTATTGATATCTTTCATCTACTTATCTTCTAACAAGTTTGATAGTTCTACAGTTTTTGGGAGAACAATTGAGTTATGCTCATATAATATCGAGATCTTCCATCCACTTATAGCAAACAATATATTGGCATACATGCAATTAGGTTTTAATGTAGATAAAGCATGGTAAAGAACAACAACAACATGTTCTATAGAAATTTAAAAAGAATTTATAGAATTATATTAAGATGCAATTTAAGTAGCTTATATGAAATATGAAGCGATGAATTGATAATTTTAGTGGTTAGTTAATTTTTTTTACTTATAGATGACTTCTAATGAATCAGACTCCTCTCAAAATATGGGCTTGGATTGGTCTCATTCCACTAATGTTATGAATGATGTTAACCCTAAAATTCCTCTCACAAACTCCCCTTGCAAATACCAAGCTCTTAAGCTCGATTACATTCCTCACAAAAATTATGAAGGACTTGCATGATGATGTGCAAAGGTGGGACAATTTGTTGAAATGGTTTTTTGGGTAGATTAATGTGGGGACAAGGAAAATCAACAGGTTGGAGGTGGTGGCTGAAGCTAAAGCTAGGGCTAATACCTAGTTGGGGGACGTTGATGATGACAAAGTTTGGAGATTTATTAATGAATTTGTTGGTCTTATGGAGAAGTTGGATAAGGTGAATGAGAGGATTGAGGATTTGGATTCCAAGCTCAAGGTGACTACAAGTAAATTTGAGGTGGAAGAAATCAAGCGATCCCAGGAGGCCCTCAAAATGAAAAATTGAGGAGGACAATTTAGCTTGCAAGAATGCGACCAATATGCATAATGCATACCTATAGGCTATCAAGACCATATAAGAATATTTGAACAAGAAAAGGGAGAAGAAACACAAATTTACAAAGGCCCTAATCCTGGGTCCAAGCCTCACGGAGTCCCTGGTTAAAGCCACCCCTAATTTTGTCTTGGTGTCCTTTGGCTCCAGGATTGCTTCTTGCAAAAAAGTGTCATTCTTTGATAAAGTGTTAATCTTATGCTAGGATTGCCAGGATAAAAATTCCCCCATGCAATTGGTCATCTCTTTGTGCCCTTCCTGGGTCGTTGTTTTGGTATTTTGTGTTTTCTAGTCTTCCTATTTCTGCTACTTTTCTAGTTGTTTTCCTGTTGTCAGGTTGCCCTGATGGGTTTTTGTGTTGTTTTAGTGGGGAGGTTTTTTTCCTAGTTGCACATCCTTAATGTGTCCTAGATGTTGCTCTGCAGTCATATAATGGTATGGGCCTATCCCACTTTTATTAATAAAGATCAGTTCTACTCAAGTTGTTAGGGATTTTCCTAAGATTGTTGAACTTGTTAATCCGATATGTAAGGAATGTCAGTTAGGGAAGCGAACAAGGATTTCTTTCAAAAGTACATAGTACACATTAAATGGATTATTAGATCTTGTACATACTGACATGTGTGGACCTAAAAATGTTAGAAGTGTGCAGGGTGATAGATACTTTATATTACTAATTGCATTTGATTATTCTAGAATGATGTGGGTTGTATTTTTGAAGGAAAAATTAGAAGCACTTGAGAAATTCAAGATATTCAAAGCTAAAGTTGAAACTGAGTCCAAATTGAAGTTGAAGTTTCTCAGATCTAATAGAGTTGGAGAATTTTGTTTTGGTGAAATTAATTCTTTCTATGAGATGCGTGGAATCAGAAGATAATTATTTGTTCCTAGGACCCCAGAGCAGAATGAGATTGTTGAAAGAAAGAATCGCATTGTTTTAGATCCTGCAAGAACCATGTTGATTGAAGAAAATGTTCTGAAGGTTTAATGGAGAGAAGTTATTAGCACTGCAATCTATACATTCAGTAGAGTTCACATCAAAGGTGATATCGGTAAGATTCCTTATGAGCTTTGGTTTGGTCATGTTCCTACTATAAAGTATTTCAAAGTTTTTGGTAGCAAATGCTATATCAAGAGAGATGAGGATATTGGGAAGTTTGATGCTAGAAGTGATGAAGGTATATTTTTGGGATATTCTACTAATAGCAAAGCCTACTAGTGCTATAATAAGAGATTGAGAAAGATAGTTGAGAGTGCAAGTGTGAAGGAAGATAAAAACTTTGGGAAGGAGATCAGAGCCTATGATGAAGGTCACATGTTGTTTTAGCTCCTTTTTAGCCTGAAGAGCCTAAGCAGGATGATCCAGTAGAGATAGATACTTTTGTTGCTATTGGTGAGGATTTTCATGAGTTCAAGTCTGAAAATCACATCAATCAGAAGACTCTGAGGTATGTAAGATTAAATCATTCTGAAAATCAGAGTATTGGTGATAAGAATAAAGGTGTGATGACTAGAAGAAGGTTAGTTGCAAAAGATATATCTTTGATTTCTAAAGTTGAACCTAAAGATGTTGTTGAAGCATGTAAACATAATAACAAGATTAGAGCCATGGAAGAAGAGTTAGATCAAATTGAAAAGAATGATACTTGGGAACTTGTGCCTAGACCTAAGGATAAAAATGTTATTGATACTAAATAAGTTTTTAGAAACAAATTGAATGAAGTAGGTGAAGTAGTTAGAAATAAAGCCAGACTAGTTTGCAAAGGATATTCATGGCAAGAAGGAATTGAATATCAAGAAACATTTGCTCCAGTTACTAGAATTGAAGTTGTTAGACTGTCACTTGCTTATGTTGCTTATAAAGGTTTCAAGGTATATCAAATGGATGTCAAATCTTCATTTTTGAATGCTGATCTAGAAGAAGAAGTTTACATTGAACAACCTGATGGATTTTTATTATCTGATGATGGAGATATGGTATGTAGGTTGAAGATAGTACTTTATGGTTTGAAACAAGCCCCCTAGAGGCCGGTATGCTAGATTAGATAAATACTTGCTAAAATTGGGATTTGTCAAAGGTGTTGTTGATAGTAATTTGTACTTCAAAATTGAAAATAATAACATTTTGATTGTTGAAGTCTTTATTGATGATATTATTTTTTGTGGTGATGATGATATGATCATGAAATTTACTCGTGATATGCAAAAAGAATTTGAGATGTCTATGAAATTGGTGAAATGAAATTTTTCTTAGGTTTGTAGATTGCACAAATAGAAAAAGGTATTTTTATATCTCAAACAAAGTATGTGAAGGAATTTATAAAGAAGTCTGGATTAGAAGACTTCAAACCATTTGGGAATCCTATGGTGTCTGGTTGTAAATTGTCTAAAAATAATGAATATCCTAAAGCTAATCAAATTTAATACAAATCTAGTGTTGGTGGACTGCTATATCTTAATCAAACTAGGTTTGACATTATGCATGTTGTGTGTATGGTAGTTAGATATCAAGTTAATCCAATGGAGAGTCATTTCACTGTTGTTAAAAGAATATTCATATATCTAAAGGGAACTAAAGATTATGGTTTATGGTATCCAAAGAATGACGATTTCATGTTATGTGCTTATACTAATGTAGATTGGGTAGGTGATGTTGATGACCAAAAGAATACTACCAGTGGAGTATTCTTTTTAGGTAAGAAGTTGGTTTCTTGGGCTAGCAAGAAACAGGATTTAGTATCTTTATCTACTGTTGAAGCTAAGTACATTGCCGCTACTAGTAATTGAACTCAGATAATATGGATGAAGCAAATGTTGAAAGATATCAAAGTTATTTATGATGATCCTACTATTACATACTTTGATAATTCCAATGCTATAAACATGTCTAAGAATCTAGTACAAAATTCAAAGACTAAGCATATATCAATCAAATACAATTACTTGAGAGAGCAAGTTGGTGAATAGAAGGTGAAGCTGAAATATGTATCTACAAAGGAACAAATTATTGATATGTTTACTAAGCCTTTCCCTACAAATACATTTGTCTATCTGAGAGACAAGTTAGGGGTCTCCACCCCTCCTGATGAGAAATAGATGCATTGAGTTGCATCGATCTGGTGGAATTCAAATCCTTAATATTTTATCCAGATTGATGTGTTGGTGCTGCTCCTCTGCTGGAGTATTCTAATAATTTGGTTGTGTACCCTTGGGATAGAGAGATTTATGAGATTTCTGGTTATGTATTTTAGGGGGAGAGAGATTCATGTTTCTATTTTAGGAGGAGAGAATTTTCATTTTCTATTTTGGTGATCTTTGGCATTGCTATCAAAGGGGGAAAGATATCATGTGAAAAAATACTTTATCTATCTTAATCTTAGGGGGAGTTTGCTAGTGATATCTTCTTTCTTTGCATTGATTGTTTTTCACATTCACATGTTGCCATCAATACGAAAGGGGGAGATTGTTGGATAATTGGGGAGATTGTTTAATTTGGTTGTTCATTGTTGCTGCTAGGATATGTTGTTGTCATTAATGTCAACATATTGCACTGAGTTATCCCAGTGAGCTTGGGAAGATTTTTTGATCCGGTTTGCAATCTTTTGTTTGTTGATTCCTGTTGTTGTTCTTGATGGTATTTATGTCAGTATTCCCTCTAGTATATTATGATGTGATCAGATCTTGTGCTGAGATTTTGGATTATTATTTGGGATAATCTTGTATATCTTCATTTGAGATGGTTCATGATTTGGTGCTCTACAAGTTATCTTTCTTCATGATAGTTGTTGATTGGTTGTGTTCTTAAGCTTTGAGACATTGACAAATGAAGATTTGAAAAGAGATGATGGTGCAACTGTTCTGGATGATTCTAACATGCTTTATGGTGTTTCCTAGTCATGTCCTTTTTGTTTTGGCAATCTGCATTGATTGTTGAGCACTTTTTTGGTGATTTCTTTGAACCGGTGATAATTTGTGTCTTATACAGTATTTCTGACAGTGTAGTGTGTTGCGTTTGATCTTGGCAGTATTTTCGGTCGATGTAATTGTTTGGTAATTTGAATTAGGTCCATGCTTATGTAATTTAGGTGTTGGTATTGTGTCTGCATTATTAGAGAGAGGTAAATGTATGATCAAGGATATATCATTCAGTGAAGTGTTGTGGTGAGTTTGGTGTGCAAGGCAGACAACTATGCTTAACCGGAACTATCATCAAGCATTTGTAGATTCTATTATTGTAGTTCATTCCTTCTGGATTGTAGTCTAAATCATATTGTTAGTCAGTGAGACATTCCTTACAAGTGGTTTAATTACTCTATGAGATCTCCTTAAAATAGGGGATAATTCACCTTATGGCTCAACTAGTTGTTGTTCATCTAGTTTCTCTTCATCAAGAATATCTAGATGATCATCTCATTTTTCCACCTCTACTAGAATAACTTTTGTACCTTGCTATTCTTCACTTCTTTGTATTGTTTTTTCATTAAAATAAACATGTCTCAACTAACATTAATCTTGTGGGTAGTAGTATCCCATAACCTGTACCCCTTTGTACCTTCTATATAGCCAAGTAAAATACATTTTGTGGCCTTCTTGTCCAGCTTATTTGTATTCTCTTTAGGAATATGTACATAAGCATTAGAACCAAAAACACAAAGAAATGTATAATCAATTCGTTTACTTTTCCATATCTCTTTACGAATTTTATTATCAAGAGTGGTAGTGGGAGACATATTGATAAAGAAATAAGCTATATTTATAGCCTCACCCCAAAATTTCTTCTCTAAACCAGCAGTGCTCAACATGCATCTTGCTCACTCCATAATTGTATGCTTCATGTGTTCAACAACACCATTTTATTGTGGTGTCCTCTCAATAATCAATTGCCTTGCAATTCCATGCTCACTACAGAACTAGTTAAATTCTACCAAACAAAACTCACCTTCATTATCAATTCTTAGACATTTTATGATGCAGGAGCATCCCCGGTTCTTGGCACTCTTACATCAACCAAAAATATTTCTTTTCAATTTGTTTTTTGTTTTGTAGTTTCAACATTTCTTTCTAATTTTTCATGTATTTTCCCACTTGATCTTGTAGAGATGGATTTTCCTTGTGAGCGTGATCATATTTCTTATCCCTAAACCATGGAGCATTTGGATCATTTTTTGACAAGTTATTGATTTTGGATTCCATGACAGTTTTCTGGCTTAGAATACTAAAACCACCTGGATCTATTTTTCTATTGGTGAATCTTGTCGATCCTTTTCATAGCTTGTGGAGCCCCAGTTCCTTTATGTTCCTTGGTGTGTGGATGACCTTCCCTCTAATCTGTACTTCATCTTTTGTATTTTCCAGAGGAATCTCTCTGGTGGAGGTCGACCTAGTAGTTTTACACGTTTGATCTTGTTCTATAGAATTTGACACCTCTTGGGCCGACCCAAATCCCTTTTGACCATATAAATCAAGGTAATTTAGAGGGGGGGAGAGAATATAGAAGAAATTTATTAAGATTTATAGGTCCAAATTGACCAATTTTGTAATTGAGCATGTATATAGCAGGATAGTGAGTCAAAGCTTGTATCCTAGATGTTACCAGTTATTTGTAATCAATTTTCATGATCTAATTCAATCACTTTTATATTGCCTCCATCATATCCTCTTGTTTCCATTATGTTTACTCTTTCTGCCTGGTCTAGATTGATCTCTTTGAGGTCCCTCCTAACTGGTGACTAGACCAAGTGGTATCAGAGTGAGATTTCATTTTAGAGATTATGTTGTCCTGAATTTTTGTTGTGGGGTGGCAAATTGTGGATCTGACCTGTAGCCATAGAGGACTGCTGTGAAGATGGCACGAAGAGGAAAGAGGAATGATGGAGCATGTGGGAATGCAAACTCTGCTTTGATGGAAATGTTGAGAGGAATTGCAGCCTGTTTAGAAACTATTAGCACAACCTAGAGAAGAGGTGGACATATTGAAGATGTGAGCGAAGATGAAGAAGAAGAAGCACCAATAGAACAAGTAGCAAACCCACTGGTGATCGATCCGGATGAAGAAAGGTTCTTGAGGGTTTAGAGTATGGTGAACACTAAACACCATTTTAACCCACTAGAGTATGATGGAATGTTAGATTTAGATGAATTGAACAATTAGATCTCAAAGATGGAGAAGTATTTTAACTTTGAGAACACCACAGAAGAAAAGAAGGTGAAATATGCCTGTACCCAGTTGAAGGGTCATGCATCTCTTTGGTGGAAACATTTGTAGGTTGATAGATAGAGAAGAGGTAAAGAGAAGATAAAATCATGGGAGCGGATGGTTTCCAAGCTAAAATCAAAGTTTATGTGTTCTGATTACCAAGTAAATCTGTTCCAAAAGTTACAAAACTTGAAGTAGAAAGAATTATAGTATGAAGGAGTATACCGAAGCATTCTACAAGTTGAATATCAAATCTGGACATGTCAATGATGAGGTTAAACAAGTTGCAAGATATTTGAATGGATTCCAGATGTCTATACAAGTTGAGCTTAGTTTGATCAAATTGCAAAGTGTTGAAGAAGCTTACCAATATGCTCTGAAAGCATAAGACAAGTTGAACAAAAGACATGAGTAGAGACAAAGAGGTAGAGGTGGAAGGTTTTCCAGAGGAAGATTTCAAGGAGGAAAAGGATATTCCAAAGGAAGAGGAGCCTATATAAATCTACATAGGGACAAGGAAGTACGAAATGAAGGTAATTCATATCAAAAGGATGACATAAATTTCTACCAAAGGAGAAAACTTGATGGATACCGGAATGAGGGTTTTGGAAATGTTGACAAAAGACAAGATAAGAGAATATTTAGAGGTAGTTTCTTTAAGTGTGGAGGAGAAGGAAAATGTGCTTTCAAATGTATGAAGACATAGAACACTGGGAGAATAGCCTTGGTGGAAGAAAGGCCTACCAGATCAGCTAACAAATCGGAGGATGGAGAACTCTTGATTATGAGGAGAGCTTTGAGTCATACCAAAGAGTATGAAGAGCCCTTACAGAGGAGGGATTTTTTCAAGACAACATGTAAGGTATCCAATAAGTGTTGTAAAGTAGTTATTGATAGTGGTAGTTCAGATAATCTTGTTTCAGAAGAGATGGTGAATAAATTGAAGTTAAAAATATTGAAACATCTTAAGCCTTATGAGATAGCATGGATTCAGGATGATCGTAAGTTGTTAGTAAGTGAACAATGTTTGGTGATATTAAAAATTGGGAATTGTCATGATGAAATTTTGTGTGATATTATGCCTCTGGACATTTTTCAGCTTTTATTGGGTAGACCTTGGCAGTTTGATAGACAGGAAATACATGATGGGAGAAATAACATATACACTATTGTAGCAAATAGGATGAAAAAAACCTTGTTACCCTTGGAGGAGCCCTTGAAGAGTGAAGTCTATAAGAATGGCAGAATCTGTTTGGTGGATGGAAGGAAATTATTGGATGGAATGAGACATGAGAATGTATGTTTTTCCTTAGTTCCTAAGAACACTGTGAACCTGAAGTATGAATAACAACCAAAGGAGTTAAAAGAGTTGTTGATAGAGTATGAAGACATCATTTCAGATAATGTGCCTAATGGATTACCACCTGTTAGGAGTATCAGTCATTGCATGGACATGATTCCCAAAGCTAGTTTGCCTAACAAAGCTACAAACTAGATGACACCAACAGAGAATGAAGAGCTACATAGACAAGTTTATGAATTATTGAAGAAAGGTTTGATTAGAGAAAGTTAGAATCCCTGTGTAATACCAACACTGTTAGCACCTAAGAAGAATGTAAAATGGAGGATGTATACCGATTCTAGAGTAATAAACAAGATCACAGTGAAGTACTAGTTTCCTTTACCTAGGATGGATAACATAATGGACTATTTGAGTGCGGCCAAATACTAAACAATCATATACTTGAAGAATGGATATCATCGTATCAGTATCAGAGAAGGAGATGAGTGGAAGACAAAATTGAAGATAAATGAAGGATTGTATGAATGGTTGGTGATGCCTTTTGGGTTGACTAATGCAACAAGTACTTTCATGAGGTTGATGAATGAGGTATTGAAGAAATTATTGCGTAAGTTTTTTATTGTATATTTGGATGACATTATGATTTTTAGTAAGACAAAAGAGGTGCATTTGTTGCATTTAAGACAAGTTTTGCAGAGGTTGAGATAGGAGAAGTTGTTGATAAATTTTATAAAGTGTACTTTCATGAAGGAAGAATTAGTCTATTTGGGATTTGTGATATCTGCGAATGGATTGAAGATGGACCCTGAGAAAGTAAGAGAAGTTGTTGAATGGCCTACACCGAAAAGCATTGGAGAGGCAAGATCATTTCATGGACTGACTAGTTTCTACTGGAAGTTTGTCAGAAATTTTAGTTCAGTTTGTAGCCCTATGACTGCGATTATGAGAGGAGATAGGAAGGAATTCAAGTGGACAATAAGAGTTTTGAATTGTTGAAGCAGAAAGTGACTGAACAACCTATGTTGGCTTTACCCAATTTCAATAAATTATTTCAAATGGACTGTGATGCAAGTGGAAATGCAATTGGAGCCATGTTAAGTCAACAAGGGAGAGAAGTAGCTTATTTTAGTGAGAATTTCAATGATGCTAAGAGGAGATATTGATGAATAATGATGAACAATAGATACCCCAACCGGTACTGAGAGGGGGGGCGGGTGAATCAGTATAGATAAAAACTCTCCTTAACCACTTTATCTAGCTAAAACAATATCAACTGATTATCATCATTATTGGACTTAACCATGACAATACTGGTTAAACATAGTAAGACACCAGACACCATGAACTGATAAGTTTGAACACTTCAAATACGATCAGTACTTGACTTCAATTTCACCCATAAACATATGCATGTGGTATACTAGAAATACCATAACTTATAAATTCTACATGCATAGTCTTTCAACCAAATACTTCATAAATATCAAATGAAAAATGCATAATACATAACAAATAGATTTTTCACGTGGAAACCCAAATGGGAAAAATCACGGTGGGGATGAATACCCACAAGCTTGTTTTGAACTCTTTAGAAGCTCACCCTGTTAGGAGCCTAGTCTGGTTAGAGACTTTACAATAAGGTTCTGCTAGGAACTGATCTCGTTAGAGATCACTCGGATAAGGGATGGCTATATACCCTATTAAAGGTTTAAACCCTATTAAAGGTTACCTCGCTAGAGGATTTAAAGAACTCAATGATCTTGAGTCACCTGGTTACAGGTTTTACAATAAGTTTGTTAAAGCTACTCGGTAAAGGGATTTTCAAATTGTTGAAATGATTAGAAGACAATAGTTAAAACTCCTGATCTGATAACAGCACTACATGCCAAGGTAGATCCTTTTCAAATCCTCTACTCTGCAATCACACTTTGTAATTTCCCTCATACTGGTCTGGCAAGTATCAAGTATCTCTTTACTCGGATACATACACACAATATTTGCCAAAAACTTTACAATAAAAAACATCATCGACCTTATAGACAATAGTTAGGTCGGTAACATAAACCCTAAACATCGTAGGTTTACAATACAGGCAGTCCAATCCTGACCGTCCAAACATATTGCATAGAGCATTACAATTTCAAATAAATCACAAGACAATCTACATCGTTCATTCATCACCTCTCATGGGAATCATAACCCATCACGCTTTCTTCTCATACCATTAAGAAGAATGATCATTCCTAAGGTAGATTTCAAATGCGGTCGATCTTCTCATGCCTCAATCCTTCACATGCACAAAGCTAATGTGGCACCTCAATCACATCTCTTAGCTAACTCATCACATAGTGTTATCGATTGCATCACACAAGATGGATCGCCAAACCAATAACCACAGAGCTGAGACTACCAACCGTTGGTCACACTAAGTGAAACCCTGACACTGGTTCACTACATCTCTTCATGCTTCTTCATACCAGCTCACCAACTTTATTGACATCAATGACAACATATATTATCATCATATCAACACACCAGTTCACCATATGCTATCAAATCCATAGACATCATAGACTAGTGTATCTTCATCATCAAATATCTTCTCCCCTTTTGACAACAATGCCAAAGTGGAGGCACATGCTTCCAAAATCTACAATGCTGCTCCCCCTAAGGAGTAGCATCCTTCAACACATTAATCCTGAAAGATTTGACATATAGTACTTGACTGATGTGGAGCACAAATCTTTAATTGATTTCATGAAGGGGAAGAACCCCTAATTCACCTCTCAAAAAGGTAAATGTAGTCTTCGGTAAGGGATTAGTGAATATATCTGCTAACTGCTCCTTACTAGAAACATGTTGTAATACAACCTCCTTATTCTGAACTTTCCCTCTCAAGAAATGATATTTAAGCTCAATGTTCTTAGTTCTAGCATGCAATACCGGATTCTTGGAAATATTTCTTGCACTTGTGTTATCACAAAATATGTTCACTAGTTTAGATACAGGTACCTTAAAACCTTCCAATACATGCTTCATCCAAATTGCTTGAGTGTAGTTCATAACTACTACCACATATTCTGCTTCAGCTACAGATTGAGAAGTACAACTATGTGTAGATGGAGGAAATGGATTGAATACAAGATTCAATCTTCCAACATCCAACAATGAAGTGCCTGCAAAACACACACATGCAAATGAAAATATATAAGCTAAAATACACATGCATGTTGCATAATCCACTCCATTGCACTCCTTAAACCAAGATCTTAAGTAGATAATATTGCTCTCAGAAGCACACACAAGAAGCTATGGTTCTTTGGAGATTCGAGATGATTGATGTAAAGGAAGCTAAAGAAAATGAAGTGTCGAGATGTTGAAGAATACAAACTAACATAACTTCGACACATAAAGATGAGATGCCCAAATAAGAGAGAGGGGCTTGTTTAAATAGAATTTCTCAGGGTGAGTTCATGTTGTGGGATGAATGTGAGATAATGCAAGGTGAGTGGTAAATGGGAAATGGTAAGTGGGAAATGGTAAGTGGTTTTATTAAATAAGCAGAGAAATGTATATAAGGTGAATGCATGAAGACGTATAAATGAATATGATAAATGTTTTATTTCATAAATTTAATGGATAAATGATGAGATATTAATAATAACATAATGAAAGATAGAAATTATGAATAATGAATTATGGAGAAATAATAATGTAATAATAAGGACTCGCCTGATGTTTGAAGAAATTTGAAATTAAATGAGGACAAATTAATGGAAATTTTTATGTGCCTACATTTTGCCCCTCTTTGAGACAATGCAGGCTGTCGCGTTGTTTCAAAGAAAATGATAAACTAATATATGCCCCAGAGGTGTCTTGCTAAGGGTGATGATTGATTGGTTATGCCCCCTCAAGAGATTGATCGAACGGATTGATGGAGATTGGTCTCTCGATAGATGGTGGGAGAGAAACATTAGATAATTGATATTGCGCAAGTAATTAGATTGAGATGTACATTTGATGGAAATGCACAGTTGATGAGGTGTAACTGAACAATTGATGGAAATTAACAATATAGCCAGGGATTGACCCGATTAAGCTGATAGGGATTGATGCTAGCACAAGATAAGGTGATCCAATGATTGATTGATTGATTGATTGACTCCAAGGGAATTGAGATTGCACAAAGCACATTGATTGAAAAAGAGACTAAAGATTCAAAGACATGCATCAGTTGGATAAAGTGTTTGATTGATTTCAATGCAATAAGAAGAATGAAGAAGACGATGAAAGAAATGATGAAAAAGATAGATGAAAAGGAGGATGAGAAGAGAAAAGTGATGAAAGAATGATGAGAAATAGGTTATGAAAGGTGATGAGAATTCTTGTTCTTTTTAAGTGCTTGTATCATCATCGAGCTTATTATGGCAAAAGACAAAAAATCATTTAGATATAAATTAGATCCAAATAAATCAGTCACACCAATTGCGAGAAAGAAAACATATCAGACAGTAAAGGAATGCCTTAGTGTGTATCAGACCAATATGTCCTCAATGATCTTAAGTGATCATGTCCTAAGACGTCTCGTCATATTCCTCAGGAACATCCTGCAAGCAGCAAACAAGTGAACATGCCCCATCCTCACCTTTCTAGTCAAAGACATCCTAGAAATGCTAAAAGACATGTCACCAAAAAGGAAAATAAAAAACAACCAAGAGAAAATAAGTAAACAATATGTTTCATGTCGAATGATTTTTTTTTGTTTACAATTGATGGGTTCGGGTGTATAAGTTGATTAGATGTTGTCCTGTTTTCTCAATTTAAGTCTCGTCCTATCATGAGTCCATTGAAGTTCCAAAGTTGCATGCTTGTCTGAAGTGTTTCTGTCATCGCAATGTTTATTGCATGTTTTTGGAGTTTTATGATTTTTAGGGTTTTATGAATGTTTTAGTTTTTTAGGGTTTTTTTAGGAGATTTTATAATTTTTAAGATTTTTTGAGGACATTTTATGATTTTTGAGATTTTTTTCAGGACATTTTATGATTTTTAAGATTGTTTTCAAGACATTTTATGATTTTTAAAGATTTTTTTTAGGACATTTTATGATTTTTAAATTTTTTTCAGGACATTTTATGATTTTAAAGATTTTTTTCAGGACATTTTATGATTTTAAAGATTTGTTCAGGACATTTTATGATTTTTAAGATCTTTTCAGGACATTTTATGATTTTAAAGTTTTTTTCTCAGGACATTTTATGATTTTTAAGATTTTTTCAGGACATTTTATGGTTTTTAAGATTTTTTTCAGGACATTTTATGATTTTTAAGATTTTTTCAGGACATTTTAGAAGATAGTTCCTCCGACCATGAGACATCAACAATCCCAACCCATTCCTAAGTTTAAGAAGATGCCCCAATGAGGGATAAGACTAGCTTAGTATGCACAAGAAGCATTGCGTGGGGTATGCAAACAATCCACAAGCTATGGTGGGGGGGGGAAGACTACCATGGAATGGGATAGCAGATATGGATAAGCCATTGATCAAGTAGAGTACTGAAGGAAAGAGGAGCCAAATCTCTACACATGGCGCCAGTTGCCTAGTTTTCACCATGTTACTTGCCCAAGGTGCCTATTTGCCAAGTTTTCACCAATGGACAAATTTATTTTTCCTTTTTTTTTTTTTTTAAAGATCTTTTTCTCATTTTTTTGTATTTTTGCATGATCTTTTAAAGAAATTTTATTGAAATACTCAAGAATAGAATCTATGAAGGTGAATGCTATTGATTGGATCTTCAAGCAGTTCACCCTCGGGAGTTGCTAGTTGATATGCTCCTAATCCATGCATAGAAGTGATAATATATGGACCAAGCCAATTAGGTTCAAACTTGCCCTTTTTCTCTCTATCTTGTTGATTCCTTGGATTTTATTTAAGGACAAAATCAGCAACTTCAAATGTGCGAGATCTGACTCTATGGTTGTAACGTCTACACATGCGTTGTTGATATGCTCTGAGGTGATCAAAAGCATTTTGTCTTCTTTCATCCAGTAATTCTAAGTCATGCAAGTGGGAGACTCTGTAGTCTTCATCACTGATCAGGTTATGCAAAGAGACCCATAGGGAAGGTATCTCGACCTCAATGGGCAATATACCTTCAGAACCATAAACAAGGGAGTATGGAGTGGCACCTGTGCGAGTGCGGACACTCGTGCGGTAAGCCCACAAGGCAAGGTTCAATTGGATATGCCAATCACGACCAGCTTCATTGATCATCTTTTTGAGGATTCTAACGATGTTTCTGTTAGAGGCCTTAGCCTGGCCATTACCTTGAGGATAGTATGGTGTGGAGAAACGCTACTGGATATGAAATTTATTACAAAGCTCACGGACATCTTGGTTCTTGAAGGGACAATCGTTATCAGTAATGATGGAAAGGGGGACACCATACCGACATATGATGTAATTCAAAATAAAGGTGGTAATTTGTTTTCTAGTGATATGGGTAAGGGGGATGACTTCAATCCATTTTGTGAAATATTTAGTAGCAGTGATAATAAATTTGTGCCCATTGGATGAGGGTGGATGGATTTTGCCCACATGGTCGAGTCCCCATTGACAAAAAGGCCAAGATGTAACAAGTGGTTGCAATTCTTGTGTTGGTGCATGTATCAAGTCTCCATGTATTTGGCATTGCTTGTACTTTTTAACAAACTTATAAGTATCCTTCTCCATAGTAGGCTAGTAATAACTAGTATGCAAGAGTTTCTTAGTCAGGGTAGGACCGCCTAAATGCGACCCTCATATACCTTCATGCACCTCTCGCAAGGCAGTGTTGGCTTCATCACGCTCAAGACATCTAAGTAAGGTACCATCAAGACCTTGATGATATAGGGTGTCAGCTAAAATGGCATAATGGGTGGCTCGACGAATAAAAGTTTTTCAGGCTTTGTTGGATAGATCAATAGGTAAGGTATTATCATGTAAGTAGGCATAAATATCTCCATACAACTGGGAATTAGGACCAATGATGAGACATATCATTTCAGATTGTGGTACATTGTAGGTAGGCTCCAAGAGCGGATCAACCAAGAACTCATAGTATTCGGCATTACTTGGCATTATTACAAGGGAGGTGATTGTAGCCATTGCATCAGTTGCTCTGTTGTTGTCCCGAGGAATTTTCTCAAATGTGATTGTGGTAAAGTAAGCCTTGAAATCATCCACCATTCTCTTGTATGGCATAATTTTTTCATCCTTTGTCTTATAATCATCATCAACCCATCTGATCACTAACTGGGAATCATCAAGAACACGCAAATCTAAGATTTTCCATTGTACAGCCATATGGAGCCCAAAAAATAATGCTCCATATTCTACAATATTGTTGGTACAAGGAAATTGTATTTTATAAGCCTTTGGTATGCAATTCCCTTGTGGTGTGACAAAGAGAATTCCAGCGCCAGAGCTACCATGTGTGAAGGAACCATCAAAATATAAAGTCCAAAGGTTTGAAGATTCCATGTTAAAGATTGATTCATCAGGTAGTTGTGTAACAAGTGGATGATCATCTGTGATAGGAGCATCAGCGAGTTGATTAGCTATATCTTGTCCTTTGATTGATTTTCTTTCTACATACTCAATGTCAAACTCGCTAAGAATCATGACCCATTTAGCCAGTCGTCCTGTAAGAGCTGCTTTACTTAGAAGATATTTAAGTGGATCAATTTTTGCAATGAGCTTTGTTTGGTGTGTAAGCATGTAATGTCACAGTTTATATGAGGCAAACACTACAGCAAGACACACTCTCTTAATAGTACTGTACTTAAGCTCATATCCTACTAGGGTATGACTGATGTAATATATTGCACGTTCTTTTCCTTCAGAGTCATGTTTAGCCAAAAGTGCCCCCAATGCTATAGCAGTTGTGGATATATACAGTAGTAGAGGCTTGTCATCTGTTGGAGGTACTAACACTGGTGGTGACATTAGGTATTCTTTGATCTATTGAAAAGCTTGTTCACATTTGTCATCCCAATTGAATGAAACATTTTTATGTAGCAGGTGCTGAAATGGTTGACACTTATCTGTCAGTTGTGCTATAAAGCGACGGATAGATTAGAGTTTCCCTTGTAAAGATCTCAACTGACGGATATTCCTTGATGGTGGCATCTCAAGTATGGCTTTTACTTTTTCAGGATCAACTTCAATTCCCTTAGATGATACAATGTATCCAAGGAGTTTCCCAGAGGTTACCCCAAAGACATATTTCTTTGGATTCAATCGGACTTTATATTTTTCCAACCTTGTAAATATTTTATCCATGATTTCTAAATGTCCCTCTCTAGTGTAAGATTTTCCAAGCAAGTCATCTACACAATCTTCCAGATATATATGCATCATGTCATGAAAGAAAGTGGTCATTGCACGTTGATAAGTAGCTCCAACATTCTTCAATCCGAAGGGCATGACATTCCAACAAAATGTTCCCCAAGGACAAGTGAATGCTATTTTCATTTGGTCTTCAGGAGCAATTTTGATCTGATTATAGCCCGAGAACCCATCCATGAGGGATAGCATCTCGTGTCCAGTTGTGGAATCCACTATCATGTCAATATTTGGAAGTGGGAAGTCATCTTTAGGACATGCTTTATTTAAATCCCTGAAATTTGTGCAAACATGGACACTCCCATCAGGTTTTGAAACTGGTACCAAGTTTGAAATCCATTCAGCATAGTCAACAAGTCTTATAAAGCCAGCATCTAGCAGCTTTTGTCATTCTACTTTTACCAATAGTGCCACATGAGGATGCATTTTTCTCAACTTTTGTTTGACAGGGTTTGCTCCCAGTGGTAAAGACAAGTGATACATAACTAAATCAGGGTCAAGTCTGAGCACGTCTGCATAGGACCATGCAAAATTAATCTGTCTTTCCTTGTAAAACTGGATATGCTCTACTCTCTCTTCAGGGGTCAATGATTCTGCTAGATGTATAATCTTTGGTTACTCTTTTGTGCCCAGGTTTGCCGGTATTGTCTTTTCCACTAACATAGATGACTTTTCATGGTATAATGCTAGGGGAAGCGTGTCAAGCCTTCCATCCTCAGGCACCTCAGAGAGGTTTTCACCTTTGGATATGTCCTTTATTTTTACTTTTTTGGGGTCTATTAGAGCCGCAAAGCAGTTTTCACTAGAAGACCTATTGATATTTTCCATAATTTTGCGACTAGAAGGATTGGCACCTTCTCCAAAGTAAGCCACATTGTTGAGCTCTATGGTGAATCTAGCCCTATGATCTCCAATGGGTAAACCACTTTGTGCTCCAAGAAAGTTTATGATTGCCTCATGATTTTGAAAAATATCTAACTGGGGGTCTCACTCATGGTCCCAATCAATAAGTTCTGAGTGAACAAGAGGTAAAGGATCATGATTAGGTTCAAGGTTATGAACAGGCTCAAGAGTAAAAATAGAATCATATTCATATATATCAATTAAATCATTAGAGTCATCGATGGTACCTTCCTCATCAATCTGTGTTTCATTAGAAGACTCCCCTACCTCACTCGAGTTACCCTTAGTACTCAAGGTCTTATTGTTCTACATATCATACCCTAGACTAGGAACCTTACGTCCACCATCAGGTTTAATCAGTTCAAGTATACCTTGTTTGTGTAAACCAAGAGGACTGTGACCATCATAGCCATATCTTTTCATTATGTCCCATCCCTTTCCATATTGCTCGGCTGGTATTTTCACTTCAGGTTCTACAATTTGTGCTTTCTCTATATCTTCATCTTTGTATAGCCATTTCAAGAGGTCCTCTTCTTCCATTTCGTCATACAAAGCTTCCCCTTTTCTAAAAATAGTAGGTTTACAGACTATAGTAGTGGTGTCTGATGTGGTCTCAGTCATTTGTGGTTTTCCATAAGTGCAAGGGGACAATGGTAGCTTTCCAATGTAGAGAGCATGACTCATAGAATACTCTCCTACTCAATCATCTTTTACTTTTATTCTAATCTCAGCTTCATTGGATTTGGAAGTGGATGCTTTTAAGGATTCAAGATCAATGTATGCCTGGGAAGGAGGTGCTTCACGGTTACTGGGAATGATGGATTCAGTCTTAGAACTCAAATTGTTGCAATACATAAAAGGGTTTGGATCTCCTAGTATAGTTACTTCAACACCATTGTATGGAAATTTAATACATTGATGGTACGTAGAAGGTACAGCTTGCATTGCATGGATCCAAGGCCTTCCAAGGAGAATGTTATAGGTCAACAGGAGATCAAGGACTTGAAAAACCACATCCTTCACCACTAGTCCCACTTTGATAGGCAATGTAACTGATCCCTTAGATGAGCGTTCCTCTTCATCATATTCCTTTATTGTAATGTTTTTCTTCAGATCAACTGCCTTTTCATCAGATCCAAGCTCTCTAATCAATTTCAAAGTACAAATATTTAGACCTACTCCTCCATCTATCAGAACTCGCTTGATCTTAACTCTATGGACAAGGACTTCAATATGTAAAGGTGCATTATGAGGTTGTTGCATGGACAAGTCATCATTCTCGGTAAAAGTGAGGGTATGAGGGGAGGCAATATGTCCCACCATAGCTTGAAATTGATCTACATGTAGGTCTATAGGCACAGTAGTGGTAGTGAGTGCTTTATCAAGGATGCATTTATGCTTAGGGGATAAGCATAGCAACTCAAGTATAAAAATTTGTGCAGGTGTCTTCCCTAAATGCTCTATAAGGTTGTATTGTGAAGATGGTGTAGCAAGTTTAGAGTTAAGGTTGTATTGTGACGATGGTGTAGCAAGTTTAGAATTAGATCCCTTAAGAATATATGTGCCTTTGTGGGTGGTAACATTGTAATCAGTTTCTTTCCCCTTTATGATAAAAGTGTTCACATGATTATCGACCTCTTTGATGTTGTTTATGGTATAGTCATATTTATCATTGGTATAATTCACACTATCACCAGATTTTGGGGCCTTCCCTTTATCTTGGTCATGCTTAGGGAAAGGATTTTTTAATATCTCACGATGGGAGTTACTGGAAGGAGTATGTCCATCAATTGAAATTTTTCCCTTATTAACAAGGTCTTGTATGACATGTCAGAGTTTATTAAAACTATTAGTCTTATGACCCTTGTGTCTATGGTAGTCGCAAAAGTCATCATCATTCCACCATGGGTGTTTAACTTGAGGGTTGTATTCTCGTATCTCTGGCAATGTGATAATATTATTTTCAAGGATTTCTTTCAATGCTGATTCAAGTGGTTGTCACAATGGTGTGAAATTTCATTTAGGGAAGCTTCTTTGTTTTTTTTTTCCTTTGTCTGAGGATGAACCATTAAGGTTGTAAATAGGTGATGATGTTTAAGTATTCTTTGCATCAACAACTCCCTCATTAACCAAATTCTTGTTCTTTGCCCAAAAGGGTATTTTATGATTTGAACTTGATCCTTTGTAATCTTTATCATCATTTATTTTTATAGTACCATCGTCAATAATTTTTTGTTCGATGTGGAATACCATGTCTATGACCTCATCAAAGGTGTCCAAACACTTGAGGCAAAGTTCTGTTCCAATTTCCTTGTTTAAATTGCGACAAAAGAGGTCAACGAGTTGCTTATTAGGAATGTCATAAGGTGCCCTTTTGGTCAAATGTCTCCATCTTTGTAAAAATGTTATGAAGGATTCTCCTTGTCTTTGTTTTGTGTTGAAGAGGTCCATCATGGTCACCTCATGTTCACAGTTCTAAGCATAGTGTGAGACAAACTTAGCAGCCAATTCTTGAAAATATTTGATAGCTGGAGGTAATCACGAGAACCATTCCATGGCACTTCCTCCAAGACTGCGAGAAAAGAGTCTCATGAGGTACGTTTCATCTACTGCAAATTCTAAGGTAGCGGCGCAAAATTCTCTCAAGTGATCTCTAGGGTCTCCATTTCCTCTATACTTATCCAATTTTGGTATTTCCCAATGACTAGGAAAAGGTGGCATCGAAATACTCGGATCAAAAGGATAGGGACATATATCCTCAATAGAAAACTTGTGTGACGATGCCTTCTTATTCTTGAGAGTGTCTATTTCTTGTCTCAATGCTCTCAATTCACTCAAAATGGGATCATTGGTATGCATAGGTCTCGATGTTTTCATAGATCTCTTGTATCCTGGTTGCATGTAGAAAGGTCTATGATCTTTTATCCTCTCCCCATTGTTTGTCCTTGCAGGTCTAGACTCACTAACTCTCGGTTTGTCCTTAATTGTGAGCAATGATACGTCAAAATCAGGTAGCAATTTAATTCCCTCATCAACAAGGGCTTTGAAGTATGCTTGTGGATCATGTTTAACCACCTCTTTAAGGAGTTTAGTAAATCTATGGCTGTGAAATACTTTGTCAATAGTGGATTGATTTATTTCTTCATCGCTTGTTTCACTAGTTTCACTGGTCCCAACGCTAATGTGGTCCTCTTCATCAAAATTAATAAGGTCATCTCTGTCTTGAAATAGATGATTTTGAAACATTTTGATTCTTGAGCTAGGAGACATGAGTGATTGTTCTGATCTTTCACCTAGGACAATGTATGAGACCTTAGATGAAATGAAAGCCCTAGAATGCAAAGTGGGAACTATATGATATGAGTGAAATTGGGATGTAACTAAGAATCAACGTAAAGATGCAATCTATGTGATACGACTACTAAAGGATTGATGCAAAAGTGCAATTTATATGATATGAAAGTGATGTGCAGCTACACCTTAAATGGGATATGAGAATGAATGATGCTTGATGCAAGGACTAAGGATACTCTAGGTCTGAAAATATTTCCAATGTGGGATTTTACTTGTGCTATGATGGGTAGACACAAGGATAAGTTATCAAAGAGAGGGCATGCTATGATAGGAGATGATGAACTCCAAGCAGAATACCAACTCAAAGACACTAATAGATTCCCTAACTCAAGGAAGATGCACCTCAAGTGATAAGAGGGATTGATGATCAAAAGTTGATGTCAGACCTAAGATGAGAAATCCTAAGTGCAAGCAACGTTTTTGGTTTTTTTTTTGGATTTTTGATCTTTTTTGGATTTTGGTATGCAAATAATAATGAAATGCTAGGACCAATGATGAAATGACCTAAGGAACTTGTGCAGGATTTAAGGTTATGTCCTAAAGAAATGATGGAAGGCTATGCAAAGATTATGGGTATGATCTAAGGGGATTATGCATGGGTTTGATCTAGGGGGGATATGTAAAGACTAGGTATGATTAAATAAGATATGCAAGGATGAAAGGTGCAACTAGGTGAAGACTATGCAAGGATTGAAAAGGGTATGGGAAACTAAAATGATGTGACTATGTGAGGACCTAAAAGATCAGAACTTCAAAAGCGATGTCTCAAGAGATTTGAAATGATTGATTTGAGAACACAAGTTCAACGTTTCAAGGACAATGTTGTTGTAAAATGTGGATGGATACTTCAAAGCTTAGACCAAGGTTTTTTTGTTAAGTGTTTCAATTTCAAGTGTGGTGTTGATTATGAAATGTTCTTGTTTGTTTGTGCATACATTCAGAAAACATGGCAGATAGAATGTTTGTTTGATTTTGCAATAAAAAAACACATTCAAGCATAATCCTAAGGTTGGCCAGGACAATAGTTGTTGAATCTCACTTGGGGGGTTACCCCAAGGTATGCAATTCAGAGTGGATACTTAGATGCTTGACCCCACTAGCTCCACCCTTAGCACTCACTTCTTCAGGGCAGCCAAGCATCAGTCCACATGAAAACTCCCCATGGCGAACTTTGTATATCTACTAAGAACCGTAAGAATGTGAGTTGCTTCAGAGGTCCGACCTCCTGCATTAACAACTAGAAGGTTTTTGGCTTCTAACACAAATGGTGTCTAGTAAGGGCATCTGTTTGAGTGGCCATACATGTGGTGCCATACACTCCATTAAGGAAGGCTCCCAACCTATAGAGTTTGTGCTCTATAGGTTTATGGGGAGACATGTCGTCGATATGAACTAATCAGCACATGTTGCTTGCAACTTTCGTCACAAACACATTTATTTATAATGGTTCAGAAGAGCTTGGCTTTAGCCCATTACCACTTGGGTCCTTCCCTCTCACCGAGCCTTAGGGGTTTCTCGGGAGGCAGGCCCTCTAAAAGGTAAACACAAAAGAGCCTAATGCTCAAAACACGAAAGACACTGGTTAATTTTAAAGCACCAATTCGAAATGTGATCTAAGCTAAAAAATCAGACAATATGTTTCAAATCACCATTTCTTTGACATGCGTCCTGCATCAAATGACATTAGTAGTTTAAAAATATTGCCTTCGACACACGAGATTGGATGCCAGAAGAGTGAACCTACACAAGGCAAAAAGTCCAATGATTGGACCCCGAAATAAAATTAAAAAAATCAATCAAAAGGCCAAACACTACCCATACTAAGAACACGCTAGCAAGCCAAACTAACAAATCTAATTAACATTAATCTAAATCTAATAACAAAATCAAACCTTAAATCAAATTAACAAAAAGAAACAAAATCTAAACTAATCTAAATAAACAAAATAAAAATTAAAAATTAAAAAAATCTAAAACTAAATTAACAAATTAATCTAGTTAAACAAAACTAAATTAAAATCTAAATTAACCAAACACACTAAACTAACTAATACAAAAACTAGATCTAAAAAGTAATCTAAATAACAAAAACAAAACTAAATCTAAAACAAAATTCAAAATTAAGAACTAAATTAAACTAAAATCTAACTAAGTAAAATTAAAAGATCAAACTAAATTAAAACATAAATCTAAACTAAATTCATTTAAATCTAAACTAAATCTTTCAAAAAAAGAAACTTTAAACTAAAAATAAAGAAGAATAAAACTAAACGTAGGGAGGGAAACCCCCGTGTAAGTTATGCAGCGCACGTAAGCTCAAAACAAGATTTTTTATGTTATTTTATTTGAATTCGATTAATGAACTTGTAGACACTCATGCAATTTGTGGAGCATAGCTAAGACATGATTTTGGTGTAATTTTTTATTTTTTTTCTTAATGCCAAAACATGGAACATAAACAAGGCATTTAAATTATTTCTGCAGAATGCAACATGTGGATGGTAGACCAAGAAAGAAACTGTTTTGAGAAATAAATGTATGAATGTGTGAGCTGTGAAGAGGGCTGTGTGGAGAGAGCAGCCAACTGCTAAATAGAAAAACAGATCAAATATAACGTATGTACCTGGAAAACAAAAACGCCTGATTCTACATAATGTATACCAGACATCAATATGTATGCAGCAAATGGTTAATGTTTATGCAAAAACTAGGTACGTGTTTGAAGGATGCAATGAACTACTAAAAACAAATGCCTCACACAGATGTATGCATTGGAAAGAATCTGGCAAATAAACCATTAAGGCATGTGAACTGTTCACAACATAGACTAAATAATGCAAAGGCATATGAACTATTTCAAATCTGCAAATGTGTGTGAACTGATTTTAAAACGCCTCAAAGGAATGCTCTTCCAGGAAATGCCATGATTGCATAATGGGGTATGCTTCACGTATATAACCTACAAAATAGGCATGCAAAGACAAGGCATATAAACTAAATTGAAACCATATCACAATCTGTCCAAAACGCAACCATAATCAAGTATTGGAGTTTTTTTAATTTGCAAGCACATGAGCAAGACAAAGCACACAAACCATATCAGATTGAGCATGAACAATACACGTATTCAAAAGACAGTTTCAATCAGGACAAATAAACAACAACTATCAAGCGAAAAATCAAAACAACAAAGGGGACAAACTATTTTGGTCCCACCGGGCATGCCAATTGTAAATGGAGGAAATGGATTGAATACAAGATTCAATCTTCCAACATCCAACAATGAAGTACCTGCAAAACACACACATGCAAATGAAAATATCTAAGCTAAACCACACATGCATGTTACATAATCCACTCCATTGCACTCCTTAAACCAAGATTTTATGTAGATAATATTGCTCTCAGAAGCACACACAAGAAGCTATGGGTTTTTGGAGATTCAAGATGATTGATGCAAAGGAAGATAAAGAAAATGAAGTGCCGAGATGTTGAAGAATACAAACTAACATAAGTTCAACGCATAAAGATGAGATGCCCAAATAAGAGAGAGGGGCTTCTTTAAATAGAATTTCTCTGAGCGAGTTCATGTTGTGGGATGAATGTGGAATAATGCAAAATGAGTGGTAAATGGGAAAGGGTAAGTGGGAAATGGTAAGTGGTTTTATTAAATAAATAGAGAAATGTATATAAGGTGAATGCATGAAGGCATATAAATGAATATGATAAATGTTTTATTTAATAAATTTAATCGATAAATGATGAGATATTAATAATAACATAATGAAAGATGGAAATTATGAATAATGAATTATGGAGAAATAATAATGTAATAATAAGGACTCGCCCGATGTTCCAAGAAATTTGAAATTAAATGAGGACAAATTAATGGAAATTTTTATGTATCTACATTTTGCCCCTCTTTGAGACAATGCAGCCTGTCACGTTGTTTCAAAGAAAATGATCAACTGATATATGCCTCAGAGGTGTCTTGGTAAGGGTGATGATTGATTGGTTATGCCCCCTCGAGAGATTGATTGAATGGATTGATGGAGATTGGTCTCTCAATAGATGGTGGGAGAGAAAGATTAGCTAATTGATATTGCGCAAGTAATTAGATTGAGATGTACATTTGATGGAAATGCACAGTTGATGAGGCATAACTGAACAATTGATAGAAATGAACATTATAGCCAGGTTGATAAGCTGATTAAGTTGATTGAGCTTATTATGCTAATAGGGATTGATGCTAGTGCAAGATAAGGTGATCCAATGATTGATTGATTGATTGATTGACTCCAAGGGTATTAAGATTGCACAAAGCAAGTTGATTGAAAAAGAGATTAAAGATTCAAAGACATGCATCGGTTGGATAAAGTGTTTGATCGATCTCACTACAATAAGAAGAATGAAGAAGATGATGAAAGAAATGATGAAAAAGATAGATGAAAAGGAGGATGAGAAGAGAAAAGTGATGATTATGAAGAATGATGAGAAATAGGTTATGAAAGGTGATGAGAATTCTTGTTCTTTTTAAGTGCTTGTATCATCAGTGAGCTTATTATGGCAAAAGGCAAAAAATCATTTGGATATAAATTAGATCCAAATGAATTAGTCACACTAATTGTGAGAAAGAAAACATATCAAACAGTAAAGGAATGCCTTAGTGTGTATCAGACCAATATGTCCTCAATGATCTTAAGTGATCATGTCCTAAGACGTGTTGTCATATTCCTAAGGAACATCCTAGAAGCAACAAACAAGTGAACATGCCCCATCCTCTCCGTTCTAGTCAAAGACATCCTGGAAAAGCTAAAAGACATGTCACCAAAAAGGAAAATCAGAAACAACCAAGAGAAAATAAGCAAACAATATGTTTCATGTCGAATGATTGTTTTTTTGTTCACAGTTGATGGGTTTGGGTGTATAAGTTGATTAGATGTTGTCCTGTTTGTTCAATTTAAGTCTCGTCCTGTCATGAGTCCATTGAAGTTCCAAAGTTGCATGCTTGTCCGAAGTGTTTGTGTCATCGCAATGTTTATCGCATGTTTTTGGAGTTTTATGATTTTTAGGGTTTTTTCAGGAGATTTTATAATTTTTAAGATTTTTTCAAGACATTTAGTGATTTTAAAGATTTTTTTCAGGACATTTTATGATTTTTAAGATTTTTTTCAGGACATTTTATGATTTTTTAAGATTTTTTTCAGGACTTTTTATGATTTTTAAGATTTTTTTAAGGACATTTTATGATTTTTAAGATTTTTTTCAAGACATTTTATGATTTTTAAGATTTGTTCAGGACATTTTATGATTTTTAAGATTTTTTTAGGATATTTTATGATTTTTAAGATTTTTTCAAGATATTTTATGATTTTTAAGATTTTTTTCAGTACATTTTATGATTTTTAAGATGCTAGGGGAAGCGTGTCCATTGTCATGAAAACCTCTCCATGAATTTTAAGTGCTTGACATCTCATATTTATCCATCATGAAAACCTCTCTGAGGCACCTGAGGGTGGAAGGCTTGACACGCTTCCCCTAGCATTATACCATGAAAAGTCATCTATGTTAGTGGAAAAGACAGTACCAGCAAACTTCGGCACAAAAGAGCAACCAAATATTATACATCTAGCAGAATCATTGACCCCTGAAGAGAGAGTACAACATATCCAGTTTTACAAGGAAAGACAGATTGAGATGCACATTTGATGGAAAATCATTACTCTAGGAAATATCCTCGGGATGTCGGAGGAATATCAGGACATTTTATGATTTTGATCTGATTATAGCCTGAGAACCCATCCATGAGGGATAGCATCTCGTGTTCAGTTGTGGAATCCACTATCATGTCAATATTTGGAAGTGGGAAGTCATCTTTAGGACAAGCTTTATTTAAATCTTTCTTTGGATCTGATTATAGCCTGAGAAGACCAAATCTGATTATGCTAGGAAATATACTCAGGATGTCGGAGGAATATCAATGTTAATGGTGCTTATTCTTGATGAGGGAAAAATTTCATTTGAGGAATCTATCATATAAATTTTTACTTAATAAATTTAATGGATAAATGGTAATATATTAATAATAATATAATAAAATATAGAAATAATGAATGATGAATTATGGAGAAATAATAGTGTAATAATTACTCACCCAATGTTAAGAGAAATTTAAAATTAAATGTAGACAAATTAATGGAAATTTTTATGTGTCTAGATTTTGCCCCTCTTTGAGACAATGCAACATGTCGCATTGTTTCAAGGGAAAATGATCAACTAATATATGCCCCAAACATGTCTTGGTAAGGGTGATGATTGATTGGTTATGCCCCCTCGAGAGATTGATCGAATGGATTGATGGAGATTGGTCTCTCGATATATGGTGGAAGAGAAAGATTAGATGATTGATATTGCGCAAGTAATTAGATTGAGATGTACATTTGATGGAAATGCACAGTTTGATGAGGCGTAACTAAACAATTGATGGAAATGAACAGTATAGCCAGGTTGATAAGTTGATTAAGCTGATTGACCTGATTAAGCTGATAGGGGTTGATGCTAGTGCAAGATAAGGTGATTCAATGATTGATTGATTGATTGATTGACTCCAAGGGCATTTAGATTGCACGAAGCACATTGATTGAAAAAGAGATTAAAGATTCAAAGACATGCATCGATTGGATAAAGTGTTTGATCGATCTCACTGCAATAAGAAGAATGAAGAAGATGATGAAAGAAATGATGAAAAAGATAGATGAAAGGAGGATGAGAAAAGAAAAGTGATGATTATGAAGAATGATGAGAAATAGGTTATGAAAGGTGATGAGAATTCTTGTGCTTTTTAAGTGCATGTATCATCATCGAGCTTATTATGGAAAAAGGCAAAAAATCATTTGGATATAAATTAGATCCAAATGAATCAGTCACACCAATTGTGAGAAAGAAAACATATCAGACAGTAAAGGAATGCCTTAGTGTGTATTAGACCAATATGTCCTCAATGATCTTAAGTGATCATGTCCTAAGACATGTCCTGATATTCCTCCGACATCCAAGCACTTAAAAGAATTTAAAGCATTAACTATCCATGACAGTAAATTTAAAGTGGATAAAGTGGATGCATATTGGTTTCCTACTTATCCATGATACTAATCTTCCACCGAGTACAAATATTTAAATACTAATCGAATTTTTATGTGTCTACACTATGTTTCTTACTTATCCATGATACTAATCTTCCTCTGAGAAAGAATGCTCCACCAGTTGTGCTTTTCTAATCATCCACATTACCTCCCCAATCGGCATCAGTATATACCTTGAGATTATAGTCACCATTATATGGATACCTCAATCCATAATCAACTGTTCCTTTAAAATATCTAAGAATCTGTTTGACAACTATCAAGTGGGATTCTCTTGGACATTTATGAAAATGAGCTACTATGCCCACTGCATGAGCAATATCAGGTCTGTTGTGCACCACATAGTGTAGCTTACCAATCATTGACTGATGCTCCTTTTCATTCACTAGTGCTGAATCATCTTCCTTGGTCACTTTACAGCCAATCACCATCAGTATACCAACCGGTTTGCTTTCCTCCATGCCAAAAGTCTTCAATACCTCTTTGACATACTTGGATTGGGTAATAAAGATACTCTCTTTCATTTGTTGAATCTGTAAACCAATGAAAAATTTTATTTTTCCTATCAAAGACATATCAAACTCTTTCTTCATTTTATCTGTAAACACATGACTCATTCTATCATCTCCTCCAAAGATTATGTCATCCACAAAAAACTTCACAAATCAGAATCTGATCACCTTTTGATTTCAAGTAGATATCTCTATCTTCACTTGTTCTTTGAAATCTAATCTTCATAAGATGAGAGTGTAGTCTTTCATACCATGCCCTAGGTGCTTGTTTCAGTCCATACAGGGCTTTGTGTAATCTACAGACCTTGTCACTATCTTTTGATATGGCAAACCCTTCTGGTTTCTCTATATAAAATTCCTCTTCTAGGATTCCGTTCAGAAAAGAAGACTTCACATCCATTTGATAAACCTTAAATCCCTTAAATGCTCCAAATGCAAGTAGCATTCGAACACGTTCTAATCTAGCCACATGAGCAAAATTTTCTCCATAGTCTTCTCCTTCCTCTTGAGCATATCCCTTACATAAAAGCCTAGCCTTGTTCTTGAAAACTGTGCCTTCTTCATTTATCTTATTCCGGAAGACCCATTTGGTACCTATGACATTTTTATGTTCCGATCTGGGTACCAAATACTATGTTGCATTCTTTTCTATCTAGTCTAGCTCCTCTTCCATTGCTTTAATCGAGTATTCATCTATAAGAGCTTCTCTTGAAGTCTTGGGTTCAAATTCAGAAATCATGCAAGAATTTTCTTTCACTTTTCTTCTAGTGAGTATCCCTGCATCTTTATCTCCTATGATTTTCTTTGGATCATGATGCAGCTTTACATATCTAGGAATGACTCTAGCCTGGTCTGCTAGCTTTTCTTCTTCTTCTTCACTAAATTATTTTTGTTCTCTCACTACAACTTCTACTAGTATAGGAACACTGAGATCTTTATAGATTTCTTTCTTAACTGGTTCCCATAAATCTATAGCCAGTTCATCTTCCACTTCTTTGCTGCATGTTTCCTCAGGTTCCTCAAGGGATTCATCAACCCTGACATTGATACTTTTAACAATATTATGTGTTCTATTGTTGTAGCATTTGAGAGCTTTGCTTTTAGTGGAATATCACAGAAAAATTCCTTCATCACATTTTGCATCAAATTTGCTCAAATATTCACCTCTCTTGATATAGCACTTACTACCAAACACTTTAAAGTAATTCACAGTGGGAGTTTTCCCGGTCCAATACTCGTAAGGGGTTTTATCTTTACCTTTCTTGATGAGTACCCGGTTCATAGTGTAGACTACAGTACTCACTGCTTCTCTCCAAAAAGTGTGAGCAACCTTTCCTTGGATTAGCATAGTTGGAGTCGCTTCAACTACAGTCCTGCTATTTATTTCTGCTATGCCATTTTGTTGTGGTGTTCTTGGGATAGACAGCTGCCTCTTGATACCATTGTCTTCATAGTAGTTATTGAATTCATCAAAAGTAAATTCTCCTCCTTGATCAGTTCTCAAACATTTTATCTTTTTACCACTTTCTTTTTCTACTAATGCTTTGAAGCCTTTGAATTTTCCAAATGCTTCATACTTGTCTTTCAAGAATGTGACCCGCATCATTCTTGAGTAGTCATCAGTAAGAATCATAAAATATCTATCTCCCTCAATACTTCTAGTTTTCATAGGACCACACAAATCAGTATGCACAAGATAAAGTAAATTTTCTGCTGAGAAAGACTTACCTTTAAAAGTTGAGGAAGACATCTTCCCAAGTTGACATTATTTGCACAAAGAATTCTTAGGTTTGTTTAGCAAAGGTAATCCTCTTACCGCCTTGATCTTTTTGGCTTTAACAATACTGTCAAATTTCATATGACAGAGTCTCCTATGCCATATCCAACTATCATAAAACCTAGCCATTAGACACCGACTTATCTTGGCATTCAACTGAAATAGGTTACCTCTGGTCTGTTTACCAGTGGCACTAACTTCACCATTCCTCCCAATTATACTGCAAACTCCACCTTTGAATTCCAGAACTAATCCTTTGTCATGTAGTTAAGAAACACTCAACAGGTTATGCTTAAGACCTTCTACCCAGTAGAGATCATTTGCACTTCTTTTTCCATTTAGTGAGATGGATCCTTTTCCTTTTACCAAGCATGGTGCATTGTTGCCAAATCTGACAACACCTCCATCATATTCTTCTAGAGATAGAAACATTCTCCTGTCACTGGTCATGTGGTGAGAACAACCACTATCAATTATCCATGTTGTCAATATGGGAGACAAGAGCTTTCTTGTTTGACACTTCTTCCTTTACTGCTACAAACACTATGTCTTCATTTTCTTCATCTTCTGACTCTTCATCAGTGACACCTTCATCCAAAACAAATAGACAATTTCTTTTGTTTCCTCCTTTATATTTTCTAAACCTCTCCAGTTTATCCTTATTGTCATTTTTAGGATAATTAACAACTATATGTCCTATCTTGTTGCAGGAAAAACATTTCAAAGGAAGTTTACCTCTATATTTTCCAGTTCCCTTTGGAAGTCTTTTAGCAAGAAGGGATTCGAACTCCATTAGAATCTCTTCATCATCCATATCTTTGCATTGTCTGGATTCATAACTGGTACTAGTTTCTTTTCCTTTTCTGGATGGTATAGTAGATTCTTTAAAGGCTAACTCAGTCTTCTGAGCACTACCATCATAGCTATTCAACTCATATGTAGTTAACTTTGCAATGATAGAATCTAAGGATACCCTGGTCTTATCAATAGACCTTAAATCTTGGATAGCAACAACTCTAATTGCAAAGATTGGTAACAAACAATTTTACTAACAACAATGGCATCGTCAATAGTTCCTCTAGTGATTTTCATATCTCCAACTACTGTCTTAATCCTAATACCATATTGTTGAATGGTCTCTCCTTTAACCATCCTCATTTCTTCAAATTTTCCTCTAATCCTTTCTTCCTTATCTTTCTTTACGTGCTCATCACCACCACAAATGGTTTCCAGTGCATCCCACACTTCCTTAGGAGTGTCCTTGTCTTGTACATTAATAAACTCAATGTCTGACAGGCTGCTGATAAGGGCTTCCATGACTTGCCCATTTTCCTGGATTTCTCTCTTCTGATCATCAGTCAAAGTGCTAGTGGGAATCACATAGGCATTCTAAACATAGCTCTAGTGTTGAGCACCCATACTCTTGAGGTAAATCTTCATTCTATCCTTCCATATGTTAAAGTTATCTCAATTGAACATAAGACCTTCCCTCTTCATCATTACATTAGGATCTTTTACCTCAAGCGGTTAAACTTATATTATCGAGGACATGGAGTCGCTCTGATACTAATTGATGAATAATGATGAACAACAGATACCCCAACCGGTACTAAGAGGGGGGGGTGAATCAATACAAATAAAAACTCTCCTCAACCACTTTATCTAGCTAAAACAATACCAACTGATTATCATCATTGCTGGACTCAACCATGGAAATACTGGTTAAACACAATAAGACACCAGACACCATAAACTGATAAGTTTGAACACTTCAAATACGATCAATGCTCGACTTCAATTTCACCCATAAACATATGCATATGGTATAATATAAATACCATAACTTATAAATTCTACATGCATAGTCTTTCAACCAAATACTTCATAAACATCACATGAAAAATGCATAACACATAACACATAGATTTTTCACGTGGAAACCCAAATGGAAAAAACCACGGTGGGGATGAATACCCACAAGCTTGTTTTGAACTCTTTCGAAGCTTGCCCTGTTAGGAGCCTAGTCCAGTTAGAGACTTTACAATAAGGTTCTGCTAGGAACTGATCCTATTAGAGATCACCCAGATAAGGGATGGCTATATACCCTATTAAAGGTTGAAACCCTGTTAAAGGTTACCTCGCTAGAGGATTTAAAGAACTCAATGATCTTGAGTCACTTGGTTACAGGTTTTATAATAAGCTTTTTAAAGCTATCTGGTAAAAGGATTTTCAAACTGTTGAAATGATTAGAAGACAACAGGTAAAACTCTTGATCTGATAACAACACTACATGCCAAGGCAAATCCTTTTCATATCCTCTACTTTGCAATCACACTTTGCAGTTTCCCTCTTATTGGTTTGGCAAGTATCAAGTATCTCTTTACTCAGATACATACACACAATATTTGCCAACAACTCTACAATAACAAACATCATTGACCTTGTAGACAACAGTTAGGTCGGTAACATAAGCCCTAAACCCTAAACATCTTAGGTTTACAACACAGGCGATCCAATCCTGACAGTCCAAACATATTGCATAGAGCATTACAATTTCAAACAGATCACAAGACAATCTACATCACTCATTCATCACTACTCATGGGAATCATAACCCATCACGTTTTCTTCTCATACCATTAAGAAGAATGATCATTCCTGAGGTAGCTTTCAAATGTGGTCAATCTTCTCATGCCTCAATCCTTCACACGCACAAAGCTAACATGGAACCTCAATCACATCTCTTAGCTAACTCATCACAAAGTGTCATCAGTTGCATCACAGAAGTTGGATCGCCAAATGGATAACCACTGAGCTGAGACCACCAACCCATAGTCACACTAAGTGAAACCCTGACACCGGTTCACTACATCCCTTCATGCTTCTTCATACCAGTTCACCAACTTTATTGACATCAATGACAACTTACATTATCATCATATCAACATACCAGTTCACCATATGCTATCATATCCAACAGATATTTAGTGTATGCTCAAGAATTTTGTGCCATATTTCAAGCCTTGAAGAAGTGGAGACATTACCTATTGCCTAAGGAATTCCTATTGTATACTGATCATCAAGCCTTACAGTATTTGAATAGTCAAAGTAAGTTGAATTAGAAACATATGAGATGGGTAGAGTTCTTGCAGAGTTACACCTTTATGTTAAAGCATAGGAGTGGGAAGTCAAACAAAGTTGTTGATGCTTTAAGTAGAAGGAATTTATTGACAGAGATGAGAGTGATAGTATTAGGATTTGAAGAGTTGAAGACCTTGTATGACGATGACCTGGATTTTGTAGAACCTTGGAAAACATGTAGAGCACCGGTTATGGTAGATAAAAGAAAATGGTTGGATTATTTTATTGAGGATGGGATGTTATTTAGAGGAGTTTAGTTGTGTATACCTAAGAGTTATATGAGGAAGAATGTGATAAAGGAGAAGCATAGTGGAGGATTAGCCAAACACTTTGGTGTTGAAAAAATGGTAGCATTGGTGAGAGAACATTACTTTTGGTCTTAGATTCATAAGGATGTTAGGAGCTTTGTACAGAGCTGTAGAGTTTGTCAAGTTACAAAAGATAGTAGTCAGAATGTGGGATTGTATATGCATTTGATAGTTCTGGAGAGACCTTGGGAATACATAAGCGTGGATTTCATACTTGGATTTCCTAAGACACAGAGAGGAAATGATTCTATATTTTTTGTGGTGGATAGATTCTCAAAGATAGATCATTTCATACCTTGTAAGAAGACATCAGATGTAGTGCATGTAGCTGACTTATGTTTCAAGGAGGTAGTAAGATTACATGGATTACCTAAGAGCATATTTTCAGACAAAGACACTAAGTTTGTTGGTTACTTTTTGAGAAAACTTTGGAAGAAGATGAAAATAGATTTGGAATTCAATTCTACTTTTCACCCACAGACTGATGGAAGATAAAACTAGTAAAAAGGAGCTTGGGAAATTTGTTGAGATGCTTAGTAGGAGAGAAAAATAGAAGTTGGGATTTGTTTCTTACACAAGAAGAGTTTGCCTATAATAATCTAGTGAAAAAGAGTACTAGATGAACACCTTTTGAGATTGCTACCATAGCACACCCTCGACGTATATCAGAATTGAGAGATATCAGTAATGAAGACAAGTGAAGTGCAAAGGCAAAAGAATTGTAGATCATATGAAGGCTTTACATATTCAGGTTAAACAACATTTGGAGGATATGAATAGCGAGTATAAGGAGAAAGCAGATGAGAAGAGAAGACATAAGAAATTTGAAGTTGACGATAAAGTGATGGTATATTTGAGAAAAGAAATATTTCCAGTTGGAACCTATAACAAGTTGTAGATGTAGAAGTTTGGACCTTGCAAGATCTTGAGGAAATTCAGTTCTGGAAATGTATATGAACTGGAGCTACCAGATAGTTTGAGTATTTCACCCATATTCAACATTGTAGATCTACATCAGTATCATGAATCAGAATTTTGTGAAGACAGTATTGTGGACTTGGAGAAATAGTTGCCTCAGAAGGAACCATAGTAGATTGAATATATTTTGGACACTAGGATTGGGTGTAGTACCCGGAGCAGCCAGTACAAGGAGTATCTTGTGAAATGGAAGGATACACCAATTGAATATTCATCTTAGATTTCTCAGGCAGAGGTGTACTACCTTGGTTTTCCTCTAACCCTAGCAAAGTGAGAGACTCACTTTTTTCAATAACCCCAAATGTCTAATGCAAGAGTATCCCCAGTTCTTGGCAATCTTGTATCAATCAAAAATATTACTTTTTAATTTGTTTTCTGTTTTATAGTTTCAACATTTCTTTTTGCATTTTATTGCATTTTCTCACTAGATCTTGCAGATCTAGATTTTTCTTGTGAACATGATCATCTTACTTATCCCTCAACCACTAAGCATTTGGATCATTTTTTGGCAAGTTATCAATTCCAGATTTTGAGATAGTTTTTTGGTTTAGAACACCGTAACTGCCTGGACCTATTTTTATATTGGTGAATCTTGCAGATCCTTCTTATAGATTTTGGAGCCCCAGTTTGTTGATTCCAATGTTCCTTGGCATGTGGCCAACCTTCTCTCTATGTCGTGATTCATCCTTTGGATTTTCTAGAGGAATCTCTTTGGAGGAGGTCGACCTGGTATTTTTACACATTTGATTTTGTTCTTCAATATTTGATCCTTCTTGGGCCAACCTAGATCCCTCTTGACCATATAAATCAATATAATTTAGCACCATAATTCAGAGGGGAGGAAAGAATATAGAAGACATTTCTTAAGATTTAGAGGTCCAAAGTTGACCAATTTTGTAATTGAGCATGTATATAGTAGGCTAGTGAGCCGAATCTTGTATCCTAGATGTTACCGATTATCTATAATCAATTTTCATGATCTAATTTAATCATTTCTGCATTACCTCCATCATATCCTCTTGTTTTCACTTTGTTTAATCTTGTTGTCCAGTCAGGATTGATCTCTTTGAGGTCCCTTCTAACCAATGACTACACCATTTTATTGTCTTACCTTTTTGATTCTCTACTAGAGCCCTAAACCTCTTAAAATAAGAAAACACTTTAGATTTCTTCTTAAGAAGATAAACTCAGGTACCTTATAGAAATACTCATCTATAAATGAAACAAAATGCAATGAACCTTCAACAGATGTTACAAGGGCTTCCCAAGTATCTGAATGAATTAAATCTAATACATCTTTAAGCTTCTCGTAGTTCTGCTAGAAAAACTTAGTCTATTTTGTTTTCGAAAAAAATAATGTTCACAGAAACATCAATCTTTGGATTTTGCACTTAGAAGAATATTTTTATCTAGAAATACCTTGGGACCTCATTCACTCATATGGCCTAGCCTTTGATGCTAAGTTGATAATGAGTCCATTTCTACATCAAATACCACAACAACCTATCCAATGTCAGTTTGTCCAACCTACCTATAGAGATTGCCAACTTTTTCTCCCTTTAGCTCAACCAAAACTCCTTTTGTTACCTTGATAAGACTATTTTCACCACTAAATTGATAATTCATCAAAAACTCCAAGTGAAAGTAATTTTTTTTTTTAAGTACATGCCTAACATGCTGAATAGTTATAAATACTCCATCAAATATCTTGATTCTTACCTCTCTTTCACCAATAACTTCACATGGATTGTCATTTCCCATATAAACCATACTACCAGCAAAAGATCGATAACTAGAAAACTAGTCTTTGTGTGGTGTCATATGAAAGGAAGCACCAGAGTTAAGAGTCCAAACTTGAAGTAAAGAGCTCAGATTAGCAATTAATACCTCTCAATCTTCTAGTGGTGTCTTAAATTCAACAGTGTTTGCCTCGGATGTTGGTGTACTAGGATTCTCATCAGTTTCTTCTGGTAGCCTACAATCCTTTTTGACATGTTCACTCTTGCCATAGTTATAGCATTTCACTTTTTTTTGCCCCTTGGATTTGCACCTGGTTTGTCCACGCCCAATATTTTCTCTTTCTTGATTTTTGCCTCTTCCAACAAGGGTTTCTTTAGAACAAGATACTTGAGATGTCTTCTAACTTGAATCTTCAGAGATTAATGCAACTACCACATCTTTTAAGACCAACTTCCCACTTGGTGTAGAATTACTTAGAGCCATAACCAATCGATCCCAACTATCTGACAAGGAGCATAGTAATCTTGATGCCTTATCTTTTTCATCAATTTTCACACCCAGTGAAGCCAACTAGCTGCCAATGTGTTATAATTATTGAGATGATATATGATAGATGAATTGTCAAACATCCTCAAATTATACAACTTCTTATGTAGCATAATTTTGTTTGCGAATAACTTTGTCTCATATAGATTTGCAAGCTTACTCCATAAATCATCAGCAAATTTCTCTTTTGCAACATTCAAAAAAAGTGAATTTTTCAAAGATAACTATATTGTTGCTTTAGCCATGCTATCCATGGTATTTCATTCTAATGTGCTCATATTTCTAGGTTTTGATGCTACTCCTTTAATAGCGTTGCCACATCCATCCTTCCGTAGATAAAAATTGGAACCATCAAACTTATGCACCTAAAATCTGGTAAAACTATTTCCTGCAATTTCTCACCTCTTAAGACATAAAACTTCTACACAAATAACCTATTCTCTGATACCAAATGTAAGAAAAAGAACAACAATAGCACATAACAAACAAATTTAATGTGAAAAAAATTGATAAAAATATACTAGTAAAAAACCATGCGGAAAATATCTTTTGTATTGATTCTCAAGATTTTTGAGAGTTACAGAAAGCTCCAAAGTGTACATCAAAACATGACTTCAAGAATCATATAGCAACTGATTTGTAGAGTCCTATATGAAGAGGACTTACTAAATATAGTAAGTATGACTCGCACAACTACACACAAAACACGTGTCAGATTACTATTTATAGTAAGTCATAAAAAAAATAGAATCCATGATGACTCAACCACATCTAAATGAGAATCCAATTTGGACTTCACATTCCAACACAAATATTTTTGGTGTACCATAAAATCTTTCAATCTATAGAAACATACACCAAAATGATGACATATTCCCAACAATATATTTGATGTGACAAGAGAAGTAAAACTTGCAAAATATATTAAAACTTGCAAAATATATTAAAAATACTATTTTAAATGATATAAACCAATCTTCATACAAAATGACATTCCAAAAAACTTTTTAGATCTGCAAAACACAAAAAATCTCTTAGATTTGCAAAACACAATTTTTTTTCATGAAATTTTTTATGGTTTAACAATAATAGAAATGCAAACAAATTCACTGCTTTTGTAGAGTTTAGCACCTTCCCTTTCAAATAATGATGCTCTCATCCATTTTGTGAAAATATGCAATTAAAGAGGATGATTAAATGTTATTACAAGGGACTAATCCTACTCTGCATTTGTTTTTTAAAAAGTGCATTCTCTTTTTTGATAAAGATATCCTTTAAATAACATTTTTCTCTTTCAAGTATAGTATTACTTTGTGCAAAAAATAGAAGAAGCTATAGAAAAATGTATGGAGATCTATGAAAATATAGTGGAATTTGATATTCTTCAAATGAA
Organism: Cryptomeria japonica; assembly: GCF_030272615.1. Lineage (NCBI taxonomy): Eukaryota > Viridiplantae > Streptophyta > Pinopsida > Cupressales > Cupressaceae > Cryptomeria > Cryptomeria japonica. The sequence continues at coordinate 241,313,539 of NC_081407.1, read as the reverse complement.
GTAATTGCAATATATGTGGATACATTTATAAAATGTGAAGTTCAATTTTGAATAGTTTTTTAAGAATAAAATGCTATTAGAATTTTTTTTTTCATAAAGAAGGATTAAGGTTTAAATAACTTATTCTATAATATTGTGATCATTTTTAATCTTTATGAAATATTTTGTAACATTTTTGTTAAATTCTCAACTTAAATGATCTTTATAATTTTATTAATTTAAAAACATGTTACATGTCTATGAGGTATATAAATTTGTTAAACTAGTTTTAATTTTTTTAATATATATGAACCACATTCAACCCTCATTGTATTTATGATAATTTATGTTATGAATGTTTAAATTTTCTCTCTAGCATGCCCAATACAATAGAGCTTATGAACTGTACAAATCAATATCTCTTTTAGTGAGGGAGACGTATTTTTCTCTTATCAAGTTTCACTTGATGATCACATTTCAACAATAAATTATTACAAGTTTTGAAAAATTAAAATAGAATGTATTACTTGCCTTTTTAATATTGTAATAGTAAAATTTTTGTTTACACGCAGGCTGGATAAGAGAGTGCCCATAATTATAACATAGTTATAAAATTACTATAATATCTATAGCTAATTCAAACCTTAACAATGACCTTAATTATAACCTTAACATAATGTTTATGCGAGCCCAAAATTTTAACCTAGTTCTAACTCTAAATGTAACATTCAAACAACCCAATCCTTTTGTTTAAAAAAATTTAACCTAATTCTGAATCTAACTCTAAGCCTAAATTTAATCTTAATTTAGAAATAATTTGAACCCTATTTTTTACTCTAACCTTAACCCTTATTCTAACACTAACTTTTATTAAGAAACCTAATTTTAATCTTAAGCATGATTTTAGAATTATAATAATAAATAAGAAATACGATTAGATTTATAATATCATTAAGGATTATAAATTAAATTATAATCATTTATTTAAATTATAACCTAAAGTTAATAATAATAATCTTAATTTCAATTAATAATTATTTAATGAAAAATTGAGTATAATTATTGATAATATATTTATTATTATATTTTTTGGGTAATGTTATTATTAATAAATTATTTATAAATTTTAATATATTAATATTTTTATATTATTCCATTATATAGATTTAATATTATATGATAAGGATATATAATATTGCATTTATCTATATTATGAATATAATTTAAATTATAATTAATTAGGTTAATAATATGCATAATATTAAATTATTATTTAAATCTTAATATCTAATTTTTTGTATTAAATTAATGACCTAAAATTTTACCTAACAAAACATCGAAAGAAAAAATTGATCAATATAATTAATAAACATTGGCTGCAACTGATTGGAAGTACTAATAAGCTTTAAATATTCTTAATTATAAGATATGAGAATGACTATATATATATATATATGACTTCCACAAATATAATATTTCTTTTAATTTAAAAAAATAAGGCATTAATTTTTGTTCCTCTTCCCTAATTTATCCAGTACTTTCATAATCCTAAGCGATTAAGAATTTAAAATTCCTATAAATACTTTCAAGTGGGCAATTAACACATTAATGTTCTTGTTCGTCATTTTCTTTTCACATTCTTCACGGTTCATAGTAACGCGGTTCATGGTAACGGAGGGTACGGTTCTGATTCATTGTAATTAATTAGTACCGTTACTATTTTCTCTCAATTAAAAAAACTTTGAGCGTTACTTCGCAACTGTGACAAAATCTGACTTCTACGTTACCATGCATTTAAAAAATTAATTACGAGGGCCAAAAATAGTGCAAATCGTCTTTAAAGTAAGGAAACTTGTATAACTGAAATTCTGAATCAGGATTCATCAGTCACGTGTCACCTTAACAATGGATCTCACTGTCACAAGACCATCAAAAGCACGTCCTCCATGCCCGTCCAACCCTTTAAAACTAACCTCACGTCTAACCATTTTATCAAAGTCTTTCAACTACATTCTTCTCTTTGTATTGTTGAATTCTTGGCTTGTGTGTAGTAATGGCGCAAACAAATGCAGCAGAGCAGCAAGATGATGATTTCTTAAGTTTATGTGAGAATAAAAATGAAGAAGAAACACATGGGCAGCAGCTTCCACTTCCACTGAATCATGATGATGCTGACACTAAACCTATGGAGAATCTCAAACACCCAAGTGAATCAGAAAGAGAGACACAGAAAGAGAGTTTGAATGGAGAGAAATGAACCAGAGCAGAAGGGTTTTGGGAAGAAGAATGAAGAGGAAACGAATGACCAGTAGATTCTTCCTGCAGATCCACATGTAAATGGACACCTAGACACCATTCACCCTGCAGGTGTGGTGGAGCCCAAAGAGCCCAGTGATAGTGAAGGGAAAACAGATCAGAAGGGGTTGATTGCAAAGCTCAATCTCGTAAGAAGCTCTTCTACCTCTGTAACTTCTCTTTAATCTATTTACCCAGTTTTTTCAATCGGTTTATAAAGGAAATAAACAATCATATAAATTGATTTCACTTAGTTTGTATTTTTTAATAAGGAATGTAATGTTGGCATCTCTATATCTGCAGTCTACTGATGAGGAGGCAGAAGAAAAAGAAGAGAAAAAAAGAAAAGAGAAAGGCAGCATTAAGTGCATTGTGAAAAGAAAGAAGGTGAAAGAACATTTAAAGATTAAAGATATTTAATGGATGGTGTTTAAGTATATTTTAAGAAGGGAAAGTTTAGTGACTGGTTATGATGTTTTCATACAGTAAGTATGTTTTTCTGATTCTTGTGTGTGGATTGTACTATTTTTGGATTTTTTTAGTAGTAAATTAATAAATTGTAATATTTATGTTTTTCATCACCAATTTTCTCCTTTACTGTAATTGGTCTCTGTTGAATGACTATACAGTAACAAAAATCAGATTAAATTTAGAGAAAAAAATATATATTATGCTTAATTTTTTTTCTATATTTTATAGATTTTTTAAATGCTTTATATAATGTAATTAATCTAATAGTTAAGGCGAATACATATTTTATAATTGTTTGTAAATATTAATCATATTTTAAAATATTTACTTATCTATCATAAGTTCATAATAAATTATAACAAATAGACTTGTAATTTATATTATTTACATTTATCATTCTAAATAGTTATTGGTCCTTCTCAATTCATTATGGTTATCTTGAGAGCTCTTGGAAGAGTTAAAACTAGTAATATCTGATCATCAATACCTGTTATCATATTTTTTATCTTTATGTGTTTTTGTTATTGAGGTATTTGATGATCATTTAAATAATATTAAGTTATATCTTGACAAACATGGTCAATAACTTGATGATTCTCAATATTGACATATAAATAAGTTTTCAAATTCATTTTAAAATAACTTTTGAGAGTAAATTTCATGTCTTACATGAAATGATTGATTAAAGTAAAAGGAAATTTGTATAACTGAAAATCTGAATAGGGATTCATCGGTCACCTGTCGCCTTAACAATGGATCTCACTGTCAGAAGAGCATCAAAAGCGCGCCCTCCGTGCCCACCCAATCCTTTAAATCTACCTTCACCTCCAATCATTTTATCAAAATCTTTCAATTGCATTCTTTTCTTTGTATTGTTGAATTCTTGGCTTCTGTGAAGTAATGGTGCAAACAAATGCAGAAGAGCAGCTAGATGGTGAGCTCTTCAGTTTATGTGGGAGTAAAAATGTAGAAGAAACACATGGGCAGCAGCTTCAACTTAAGTGAATCATGATGATGCTCACACTGAACCTATGGTTAATAATGGTTATTTAATGAACAATACAATTCATTTCATTTCATCGTAAGTGTTGTTTGTATAATGAACAATAAAATTCATTTAATGAACAATACAATACAATTCATTTAATGAGCAATAAAATACAATTCATCATTACCCTATGCATTCTCCTATTTTTTCCCCCAAACTCAGTCGAACGCTCAGGGTCATACTCTACCGACATTGTCCCTTGAGCACCCTAAGTGCTAAAAATTGTCAAACTTTGACGGGCCCTAACTCGGAATCCGTGGCACCTGCAAATGATCTATTTGAACCTACGGTCCAAGAGAGGGGTTCCTACAAAAGCCTATCTTGGTTTTTCAATTTTCCCTACATTTTTATTAGGGAAGCATTTTATCAATTGGCAAAAAAATCATCAGTCTCATTCAATCGAATATTGTCATGTGGTCAATTTCTCATTGTTCTTGTCATGATAATGAACAGTTGCCTCTGACATGTCCAGTTAGGCATTATTACCCTATGCATGCTCCTATTTTTTTCCCCGACTCAATTGAATGCTCAGGGTCATACCCTACAAACGTCGTCCCTTGAGCACCGTAAGTGCTAAAAATTGTCAAACTTTGATGGGCCCTAACTTAGAATCCGTGCACCTCCAAATGATCTGTTTGAATCTACAGGGCCATGAGAGGGGTCCCTACAAAATCCTATCTTGGTTTTTTAATTTTCCCTTCGGTTTTTTAGGGCAGCATTTTTTGCAAAGTTGGCAAAAAAATCGTCACTCTCATTCAATGAAAAATATAGATAAACAAGTATTACACCATAGACACATAATGATCATCGATATTTCCATTTATTGTATACACATAATTACCATTACACTTGCATGTGACATCCATGAAGGGATATGCAAACTATTAGGGTTTCAAGGAGATCCGAAGCAAATATGAACTAACAATTATATGCAGATTTAAATACAAAAGATAAAGAAATAAAACAGGACATAGATAACACAAAGATTTAACATGGTTCACCCAGAATGGGTTACGTCCACCATACACAGTCGTCCAATATTTCTTATTATCCAACAAAAATAGTACATCAACCTTACAATGCCTTAAGCATCCCAGCCGCTTATAACATTCATTTTTAGGGCAACAAACAAAGTCGGCCTTTTTAGGGTTTTATTACAATATCGGTTTTCATCAACAAAAAATGGCAAAAAAAAATTTCTCAGGGGCGAGAGGATATGTGCTGAGTGTACAGTACTTTATTGATTAGTCACCACATTTTAACAATCTCCCACTTGGAGACTGATTAGGCTCCACACTGAACAATCTCCCACTTGGAGACTGATACTACACGACACCAGTGTACATGCAACATCCGCTGGATAAAACACTAGGACTCGACTAGTATAAATTCTACAATTATTAATCAAGAAGACCAACAAAAACTGATGAAGAAATCAGCTTCTCCTATGGAACTGCCTTCATGAACATATCGGCAAGATTCTCACTTGCGTGAATCTTATCAAGCCATAACTGACCCTCCTCCAAAATAGTTCGGATGAAGTGGTACCTGAGCTGAATGTGCTTTGTCCTTGAATGAAAAGCAGAGTTCTTGGCAAGATAAATGGCACTCTGGCTATCAGTATACAATGGGCTATCCTCTTGTGTTTGACCCAATTCCTCTAGAAAACATTGCAACCAAATCATCTCCTTGCTAGCTTCTGTAGCAGCAACATACTCAGCTTCAGTGGTTGAAAGTGCAACAACCTTTTGTAGCCTAGAAATCCAACTGACTGCAGTTCCCCCTATAGTAAAAACATACCCTATAGTACTCCTCTGTGAATCAATATCACCCGCCAGATTAGAGTCAACAAATCCACTTAGAGCAGCATTCGATCCTTTGAAACATAATGCCTTCGTAGTAGTTCCTTTCAAATACTGAAGAATCCATTTCACAGCATTCCAATGTTCCATACCCGGATTACTCATAACCTGCTCACAACTCCCACTGCATGTGCAATATCTGGCCTTGTGCATACCATTGCATACATCAAACTACCAATAGCTGATGCATATGGGATGTTAGACATTTTATTAACCTCTTCCCGTGCCTTTGGGCACATCTCCTTAGTCAATTTGAAATGACTAGCCAAAGGTGTACTAACTGCTTTTGCATCCTGCATGTTAAATCTTTTCAACACCTTATTTATATACTTACTTTGGGACAAATTCAAGGTCCTATTTTTCCTGTCCCGTGTAATCCTCATACCAAGAATTTGCTTAGCTGCACCCAAATCCTTCATAGCAAATGACCTGGCTAATTTCTGTTTAAGATCATTTATATGTTGCATGTGAGACCCAGCAACAAGCATGTCATCAACATAAAGCAACAGGATAATATAACTGCCATTATCAAATCTCTTAAAATATACACAATGATCAAAATGACATCTATGATAACCGTGTTCAGCCATGAAACTATCAAATTTTAAGTACCATTGTTGGGATGCTTGCTTTAGGCCATACAGACTTTTCTTCAACTTGCACACCAAGTTCTCCTTACCTTTGACCTCATATCCCTATGGTTGCAACATGTAAATTTCCTCCTCCAAATCTCCATGGAGAGAAGCTGTTTTGACATCTAATTGTTCAAGACATAAATCATTTGCAGCCACAAGACTAAGTACAGTTCTAATTGAAGTCATTTTTACAACTGGAGAAAATATTTTATCATAATCTATACCCTTTTTCTATGCAAAACATTTTACCACAAGTCTAGCCTTATATCTTTTCTGACCTCCTTCCTCCTCCTTGAACCGATAAACCCATTTGTTAGGCAAGGCTCTTTTTTCTGCAAGTAAAGGGACTAAGTCCCAAGTCTTATTTTTCATCAAGGAGTCCATCTCCTCTTTCATGCCTAGCTCCCACTATTGTTTGGCATCTACCTGCATTGCTTCTTCATATTCTTCTGGTTCACCAAAATCTGTTCATAAGATAGAATACAAAGAAGGAGAAAAAATTTCAGGGGGTCTACTTGTCCTTGTAGAACGTCTAACACTTGCAGGAGTTTTTGGGACAATCTATTGTTGCTGAGCATCAGGTACCTATGGCATTTCATTTGTAGGAATCTCATCCAACAACACATATTCTTGTTTGTCTTGTTAATGCTTCTTTCCTGCATCTGTTCTTTATACATAACCTTCTCATTGAATATAACATCTCTACTTCTAATTATTTTCTTATTTTCAAAATCCCATAACCGATAGCCATATTCATTTATCCCATATCCAATGAAGGTACATTTTTGAGATTTAGCATCAAGCTTGGTTCTGTTTTCTTTATCATGGACAAAAGCTTCGCAACCAAAATTTTTTAGAAAAGAATAATTTACCTTTTTACCAGTCCATGCCTCCTCTAGAATACCACCATCCAAAGGGGTTGAAGGTCCTCTATTTATCAAATAGACAGCAGTATGTATAGCATTTGCCCAAAAATGTAAGGGCAATCCAGCATGCAATCTCATGCTCCTCACGCGTTCCATGATAGTCCTATTCATTCTCTTTGACACACCATTTTCCTGTGGAGTTCCTGGAACTATCTTCTGCTTTTGAATCCCATTTAAGGAGCAATAATATTCAAATTCTTTGCTGCAATACTCACCTCCATTATCCAATCTGAGACACTTCAACTTTTTTTCTGTCTCATTCTCAACCAAAGCTTTCCATTTCTGAAAAGTTTCAAAAACATCTGATTTTTGTTTTAGGAAATATACCCATTTTTTTCTGGTTGAGTCATCAAAAAAAATAACATAATAACAAGAGCCACCAAGAGATGATACCTGAGCCGGTCACCATACATCTGAATGTACTAGCTCTAACTTCTCACTCTTCTTCTCTTTCCTAATCTTGAGAAATCTGACTCTTTTTTGTTTACCATAAATAAAGTTTTCACAGAACTCTAAATCAATCTTCTTTAGTCCCGGCAATAGATTTTTGGAGTAAAGGGTTTTCATCCCTTTCTCACTCATGTGCCCAAGCCTATGGTGCCACATTATCGAATCTATTCTTGCAACATTTATTGTTGTTGTCCCTACAGTAACTTTATCTGTAGCAGCTAAGGTAGACTAAGTGTTACCAGTACACAGATATAATGTGCCTACCTTTGCACCTTTAGCTACTACTAATGATCCTTTAGTGACCTTCCACATACTGTTTGAGAAGGTAATGATGCAACCTTCACTACGTAGTTGCCCTGCAGAAAGTAAATTTCTTCTTAAATTAGGAACATGTCTTACCTCCTACAGAAACCAGTCATTACCATTCTGCAACTTGATCTTTATCTTTCCTTTTCCAACAATTTGATAGGGCTCATCATCACCCAAATATACCTGTCCAAAATCACCTTGAATATAATCTAGAAAAAATTTTCTATGGGGTGTAGCATGAAATGAAGCCCCAGAATCTATTACCTAGGAATCATTAACATTATCCAAACATAAGATTAAAGCATCTTGTAAAGTATTACTTGGAATATTAGCTTCCTTACTGTCATTTTCATTTTTGTCTCCTTCTTTGTTTTTCTGAGACCAACAGTCTTTCTTTAGATGACCAGGCTTTCCGCAGTATCAGCAATCTTTCTTTCTTCTAGATTGAGAGCGTCCTTTCTTTGACTTCCCTTGTGACTTCTCATTCCTAGGGCCTTTTCCTCTTTCCTCTGATCTTCCTTTGTTCTCCACATTCAAAACACTACCTGATGATGTTGGAGTCTCACCTATGCTTTTCCTTCACATTTCCTTGCTTAGGATAACACCAACAATATCATGAAATACCAAAGTATTTTTACTAGAGACAGAGTTATTTACAGCCTTAACCAAGCTATTCCAGCTTTCTGGCAAAGAATATAAAATCAAGAGAGCCCTAACCTCTTCTGCAAAGGTAATTTTTACTGAAGACAATTGGCTGGTAATTATATTAAATCATTTAAGTGCTCTGCTATAGATCCTCCCTCACTCATTTTCAAATTAAATAAACGCTTCATAAGAAATACCTTATTCGAAGCCGAGGGTTTCTCATACAACTTAGCCAATGTTGCCATCAAATCTACAGCTATTTTTGCTTCTTTTATATTGAATGCTACAGATGGTGCAAGGCACAATTGAATGGATCCCAGTGCCTTTCTATCTAAAATGTCCCACTCTTCATCTGACATTGTGGTCGCTTTCTTTACCTTTCCTTCCAATGGCCGCCACAAATCCTTTTGATACAGGTAATCCTCCATCTGCATTATCCATAACTGATAATTCTAGCCGTTAAACTTTTCAACCTTGAATTTGGAATCCTCCATTGCTTCCACTCAAATCTGAAAGTCCTACCAATTTACAAAAAACCTCGCTCTAATACCAATTGTTAGTGTTTCAAGCAGATCCGAAGCAAATATGAACTAACAATTATATGCAGATTTAAATACAAAAGATAAAGAAATAAAACAGGACACAGATAACACAGAGATTTAATGTGGTTCACCTAGAATGGGTTATGTCCACCATACACAGTCATCCAATCTTTCTTATTATCCAGCAAAAATAGTACATCAACCTTACAATGCCTTAAACATCCTAGCCACTTATAACATGCATTTTTAACAGTACTTTGCTGATCAGTCACCACATTTTAACACAAACATGATTTTTTTTCATTATCAATACAACTAAACCAGTGTACTCATGTATAGATACATTGCATATCATCAATATAACTAAACCAATTTGCTCATGGACATTGTATATCATCATAATAAAGTTACATTAATTCACATCCATATATAAATACAACATCCCACTTCATCTGCATTAGACATCCTCATGTCCTAAGAGAAAAGCTTACGTATAGAAATGCCTGCATATAAATGAAGACCAAAATAAGCAACCTTTTTATGTGGAATGAATGTGCTACAAGAAACAAATTATAACACTTAATATAAATTATTTTATAAAATTATAAATAGATCATTTGAAACATTTTTAAGATGTACAAGATTGTATAATTACGAAACTTACCAGTTTCTCTGCAAAGTATACAAGCATAACTTTGAAGAAAGGCACATGTTGAGTAAATCCCTTCTCACTGCATTTCTATGCATGGTTAAAGACGATGGTAGATATGGTCATTTCTAAATAGAAATAAATTCACTTGACTTAGTGTTTATGCACAAAATTTAATCTCATTAATGCACAAAGGAATATTTACCATCACCAAGAGTAAACTAGTCAATGACAAATGATCTAACATGAACCTGTATTTTTAAGAATTGTTAGTCTACACATAAAATGCATGGATGAACATAAAGGCTTTATGATAATCACTTCAAGTACAATGCACGATAATAAATGAAAAGGTGGGATTATATACCATAAAAATACGTCCCTTTGAATTATATCAAGAGAACCCACTATGTTGACGCAAAAATCATAATGCGATACTGTTGTATATCATCAAAAAAGACCTGCATGAGCATAAAGGTTTTGTGATAATTATATCATCAAAAATTGTCAAATAGTGTTGTATAATAACAAAAACTGTAAAGCTCATCTAATGCATGATAATAAGTCATGTTCCAAAAATACATCCCTTCTAATTATATCGAGTGTACCCGCTATGTGCATGCAAAAATTGTGTTGCCAAAAAAAACCATTAATCTATAGACCTGCATTTTGAACACATCCTTAATATACACATAAAAAACTTGAACATTAAGGTTTAATGATCATTGTTTGAAATTAAATGCATGATAAAAAAAATAAGCCACCATTAAAAACCTGCTACTCAAATATGCCTGAAGGGTCATCTCTTTGCTTAAGAGTATCTAGTATTGCTTCATGATCAATAGTAGTCACTGTCCATAGCTCTTTGGTCTTTGAGTTTGCTTGATGCTTCAACAACTTGACATTTGTAGCTATAATAAGGTGTAAATACCTTAGAATGGTTTTGTATCTCTCATGGTCTTCAAATGTAGGTATGCCATTCTTTCTAATCAGGTAGGACACAATATAACCCCTTACGACACCATAGGACCCATAATGACCCAATATGGTGTCTTAAGGGGTCATATGGTGTCCTAAGGGGTCATAGGACACAATATAACCCCTATGGACACCATATGACTCATAACGACCCAATATGGTGTCATAAGGGGCCGTATGTTGTCCCCAAGGGTCATATAGTGTTCCATGACCCCTTAGGATACAATATGAACCATAATGACACAATTTGGTGTCTTAAGGGGTGATATAGTGTTCTAAGGGGTTGTAAGACACAATATGTCCCCTTAGGACACCATATGACTCATAACAACCAAATATGGTGTTATAAGGGCTCGTATGTTGTCCTTAGTGGTCATATGGTGTCCCTTGACCCCTTAGGATACCATATGACCCATAACGACACAATTTGGTATCTTAAAGGGGTCATATGGTGTCCTAAGGGGTTGTACGACACAATATGACCCCTTAGGACACCGTATGACTCATAACAACCCAATATGGTGTCATAAGTGGTCGTATGTTGTTCGTAAGAGTCATCAGTATCCAATGACCCCTTAGGACACAATATGACCCATAATGATAGAATTTGGTGTCTAAAGGGGCGTATGGTGTCCTAAGGGATTATAAGACACAATATATCCCTTATAGACACCATATGACTCATAACAACCCAATATAGTGTCATAAGGGCTCGTATGTTGTCCTTAGGGGTAATATGGTGTCCCATGACCCTTAGGACACCATATGACCCATAACAACATAGTTTGTTGTCTTAAGGGGTCATATGGTGTCCTAAGGGGTCGTAGGACACAATATGGCACCTTAAGACACCATAGGACCCATAATGACCCAATATAGTGTCATAAGGGGTCGTATGTTGACCTTAGGGGTCATATGGTGTCCCATGACCCCTTACAACACAATATAAACCATAACAATAGAATTTAGTGTCTTAAGGGGTCATATGGTGTTCTAAGGGGTCATAGGACACAATATAACCCTTATGGACACCATATGACTCATAATGACCAAGTATGGTGTCATAAGGGCTCGTATGTTTTCCTTAGGCATCATATCGTGTCCCATGGCCCCTTAGGACACCATATGACTCATAACATTACAATTGTGTGTCTTAACTAGTCATATGGTGTCCTAAGGGGTCATATGATGTCCTAAAGGGTCATATGGTGTCCTAAAGGGTCGTAGGGCACAATATGACCCCTTAGGACACCATAGGACCCATAACAACCCAATATGGTGTCCTAAGGGGTCGTATATTGACCTTAGGGGTCATATGGTATCCCATGACCCCTTAGGACACAATATGATCCATAACAATACAATTTGGTGTCTTAAGGGGTCATATGGTGTCCTAAGGGGTTGTAGAACACAATATGACCACTATGGACACCATATGACTCATAAAGACCCAATATGGTGGTGTCATAAGGGGTCGTATGTTGTCCTTAGGGGTCATATGGTGTCCTAAGGGGTTGTAGGACACAATATGACCCCTTAGGACACCATGTTACCCATAACAACACAATATGGTGTCTTAAGGGGTCATATGGTGTCCTAAGGGGTCGTAGGACACAATATGACCCCTTAGGACACCATAGGAACTATAACAACTCAATATGGTGTCATAAGGGGTCGTATATTAACCTTAGTGTTCATATGATGTCCCATGACCCCTTAGGACACAATATGACCCATGACAACACAATTTGGTGTCTTAAGGGGTCATATGGTGTCCTAAGGGGTTGTAAGACACAATATGACCCCTATGGACACTATATGACTCATAATGACCCAATATGGTGTCATAAGGGGTTGTATATTGTCCTTAGGGGTGGTATGGTGTCCCATGACCCCTTTAGACACCATATGACCCATAACAACACAATTTGGTGTCTTAAGGGGTCATATGGTGTCCTAAGGGGTCATAAGACACAATATGACCCCTTAGGACACCATATGACCCATAACGACCCAATATTGTGTCTTAAGGGGTCATATGGTGTCCTAAGGGGTCATAGGACATAATAGATCCCTTACAACACCATAGGACCCATAACGACCTAATATGGTGTTATAAGGGGTCGTATGTTGTCCTTAGGGGTCATATGGTGTCGCATGAACCATTAGGACACCATACTACCCCCAACGACACAATTTGGTGTCTTAAGGGGTCAAATGGTGTCCTAAGGGTTCATAGGACACAATATGATTGCTTAGGACACCATAGGACCCATAATGACCCAATATGGTGTCATAAGGGGTCGAATGTTGTTCTTAGGGGTCATATGGTGTCCCATGACTCCCTAGGACATAATACGACCCATAACGAAACACTTTGGTGTCTTAAGGGGTCATATGGTGTCCTAAGGGGTCGTAGGACACAATATGACCCCTTTGGACACCATAGGACCCATAACAATCCAATATGGTGTCCTAAGGGGTCATATGGTGTCCTAAGGGGTCATAAGACACAATATGACCCCTTAGGACACCATATGATGCCTAAAGACACCATATGGTGTCTTAAGGGGTCATATGACCCATAACGACACCATGTGGAGTCATAAAGGGTCATATTGTGTCCTAAGGGGTCATGTGGTACTTTAAAGGGGTCATATGACACAATATGACCCCTTCGAATACAATATGACTCATAACGACACAATTTGGTGTCTTAAGGGGTTATATGGTGTCCTAAGGGGTTGTAGGACACAATATGACCCCTTAGGACATCATAGGACCCATAATCTCTTTCTCCCTCTCCCCTAATATCTCTATCTCTCTCCCTTCCCTCTCCCCATATCTCTCTCCCTTCTCTCTCTCTCTCTCTCTCTCTCTCTCCCCCACTCTCTTTCCCCCTCCCTCCCTCTCCCTCCCTCTCCCCTAATCTCTCTCTCTCTCTCTCTCTCCCCTAATCTCTCTCTCTCTCTCTCTCTCTCCCCTAATCTCTTTATCTCTCTCTCCCTTCCCCCTGCCCCCTCTCCCTCCCTCCCTTCCTCTCTCTCTCTCTCTCCCTTCTCCCTCTCCCTCTCTCTCTCTCTCTCTCTCTCTCTCCCCCTAATATCATAAACTAATTTATTTATAAATTAGTATATTAAAATATTATATTTTAATATATTAGTAAACAATAGATTAATTATGTGCAAATTTAGTTAGTGAATTTACTTATTAAAATCAGATATTGGAAGTGACAAGCCCCCCCCTCTCTCTCTCTCTCCCTCTCCCCTAATATCTTTATCTATCACTCCCTTCCCCCTCTCTCTCTCTCCCTTCCCCCTCCCCCCTCTCCCTCCCTCCTTGCCTCTCTCTCTCTCTCTCTCTCTCTCTCTCTCTCTCTCTCTCTCTCTCTCTCTCTCTCTCTCTCTCTCTCTCTCTCTCTCTCTCTCTCTCTCACCCCACTCCCCCCTCTCCCTCTCCCTAATATAATATTCTAATTTATTTATAAATTAATATATTTTAATATATTAATAAACAATAGATTGATTATGTGTGAATTTAGTTAGTGAATTTACTTATTAAAATCGGATATTTTTGCTGTACAAATTTCAAATTTCAAATTTTGGCTCGAGAATTCTTTGGGACTTGGATTGGAAGTGGCAAGCCTAGAAAGTCAACTGAAAAAACATGGTTTTTAGTATTCCTTGATTTTCTAGACTTTACAGTGGTGGCTAATGACTTTTTTTGTAGCCAACATTGATAAAACAAAAAGGGTTTTTTAAGGATGTTCTCAGCTTTCCAACAATAAAAGGCTTGTCTTATTTCGACTTTAATAAATAATTATTATTTATTTTCTAATTGAATTGTGACAATAGTCCTGATTGATAGACTAGTTGAAAAACACTCATAACTTTCAAACGGTATAACATTTTTTGAATCTGAAACATGCATCACATCCTATGCTTCATCTACTATAGGGAAAAATTAAAAAAAATTAAATTTCATAAGGTTTTGACCAAGTTAAGGTGGTCAAACGTAGGAGTTTCTAAATTTCTGAAAAGTTGTAGTAAAAAATTCATAAATAATTATTTCCTCTCACTTATTGATTGCTTGATTCCATCGATGTTTTCCTTATTTTTGTTGGATGTATAAAATATTATTTGTTTCCTTTATTTATTTTTCTTTGAATTACTTGCTTTTGATGAGCTGAAAAAATTTACTTTAAAGAGTTTGGTTCATATTATTATTTCATGAACTAGGATTATATATTTATTGATTCATAATCCAAACCTAGTCCAACCATCACCTACAAATTTATATTTAATACATTATAGCCTCCAATATTCTATTAAAAACATCTATGTTATATGATTAAAAAATTTATAGTAATAATCATAAATAATTTAATCAAATTAATATCATTAAATAAAGGAATAAAAACCCTTTCGACATTAATCAATAATGGAGGACGGGAGCAGGAGCGAATGTGCTAGGATTTCGAGAGGAGGAGATGGAGGGGTTGTTGGAAAGGAAATCGGTGAGGAGGATGAAAATGGGGATGGGGGAAGGAATGTTGCCTTCCCTAAGCTTCTTTCTTCAGCCCTTTCAATTTGTTTGGTTTGGGCTAAAGGTTTCATTCTTTATAGTGCCTATGTGGCCTCCCAAGGGTTTCATGCCTTATTCTAGGTCCTTTCTTTTGAACTAACATTGTTCCCTCCTTTTTATTGGGTCATGCCATTGATCTTCTGGTGGGTGGCTCTCATTTCATGGTTAGATGCAGCTCTCTCCCACTTGCCTTTAATCCCTATGTGGGTTTCATTGGAGATCTCTTTTCTAGTCTTGTATTATTTTCTTGGCTACAACTACAGGGTTGTTGATGCTCTCTCACCTACTTTTAGTGCTCACAAGTGGTTGTGATGATAGTTTCTTAGGCCCTTGTCTTCAAAGAAGGATGGTGTCTATGTGGTGTCTTCTCATTCTCCTTTTGTAATGGGTGGTGTCATTCCATGCCTTGCCCCCTTGTTATGCTTTCCTTGGTGGATCAACTCTCATCTTTGATGTCTTGTGGCCACTTAGATGACCTCATGTTTCTCATTGTTGGGAGTTTCTAGTGGCTATTGTTCCCTTCATGTTTTGGTGTTATGCCCCTATGGAGCCCAATGATGCTGCCTATTTTCGCTGATTTGGGTTTCATTCAATCCCATATCGATGGGGTTTGAATTTTTTTCTAGGTCCATACTTCTAGTGCATCGTGGCCTTTTTTTTGGGGGGGGGGGTTTGTGGTGCCATCCCTGCCATTTGTGCTCCCTATTCTGGGGGAGGGTTTCTTTTGGTAGTCTTTGTTGTATGAAGTGCTTTCCTTCTTGCTCTTTGTCCGAGCTCAGAGGGGTCATGGGGCCCATGAACTTTCTGTTGGTAAGGAGATTTCCTTGGGATTTACTTCTCCATTGTTAGTTGTGGGTTGGATGTGGTGATAGGTTGAGGGTTGGTTACCTTGTGATCACCCAAATAGAGAGGGCTTTTCCCCTTCTTTCTTTCTCCTATGGTGATATTGGACTCCTCTCGAGGATTTCTTCTTTTTGTATGGATTCTTGCTTCTACCTTTGTTTCCTCTTTGTCTCTAGTGTATATTTATGATGAAGAAAGCTTATGTTTGTCCCATGTACATTTTGCAGGTGGTGAAAGTTTGTGGGGTTTTGACCATGGACCTTTGTTTTCTTATGTCAATGTCAATTGTGAAACTAATGAGGTGGTTCATGCCTTCTTGTTGGTAGGTTTTGTTACCAAGAAAAGTTTTAGGGAGGCCTTTCAAAACCCTAGGGGTGCATCTAGTGTTACTACCACATGTCAACCTATTGAGGTGGTTAACTCTTTCTGGGTGGCACAATTTTGTTGGATATTAGAGTTGTTTGGATATTTTATTGTCATTGATGTCAACATATTCCTATGTTGCAGTGAATTGGTTTGTTTCAAAGAGTTGGTTTGGTTGATCTATTGCAGATGTGTTGATGTAGTTTATTGGGTTTTGAGATACTTATCTCTAGTTGATTCAATATGAGTTTGAGATGTCTATGATAGGTGAGATGAAATTATTTCTAGGATTGCAAATTACATAGACTAATAAAGGCATTTTCATATCTCAACCTAAGTATGTGAAGGAATTTGGGTTAGATGATTCCATAACTGCTAGAACTTGTATGGTGACTAGATGTAAGATGAAAAAAGAGGATGAATCTTCAGAGGCTAACCATACCTTGTACAGATCTATGATTGGTGTATTGCATTATTTGACTCAAACTAGACCTGACATTATGAATGTTGTATGCCTTTTTCCAATATTTTAGGATGATCCGAAGGAAAGTCATGTTACTTCTATTAAGAGGATATTTAGATACTTGAAGGGAATGATTGATTTTAGTCTATGGTATCCGAAGGATGAATATTTTAATTTAAATGCTTATACTAATTCTAATTGGGTAGGTGATGTTGATGACCGAAAGAGCACTACTGGTGGAGCATTGTTTTTGCATAAGAAGCTAGTTGCTTGGACAAGTAAGAAGCAAGATTCTATTTCTTTATCTACTACAGAAGTTGAATTCATTGTTGGTACTAGCAACTATACTCAGGTTATTTGGAAGAAGCAGATGCTGAAGGATATTAGAGTTGTTTATAATGAGCCTACTATTATATATTGTGAAATTCTAGTGCTATCAATATTTCTAAGAATCCAGTATTGCATTCTAAGACAAAGCATATATCAATCAAGTTTCATTTTCTGAGAGAGAAAGTCACTCATAAGGAAGTGAGATTGGAGTATGTACCTACAAAGGAACATATTACATATATATTTAATAATACATTGCCTACAGAAACATTTGTATATCTGAGAGAGAATTTAGGGGTGATTTCCCCTCCTACTATGAACTAGATGCATTGAGCTACATCGAGTCGATGGACTTCATTATCTTATCCTATTATCTGGATTGATGAGTTGGTGTTGTTGCTCTAGGGGAGTAGCCAGTGTATGATTTAGTTATTTAGATTTTTGATTTTTTCCTAAGGGAGAGATATTATCCTTCTTATAGGGAGAGATGCATGAAAGAATAATTATTTTTATGTCTCTTTGGCATTGATGTCAAAGGGGGAGAAGACCATGTGAAATACCCTAAAATATTTTTGAGATGATGTCAAAGGGGAAGATTGTTGGTTGTTGATTTCTTTATTTGAATTGATTGTTTTTCACACTCATATATTTCCATCAATGCCAAAGGGAGAGATTGTTGGATATTAGAGTTGTTTGGATATTTTGTTATCATTGATGTCAACATATTCCTGTGTTGCAATGAATTGGTTTGTTTCAGAGAGTTGGCTTGGTTGATGTGTTGTAGATGTGTTGATGCGGTTTATTGAGTTTTAAGATAATTATCTCTAGTTGATATAGTATGAGTTTCATGATGCTATGTGATGATTTGGTCTAGTTGTGAGGTCTGGTATGTGGACTAGTTTTTTAGTGTTCAGTGTTGCATAGTTGTGGTTTTTGATTCATGTTGCTCTAGAATGGTGATATATTGAGCTACAAATTTTGGAGAGTGTTTGGGATGTTCATGTGTGTCCTATGATCAGATGGTTCATAATTTAGAACTTCGCACGAATATCTTTCATTTTGCCAATTGGTGTTCTTGAGCTCTAGTGATGGTGATAATGATGATTCTTATTATCCAAGTTTTTGTGGTGATTGTGGTAGAATTAATGATTATTTTTTATGTTCTCTGATCATTTTCTATGCGTTTTGGTGGTCTGTGTTGATCATGGTGCACGCTATTGAAGATTTTATTGGTCCAGTGGTATTCTTCATGTTATGCGACATATTTGGTGGTGTAGCATGCTGAAAATGATCTTTATGAATTAATTGGTGGTGTTGCATGTTTGAGGATTTAATTTGGGGCCATTCTATGTCCTTTCTGACATTATATTAGTCAATTTATGGATTTATTCATCGTGTGATGTAATTTGGTAATTAGGCTTTATGTGTTGAGTCGACCTTGAGTTATGGTTGATGATTTGTATAAATAGGCATTGTAATCATGTTAGTTGTGTGTCTGCAATGTTGTTTATGATTTGAGGGAGTATTGTATGTGAAAACAAGCGAATCTATCATTCAAAATTATGGAAGAGAAGAGAAAAGTTATTGTGTAGACGATGTGGTTAATCGAAACTATAATAAGTCATTTGGAGATGTTATTCTTTCAGTTAATGTTATATTGATTGTTGTATAATCTTTGTAAGGTAGTGAGCCTTCCCAGGGTTGTATCCCTTTGTCATTTTGAGCAATGAGCTCTAGGTAGTGTTCGTGAGTGCATGTGCATTCGTCATTGTAATATTTACACATACTTTTGTAGAGTATCATCTTATTGTGAGTAGGTTCCCACTGTGGTTTTTACCTTAACCAGGTTTTCCATGTCAAAAATCCATGTGCTATGTGTGTTTTTGATGTGGTGTTTATCTTTTCTACTACTGTTCCTAATTAGATCTTAAGTTGTTGTTGATATGGTTGAATTGGGGGAAAACTGATTCACCCCCCCCCCCCCTCTTACTTTTCTTGCATTATTTTTGTCGTACCGTCAACAAGTTTTCCTCCAAAAAAAGGTTGTGGGATGCCTTTCAAAACCCATTGTTAGTTCTCCATTCCCTTGGTCGTGTTGCCTTCAATGCAATGATCAGGGTTAATAAGATGGTTTGGGGTTCTCTCCTAAACCCCTCTATTCTAAGTATGCAACTTTTGTTGTGGTAGGTCCCTTAGTCCTATTGGTTGCTACTTTGTTTAAGCTTCCTTTCAAAAAAGGGCTTGTCCTTTTTTGTTGGTCTCACTGGTTGTGAGTTCCTCATTATGTACTAGGTGGGTGGTTATGTAATAGTATGGGCATATCCCACTTTTTCTAATCAAAAAATTAATCGAGAATAGATACAAATGAAAAAGAATAAATTAAACTAATTTAATAAATGATATATGGGGTATAAATATCAAAAATAGTGATTATTAAATATCGATTGTAGAATGTGAATGAGTGGAAAAAGATATTTAGCTCTAAAATGGACAACGACACATAAATATGTTAGAGATGTTAAAATCAAATTTTATGGATCCTAGAAATAACATATCTTTCTTTGTAAATTTCCATGGGGTCTATATAGTTAACAAACTCTACAAGGGATTGAATTCATTAGTCTAGGTCATTTACGTAATTATGGATTTGCTCTCTTGTAGAAATGGTCTAGTAGAATTTGTGCTCTCACTTCTTATATCATTGAGTTGTTCTCCACTTCGTGATATGGATTTGTGGTATTTTTAAAAACCTTTAGAAGGCTTGTAAATAACTAAGATACAAGATCTCTAAGTCAACTCTTGTAAAAAAATGACTTTATGATCATGGTGTTGAGCAATCAAGATCAATTTCACAAATGAAAATGCAAGATAAACAAATATTATCATACAAAATATGAAAAAATTATGAAAGAGATTTGCATATAGACACAAGGTTAAGGAAGTGAGAAGGACTCTTAGGATAAGTGTACAAATACTTGTAGAGTTCACATGAGATGAGACAAACATTAAGATGTCTATGTAAGTGAAATTAAAATAATGTGAATAGCTCTACTAGGCACTAGATAAAAGTAAACTAGGTAGGTAATATTTGTTTTCCTATTAATACATAAGGATGATTAGATATAGCAAATTTCAACCATGAAAATATTTCTAAGATAATTGTGCAAATCTAATTTTTTTAAGTACAACAATGTAAATGTTCATGCCTTTTGAATATAATTGATATTTCCTTATATTATCTTGATCTTAATGAATATAATGAAAATATATTAAATGCAAGTACATACCAATTAATCAAACAATATGTGTTTAGCTAATTCAAGATGATAATAGTAAATGGTATAATACATGGAATGTTAAAATACTAAAATGAGAAGCATTTATTTTGGCATGTTTGTTATACTTAAATGCATGGAAAACAAGATTTTTTTTAATTATTGTTTATTTATCGATGACACTAGTATGACACATCATCTAGTACCATGTCGGATGGGGGGAGACTAGACCTCATGACCTCATGGTTCACCACTAGAAGCTCTTGCCAATCAAGCTAGGCCCCCAACCCTTAATTTTATATTATTTTTATTACAAGATTAGTGTGTTAATATTCTTAATAAATATATATATATAAATAAATATACATTTCTACTTTTTTTTAAATATATATTTTATAAATAATATTATTAAATATGGGGGATTGAGAGTGTTTTTACATAAAATCAATTTTTTTTTCAAGAATAAGAACAAATATGATAATATAATAAAAAATATAGTCTTAATAGATTTTTCTTTAATCAAGAGTTTAAAAGAAATATAAAAACATAACAGAAATGATATAATCATATATTAATTTTTTCAATTGAATAATAAACAAATACGATATTTTTGACAAATATTTTATTTATTAAAATTACTTACCACTATATTATATAAATAACACTAAATAAACATGGGTGTAAATGTCAGTGTTACATGCTTTCAATCGAGTTGGCAAGCACATGAAACGCTGAGGATATTGTTTAAGAAATTCTGATAAGAGATTTTGTGGAGCAAGTCTTTGATTGCATTGACTTTTTTTATGGACTGATGATTATTTACAATTCTTGATTTAACAACTTTCTAGATGTAGAAGAAAAATTGTGCTAGAGATGTATCAATTATTCGGTATCACCATTAAAAACATTTGTTCACGGTATCTTTATATCCCTATCAATTTTGTCTGACTTGATTTCTTATCCCCTCTGATTAAATTAAATGCCTGTATTCATCATGGTTACGTAATAGGCCTTACAATGATTGCGTATTCTTACCAGAAACAGTCGCTTAGGGTTTCTTTATATACCTAAACAGCTGATCATTAAATCAAAACAAACATGGAGATCAAGAGGATGATGAATTCAAAACTCCTGAATATATTATCCAGTATGCATTATAATTTTACAGTTGGGTTTGCCACAGTTTTTCTCTGTGCAATAATAGTAGTTTGGCTAAAAAAAGATAGAAGTGATAGGCGTAGACTCCCCCCAAGACCCAGAGCGTTGCCCATAGTAGGCCATTTTCATCTCCTTATAGACAAAGAAAAACCCTTTCATAGAATTCTTGATTCACTCTCAAAAGTTTATGGACCCATTATGCACCTCAAATTTGGTAGCCGCCTAGTTTTGATTATCAGTTCATCAGAGCTAGCCAAAGAATGTTTTACAGTAAATGATTTATCTTTTGCTTCTAGGCCTCGTCTTACTCAGGGAAAGCATTTGGGTTATAATTATATGCTTGTGGGGTGGGCTCCTTATGGCTCCTACTGGAGAAATGTTAGAAAAATTTGTGCTCTTGAGCTTCTTTCTGCCAAATAGATCCAAACATACCGACCCAAGAGAATGAAGCAGATTTGTAAAACTGTGAATATTCTGTTTCAACATGCTCAGATGAAAACCACAGTTAATATGAGAAGTGTTTTGTCCCAGATGACTTTGAATGTTCTGATGAGCATGATAATGGGTGATCGGTATTTTGGAGAGCAAGAGGGGGTATCATATGCAGAAATTGCACATCTGGTTGAAGAGTCTTTTATGCTCCATGGGATTGTCAATACTGGGGATTATATTCCCTGGTTGAAATGGCTTGATTTGCAAGGGTATGAGAAGGCAATGAAGAAAGTGCAGGGGAAACTTAATCCTTACATGCAGAGAATAGTGGAGAAGCACCGAGAAAATCCACCAGAAGAGAAGGAAGAGATGGACTTCATAGATGTGCTCATCTTGCAGGCTGAGGAGAATAGTGAAGCGATCCCTGACAAAGATACCTTCATCAAAGCCACTGCTGTGGTAAGCTCTTTTCCATGTATGTGTATACACCCAGATTTATTTGGTGTGATTTATTCATGTGTTCTAGTTAAATAGAAATAACCATTGTCATATCATGTATAATAATTATGGAATCTATATTTGTTAAAGAATTTCTTATATTAAAAAGGAAAAGGAGTAGTGTAGTGGACTTTAAATTCCTAGTTCATAATGATCAATATGTTTTCTTCTAGATTACATCATGTAGATTTTCTGTTGTCAATGATTAGGATCAAATTCTATGAATCCATCATTAGGATAGATTTTTCTTGTAGTTGTTATTTTTATGCTACTAATTTATTTTTTTCTTTTAGAATATATTTAGTGCATGTTCAGATACTTCTTCACTTGCCTTAGAATGGGCATTGTCACTATTAATATTGCATCCCACCATAATGAAGATGGCCCAAGAGGAGCTTGATTCCAAAATTGGAAAAAGTAGATTACTAGAAGAATCAGATATGCCAAAACTAAAATACTTGCAAGCAATAGTCAAGGAAACATTGCCTCTTTTCCCACCCGCGCCTTTACTTGTACCACATGAATCTTTTCCCACCCACACCTTTACTTGTACCACGTGAATCTATTAAAGCGTGCACAATTGGAGGCTTCCATATTCCAGTAGGGACGATACTAATTGTAAATGCATGGGCAATTCATAGAGACCCAAGAATTTGGAATCAACCATTAGATTTTATACCGGAGCGTTTCTTGGAAAAAAATATAGAAATAGATTAGGGAATGAATTTGAGATGTTTCCTTTCGGGGTAGGAAGGAGGGGATCTCCCTGTTCCTTTTTGGCAACATGCCTAGTGCATATAACTCTTGCAAGGTTGTTACAAAGCTTTGATTGGTTTCTTCTTGATGATAAAACCCTTGATACAAATGAAGGAGTTGGTATGACAATGCCAAAACTAGTACCTTTGGAGGTTGTTATTAAAGCACGTCTTCCCTCTCATCTATACTCAAATTTTATTTGAGTAATAAGCTTAAATGTTGAATCTTTCGATTTATTTATGGAGTTCAACATATAAATAAAGGTTCTTTACTTTCTCTTTGTATAGAAAAGAATAATACACATAAATCAGAAAATAAAATAAATGAATATTAGTGTATTTGTTCAACTAATACACATTTAAGTCATTTAACAACTTTTCTTTTATTAAATGATTAGTATAACTACTATTTATTGGAATAATATAATTAGTCATATATAAAGAATTGTTAGTTGATTATATGTAAATGATTATAAGTTTCTTTAAACATAATCATCTATTCATCTTGTAATCAATCAACTAATATTGTTTCTATTCCTATTTATCTACTTAAATTTAATTTGCATATATTCTTGATAATGAATTAGTCATCATAAACTAAATTAATAAATAGATAATTTTACTCTATTTTATTATAATGAAAATTATTAAATTGACACAAATGTAACAAGCAACCTATTGGTGGCAATAATATGGAAGATTCTTACTCTCAAATTTAAAGACAACATTTTTTTTGCACTTCTATCATCTTGATGTTTGAGATTGGGGATGTTGAAAAATGAATTTTTATCACAATAATTTAAATTATTAATTAAAAAATTATTTACAGAAGCAAAAATTTTATGCTAATTTGTGATATTAAATAATATATAAAAATAATTTTTTTTTAAAAAGCTAACAAAATGGATGTGAAATAAAAAATTTATTAAAAGGTATTTTTTCAATAATCTATTAATAATTATAAATTATGTTGAATATAGAAATTTATAGAAGTAGAATCAAGATATGTTCCTCTAAGCATAAATAGCTAGATCTAACTTTTGAGGCTTGTAGAATTCACGAGGAAAAAAATCTATGAAAAATGCAGCACCAATAGATTAGGACCGGAATCATCTTTTTGACGATATATTTTTTTGAAAATCAGATATGCAAAAGTTATGGCAAAATGAAAAATAGGCAAAATTTAGCTCGCTGATAACTAATTTACATGACCCTGTAATTTGATTTTCACATATTTTGCATACTACATACAAAATCTAATAGCTACCAAAATAAAATTTGAAGCTATGAACAAAACCCAAAAATCTTTTTCCAAAAGAAATTATAAACAAAAAATTAAGGTCAAAGCTGTTCTTTTAATCTTTTTTCTTAAAAAAAAAACCCCACAAAATTTGACATATTTTAGAAAATTAGGAATGAACTAAATGATTTTTTTTTGGCAGTGAAGAAAATCCACCTAAGAATTGTATATTGATAAATAAACATTAATGTTACAATGAAAAACTGAATCCTTATGAAAAGCATGAATGAGACCCTAAAGAAAGATTAAATTAACTATTGCCAAGTGTCACAATCATAATTAATTAGACAAAATAAATTATGATTAGTCTAATATAATATGTACCTAAATTTATCTTATTGAATAAAGTTATAATGACCTAATTATAGAATTAATTAGATAATGCCCTAATTACTTCAACACCTTTGCTCTCTAGCTGGTTTTAGTTTTTATGAAAGTAGTTTTTAGGCTTCTAGAAAATTTCGTAACAAGGTAATAATGGTTTTGAAATTGTCAAGGAATACTTTGTTGATCAAAGCATATTTCATCACAAGGATCCATTAAAATTAGCATTATATTAGGGTGAAATTAATATTTTCATCCTTCCAATCTACTATGGGGAATTAAGGTATCTCAGCTTTATAAATTTTGGATTATTTATTTATTATCATTTTACATTTTTTGATGGTTATTTGACATTTATTTTTATTAAGTAATTGTGCTTTATCATAATGGGCGTGTGTTTTATGGGTTGGCACTTTTGCCACATGGTGTTTTCTTTAAAATCAATTTATTATTCATCAAAGATTACCATCAAGTGTTATAGCATGGAAAGCCTATTTTTAGAGATGTTACAATGGATTCTATGACAACTGTAAGATCTAAAGATGGGGTGGATCATCTTGGATGTGAGAACTAGTTATTATGAAACATGTATGAGTGTCCTTACTATATTTATTGATAGTCTATGATGCATGTAAGGGTATCTCCCATTTTTGGGGGATTATTTTGACAACTTGTAAGAAGGTTTAATGTCATGTAAGAGACTATGTTTGAAGGCAGGGTTCATATGGATTTTTACCACATGATATTTTATAACCTTTCTTTGACCCATGGTAATGTTTAATGGTGGTGTTTTTAGCCCCCAAGAATCTATATATTGAGGGGTTGAGTTGGGAACAACAAGAGTTTGTTTAATTTTTATTTTGCAAGGGTTATGTTATTGGATTGGAAGAAAGAGTGAAGTTTGAGAGCTATATTGCAACTTCATATTTCTCATAATACAAGTCTTTCATCTCTTCTTGGTGGAGTTTTTTCTTGAAAGGGATTCTCCATATAATTCTTGTGTTATGTGTTTAATAATTTGTAGTGTTATCTTTTGATGTTCTAGTTGATTTATTTCATATGATAAACATTGTTAAATGTGATTTATAGTTAATTTGAAGCCACATATATTGTTTTTCACCTCTTCTTTTGTCACATTTTGTATAAGATCATGATGGGTTCTATGTTTTGGGTGGTACAAGGAAGGTTTTTTGAGATTTTGTGGGAGTTTTAGTTGATCTATCTTTTGCAGATTTGTGTTGATCTCATGGTTGGAACTTCATCTAGTTTTGACATAGATAATTTAAATGAAATGGATTATGAGTTGTGGAAGCTAAAAATGGAAGATCTCCTTGAAGGTTGAGATCAATGGGTCACAATAACAAAAGATTGAGAAATTTTTTGATGAAGACTCCAGGAGAAGGTGGATAAAAAGGAATGGAGTACTATAAGGTTGTGTCTTTTTAATTTTTTTCTTTTGAATGTATGAAAAGAAGAGACTACATATTCTTTGTGTAACCAAATCAATGAGACCTACCAAGCCAAAAGTCTGGTAATAAATTCTACTTCAAATGAAAATTATTTTCTCTTAACATGAAGGAAGGTGATACAATAGCTGAGCATTTGAATTCTTTTAATTTAATTTGGATTTAACTATCCTCTATTGATATTTTAGTTGAGGAATAGGTTAGATAAATTATGATTCTTTTCTCTTTACCTAATTCATGAGAAATATGCATTTTTTCTATCACTACTAACCTCAAAAATATAAAGATGGATGCACTTTTTGAAGCTTTATTGGCATAGAAAATAAGGAAAAAGATTGTGGATAGTTCAAGTGGTGCTCAGAATGCTAGGGGAAGGCCTAAATAAATAGGGTATAAAGGAGATAAGAATGAGCCTAAAGAAAAGTCTAAGAATAGATATAAAAATCTTGGTAAAAAGAATAGAGTGAAGTGTTGGAACTAAAAAAAGAGAAGATATATTGAGAAGGAATGCAAGAATGTAAAGAAATGGTATATTAAGAAGGAACACAAGAATCTACAGAAATAATTCTTCAAACTTAGGTCATGACATTCTGATTTCTTCTCTTCAAGTTATGACTAAAGAACATTGGTCAATTGATTCAGGATGCTCATACCATATGACTCATAAGGAATGGATTTCCACACATGTGATGTAGAAGAAATAGACCTTGGTGATAATTCTTCATATCCTATTGTTAGAAGGGGTGAGATTCAATTGTGTTTCAAAGTCGGGAGAATAAATGTCCTAAAGGTGTTTTGCATGTTGTAGGATTATAAAGAATTTTTTAGTTTATATGTTGAATTATATTGGATTTCATGTAACATTTGAACAACATGGTTGTATATTATTAAGAGAAAATTTCGTGATAGAAAGGGGGATAAGGAAGGAAACTTTATTTCAGTTTGAAGCCATTAATATTGTTAAATCTTCTAGTTTAACTAAATCTGAAAATAATTTTATATTATGGCACTATATATTGGGCCACATCAGTGGGAATGACTTAAAAAACCATTTTGAAAAAAAAGTTGGTAGATGGGTTTTCTTATCGTGGCGAGAGTTTTGAATTTTGTGAATATTGTGTGTCTAAAAAAACA
This sequence comes from Cryptomeria japonica, assembly GCF_030272615.1. Taxonomy (NCBI): domain Eukaryota; kingdom Viridiplantae; phylum Streptophyta; class Pinopsida; order Cupressales; family Cupressaceae; genus Cryptomeria; species Cryptomeria japonica. The sequence goes on along the minus strand of NC_081407.1, from coordinate 241,285,825 downwards.
AAATGAAATGTCATTTCCTTTAGGAAATAATAAGTATAAAAATAAATTAGAAATTATTCACCCAAATGTATTTGTTCTAGTGGATATTGAATCAATTGGAAGATCTAGATATCTGTCTCCTTCATTGATGATGTTTCTAGATATACTTGGTTATATTTTATAGGGCACAAACCATAATTTTTCACTAATTTTAAATATATGAATACCTTAGTTGAAAAGACAATATATTGTAAAATCAAGGGTTTAAGAATGGAAAATTGACAAGAATCTTGTTCAAAGGAATTTGACGAATTTTGTATCTTGCATGCAGGAATTCTAAGACAAAAAATACTCTATATAGTCAAAAACAAAATTGAGTGGTAGAAAGGTCAAATTAGACAATAATGGAAAGAGATATAAGTATGTTAAGTAGTTCATGAATTGATAGATGCTTTTAGGTAGAATTTGGAATTAGTGATCGTTACTTGTTCAATAAGTGCTTTTTACTTGTTAAATAAATGTCCTTGTAAGGTTCTTAATACAACACCTTATGAAGTGTGGATAGGTACGCGACTTTCTATTTCACATTTAAGGGTATTTGGTTGTGAGGCTTATTGATCGTGTACCTAAGAAAAGGAACTAATTTTGATCCAAAAGTTATTTAGTCCATTTTAATTGGATATGGTGATAATGCAAAAGTATATAAGTTATGCAATCCACTATCCTAGAAAATTATCTTTTTCAGAGATGCGATTTGTAGGGACCTTAGTGTTGTTTATGGTCATGATCATCCAAAAGAAAAAGAGAATACATTTTAAAATTAAACGTGAAAGTTCACCTCAGGAAGAAAAAAGAGATGGACATAAGGAAGAGGATGAGGAAGAAGAAGATGAAGGTTTAAAATTAGTTACTAATCAAACCAATGAACATGAAGAGGTTGAGAAAGATCAACACCAACAAGAGCCATAGACTTCTATCCTTTAACGACTCACAAGAGAATGTAATGTAGTTGATAGGTATATCCCAATAGATTTACATTGCATAATTCTTTTATTAAGTATTCATGATGAACCTAGATCCTATAGGGAAGCTATTGAGGAAGATGATTGTGATTCTTGGCAAAAAGTAATGTTAGAGGAGATGATGGCCTTAGAATCATGTGATACCTAGGATCATGTTCATTTTCTTAAGGGAAGGAAGGCCATTTCTTGTAAATGGGTCTACAAAAAGAAATTTGGAGTAGATGGTTCATTGGAAAAGAACAAAGCTAGACTAATTGATCTATTGAAGGCCCTTCTAGGTGATCTTATTTTGTAGGTGCAAGATTACCCCTGGACTTAGTTGGTTGATTACGAAGGCATTCCTTCAAAGTGTGGGTGTTGCTTTGATATAGGACATTTAGCCTTAGACTACTCTTGTGGTTCTCACAAGCCCCCCTCCTCTCAGTTCACTAATTCTCAATGTAAACATCTTATGATTTACCCAAATGATGATAGTAATTCAAATGTCTTGGATCCATCCTCTCTTTCTTCAGTTCTCTTTGATGATAACTTTGTCCCTCTTGACTAGGTTGATGATAAGACTATTGGTATTCTCCTAAGTGTTGTTCATGTTGATGTCACTTCTTCTAGTGATGTTTGTCTTGATGTTGTTCCCTCTACTGATGTTTTTCCTATTGTTGCTCCATTTGAATTACTTGGTAGTGTTGTTTGCTAGTCCAAATCTGCTCCTAATGTAAAAATGAGTGATGTTTGTTTTTTGGTTTCTTTTGTTGTCTCTCCAGCTAATGTTTAGCAGAATTATTTTTCTTCTCATAGTACTACTAATGTTTGTTATGTTTCTTTTCATGGTATTGTTGTTGGCCCTAATGTTTTTGTTCTTATTAACTATATTTATGATGACCCACGTTTTTTTGTGGGTTAGCGCTATTTTGATGGCAATAATGGTTCTACTTGGACAATTGTTCAATGTAGGAAGAGACCTCCCTCTTCTAAGTCTTCATGTTCTCAGGTTAAGATGTTAGATAAATAGTCCCAAAGTTGTGAATCAAAATAGGTTGTAACTATTTTGGCTCTAGCTATGTTGCTACTTTGTTGGTTGCCCTGTTTTGCTATTATCAATAACTATTTTGTTCTAGTTCTAGTTTTCAATGGTTGGTGATAGTTCTATAGTGGGTTGGGGCCCTTCCCCACTTATTGTAATTAAAAACAACCCAAAAGCTTGTAAAATGAGTATCAAGGAAGAGTGAATTGCAATATAAATGATTGGAAGTAGCAACTAAAAATTAGTCAAAACATGTTTGAAGAAAAATCCCAAAACTAGATCATCAACTATCATATTAAAAAAAATTGAAAAATATTCACTTACTTTACCATTGGATGTGCATTTCCATACCTCTTAACTACTGAAAACTATATTTTTCCTAGTGAAGTCCATTTGATAACCCTTTTAAATTCTAACATTCATCACAAAATAAATAAAATGAAAATGAGAACTTGAGAAAAAAATAATCACATTTGCATATATTTTCACCCATTAAAGATGAATTCAAATATAATATACTCAATTATTATTATCATAATTAAATTCTCCCTTCTTATCGCAATCCATAAATGGATGGCCCGTTAGATAATTATAATGCCAAATTAGCCTATTCCACTATGTGAAGTAGGTGAAGATAACACTCTATCAGTCAGAGAAGACTTTGACATACACATACTTCAACTTTGAGCTGAAGAAGAATTTTAGAATACGTATTAACATATTCTTGGTAATACAAATAAAATGTTGGTCATTCATTATTCGGGCTTTACAAGAAACTAAGCTATCCCACTGCCCATAAACTACAGTGAGATAACAATTTTCTCCCTCTTCCACTGACATGGTAACTTTCCTCCCATTTTCTCTGTGTTTTTTTCCATGCGAGAAGAGTTAACTCGGCAGCTTCCATTTGTTTGCTTCTCAGAAGGCTGTGAAAGCTAGCCGTACACCATCGAACAAATTAAAATCCTACCTTCCTGCTGTCTGTTTTCTATGCCTTTGCTTTTGTGGTATAAATTTGATTGTCTTGCTCAAACTACGAATGGTCTTTCACGCGGCAACGCTTATTTTGAAGGCACATTTGACCGTATTTATTAATCAATTGAAATTTATTAAAGCTATTAGATTTCTACAATCTATGAGACTATATGTATCGTTTATGGATTTGATTGTGTGTATGTTTTTTCATCAACGTTTTGGATCACACTCTATGATCCATCATGAGGATGAGATAAAGATCATAAGAAGAAGAAAAATCCTCATGATGGATCACGGAGTATGATCTGAAACGTTGATGAAAAAACATTCACACAATCAAATCCAGAAGCAATACATACAATTGAAATTTATGTTTTATTTTGAATTCTAATTAATTAATAAATATCATTAAATTAGCATCTAGATATTAGATAGGTAATATCTTTTTGGGAGCTGATTATATTTATTATTATTCAATATAATTTTTGTGTTTTATTTTAGTCAAGTTTTTGTAAGTTTGATTTTAATAAAAATTATTTGTTTTAATCAATAGCTTATAAGAATCAATTTATTTGTGTTGTAAGTGGTATTTTTTTCCTAACAAAATAATAATAAATTCAAGTGATATTTATCTTCATTACACTATTTATTTAAATTGTAGATAATTCATATTATGCAAGAGCCAACTTTAGTCACATTTATTCGACATGCATTAAAATTACACAAATGTTTAAACGTGAAAATAGTATATTCAATCTAGAGAGATTGAATTAATTTGACAAAGCTCGAAGTGCATGTACATCATTAACAAATAGATTTGCACACTTTGGCAATGAAATATTGACTTCTTAGCTCTACATTCTAATAAGCCCATTGTCTTAGTCAAGAAAAATAATTTTTACTTGGCAATCCACAAACTAGCTAATCACAAGAACTAGATGCAATGCATTTCTTATTATTAGATTTATATTATATTTTGATACATAAGATAAATTTGTTTGTGAAATATTGTATAGAACTTTATTTGGACATTTATAAATTTAAATTTTATTTTGACATATTAGATATATTGGGAAAGGTGTCTCAAACTTGCATTCTAATGTGTGTATTTATTTATCACTTTTTCTTCATATGGGAATGGAGTGTTTCACTATGAGTAGGCATGGTGTACCATGTGTTAGGTATCTTATGAATGTTGTAAGAGAATATATGTTATTATGACATTGTAATAAGACAATTACTTATGGCAAATTATTATGCCACATATGACAATAATTATAGGGAAGTTATGTTAGAATCATGAATAATTTTATGAAAAATCATTAGAGCATATTTAAATGGAAACTATGGAGCCAAAAATAAAGCATCATATTTATGATAGTTTATTACTACTATGAGGAATTTACAATTATTAGCACAATAAAGACTTTGTGGACATGGGGTGTTCAAATTTGACAAATTTTGAATGCCACATTTAAGGTTGATTTTCTCATGATATTGGTTTTTCATTTGATGGTTTATTACATATTGTATCTTCTATGAATTGGGTGCTTGGGCTAAATCTCTATATGGTTTTAATGTTACATTTACTATCATGTTGTTGAATTTGCTCCAAAACTTGTATGCTAGTGATGTTGTTATGTAGTTATAGACTATAAGATGCATCATAACCTATTTTTCTCTAAGTAATACAATTGTTTTATCCTGGAGTGTGATATTTTTATCTTAAAAGAGTTTTCCTCATGCAAATCATCACTTAATAGTCATATGTTTTTGAGATTTTTGTTTTTGTAACTATGCAACCATTTTTTTTATTTTGTACATTCTTCCTTCATAGACTTGTGTGAGAAAGTCTATTATGTATAATTTCTTCCTTTCATTCAATAATAGAGCTTGATCACTAAGTGTGTGCACAAAGACAGGAGATGTGAACCCATTGTCTTGGGAAATAATATTATATAGTTTTTTTATAATTTTTACTTTTTATAAATTAACTTTATCCCCACCCACTTGTTAATTTTAACTTTCAAGGAGACAGATGTGGTGGCTAATCAATTTATTTGAAAATATATATATATTAAGTCAATTTTACACCAACCAATATAGTTTAAGGCATGCATCTCTCTAGTGAGTTTCCCAATGTTGTATAAACTAGATTCACATTCAACATATAAGCTTGGTTGTGTATTGTATGTAGTATGTTTTTGTTATAAATTAGGATCTTAGGATACTAATCAATATAAACAAGATATAAAATAAATGAAATCAGAATCATACATGCAAAGGGTACGCATTACACAAGATATACATGGGGAAAACCCTTTCGAGTAAAAAACCCCATAAAGCATCATTTAATTAAAAAAATTAAAAATATAGTCTATAATAAAATAGGCATGAACCTGGGGACACTCCTCCAATACTTCCACATGGCCAATAATACCTCATATGCATAGTGATACAACTCACCATAAAGCTCCAAATTCACACACCTCTCAAATGAGAGAGAACCTCCTTAAATATAGGAGGAAGGATGACTTCACTAGTCACACATTTTCAATAACACCCACTCATAAATAATTAATAATCTAATAGTTATTACATTATAATTATTTCAAATGGGATATGCTTATAAAGCATATAATATATAAGGTTTAATAACCTTATAGTAGAACATTATATATAAATATTATAAGGATGTGATCCCTAATAACATTATGTTCTAACACTCCCCCTTAATGTTAATAGGGGATAACATGTCAATTTCCATAAAAGAAAAAATGAAGCACCCCAGTAACATAGGTCTTCTTTGACAGTGGTAAATAGGGACACAAATGCATGCCAACATGAAGATCATGCATTCCGGACTACATGAAATTCATCTTGTCATAATTTATAATCCCAGTGTTTTAAAAATGATATTGTGAGGTCTTTTAAAATTATATTGGAGCCGCGATCCCCTCAAATTAGCCTCTCCCTAGGTTCATTACATAGTGCCCGTAGATCTTAATACAATGCTTTTACAAGTGGAATATTTACAAGGAGAAGAATTTACAATATGTCTGTAGGATTTAAAAACATCTTCCTATAGGTCTTACGATAATGTGCCCTTAGGACTTAAAAATAAAGGATTTAGCCACTAGGTGGTGTCATTGACATGCACACTCCCCCTCAATGGCATCACCTAAGGCCAAGCATTATTTTAATTCAGAGCATATAATGCCTAAAGCTCTTATGCCTATTAGGTCTTAAATCTGGGATTTAGCCACTAGGTGGTGTCATGTACACTCCCCCTTAATGCCATCACCTCAAATCCAATCACCGCATAAAGGATTTCAAAGTGATGGCTAAAATTACAATATATAGTATGTGCCCATGATCTTCAAAGTATCTTTATTATAGAATGATTTTACTTGAGTGAGGTGCCCATGATCTTCAAGGTGCCTTTATTATAGAATGATTTCACTTGAGTGAGGTGCCCATGATCTTCAATGTTCATTTTGATCTTTAGAAATGATATCCTCTAGAAAGAGTAAAATAACTTCAAGTAATATGGTACTTTCATATGTATCCAGTGTATGTATCCAAATGGAAATTTTTCATAAATCTTCAAGGCTATATTGATTCTTCAAGAGCTACATTCATATTTTGTCAATTTGATTCAAAGACGCATAGAAGATAGTCTTCTTATTAAAGTATTGCACCATCCATGTAATATAACTTTCACCATATGTTTTGAAGGCATAACCTCACCATATAAGAAACAATATAGTTAGTTACATAGCAATCAACTTCATTTTGGGTGCAAAGAAAGAACATAATATTATTTTTTTATCATTTGCCAAAGATCATATAATACTCCTTATAAATTTAGAATATAATCCAATGCAAGGAGATCAACATAGATTTACATGATAATAAGCATGAATAATTAGTTTTCTTGTTTTAAAAAATAGACATACTACTACATATATAATGATCCATAAAAAAATAGGCAACGAGTGAGCTATCCTTTCTAGGTTTGCTCCCTAGACAGTTTATAAGGGTGATAGTCACCCATTATAAATAGTATGATTGAAAAAAAAATAGATCAAATATATAATAGAATAACAAATCACTTGGATCTCCAAAACCAGGATGCTAATGAGAAATTTTTAAATTTACTTATGCATATTTACTAGCTTGTACATTTCATAAAAAAATATTTTACCCTACATTTATAGATAGATAGATGATTTCCTTTTTATAATTGTGATAGTTTGATATCAAGGAATTTATTTATCAAACATACTATAATCAAGAATATACCTAATGTTAACATAAGGCATATCCTCCATCAAACACTAATAAAAATTAAATTTGAGATAAATCGTGATGTTCCTTCCCTTTATTCCTACTAGTTCACATATGACTTTTTGTAATGAAAATCAATGCACTAATATAGATCATAACAATATAAGTAGTTTGGAAGGGCCACTTGAAGATAGGATTTAAGACTGTAAGCAATTCCATTTTATGTATGGATATGTAAGAGCTTAAAAAAAAAATTACCTTTTGATTTACCTTGTCATTCTTTAGACAACAAATTTATCCATTTCAATATGAAAAATAATGAGAATTCTTTCTAGCTTTTAGTATTGACCATTAATGGACTTCTCTTTTCTATGACATATAAAATATCTAATATCAAGATTTTGTCAATCCCTAGCCATGAATACTTATCTGAAGTTCCTATTAAATTATTCACATGCAAGGTAATTGCCTAAACTAAGAAACTTTTTCATGAATCAATTAGGAAACAACTCTAATATCATATTTTTCATTTTAGGGCCCAAGTTGTTTCCTACTAAGGAAACTTCATATGTATGGTATATGAGCAAAAAAAAAAGAGTATTTTCTAAAGATGTATGAGATTTTATTAACATTAAAGTCGAGGATTTGAAAGGAATTAAAATTATTTGATTATAAGAATACAAATACTTCAAGCTTCAATATTTTTGGAACGAGACATGATTATATCAATATCATAAATTATTTGGGACAAAAGAATTTAGAATTCCAATATCTTCCATTAAAAAAGTATAGTAGATCCATTAAAATATATCTAAATTTTATATGAATAGACTTGTTCTATGAATTCAAAGCTCACATATTGGCCAAACTTCAACCCTGATCAAATCAATAAAAAATTATGAAGCTATGTAGAATAAAATAATTTCCTTATAATTAAGTGTGGGAGTCCAAAGTGAAAAGTAAATGTAAAGTAGTATTACGGTGAAGGCGCCAAGATCTTGTATTAATGTGGAACTCATGGAAATATATATTAATTTTAATAGCTCATCTTTAGCCATGCTTAATTGTAAGAAATTGGGCTCACTATGGACAATCTATGCACTGGTCAAGACAAAGTGTGTGGGCTAGCAACAGGGAAAAACCTTATTTGGAAGAGGGGGCTACGACGTTGACAAATGATACTAAACATGTGAATTTAATGATCTTCCTCAAGCAAAGATCAATAATTGCTAGGTTACCTCTAGGAAAAGAGAGATTTAATGAAGATATGACTCCCTGAGTAAGATGCGTGTAACATCCATTTGACTTGTTTAGTTCATTCATCTGCATTGCTATACTTAGCAATATGAAGGTTCAATTCTTGGGCATGTTATGTTTTAGAGATGCCACTCATAGAATACATTTATTTAATTTAAAATTTTTTCAAGGAAATCCAATTTGTATGTGTAAAGACAAATGTCATGACCTTTGTCATCACAGCCACATGGGAGTTTTGAAGAAGAGTATGGACAACTTTTAAGCATAAAGAATTGAGAATTATTTCGTATTTTAAAGATACATGGAAAAATTCCAAGGGTGAACCTCATATGTGGAATTTTTACCATTCCATAAATTTATAAGGAAGTCTCTACTAAACGATGCGTCCTTTAAGAGTATAACATGATCATTTAAAATAGTGTTTGGTCAAAGATGTGGAAGGTCATGACCATTTTAAACTAACACGTAGTCGAAAAAGAGGTGATTGGAGATTGATATATGGTGAGGATAAGCACAAACATGTTTACATGTCGTCCTTAGTGAAGTAATATGAGGCACTTAAAATGATATATGGATATAAATTATTAATAAAAAATCAAAATCTATAGTCATTTTTGTAATTTTAGACATATACAAAAATTTATTTAAAAAAATCAAAATATCACGTGTCTATATAATGCATGGCTCTTCTAAAAGTAGGTTTTGGTTAAATAATATGGTTATTAATAATAGGTGTGTTATCTTTTGTATATTTTAGGATTCACAAGCTATTAATTTTTTTACGTCACTTAATAGTTAGATGGTTGGTAAGCATAATCTTATACTACATGAGTATTTAAGAGAAAATATGAATTTTTTTCAAGATATAACTTTTGTAAAAAAAATTGATAGAATATCCTAACTTGACTTTCATGAAATGATTTTAAAATTAAAGAAAAATAATATTAGATATATTACAAAAAATGGCCTTGCATATGTGTTGATTGAGCATAAGGAGGTTTCTCACAAAGTCCTTTATATATTCTAGTATAATCTATAAAAATGATTAGTATAGCCTAACCTGCTTTGATACCATGTTAGAAATTAGGATCTTAGGATAATAATCATTATAAACAAGATATAAAATAAATGAAATGAGAATCATACATGCAAAATGTACACATTACACAAGATATACATGGGGAAAACCCTTTCGGGTAAATAACCCCATAAAGCATCATTTAATTAAAACACTTACAAATATAGTATATAATAAAATAGACATGAACCTGGGGACACTCCTCCGATACTTCCACACGGCCAATAATACCTCATATGCATAGTGATACAACTCACAATAAAGCTCCAAATTTACACACCTCTCAAATGAGAGAGAACCTCCTTAAATATAGGAGGAAGGGTGGCTTCACTAGTCACACCTTTTCAATAACCCCCACTCATAAATAATTAATAATCTAATAGTTATTAGATTATAATTATTTCAAATGGGATATGCCTATAAATAATATAATATATAAGGTTTTATAACCTTATAATAGAACATTATATATAAATGTTATAAGGATGTGATCCCTAATAACATTATGTTCTAACAGTTTTATATTACCATTAGTTTCTCACTAATCAACCATATATATTTTACAACAATTATCTTAGGTATGCATTATTTTTGTTTGCCTACCTTGACAATGATGCTACATGATTTGGAATTATAAAAACCATGACACTTGCATATATACAATTTCTCTATAAATATAGCACACTTTAAAGGTGTCACATCACATATTAATGTGTCCTTGAGTGGTCTGATAAAATAAGGTAAAATAAAGTATCTACTTAGTTGAATATTTCACCCTTGGACTACCCATCCCATAGAGTATGGTTGTGGATGAGGTATTTTCTATGGTTTTAGTCTTTAAACAATATCAATAGAGATAAAATTCCCGACCTTTTCTATCAATAATAAAATGTAGGCCCTTTATATTTACCAACACCTATGAATAGAAAAGATAATCCTCATCTTTATAAGATAATCTT